>NW_026692713.1:2400000-3069952 GCF_021218885.2 Marmota monax | reverse complement strand
GAGAATAAAATAATGGCATTTGCAAGTAAATGGATAGAGTTAGAGAAGATAATGCTAAGTGAAGTTAGCCAATCCCAAAAAAACAAATACCGAATGTTTTCTTTGATTTAAGGATGCTTAGTCATAATGGGATAGGGAGCGAGAGCATGGAAGGAAAAGACAAACTCTAGATAGGGCAGAGTGGTTGGAGAGGAAGGGAGCTGGCATGGAGTTATTAATGATGGTGGAATTTGATAATCATTATTATCTAAAGTACATGTATGAAGACATGAATTGGTATGAATACACTGTGTATACAACCAGAGATGAAAAATTGTACTCTATATGTGTAATAAGAATTGTAATTCATTCCACTGACGTATATAAACTAAACAACAACAACAAATGACAATCCTTCCAGTTAATCTTTGACAGAGGATTGGTATATTAAATATATAAACAAGCAAGAAATTCAGCACTGGAACTGCAAAAAACCCATTTAGTTAATGGTACATGAATTTAGAGGTCACAAATGAAAATGTATAATTGCTCAGCTCTTATATGAAGTGCTATTCACTGTTTTTAGCCATTAGGGACATGAAATCAAAATTCAATTTAATGTCCATATTACCCCATTCGGATAAGAATTCTTCAACATTTTTGGTGATGATGCATATTATTACATGCACTATGGGAATCAAAACGGAGGTTAGTCCTAAAACTAGAAAGAAAAATCAATAGGCCCAACAATACCACACCACACTATTTACAGAAAAACGATAGTCATTCAGACACTCAAGGGGAAAGACTATTGGCAAAGCAGAGTACTGGAAGCTGTACCTCTGTTCCCCTAAGTACTATCTAAATAACTTCCTTTCTGTGGGCTCCCACTCCAAAGGCCCTCTCCTATAGGACTCAAAGGCAATCTTCTACTTTTAAATCTTCATCCTATGAAGATGAAGATTTCTGAAACAAGGTTGGACTCAAAGCACAAAGTTAGAAGATCTCTCTTCCTACTCCTGGAAAACGAGCTAAATGAGTGTCACTGACCTCAGTGTGAACATGTTATACAACTACCCAACTGAAGCTTCATGATGGCTCTGCCACCCAATCACAACCCTGCCGGACCCTTCATAGGAATGGAATCAGTGAGTTGGATGAATGTAAGCAGACATCTGATGTTCAGGGACATAGAAAAGGAAGTTCAGGAACTTCGAGCCCCATGATGCTTGAGGAACTCTAGGCCATCCTCACTGCTCTTCCCAGTGGCTCAAATAATTTTAAGATCTTTCAACAGAAATTTGGATTTTGCCCTTTCCTCCAATAAAGCAGAAAAGCATGCAATAACCTCTTCAGCACCCCCTTGGGCACCAATTTTAAATATGCCTTTCTAGATAGCTCCCAACATTCTCTGTCATTCATGTTTGTTTGGCATTTACCAATTTGGCCATAAAACCTAATAGTCTGATCTCTTTTCTCAAAACCTATACCTCCAAAACTCGGCATTGTTTCTCTTCAAACTTCTTTACTCTAGTGCTTCCATTCTTATCCTCTAGATGGCGATCATGCACTACCTTCACTCTCACCTTCATTTGGGTTCAGTTGGGTTCACTAGACAAGCTTTCCTATTCTATTTTAACAACACTGAGCTATGTGCAAATTAAAACTACTCTGCAATTTCATCTCCCTCCAACCAGAATGGCAATTGTTAAGAATACAAGTAACAATAAATGTTGGCAAGGATGTGGGGAGAAAAGGTGTACTCATACACTACTATTGGTGAAACTGCAAATTGGTACAACCCATCTAGAAAGCAGTATGGAGAGTCCTCTAAAAACTAGGAATGGAACCACCATTTGACCCAGTTATACCACTTCTTGGTATATATCCAAAGGATCTAAAATCAGCAAACTACAATAAGACAGTCACATCAATGTTTATACCAGAACAATTCACAACACCCAAGCTATGGGGCCAAGCTCGGTGCCCTTTAACAGATAAATGGATAAATAAGATGAGGTATATAAACACAATGGAGTATTACTCATCAATAATGAATGATTTTATGACATTTTAAAGTAAATCAATGGATCTGGAGACTATCATGCTAAGTGAAATAAGACATTCCCATAAAACCAAAGTTTGAATATTTTGTCTTGTATGTGGAAACTAATCCAAAATGAATGGATGGGGAGCATTTTTTTTAAAAAAGAATAGAATTTCAGTGAAATAGACAAACAAGAGTCAAGAGAAGGGAGGGGAAATCAGCAAAGGACGGACCCTGGAATGAATCTGACATAATTTTCCTATGTACATATATGAATATATGATAGTGAAACCATTTAATACACCTGTAATCATTTAATTTTTAATAATATCTATGGGCAAATGGTAGAAAGATCAGTGGAGGACAGGAAGAGGCTGGGGTGGATAAGGTGAAGGGATGAAGAGATACTGGGGACTGCATTACAACCAGATATATTCCATGCTTTTGTAATTATGTGATATGATTTCTACTGTCATGCATAACTAAAAAGAAACAATAAAAAATAAATAAACAACAACAACAAAAACTGCCTACAGAAGTAGTAAAATTGTAAAATATTGGGCTAATAGTTAGGAACCTGAGTTTAGATTTTACTGTGGCTACTTACTATATCCAAAAAATCACTTTAAGTTGTAGATTGTTGATCATAACAACCATTTGCCCAGGGTGATAAACACATTTGGAAGTACTACTTTGACTAGTTGATAAGATTCCTTGAAACCCTGAAATTCTCTGTGCTTTTGATGCGGTATATAGAAACAGGAATACTTAGCTGGCAGAATTTTCTTAATAGAGCAAAAGAAACTCAAAGAAAAGTAGAAGAGAATGTAAAAAATGACAATAATAAAAACACAGGACAATACTCATAACACGATTATACTCACATAAAAGTTAAAAGACTATGAGATATTACGCAGCACTAAAAAATGACAAAATCATAGAATTTGCAGGGAAATGGATGGCACTAGAGCAGATTATGCTTAGTGAAGCTAGCCAATCCCTAAAAAACAAATACCAAATGTCTTCTTTGATATAATGAGAGCAACTAAGAACAGAGCAGGGAGGAAGAGCAGGAAGAAAAGATTAACATTAAACAGATACATGAGGTGGGATGGAAAGGGAGAGAAAAGGGAAATTGCATGGTAATGGAGGGAGACCCTCATTGTTATACAAAATTACATATAAGAGGTTGTGAGGGGAATGGGAAAATAAACAAGGAGAGATATGAATTACAGTGGATGGGGTAGAGAGAGAAGATGGGAGGGGAGGGAGGGGGGATGGTAGAGGATAGGAAAGGTAGCAGAATACAACAGTTACTAATAGGGCATTATGTAAAAATGTGGATGTGTAACCGATGTGATTCTGCAATCTGTATTTGGGGTAAAATTGGGAGTTCATAACCAACTTGAATCTAATGTATGAAATATGATATGTGAAGAGCTTTATAATGTTTTGAACAACCAATAAAAAAATTTAAAAAAAGAAAAATAAAAAAAAAAAAAAAAAAATAAAAGACTATGAGAAAAAAGTGTCCAGATAGAACTACATAGAGGTTGTAGCCTGAAGGAAAATCCAAACTAAGAAATCAGGAAATAGAGAAATCAATTAAAATATCTTCTAAAAAGATTTCAAATGTAATCAATGTTATATAACATGGCCTATACATCAATATACAAACACTTCCAAAAAATAATTTTTCTCCCAGATTTGCCTGATTTTGTTCATATAAAACTCATGGTCCTATAATCATTGCTATTGTGAGATTTTTTTTCCTTAAAGATTTGATATTAAAAGTATTGGTTATCAAACCACTCTACAAAATATTAAGACAAACTTGCAATATATCCCACCTTCCAAGGTAAAGTCTGAATCAAAATGAACACATAACTCAGAGTAAATTTCAGAATTCATCTGGTATGGATCTACAGCCAGATCATAATGCCCCATGAGTCTCATCAATCCATGCACGGGGGCGAAAGTATAGATTAGTCAGCCAAGTGGGCAGACGGTCAAATATCCATCTGCCATCATAGGCCAAGTACTTGTTAGTTTGGGAATCATGGAATAATAAGTTGAAATCTCTGAATAACTGTTTAAATAGTAAACAGTAGGTTATAGAAACACAGTTTCAAGATGCTGTGATTACTATTAAGAAAAAAAAAATGTGCCTGGGTGTGGTGGAGCCTGTAATCCAAGTGACCTGGGAAGGTGAGGCAGGAGGATCCCAAGTTCAAGACTAGCCTCAGCATCTTAGCAATGTCCTAAGCAACTTAGCAAGACCCTCTCTCAAAGTAAGAAAAAAAAAAAAAAAAGAACTGGGGATAGGGCTCAGTGGTTAAGCACACCTAGGTTCAATCGATGGTAACAAAAGGAAAAAAAAAAAAGGAGTGAGAGAAAACAAATGCCAGGCACATGATAGGATCTCTAGCTCAGAACAGCACACTCAAAATACCTTCCTTTTTTCTGTATGTTCTAACTACTTAACAAATACATTTTTTTCAATAATTTTTAGGTGTAGATGGACACAATGCCTTTATTTTATTTACATATTTTTATGTGGTAAAGGGCCTCGCATGTGCTAGGCAAGGACTCTACTGCTGAGCCACAATCCCAGCCCTAAGAAAAAATATAATTTTTAAATCCATAAAATCCTACATGGTTAAAGTTTCATTTTTAGAACTCTCATCTATTATTAAATAAAAGGTTAAAATTAATCAACAGTATAAAAACATGAAATCTGGTATGAGACTGATATTTTATTACATAGTATTCCTTTGGGACCATTCATGGAGACTCTTCTTGAATGAATATTATTTAATTTACTGATAGACAATTAAGGCATTAAAAAATCTCATGTCCCCTTTTTTTGGATTTGTCAAATGAAAGGATAAAGAACAAGACTTATCAGTGTTGGATT
This sequence comes from Marmota monax, assembly GCF_021218885.2. NCBI lineage: Eukaryota > Metazoa > Chordata > Mammalia > Rodentia > Sciuridae > Marmota > Marmota monax. Next base: position 3,065,009 of record NW_026692713.1, on the reverse strand, counting down.
CATAAACTGATGCCCATAATCCTAACTGAAAGCTGAAAGACTGACAGAAAAACAAGTCACTAGCAAAATCATTAGCATATAACTGACAGGGCCAAACACATAGCAGGAGCTTTCTGGAACAATGGCAATAGAACAATTATAAGAAGTATACTTACTGAGTCCTTGTACACAACAGTGTCTCCAGATTTTCAGTCAAAACTATTTAGAATAAAGTACCTCACCATGAGGAATTTAGTAGAATGACAAAACACCGGAAGAGACAAGGGACAAATACTTACAAAGAAAATCCAGAATTCCATTGACAAGTGCTTGTTAGAAATCTTGTGACTGTTCTCACTAATCCTGTTTTGCTAATTTCTTAGTTCCACCTATTTTCTCTCTCTTTGTGTGATGCAAACAGGCTTGTACTCCCATAGAAAGGACCACTGGAAAGATGACTCCCTTATAAGTTTGATTACTCTGATCCATACATAACTGTCTTAAAGAAACTTACATGGAAGTTCTGAGGAGGCAGTAGCAAGTTTCAAGGAGGAATAGTTGATATACTAATAATACCTAAATAGAACTCTTAATAAATTCAAGGGAGAGGAGGGGAAGAGGAAGGAGAGGACAAGAAGTAGGAAAGACCTTTCTTGTTCTTGGAAGGGAAAATTTAATATTGTCAAAATGGCCATGCTACAAAAAATATTACAGTTTCAATTCAGTCTCACCAAAAAACCAATGATATTCTTCACAAAACTGGAAAATAGCAGTCCTAAAATTCATTTGGAAGAATAAAAATTTCAGAATAGTCAATACTAAGAAAGAAGGTAAATGCTAAAGGGCATGACAATACCTGATATCAAACTGTACTCCACAGCTGTGGTAACAAAAATATCAGGGTATTGGCATCAAAATGTGCATAGAGACCAAGGAAATAGAAAACACAGAGACAAATCCACACAGTCACTTAATACTTTGTAACAAAGGTCCCAAAAACATACATGGGAGAAAAGATAACCTTTATAACTAATGATGCTGAGACAACTATCCATATGTACCAGAAACATCTTTCAACCTGGACAAATGTCAATCAAAGTGGATCAATGTAACAGGAATTACATCAGAAACTTTGCAACTGCTAAAAGAAGAGACAGAGTCAACACTCCAACATATTGTCTCAGTTGTTAACTGCCTTGAGAAGACCCTAAGCTCAAGAAAGAAAATCAAGAATCAATAGTAGAATGGCATCAAATTTAAAAAGTTGTGCATGCAAAGCATTCAATTGAGAGCAAGAATATAGAGCATACAGAATAGGAAAAATATTTTCCAGCTGCTTCTCCAAAAGCAGAATGATATCTGGAATATAAAGAACCCAAAAGATGAACACCAAAAAAGAAAGAAAGAAACCAATGAATAAATGGGCCAAAGAACAAAACAGACACTTCTTAAAAGAAAAAATACAAATGGCCAAGCAACACATGAAAGGAGTTCAACATCCCTAGGGAAATCCAAGTCAAAAGCCACACTGAGATTTCATCTCACTTCAATAATGGCAATTTGGGGTAATATAAACAATGTTTAATGAAACATCAAGTTAAGATTCTAGTATCAAGTTTATTTTTCTAATGACAATATTATAGGAGCTGTGCATGGTGGCACACACTTGTAATCCCAGTTTTCAGAGGCTGAGAGGAAAAGGTACACTCATACCTTGTGATGGAGACTTCAAATTAATAAAATCACTCTGGAAAACTGCATGGAGATTTCTCAAAAGCAAGGAATGGAACCATCCAGCTATCCCACTCCTCCTCCCTGTTTATCCAAAAGAACTAAAAATCAGCACAATGCAGTCACATCTATTTTTATAGCAGGGGAATTCATAAGACCAAGATATAGAACCAGCCCAAGTGCACATCAGTAGATGAATGGATGGAAAGGAGGGTATACATAGACAATGGTCTTTTACTCAGCCATAACAGTCAATTACAGCATTTGCTTGTAAATGGATTGACCTGGAGAATATCATGCTGAGTGAAATAAGCCATTCTCAGAAAGTCAAGGATGGAATGTTTTCTTTCTTATGCAGAAGCTAGAACAAAATAAAGAAAAATGGGAAGAAGGCTATGAAAATGGAAGGGATACCAGTGTATAGAAGAAGACGATAGATGGGAAGACAAGAGGGACAGGAAAAGGGAGCAACTATGAAAGATGTTGATCAAATTAGGCTAGGCACACATATGAATATACCACAAAACATTTCAACTCTGTGTCTATAGACAAGCACAAATGTTAAAGACTGTAAATAGAGAGAAGGAGGGCCAGTAGGATAGAGGAAGGAGAACAACAGAAGGGAGGTAGGGAAGGAACGAGGTCCTAGAAATTATGTGGAACAAATTATATTCCATGCATGAACTGTTATGTCAATAATAAACCCCAATATTATATATAGCTATAATGCCCTAATAAAAATTTTTACAAAGGCTTAAATGTAGCAACATCTAAGACAAAGGTCACCTTTGTAGAAAAATTATTTACCTAGGCTTATAAATAACTTTTATTTTAATCATGGACACTCACTTTCATATTTGAGTTTTTTATGTGAAACCCTCCCATAGAATTTGGAAACAAAACAAGGATTGGGAAGTTTATTTACAATTCAAGAGTTTAATGTAATTCTTTCCAGAAAATTAGTATAGCAAAATTTACCTGATTGGAATGTCCTTACATCATTCACTTCCACTACCTCATTTGCTTTATTTTTCTCTTCAAAGGCAGCCTTGATGGGTTTGGAAACAAGATATTATACTAAAATTGTATAGTCATACAATATATAGTTAATAATTCTAGGAAAAAATGAAAATATTTTACCCTAACATGAGGATGTTTCTCTTGAGAGACTGAAAAGCAAAAGGATCAGATAACCAATTGTACATCAAGGAATCAAAAATAATCATAAATTCAGACAAAGTACAGAAAAGAATTCTTATGCATAGTTTGATGATGAGTACTTTTAGCTTTGGACTTTTTCTTTATGTTTATGGCAAAAATATGACAGAATATACTGTAGAAAAATCAGGAATACAGGTTTAATGAAACATAAAGTTAAGATTCCAGTATCAAGTTTATGTTTCCAATGACAATTATAGTAGCTGTGCATTGTGTGCACACTTGTAATCCCAGTTTTCAGAATCTGAAGCAGGAGGAGTGTGTGTTAAAAGCCTGCCTCAGCAACGTAGGAAAGCCCAAAACAACTCAGTGATACCCTCCCTAAACAAAATACCAAACATGGCTGGGCATGTGACTCAGTGGTTAAGTGCTTATGAGTTCAAACCGTGGTACCAAAAGAAAAATTACAGGAAAGTGTGCATATAACAAAAGTAAACATGCTGATTTGTGGAGAACAACATGATCCCTAGACAGAGGAGCAATTCACAACCCTAGGAATTGTGAGTAAAACGTCAAAGGTGCTGTTAGAATGTACAGGATATGCCATTTGTGGAATACATTAGAATCATTTACATGATTATAAAACATGTATACTGCTTCTCCAATTGCCCTCTAATTGAATAAGTGCAAATTATGGCATTTGTTGGTTTTTCCATCTCACATTTTGCTTCTATGTTAATGAAAATGTCTATAATCTCAAGTCAATAAATAGCACAAGAATGAGCAGACTTCAAGTATCTTACCAGCTTTCTTGGATTGCTGAACATCTCCACATACACTTCCTTTTCCTTCAGGGACATTCTGGGAAGAAAGAAAGGCTTTATGTGTAATTAGCATTACATTTGATAAAATAATTATAATATTCAGTATTACTACAGGATACATTGGAAATAACACGTTTCTGAATTGTTCTGATGTACATTCCAATCCCAATTCTGCCATTTAATGACCTGTGTTTTCACATAGGTTGAGAGTTATAAGAGATGATAGATACATCTCCAAAGATTACTCCCCTCACCTCTAGTCAGTTATTACACAGATACTGTGATATCCAATAGATTATTTTCTTGACCACAATAATCCTGGGTAAAAATTTGATCCATCGGTAGCTCAGTATACTTGTCAAAATATGATATTTAAGAAATTCAAAGTAATTACTCATGAGTTTTGAATGTTCCTGTGATTTTTATTTGCACAAACTACCTCTTGAGCTGAGTTTTGAGGACAATTTACAACTGAGATGGGATAGAATTCTTTTACCCTGTATGTCAGACACCTGAAGATAAGTGATTGCATACATTTGGCTGCATCTGACAAAGGCAATAATGAATCTTGTAGGACAATGATGGATGAATGACAGGTGCACACAAAAAATAGAAAACAGGAAGACTAATTAAAGAAGCCACCATGGAGGCACAGGTGGCTGAGGGAAATATTGAGCCAAGGGGAAAAACATTTCTAGAAAGGTAAGGGAGGAGAAAGAAACAAACAGAAAGAGGGAAACATGGCCAGTCAAGTGAACATGTGTTTAAGCCAAAGAAGAAAGGAAAAAAATAAGAGCAGAGCATGGAAAGAAATACAACAGAATTTGGACCAAACAAATAATACTGATAATACTGATTTCGATTACACTACAATTTCTTTCTCTAAAAAATTTTATAATAAAGCACTTAGTTTCATTACCATAAATGAAATTTAATTATATAACCATAGTTGTGAACCCTTGACACTAACCCCTTGGGATAGAAAACCCTGCCTATAGGCTAAAAATTTTGGTTGGAGTGACCTCAGAGTATAAACCAACCTTGGAATGATTATAATCCAGACACAACCTGCCTAAATTCAAACTCATTAATTGACTCAAACTATTTGATAAATAGAACCAGTTATCCTAGGGATAACAGCGCAATCCTACTCAAGAGTCCATATGAACAGTAGGGTTTATGACCTTGATGTTGGATCAGGACATCCAAATAGTGTAACTGCTATCAATGGTTCATTTGTTCAATAATTAAAGTCCTGTATGATCTCAGTTCAGACTGGAGAAATCTAGGTCGGTTTCTAGCTATTAAAATATTTCTCCCAGTTAAAAAGGACAACAGAATTAAGGCCAATTCTACACTTTTTCCTTAGAATAATGGATTAAATAATATAAACCTAGTAAACCATTACTTACCCTGCCCTAGAACAGGGTCTGTTAGGATGGCAGAGCCCAGCAATTGCATAACACTTCAAACTTTATTACCAGAGGTTCAACTCCTCTTCTTAACACTCGTTCTTAGTAAACTTACTATTCCTGGTTGTCTAATTCTATTATCAAAAGCTTTCTTAACTTTAGTTGAATGAAAAATACTAGGTTACATACAACTCCAAAAAGGCCCAAACATTCTTCAACCATTCGCTGATGCAATAAAATTATTTATTAAAGAACCTCTCAAACCTCTAACATCTTCCATCATTTTATTTATTATTGCACCTTCCCTAGCCCTTACCCTGGCATTTACAATGTGAATTCCCCTACCCATACCATGACCCTTCATCAACATAAATATGGAAATACTCTTTATCCTTGCAACCTCAAGCTTAGCCATATGTACAATCTTATGCTTGAGATGAGCATCCAATTCAGAGCTCTAATCACAGCAGTACAAGTTGCAACGCAATCTCATATGAAGTAACTGGCCATCATTCTACTGTCTGTTCTAATTATAAACAGATCATTTACTTTATCAATCCTTATTGCAACTTAACAACTCATAGGATTACTACCACCAACATGACCACTAGCAATAATATGATTCATCCCAACACTATCAGAATCAAATCTCACACTATCAGAATCAAATTGAACTCCTTTTGACCTGTCAGAAGGAGAAACTTGTATCAGGATTTAACCTAGAATATGCTGTGGGCCCCTTTGCCTTCTTTTTCATGGCCTAATATACTAATATCATTATAATAAATGCTTTAACTACAACTCTTTTCGTAGGACCACTCTTCAAGCCACCAATCCCTGAAATCTTTACATTCAGTTTTGCATTAAAAAACCCTAGTACTAGCTTCAACATTTCTATCAGAATCATACCCGTGATTCTGATATAACTAACTCATACCCTTAAGATGAAAATAACTTATAACCCCTAACACTAGCTCTATGCATATGACACATCTCCCTGCCCATTGTCATGTCATGTGTACTCTTAAAACCTAAAGAAATATGTCTGACAAAAGAGTTACTTTCATAGAGTAAATAATGGAGGCTTAAACCCTTTTATTTCTAGAACCATAGGATTTGAACCTAACTTTAAGGATCCAAAATTCTTCATGCTACCTTACACATCATGTCCTATTAGTAAGGTCAGCTAAATAAGCTATCAGGGCATTCCTCCCAAAATGTTGGTTTATACCTGTCCTGTTCTAATTAATCATCTAATTGCCTCTACCATCAATTTTACCTCATTTTCAGGAACTTTAATTATACTATTTAGTTCCCACTGACAACTTAACTCAGTAGGACTAGAAATAATCATACTGTTATGATTATACTATTATCCCTATTTTAATTAACAAAGCAAACCCTCAATCCACAGAAACTATATCCAAATATGTCTTAATTCAGGCTCTAGCACCACCAGTTTTATACACTCAACACAATGAACTCTAATCAACTCACCTAACCAAATTTCACCCCTAATATTTGCTGTAGTGTGTCAATAAAAATGGGACTAGCCCCATTTCACCTATGAGACCCAAAAGTTACCCAAGGAGTTCCACTTATATCAGCATAATCTGACTAACATGACAAAAAATTGCCCCAAACTCCATTATGTTTCAAATTGCCTCCTCAGTCAATTTTTCCTTAATGATAATAATAGCAAATCTGTCTAATGTAAGAAGGAGACTGAGGAGGACACAATCAAACCCAATTATGCAAAATCTCAGTACTCATCAATTGCCCAATAGGCTGAATAATACCAATCATTATATTCAATCCCACATTGACTCATTTAATCTGATTATTTACATTATACATACAATCCACATGTTCATATTATTCCATTAAAACAAGAAAACCACCACCCTTTCACTCTCTAACATCTGAAACAATTTTCCTCTACTAGTTTCAATAATTCTTATATATTCTAAGTGAACTTCCCCCACTAACTGGATTCACCCCAAAATGAATTATTATCAAAGAACTTATATCAACTAACAATATCATTATACCTATATCAATACCAATAATAGCCTTACTAAACCTATATTTCTATGTACAACTTATCTAGTCAACATCCCTAACACTATTTCCATCATCCAACAATACTAAAATAAAATGACAGTTCAAAAGCACAAAAATAAACTCTCTCATGCTAACTCTCATAATTACATCAATCATCTCCCTTCCTCTTATGGCTTAACTATCAATCTTAAGCTAGGAATTTAGGTTAAATTTAGACCAAGAGCCTTCAAATCTCTAAAGAAAGTACTAATATTTAAATTCCTAGCCAAATTTTAGGATTATCTATTTACATCAACTGAATGCAAATCAATTAAGCTAAGCCCTTAACTAACAATCTTAATTTTCTAGACTGATGATATTTAAACCCATAAAAATTTAGTTAACAGCTTATGCCTAACTGAATTTGGCTTCAAACTGCTTTACCTGTCATAAGAAAAAAAAGGCCTGAAATCTATAACATTGTTAATAGGGAAAAATAAATTTTCCCCAATTTCCCTCTGAAAGAGAGAACTGGTAATCAGAACACTTAAGAGTAGGTGTAACTGAAACAAAAAGGTATTTAATATTTAATAGTACATGGATGGAGCCTCAAAAAAATTAAGAAATTTTTTATCTAAACTCCTAATCTTAGCTCAAAGCTGAAAGAAGTGAGGAGTATTCTGCTACCTACTTTTATTATGGGGAGAAGCCTCAGTAAGTCCAAATTCAAATCTAGAAAGATCTTTATTTACCTGGCCAGGGACTGTCACCCACCATAGAGACTCAAGGTCTGTGGGAGGACAGCAACTTCCTGGTCCATTTAAGGAGAATATAAAGACAAAAATACAACATCAGTGACTTTCTTATTGTCATGTAAGCTAGCCAATGACAGAAATTAAAATATTAATAAATGGGACCTGAGGGCTCTAGGCAAGACTGGAATTTTCCATCCAGCAAGCAAGCCATAAACAGAAGCTAAAAAAAAAGCATTAGCTTTGCAGTTCAGTTGATCACAGTCCTGGGTTCAAGCAAGTGTTGGACAGTCATATCCTGAATTTGTGTGGGGATCGGTGAGGTAAGAATCTACTTCAAAGTCATGTAGAACCACGAGGGCATTCAAACCCAGGATCTAGCTCACCATGACCACCGCTGCATCCTGAGAAAGGTACAAAGTCTAGAAAAACAATTTGTATAAGAAAACAGCTTTCATTTCTATTTCCTAAAAATGAGGCATGCAGTCCTCTCTTCACAGAGACAGTAACAAACATAGAAACTAAAATGGAGTTTCTATAGTCACATCTTTTTACTCAAATGACTACAATGACCCTATTCCCATAATCCCAGCATGGTGGGAATTGTTGCAAGTGACTAATGAGTCTCTACCAAAGCAATTGCTTTACACACTCAGTACTAGTAACTTATTTGATGTCTGCTTAAAACTACAGTTATCTTATATCCTACACACACATTTCATCTGGCCATTTACTATTATCTATAAACCCTAAATGCTTTATTATATTCAAGATACAAGATCAAGTTGCTATGTTAATCTGACCTTATCTATATATCTATATTAACCTACTTGCTTATTTTTTCTATAACTATACTGATACACTGACTTATCCTACGGCTTAAATCCTATGTTTTACAGTTACATGATTTTCCTACTATTACTTAGGCTTATTCCTGATAAAACTTATGCCTTACTATCACTTATCTATGTTATCTTACTTTATTCCTATAGTCTTTAATCTATGTCTATTGCTGATTATGTATTCTATCTTGCCTTATACCTATAAACTATACCTATGACTTATTGATTATATCGATCAGTTCACACTTTCCTATTTGTGACACTTCCTCCCTTTGTTTGCTTCTTATTTGTGACTTTAGTTTCTGATAAATTACAGAACTTGTACCTCTTGAACTTCAAAGGAAAATATAAACCAAAGCCATATTTTCAGAAATCCAACAGCCTTAATGATTAGCTACCTCAGGCTTATTACTTAAAACACTTCATTATACAGACATCTTCTTGTCTGCCCATTTATTCAGGTTCACAATATATGTAGAAGTCTTTATATCAAACCCTATTCTCAGTTTTCCAAGACACACCCACGTTTCCTACCTTGCAGTACCTCAAGAGTGACAACAGAGCTTTAAAATGAATACTTAAATAACTAAGTACACAAATTTCTGAACCTGAAATTATAGACGAAGACATAAAAATTCAGAGTATATGTTTTAAAACATATTCAATGAAAAAATTTTTGGAAGTTCAAATCATACCACATGGTTTTTCAGACTTTCTGCTTCAAGGACTTGTTAGTATTTTCGGAAAACATCTAGTCTTCAATTAGATTAAGAGATTTAAATACTCTTATTGAAAAGTACAATACCTTTACAATAGAAATATTGAGAAACAGCTGTAAAGTTTCTACTTTTTAACAAATTCTCAGTTTAAATGTGAATATGAACCCAGAATAGAAATGAGGAAACGCTCTCAGAAAAAGTATATGACATGAAATCATAAAGTGGCCAAGAGAAAAAATTATGTGCAGTGTTCTGCATAGCATTCAAACTAAAGGCATTAGGAAAATTTCAAGATTCATAAATACTTATTCAATTCATTAAAGACTTATTTTGTCCTGAGTGTTATAAATTATAAGCTGATTTTGAAAGTCACAGTGAACTTATCCAAATAATCCTTGACCAAATCTCATTTTTCCTGTGACATTAGAATGCTTCTACTAATGTAATAGCGCTGTGGTTATGGATTTTCAAAAGCCCCTACTTTCCTAAATTATCAGATGGAACACTGGTGTGGTATAGAGGTGTATTAAGAATTATAATGCAAAAAAAATAAGAGAGCTCATGTATAATGGCATAATTGGCATGAACATACTTTATATACAGAGTTACAAAAATTGTGTTGTGAATGGATAATTATGAATGTAGTCATTCCACTATTATCATGTATATAAGAAATACAAAAACAAACAAACCCAACATATTGTATCAAATAATTTCTCAAAGAACATTTCCAAATAAAATAACAAGGAAATCATTGTTAAATTGTAAGACTAAACACTTTACAAATAAAATTCACAGCAAGAAAATGAATTTGACACTAGGGCATTTACCTTGGTATCAGATTTGTTGTTGCTGTCTTTTGAAGTAGGCTTAGTATCACCAGCACCAGGTTCCTCTGCAAATCTTTAGAGCAAAATGCATTATAAAAATGGGTGAGTCCAATTTTTTAAAGTAATAAAATTTGGTGAGTGTTTGGATATCACTATATTAAATGAGGTTTTGGGCTGATAGGATTAAAATGTGACCTCCATTTTAAGAAAATGTTTGTTTACTTCTTTTTGCCTTCACTTTTCCCATTCTATGAATCATTCAGTGAAGTCACACTTAGATCAATTTCAAATTGCCCTAGTGTGAGAATCATTTATCTTCAAACACTGCCTGTCCTGAAGCCTGAACTGAAGAATCCAAGCAGAGGCCAACATAAACTTTGTGCCCTGGACTGAAACAAACCTCATAATCTAGAATGAGGTAGAAAGATATACTTCTCCTTCTCCCTTATCTCTCCCTGGATCAGAGTTGGCTAACTTGAACGTGGTAGCCCTGGTGCTTTGGCATGGAAACCACATATGAAAATGTACCTATTGCCTCCCTTTACTCAAAAATGGCACAGGGATTTCCCTGAAACATGTTAATGGTTAAAAGATGAAGATACACAAGAGAAAAGAACAAATGTATATGTTATTACTGGGAATTCCTTTCTTAGACACATTAAAACATTATAAATTATACAATTCAATTAATTTCCCAGTACAAGTCCTTCATGGCCATAAAAGCACTTCAAAATATCCAAAGACACTCAGACACTCAGTGGGAATGATTGCCTCTGAAGTAGAGTACTGCACATGGGACTCTGTTTCCCTAAGTACTACCTAAATAAGTTGTATTTCTGTTTCCTCAAATATCTCAACATCTTCCTTCCTGTGGGCTTCCACTCCCATATCCTCCTTCTGCAGGACCTTTCAAGCTTCATCCTATAAAGATGTACTTTCCTGAAACAAGGTTGGCTTCAATGACCATGAGTGGGAGCTGCTCTTTCCTCACTCCTAGAAAACAAGCTAAATGGAGTCTCAGTCACTGGTCTCAGCATAAGCATGTTACCAACCATCCAACTAAAGCTCCATGATAGCTCTGCCAGATTGTACCCCTGTCCTACCCTACCTATACATAGGAAGAAAATGAGTCAGTTGGCAAAAGTGGCAGAAGTGAGCACATGCCTGCTCTGGGCCATAGAATCATACTGTATAATGTTATTTGTATTTCCCAGTCCATATAATTGCTTTTCTAAAAGGTGATATGTGTTCCTGTATTTCACTTTATCCCAATAAGTGTAAGTTAATATTCTTCTTCCCATTAATTTAATATTTTTACTTGAATTATTTATCATTCCATTAAACTTTGAAAAATATCACTACTATACCTTTTCTCCTTGTCAACTACATGTATATTTGCTTTTTTTTCTGAATTAAAAGTGCTACAACTTGTTGTCTGTTGTGCTTCAAAGCAAGTAAAAGTGGCATGTGTCTATCCTTGGAGAAAACAAGACAATTTATTCACAAAATTTCTCAACTGAAGCAGGAAACTTATAAAAGACCTAATGGGTTCCAGAAATCTTGGTCTCCATCATAGCATTTATCATGGTATCTTGATGCTGTGATTGCTACTCCCTTCTAAACCAAGAACTTCTTGAGGACAGGGACTAGATCTTTTATCTCAAAAAACCCCAAACCCCAAAACGTAGAAGGTAAATGATTTAGGTATTTTTGTTCAATTAATGTGCTAAATTTTCTTTTCTAGAGTGTGGTTTATCCATCTGTGTTCCAAGGAATATCTACTTTTCCATAAATACCAAGCCTCCTCATTAAGATTCCTTGATTCCTTGTTAGAGAAATATTATGAAACTGTTCATAACTCTTTGTATAAACCAGTTACATTTGAGGAATTAAGAGTTTCTAGCAGACAACTCTTGAGAGTTTTCCAATAAGGATGAAGCTTCCTTCATGTTGTATAAACCCACGTGATTGTATTTATGGTGTCAGGATTCCAGATACCAATGTCAGGCACTCCTGCCCAATAGATATCTAAGGAAATATGTTTTGAATTAAAGGAGGCTTCAAATGACTTTTGATCTCATTCTTAATTGGTCCCTGCATATGCTGATATTTTAAAATAAAAGCTGTTTGTATTAGCTGTTAGAAAGCTCAACACAAAATATATTCTCGCTTATAATGATAATCCTGGGTTACAATTATCATCACTATCATAATCCACATCTACTATTCAAATTCTCTTTTACTCTTTTTAATTGCAATTTAAAGTTATTTATTAATTCAGAAATTTTGTGAATCAACAAAAGTTTTACATTGACCTACATGGATTAACTTTAGCATCACGAAAGACACTATATTACCTGCACTTTAAATGGTTGCCACAGTCTGGCTGGGCAAACTAAAGGGGGGGGGGGCAGGTGACAAGCAACTTGTGAAGGTTGATACAGAGGGAGCCGATTTATTGTGAGACAGTAGAGGTATTTATACCTAACTGAATACACAGCTTGCTTCAATTTAGCATCATCCAGTTACAGAATCAGTCATTAAGGAATCCTCATCATCTTAGTAATCATACACAGCTTAACTTAATTAACATCACTACATACAGCAGTCAGTCATTAAGGAATCTCCATCATCTTAATGGCTCGCTGGCGTTACTTCTCAAACCACTCCTTCTGGCAAAGTGCCAGGCACCATCTTGACTTTTCTGTGGCCCTCATCAAATGGTGACTTGATAAATGAAGGCAAGTCAAGGCAATTATATCTGCAGGTTACATTTAGTCTGCAGCCCTTGGTTTTATCTTTGCTGCGGGTATGTTTCCAAATGATCAGATACAAAGCAAGTATTTGCATGTAAAATCTTTCCTTTCTTTAATATCATTTTTCATCACAAAAATGAGGCCTCAAAATATAATACAAATGCTAAGTGAAGCTAGCCAATCCCTAAAAAACAAATGCCAAATGTCTTCTTTGATATAAGGAGAGCAACTAAAAACAGAGCAGGGAGGAAGAGCATGAGAAAAAGATTAACATTAAACAGGGACGAGAGGTGGGAGGGAAAGGGAGAGAGAAGGGAAATTGCATGGAAATGGAAGGAGACCCTCATTGTTATACAAAATTACATATAAGAGGATGTGAGGGGAAAGGGGAAAAAAAAATCAAGGGAGAGAAATGAATTACAGTAGATGGGGTAGAGAGAGAAGATGGGAGGGGAGGGGAGGGGGGAATAGTAGAGGATAGGAAAGATAGCAGAATACAACAGTCACTAGTATGGCAATATGTAAAAACGTGGATGTGTAACTGATGTGATTCTGCAATCTGTATACGGGGTAAAAATGGGAGTTCATAACCCACTTGAATCAAATGTATGAAATATTATATGTCAAGAGCTTTGTAATGTTTTGAACAACCAATAAAAAAAAAGAAAAATATATGCAATTCTCTATGCAAAGAATACAAAAAATAAGTTGTTTGATAAACAATTATGAAAAGACAAAATATTTGCTTTTATTGAAAAGACAAAGTTTCTCCAAATTCAGAGATTTTAAGTAAATTTAGTAAAAGATATAAAACCCAGATGGAAAGAAACTAGTAAGTAGTGGGGAAAAATGCAAAGAATGGTGTAAATATGAGGATATATTTTTGGTATAGAAACTTAAAAAGAGAAAAAGAATTTTTTGTTGTTGTATGAGAAAGAATTTTGTGATAGAGTAAAATTTTTATCTGACAGTTGAATGACTAGATTGCTCCAGAATTTTAAAAAGTATGTATAATATAAAACTAAAGATTTAAGCAAGTCATGAATGGTTTGTAAAGGACAAATCTTATTAAAGTTGTATGTGATCAAGTTGGATTAAAGAAAATATTTTTTGGGGGCAGATGAGTACTGCTAAGAGCCATAGCCCAGTAGGAATGACGCATGGCATTTTTGGTTGAAAGGTGATGCCTGCAAGCCATTGAGATGATAATGATTATGTTAAGATGTGCATTCAATTGGATATTAGACCCCTGCTGTCCGCCTCCACCTGCTACTTTGGAGCTCTCTGGGGACTCCCTGAGAGTTCCCATTGGTTGGGGAAGTGCGGTAGGAGGGATTTCCGGAGGAGGGATTTCCAGTTGGTGGGGTGTGGCCCAGGAGAAGGTCTTGTGCATGGCGTTTGCAGAAGTTTTGGAAATAAAGTTTGTTCCTGATTGAAAAAAAAAAAAAAAAAATATATATATATATATATATATATATATATATATAAAATACAAAAAGTTCATAAATCTTCATTTTGAAGCTTTTTCCACTGATTATGAACTCATACTCCACGTGTTTCTGTTCTCTCAGACTATTACCTCAATAAGAATTTAGTTGCATAGGAATACTTGTCAACAGTTTATTAAGAGGAGCATCCTTTGTGTTCTTACTATGTGGTTTTCAGTTTTTAAAACTGCTAGGCTGATTATGCCAGTCCCTGAAACACATAGACTAGCTTCCAACCGCTGCTAAAAATGTTCAACATTTGTTGTTATTTTAACCAAGAAAATCATTTCTAAAGTCAGCTTTTGTTGACCCAATGATCTGAATAACAGAGACATAAAATCCTTAAAAGGTTGGTCTCTGCTTACTGAAATACTACCATAAGAAAGTTTCTAATCACCCTTTAAATGATAGTAGACGATTAATGAGGTTGAAAGGAAAGAGGCTGTATTCTGTAAGCCAAAAATTTATTACTAATCATACTTCTTTTAACTTCCCACCCATGGAAATAGAAAAAAAAACCAAATGTAAGTTAAACTAATTTGGTCAGAAAGAAGAAATTGGAAGGCAGTAGTACCTAGTCAAACTCCAGTTCTCCCAGTTATTTCTTCAGTTTTGGGGATCTGGGATTTTGTATATTATACTTCTCTATTTAGTGATTCTTCTCCAGGAGTTGGGTCAGAATCTCAGGAAATATTATAAATATCCATGTCCAGGCCCTATTGAATTTATTGAATATAAACCTCCAGGGAAGAGCCTAGGTTTGACAATTTTTAAAATCACCACCAGGTCACTTTGTGATACCACTGGAGCAGAGAACCGGAAGAGCAGACAATCATCTCTTAATCTCATCTCTTATTTACAGGAACAATTCCCTTTATAATTTGGAGAGTTGCAAAAAAAAAAAAAAAAAAAAAAAAAAAAAAAGGCAAGAGACAGTAATTTACCAAATACTCCATGTAATTTTCCTAGGCAGTGGCAAAATAAGGACCAGTAAATTCAAAATGCAGCTTGGTTTCATATGTAAGCTCCTTAGCTCCCACATTCCAGTAAGATGGTGTAGATTTGACAGCATGGTTTGACTCTTATCTAATCGGTTGTTTCAGGCAGAAAAGGGTCATCTCTCACTTAATAATTTGTTCTCCCCTCTAGCTTCCCCATAATCACTGCCTAGTCACTGCCAACATGGTTTCCTCAAAACCCGCCTAAAACTGCATTTTAAACACGTTTGCAACTCTGCATCTTCCTTCCCTAAATTAAATATTATTGTTCCCCAGATTGAATAGCACTTCATCCACACACAGAAACTGAGAAAAATTACAAAAACTAAATTCTTCTTGGTATTTTTTCCTTAATTATCTAATTTCCACATTGGAAAATTATCCACTTTTCCACTTTTCCTTCCCAAGCCTTACTACAGAGAGATAATTAACTTTTATGCAACTTTTCCCGCAGCAAAAGATCACCATTTATAGTAAAATGCTTTGTTTTGTTTGGGTTTTAAGATTAAATCTTATTTCCAAGGCAAAATTTACTTCCTCCTTTCTTTTACACTATTTTGAAAAAAAATTTTGGTGCAAAAAAAATTTGGACACAGGAAATGTTTTACCTTTTAAAATTCAGTGTTTTCACAAATATTTGCAATTGGTGCATACACGAAAGCTGTTTCTTCTAATACTTTTAAAGTATCAGTATTTCAAGAAAATTCTCAACAGTCCATTCATTTCAACACATTTTCCTGCAGTGAGTGCTTCAGCTTCGAAATATGAAAATGGACCCTACATATGTCATTATTTAAACAAATGAACTTCAAATAATCTGGAAATAAAATCGGGTGATGTGTACCTTGTTTTGGAATTCCATATTTGCATTGTATGAAAGCAGCTTTTCTGCCATTGCTGTGCTGCTACAAAAGACAGCACTGTGGAGAGGAGAGTAACCATCCTTGTCCTGAACATTTGGATCGACATCATGAACCAGAAGACTATTTACATAGTCCTCATGCTGGTGTTCTGTGACCTGTTGGTATTGTACCAAGAAATGTATCATAAATTCAAGAAATGCAAGCCAAACATTTTACAGGGTTCACGAATTAGTTACATTTAAATTATATTAAGCCCTTTTTATTTATGCATTTCAATTCCTGCAGAAACCCTAGGCTACTAACTACACACCTTAGAGGTGTGTTGTAGTCATTATCCTAAAGTTCAAGGTTGCATTTCTTCTCTATTAAGAGGACCACTTCTTCCAAATGTCCAAAGGCACAGGCATAATGGAGAGGGGTCCTGGGAAAGTAAGAAGATTCATTAGGAGATCATAGAGCACTTTCACCGCCTACGGAATCCAAGAGGTGAGACAACCTAGTCAGCCGCAGCAACTGAACCAGGCAGCTCCAAGGTCTGGTATCTTTCAAGGCCAGAATAGTCTTTCACAGACAACCCTGCTAAACACAAGTGAGCTTGCAGAGCCTAAAGGACAACCTGAGCTCTCAAAGTAATTCCAGCACTCTGGAGAGGAGTTTTCTCCTGTAAATACTATGAATAGCTCCAAGATATAATATATCATGATGGACCAGAAATCAATGACATTCAGGGAGGTCTTGAAAACCTCAGTTGTTTCTCAAGAGAACCTTAGGATTCACAGTGAGCCCCAAAGAGGTCACCTTAGATCTCTTCAGTGATCCTCCTCCACTCATGATCATCCAGGCTGCCAGTCTGGGAACGTGCTGACTGCGCATGACCAGAAAGCCCCACCCACCTGCGCGAAATGGCTGGCTAGTATTGTCGTGGCCAGTGTGGCCAACGGTTCCTGGAAGTCCTGCCACCTGCTCTCCAACCAACTCTGGACTCCTCCAACCAGATAGGTGGACTTCTGGGATATAATGTGGTAAAGGCAGTACTGGAAACAGAACTGGAGGTGCGACAAAAAAGCATGATGTGTTTGAGGTTTCATTAAGTGTGAAATCTCCCAGTGACTGCTGTCCTCTCTCAGGGGAAGTAAGTATCTGTAATTAGTGCAAAGCTTGCAGGAAATCCAGACTTCTCGGCAAATCTGGTTATGAAGATGGTTGGCTGCTTAAAACAACACTGAGTAACCCTTCAAAAGTTGATGAGTGGATATAACTGGAGCATACAAGAAATAAGGAAAATCCTTTGAAGAGTGAAAATGGCATCCCTAAATACTCCAGTGTGAAATAACATTAGAAACAAAACAGAGAAAGAACAAGGAGCCATCTTGCCATTTCAAAATGTCCTCTAAGGGTCCTCAGTAGAGAACATATATACATAGGTCTACACTGATGCAAATGGATTCCAGACTGTATTCAAAGAGTTATTTTTGCCCTTACATTGCAATATTATGGGAAATGTTGTCACATGCTGCACTTTTCTACAATGTACATAACATGCTTTTTAAAAATGTGTACATTGAAACAAAGGGCTGGTACAAAATTTTGTGATTTAAATCACTTTTAAATAGTCAATCAAGCGTTCTATAGGATGAATTTTAAGTAGCTGGGAAGCAGGCTAACGTTTTGTTTGGATGCTCAATAAGACCTCCTAGATGGGAGATGTCTCCAAGGTCCATAGATCCCAGGCGTTGAGGAGCCTATGAGCGCAGGAAAGTCAAGCACCTGGTGAAAGGAGAGTTGGCCTCCTTTCCCTCCTCCCACCGTAGGCTCAGTGGGAAAGGTGGAGGAGCCTTCTGCCTTACTGGCCTCACCTTCCCTGGTCAGCACCCTGTCCCCAGGACCCTTAGTCCTCTGGACATTATTACATGTTTTATTTGTCTCTATCATCTACGCCAGCTTCTCATAAATGATGATGTTATTCACTTTTTCTACATTGCCTGCAAATGCAGCCCTATGGATCCTAGTTTGAGCCTTATACCTGAAGGCCCTTTCCACAGGCTCCAGACAAAAGACCTCTCTGTTCTAATGAATTTAGAGGCCATGACTAGGCCTCACAGGCCCCTGCCCTGTATTCTGGGGCTTTTCAAGACTTTTCAAACACAGAATAACCAACCTACTTTCATCAGGTACCTAGTCGTGGCTGAGGCACTCAGTGGTCAGGTAGCAACTGACAAATGAAGAGTGGTTACCCTGCTCAACAGAGATACAGTGGGCATGCGCAGCTTCAAGAGCCACGCCCATCTTGGAACCCTGGGCTGAGGTCTTCAGTTATCTTGCTGCCCTCCTGGCCAGCCAGGTTAGGTGCTTGCTGACTTCACAGGATCAGGAAACCCCTACCCACCTGCATGATGGCCAGCACCTGAACGGTAAGCCAGCATGGCCAGGGGCCCCTGGAAGGCCCACTGCCTGTGCTCAGTCAGCACTGGGCCCTTCCGCCAGGAGCTGGTGGAGGTTTTGGAAGGTGGAGGGGAAGGCACTAGAAGCAGAACTGGAGGTGCAAGACTCCAGGTCCCTTTGTAGGAGAGTTCCTCTTTGGTGCACAAGACCAAGTGAGTGGGGTTTGCAGTGGTGGCTTACTTAAGAGATGGATGAAACCAAATGCCATCTGATAGCAGTCCAAGGATCCTGTGTGAAGTGCCAGAGGTTCTTTCTGAGCTCCTGGAGAGCCAGTAAAAGGTGGCACCAAGATCCATCAGGATCAGGGACCAGGAAAGGTCATTTTTGAGGATGACCACAGAAGCCAGCAGAAAACCTCATGCATACTGGACACTACACCCCACAAAACACCATCTACCTCCTGTGTGCCCAGGTTCAAGTATACTGACTAGTGTGACCTGTGCACCCCAGAGACGGGTGCAGCCATGTACCACTCTGCCCCATGGGCCACCCAGTATCACATCAAACAAGTTAAAATACTTCTAACTTACACTGCCACACCTCACAACCTCCCAAATATACACTGGTACCACACCCTGGATTTGACAGCCCTGGATACATGGAGTTTCTCTTCAGCAGAGCACACAAGACTGTACCTCCTAACATGGTATAACCAGGCTGCTTATTCACGGAAAATCAGGTGCCCTCTCCTCTGAACCAACAGGAAGCTAAGAGGGACCTAGATACATCAAAGATGGAGGGAGCCTCCTAGAATTGTTTTAGAGGTGAGCTGGTGTGAACACTATTGCCACACCCAGAGAAACATAGACTTAAAGCTGAAGATTGGTGGAAATCTTCTAAAGGTCCCAAATTCTGGTGAAATCCAAACAAGCAAGACTCAATAAGAAATTTTTCCACTTTGGCTTGGATATTACATAGAACACTAATATCAATTTTGATCTTACATATTACTTTTTATTTTGAATCAATAAATGTTCATCTTTTATCAATATTATATCCTCATCAATATTTGATTGTATTCTTGTAATGTTTTAAAGATTAACTGGAGACCATTCTATTCTTGTTTTCCTAGGTCAGATGTACATTTGCTCCTCTTAGTCCCTCTTTCCCCTCTAACATTATCTGCCACTAACACAAATTCCTCCATCCATCTTTTTTTTCTTTTTAACTTGGTTTTTATTATTTTTTATTTTTTCTTTCGTTCCTTCTGTCCATTTAATCTCTACTCTTCTTTTCATCTCCTACATAATGTAACAGTAATTTTACTATCTTTAATGACTCATTTCCCAACCTACTCCAGAATGTTACTACAATTTTATACCCAGAATATGAGAACAGTAGAGAATTTTTTCATCAAGTTCCACTTGACCTAAGGTTTATTAGTGTGTGAAGTTTGCTCTGAAGATACTAAGGTTTAGTAGCTTCTTTCAGTGATGCTGAGATTGGGAACAGTAGATGATACATGTTGATTGAGAGTATCGATACCTGGATATTCACCCAGCCCAGGGCATTTACACAAATAAGCTCACTAAACTGTCTCTGGTTTAAAAGTACAAGTAATAACCAGGTGTGGAGCTCATGCCTGTAATCCCAGGAGCTCAGGAGGTTTTTGCAGCAGGATCACAAGTTCAAGGCCAGCCTGAGCAATATAGTGAAGTGCTAAGCAACTTAGGGAGACTCTGTATCAAAATAAAAAATAACTGGGATGAGGCTCACTGGTTAAGCTCCTGGTTTCTATCCTTGGTACAAAAAAAAAGTAGAGGTAATAATAATCTCAGAAGATGGGTACACACAAAAATAATATGAAAAAGCAAGTGAACCACCACTTCAAACACCCACAACACTTCAACAACTGATCCCATTGACACCACAGTAATGAAAATGTTGAGAATTTAGAAAGTTCATAGTTAAAATGTTTAGTGAACTAAAAGAAGATGTAAGGAATTTAAAAATACAGGAAGTAAAAGATGATTTCAAAAAGAAATTCTGAAAAAGAACCAAAGAGAAATCCTGGAAAGATTCAGTAAACCAAATTAAAAATTAAGTGGAAAATATCACCACTAAATTAGACCACTTTGAAAACATATTCTCAGGCCTTGAAAGCAAAGTATGTAATTTTAAAAATAGTAAAAATGTTAAGAGACCATGACCAGAATATTCAAGAAATCTTAGATAACAAGGGAAGAATCATTGCCATAGATGAAGGCACCCAAATACAAAATATAGGAATGCACACACTTCAACAAATATAAAAAAAACTTCAAAACATTTAAGAATGAGATGGAAATCCAAATATAGAGCCTCTTAGAACCCCAAATAGGCAGGATCAATAAAGATCTTCTCCAAAACACAATATAATTAAAATGCCTACTATACAGACTAAGGTTAGAGTTTTAAAAGTGTCAGGATAAAAAAGAAAGTCACATATTGAAGGAAAACAGAATTTCAAATGAATTCACAGTTCAAATTGTAAAAGCAGGGAGGGTTTGGAATCATATATACCAACCAAGATGAACATATCCAGCAAATTTTTCTTCAGAATTGAAAGTGAAATAAAAACCTTCCATGCTGAAAGTGAAAGAATTCATATAAGCAAAAAGCTTGCACTATGAAACTTAATGAAATAGTCCATGCAAAAGAAAGAGAAGAATCAGAGCCAGCAGAGGGATGAATTCCCTAGAAGAATAGTCATCTAAAGGGGAATCAAGTCTGAATCAAGCATTAGAAATAAATGAAAATGGCTGGAAATAAAAATCATTCTCTGTACATTAACAATTAATGTAAATA
Source organism: Marmota monax (assembly GCF_021218885.2). Lineage (NCBI taxonomy): Eukaryota > Metazoa > Chordata > Mammalia > Rodentia > Sciuridae > Marmota > Marmota monax. The sequence goes on along the minus strand of NW_026692713.1, from coordinate 3,043,386 downwards.
AGAGTCCTTTGCATGGCATGTGCTTTGACCCTGAAATTCTACAATCATTACCACTAAGAGTTTGCTAACACAAAGGCAAAATTGTAAGACCAAACTGACAGGGATTCCAAACCCCATTACTCCTCTCAGTACTATAAGGCAATTCACTGCAGAAAGCAATGGGAGCTCAAGGTGTGTGAACTTTACCCTAGTGGCCCCAAGGTCAGGGGTCAGGTACCCTCCTTACTCAGAGTAGATGGTATCTGCTCTACATGGTCCTGCTCTCATATTCACCTGCTTCATGCCTACAGGTTCTGGCCTTACCCTCTCAGACTACTTGTCAGTGTTGCAAGTCCCACATTCCTGGTGACTCTGGGGCCCAGGTTTATGAAGCTTACTGCAATCAGTCTGTGGGTACTAGCAGACTCTTCACTGGTGGTCACTGTTTTCCAAATATTCTGTGAAACTGGAGTATGCTGAGTTGAAAAACCTCACCTGGACTCTGACATAGCCTTGCTCAATCATGTATTTTTCTCAAAGGAAAGAAAATCATAAAAGCATTTTATTCATTTACACTTTTATTTTATTTTTATTTTTATTGTTGGTTGTTCAAAACATTACATAATTTTTGATATATCATATTTCACACTTTGATTCAAGTGGGTTATGAACTCCCATTTTTACCCCGTATACAAATTGCAGAATCACATCAGTTACACATCCATTGATTTACATATTGCCATACTAGTGTCTGTTGTATTCTGCTGCCTTTCCTATCCTCTACTATCCCCCCTCCCCTCCCCTCCCCTCTTCTCTCTCTACCCCCTCTACTGTCATTCATTTCTCCCCCTTGTATTATTTTTCCCTTTCCCCTCCCTTCCTCTTGTATGTACTTTTGTATAACCCTGAGGGTCTCCTTCCATTTCCATGCAATTTCCCTTCTCTCTCCCTTTCCCTCCCACCTCTCGTCCCTGTTTAATATTAATTTTCTTCTCATGCTCTTTGTCCCTACTCTGTTCTTAGTTACTCTCCTTATATCAAAGAAGACATTTGGCATTTGTTTTTTTAGGGATTGGCTAGCTTCACTTAGCATAATCTGCTCTAATGTCATCCATTTCCCTGCAAATTCTATGATTTTGTCATTTTTTAATGCAGAGTAATACTCCATTGTGTATAAATGCCACATTTTTTTTTATCCATTCGTCTATTGAAGGGCATCTGGGTTGGTTCCACAGTCTTGCTATTGTGAATTGTGCTGCTATGAACATCGATGTACCAGTGTCCCTGTAGCATGCTCTTTTTAGGTCTTTAGGGAATAGACCGAGAAGGGGAATAGCTGGGTCAAATGGTGGTTCCATTCCCAGCTTTCCAAGAAATCTCCATACTGCTTTCCAAATTGGCCGCACCAATTTGCAGTCCCACCAGCAATGTACAAGTGTACCCTTTTCCCCACATCCTCGCCAGCACTTGTTGTTGTTTGACTTCATAATGGCTGCCAATCTTACTGGAGTGAGATGGTATCTTAGGGTGGTTTTGATTTGCATTTCTCTGACTGCTAGAGATGGTGAGCATTTTTTCATGTACTTGTTGATTGTATGTCCTCCTCTGAGAAGTTTCTGTTCAGGTCCTTGGCCCATTTGTTGATTGGGTTATTTGTTATCTCATTGTCTAATTTTTTGAGTTCTTTGTATACTCTGGATATTAGGGCTCTATCTGAAGTGTGAGGAGTAAAGATTTGTTCCCAGGGTGTAGGCTCCCTATTTACCTCTCTTATTGTTTCTTTTGCTGAGAAAAAACTTTTTAGTCTGAATAAGTCCCATTTGTTGATTCTAGTTGTTAACTCTTGTGCTATGGGTGTCCTATTGAGGAAATTGGAGCCCGACCCCACAGTATGTAGATCGTAGCCAACTTTTTCTTCTATCAGACGCCATGTCTCTGATTTGATATCAAGCTCCTTGATCCATTTTGAGTTAACTTTTGTGCATGGCGAGAGAAAGGGATTCAGTTTCATTTTGTTGCATATGGATTCCCAGTTTTCCCAGCACCATTTGTTGAAGATGCCATCCTTCCTCCATTGCATGCTTTTAGCCCCTTTATTAAATATAAGATAGTTGTAGTTTTGTGGATTGGTTTTGTGTCCTCTATTCTGTACCATTGGTCCACCCACCTGTTTTGGTACCAGTACCATGCTGTTTTTGTTACTATTGCTCTGTAGTATAGTTTGAAGTCTGGTATTGCTATACCGCCTGATTCACACTTCCTGCTTAGCATTGTTTTTGCTATTCTGGGTCTTTTATTTTTCCATATGAATTTCATGATTGCTTTCTCTATTTCTACAAGAAATGCCGTTGGGATTTTGATTGGCATTGCATTAAACCTATAGAGAACTTTTGGTAATATCGCCATTTTGATGATGTTAGTTCTGCCTATCCATGAACAGGGTATATTTTTCCATCTTCTAAGATCTTCTTCTATTTCTCTCTTTAGGGTTCTGTAGTTTTCATTGTATAAGTCTTTCACCTCTTTTGTTAGGTTGATTCCCAAGTATTTTTTTTTTTGAGGATATTGTGAACGGAGTGGTTGTCCTCATTTCCATTTCTGAGGATTTGTCACTGATATACAGGAATGCCTTTGATTTATGCATGTTGATTTTATATCCTGCCACTTTGCTGAATTCATTTATTAGCTCTAATAGTTTCTTTGTAGACCCTTTTGTGTTTGCTAGGTATAGAATCATGTCAGCTGCAAATAGTGATAATTTAAGTTCTTCTTTTCCTATTTTTATGCCTTTAATTTCTTTCGTCTGTCTAATTGCTCTGGCCAGTGTTTCAAGAACTATGTTGAACAGAAGTGGCGAGAGAGGGCATCCCTGTCTTGTTCCAGATTTTAGAGGGAATGCCTTCAATTTTTCTCCATTCAGAATAATGCTAGCCTGAGGCTTAGCATAGATTGCTTTTACAATATTGAGGTAAGTTCCTGTTATCCCTTGTTTTTCTAGAGTTTTGAACATAAAGGGATGCTGTACTTTGTCGAATGCTTTTTCCGCATCTATCGAGATGATCATATGGTTCTTATTTTTAAGTCTATTGATGTGGTGAATAACATTTATTGATTTCCGTATATTGAACCAGCCTTGCATCCCAGGGATGAATCCTACTTGATCATGGTGCACAATTTTTTTGATATGTTTTTGTATCCGCATGGCCAGAATTTTATTGAGGATTTTTGCATCTAGGTTCATTAGAGATATTGGTCTGTAGTTTTCTTTCTCTGAAGTGTCTTTGTCTTGTTTAGGAATCAGGGTGATGTTGGCCTCGTAGAATGAATTTGGGAGTTCTCCCTCTTTTTCTATTTCCTGAAATAGCTTGAAAAGTATTCATGTTAGTTCCTCTTTAAAGGTTTTGTAAAACTCTGCTGTATACCCATCCGGTCCTCGGCTTTTCTTAGTTGGTAGTCTTTTGATGGTTTCTTCTATTTCCTCAATTGATATTGGTCTGTTTAGGTTGTCTATATTCTCCTGACTCAATCTGGGCAGATCATATAACTTAAGCAGTTTATCGATGCCTTCACTATCTTCTATTTTATTGGAGTATAAGTATTCAACATAATTTCTGATTATCTTCTGTATTTCTGAAGTGTCTGTTGTGATATTGCCTTTTTCATCCCGTATGCTAGTAATTTGAGTTATCTCTCTTCTTCTCTTCGTTACCATGGCTAAGGGTCTGTCGATTTTATTTATTTTTTCAAAGAACCAACTTTTGAGAGCCGCCCCCTCCCCCTGCACCGGCAAGGTAGAGGGAACTGTGACCACGCACAGAGCAGGCCCAGCGGCCTGCTGAGGGGCAGAGCCGCCCCCCACCCCCCGCGCCTGCCAGGTAGGTGGAACGGTGACCACCGACAGAAAAGGCTCAGTGGCCCGCGGCGGGACAGAGCTTCCAATCACTCCTGCAAGTAGGCGGGCCTGCGACCCACCGGCAGAAGAGGAGCAGCGGCCTGCTGAGAGGCTGAGCCGCCCCCTCCCCCTGCGCCAGCAAAGTAGAGGGAACTGTAACCACCCACAGAGCAGGCCCAGCGGCCTGCTGAGGGGCAGAGCCGCCCCCCACCCCCCGCGCCTGCCAGGTAGGGGAACTGTGACCACGGACAGAAAAGGCCCAGTGGCCCGCGGCGGGACAGAGCTTCCAATCACTCCTGCAAGGTAGGAGGGCCTGCGACCCACCGGCAGAAGAGGAGCAGCGGCCTGCTGAGAGGCAGAGCCGCCCCCTCCCCCTGCACCGGCAAGGTAGAGGGAACTGTGACCATGCACAGAGCAGGCCCAGTGGCCTGCTGAGGGGCAGAGCCGCCCCCCCACCCCCCGCGCCTGCCAGGTAGTTGGAACTGTGACCACCGACAGAAAAGTCCCAGTGGCCCGCGGCGGGACAGAACTTCCAATCACTCCTGCAAGGTAGGCGGGCCTGCGACCCACCGGCAGAAGAGGAGCAGCGGCCTGCTGAGAGGCAGAGCCCCCCCTCCCCCTGCGCCGGCAAGGTAGAGGGAACTGTGACCACCCACAGAACAGGCCCAGCGGCCTGCTGAGGGGCAGAGCCGCCCCCCACCCCCCGCGCCTGCCAGGGAGGCGGAACTGTGACCACAGACAGAAAAGGCCCAGTGGCCCGCGGAGGGGCAGAGCTTCCAATCACTCCTGCAAGGTAGGCGGACCTGCGACCCACTGGCAGTACAGCCCCAGAGGCCTGCAGAGGGGCAGTGCCACTGCCTGCGCCTGCAAAGTAGACAGAACTGCGACCACCGACAGAACAAGCCTAGCGGCCCGCAGAGGGACAGAGCCGCCGCCCGCGCCTGCAAGGTCGGCGGACCTGCTACCGACCGGCAGAACAGGCCCAGCGGCCTGCTGGCGTGGTAGGCACATTGCCCCAATTGGAGGAGGGGCAGAGCCGCCGCCTGCGCCTGCGAGGGCGACTTTGCAACTATACAAGACCAATATAAATATATAGGGGGAAAATTCAATAGCACAACAGTTTCACCAAGTAGAAAGGAATGCGAACAGTATGAAGAGACAAGGAAAGAAAGGACCACAAGCATTGCAGGTCAACTCAACGTTAGAAGAGGTAATAGCTGCAGCAGATGGAATGTCAGATAAAGAATTCAGGATATACATGCTTCAGATGATCTGGAGTCTCAAGGAAGACATCAGACAGCAAAATCAGACAATGAAAGATCACTTCAACAATGAATTACATAAACAAATCCAAGAAGCAAAAGATCAACTATACAGGGAAATAGAGGTTATAAAAAAACAAACAAACAGAAATCCTAGAAATGCAGCAAGCAATAAGCCAACTTAAAAACTCAATTGAGAATACTACCAGCAGAGTAGAACACTTAGAAGACAGAACATCAGACAATGAAGATAAAGTATTTCAACTTGAAAAGAACATAGACAGCTCAGCAAGACTGTTAAGAAACCATGAGCAGAACATCCAGGAAATATGGGATAACATAAAGAGACCAAACTTAAGAGTCATTGGGATACAGGAAGGGACAGAGTTTCAAACCAAAGGAATGAGCAATCTATTCAATGAAATAATACGAGAAAACTTCCCAGACTTGAAGAATGAGACAGAATCCCAAATCCTAGAAGCCTACAGGACGCCGAATGTGCAAAATCATAAGAGACCCACACCTAGACACATTATAATGAAGATGCCCAACATACAGAATAAGGAGAGAATTTTAAAAGCTACAAGAGAAAGGAAGCAGATCACATTTAGGGGTAAGCCAATCAGGATAACAGCTGATCTTTCAACACAGACTCTGAAAGCTAGAAGATCCTGGAATAACATATTTCAAACACTGAAAGAAAATGGGTTCCAACCAAGAATTGTGTTTCCAGAGACATTAAGCTTCAGGATGGAAGATGAAATTAAAACCTTCCACGATAAACAAAAGTTAAAAGAATTTGCAGCTAGAAAACCATCTCTTCAAAACATCCTTGGCAAAACATTACAGGAAGAGGAAATGGAAAATAACAATGAAAACCAACAGTGGGAGGTAGGACACTAAAGGGGGGAAAATAATCAAAGAGGAAAACAAACCATGTTTAGTAACATAAATAAACAAATATGGCTGGAAGAACAACCCATATCTCAATAATAACCCTAAATGTTAATGGCTTAAACTCACCAATCAAGAGACACAGGCTAGTAGAATGGATCACAAAACAAGACCCAACAATATGCTGCCTACAGGAGACGCATTTGATAGGAAAAGACATACATAGGCTGAAGGTGAAAGGTTGGGAAAAATCATATCACTCATATGGACTTCGGAAACAAGCAGGAGTATCCATACTCATATCAAATAAAATAGATTTCAAGCCCAAGTTAATCAAAAGGGATAAAGAGGGACACTACATACTGCTCAAGGGAACCATACACCAACAAGACATAACAATCATAAATATATATGCCCCAAACAATGGTGCAGCTATGTTCATCAAACAAACTCTTCTCAAGTTCAAGAGTCTAATAGACCACCATACAATAATCATGGGAGACGTCAACACACCTCTATCACCACTGGACAGATCTTCCAAACAAAAGTTGAATAAGGAAACTATAGAACTCAATAACACAATTAATAACCTAGACTTAATTGACATATATAGAATATACCACCCAACATCAAGCAGTTACACTTTTTTCTCAGCAGCACATGGATCCTTCTCAAAAATAGATCATATATTATGTCACAGGGAAACTCTTAGACAATATAAAGGAGTAGAGATAATACCATGCATCCTATCTTATCATAATGGAATGGAACTGAAAATCAACGATAAAAGAAGGAAGGAAAAAGAATACATCACTTGGAGAATGAACAATAGGTTACTGAATGATCAAATTAAAAAATTAAAAATTAAAAAATTAAAAATTAAAAAATTCTTAGAGATTAATGAAAACACAGACACAACATATCGGAATCTATGGGAGACTTTGAAAGCAGTTCTAAGAGGAAAATTCATTGCTTGGAGTTCATTCCTTAAAAAAAGAAAAAACCAACAAATAAATGATCTCATACTTCATCTCAAAATCCTAGAAAAAGAAGAGCAAAACAACAGCAAAAGAAGCAGAAGGCAAGAAATAATTAAAATCAGAGCTGAAATTAATGAAATCGAAACAAAAGAAACAATTGAAAAAATTGACAAAACTAAAAGTTGGTTCTTTGAAAAAATAAACAAAATCGACAGACTCTTAGCCATGCTAGCGAAGAGAAGAAGAGAGAGAACTCAAATTACTAACATACGGGATGAAAGAGGCAATATCACAACAGACACTTCAGAAATACAGAAGATAATCAAAAATTATTTTGAATCCTTATACTCCAATAAATTAGAAGATAGTGAAGGCATAGATAAATTTCTTAAGTCATATGATCTGCCCAGATTGAGTCAGGAGGATATAGGCAACCTAAATAGACCAATATCAATTGAGGAAATAGAAGAAACCATCAAAAGACTACCAACTAAGAAAATCCCAGGACCGGATGGGTATACAGCAGAGTTTTACAAAACCTTTAAAGAGGAACTAATACCAATATTTTCAAGCTACTTCGGGAAATAGAAAAAGAGGGAGAACTTCCAAATTCATTCTACGAGGCCAACATCACCCTGATACCTAAACCAGACAAAGACACTTCAAAGAAAGAAAACTACAGACCAATATCTCTAATGAACCTAGATGCAAAAATCCTCAATAAAATTCTGGCCACGCGGATACAAAAACATATCAAAAAAATTGTGCACCATGATCAAGTAGGATTCATCCCTGGGATGCAAGGCTGGTTCAATATATGGAAATCAATAAATGTTATTCACCACATCAATAGACTTAAAAATAAGAACCATATGATCATCTCGATAGATGCGGAAAAAGCATTCGACAAAGTACAGCATCCCTTTATGTTCAAAACTCTAGAAAAACTAGGGATAACAGGAACTTACCTCAATATTGTAAAAGCAATCTATGCTAAGCCTCAGGCTAGCATCATTCTGAATGGAGAAAAATTGAAGGCATTCCCTCTAAAATCTGGAACAAGACAGGGATGCCCTCTCTCACCACTTCTGTTCAACATAGTTCTCGAAACACTGGCCAGAGCAATTAGACAGACGAAAGAAATTAAAGGCATAAAAATAGGAAAAGAAGAACTTAAATTATCACTATTTGCAGATGACATGATTCTATACCTAGCAGACCCAAAAGGGTCTACAAAAAAACTATTAGAGCTAATAAATGAATTCAGCAAAGTGGCAGGATATAAAATCAACACGCATAAATCAAAGGCATTCCTGTATAGCAGCGACAAATCCTCTGAAATGGAAATGAGGACAACCACTCCATTCACAATATCTTCAAAAAAAATAAAATACTTGGGAATCAACCTAACAAAAGAGGTGAAAGACTTATACAATGAAAACTACAGAACCCTAAAGAGAGAAATAGAAGAAGATCTTAGAAGATGGAAAAATATACCCTGTTCATGGATAGGCAGAACTAACATCATCAAAATGGCGATATTACCAAAAGTTCTCTATAGGTTTAATGCAATGCCAATCAAAATCCCAACGGCATTTCTTGTAGAAATAGAGAAAGCAATCATGAAATTCATATGGAAAAATAAAAGACCCAGAATAGCAAAAACAATGCTAAGCAGGAAGTGTGAATCAGGCGGTATAGCAATACCAGACTTCAAACTATACTACAGAGCAATAGTAACAAAAACAGCATGGTACTGGTACCAAAACAGGTGGGTGGACCAATGGTACAGAATAGAGGACACAAAACCAACCCACAAAACTACAACTATCTTATATTTAATAAAGGGGCTAAAAGCATGCAATGGAGGAAGGATGGCATCTTCAACAAATGGTGCTGGGAAAACTGGAAATCCATATGCAACAAAATGAAACTGAATCCCTTTCTCTCGCCATGCACAAAAGTTAATTCAAAATGGATCAAGGAGCTTGATATCAAATCAGAGACATGGCGTCTGATAGAAGAAAAAGTTGGCTATGATCTACATACTGTGGGGTCGGGCTCCAAATTCCTCAATAGGACACCCATAGCACAAAAGTTAATAACTAGAATCAACAAATGGGACTTAGTCAAACTAAAAAGTTTTTTCTCAGCAAAAGATACAATAAGAGAGGTAAATAGAGAGCCTACATCCTGGGAACAAATCTTTACTCCTCACACTTCAGATAGAGCCCTAATATCCAGAGTATACAAAGAACTCAAAAAATTAGACAATAAGAGAACAAACAACCCAATCAACAAATGGGCCAAGGACCTGAACAGACACTTCTCAGAGGAGGACATACAATCAATCAACAAGTACATGAAAAAATGCTCACCATCTCTAGCAGTCAGAGAAATGCAAATCAAAACCACCCTAAGATACCATCTCACTCCAGTTAGATTGGCAGCCATTATGAAGTCAAATAACAACAAGTGCTGGTGAGGATGTGGGGAAAAGGGTACACTTGTACATTGCTGGTGGGACTGCAAATTGGTGCAGCCAATTTGGAAAGCACTATGGAGATTTCTTGGAAAGCTGGGAATGGAGCCACCATTTGACCCAGCTATTCCCCTTCTCGGTCTATTCCCTAAAGACCTAAAAAGAGCATGCTATAGGGACACTGCTACATCGATGTTCATAGCAGCACAATTCACAATAGCTAGACTGTGGAACCAACCTGGATGCCCTTCAATGGATGAATGGATAAAAAAAATGTGGCATTTATACACAATGGAGTATTACTCTGCATTAAAAAATGACAAAATCATAGAATTTACAGGGAAATGGATGGCATTAGAGCAGATTATGCTAAGTGAAGCTAGCCAATCCCTAAAAAACAAATGCCAAATGTCTTCTTTGATATAAGGAGAGTAACTAAGAACAGAGTAGGGTCGAAGAGCATGAGAAGAAGATTAACATTAAACAGGGATGAGAGGTGGGAGGGAAAGGGAGAGAGAAGGGAAAGTGCATGGAAATGGAAGGAGACCCTCAGAGTTATACAAAAGTACATACAAGAGGAAGTGAGGGGAAGGGGAAAAATAATATAAGGGGGACAAATGAATGTCAGTAGAGGGGGCAGAGAGAGAAGAGGGGAGGGGAGGGGAGGGGAGGGGGGATAGTAGAGGATAGGAAAGGCAGCAGAATACAACAGACACTAGTATGGCAATATGTAAATCAATGGATGTGTAACTGATGTGATTCTGCAATCTGTATATGGGGTAAAAATGGGAGCTCATAACCCACTTGAATCAAATTGTGAAATATGATATATCAAGAACTATGTAATGTTTTGAACAGCCAACAATAAAAAATTTAAAAAAAAAAGAACCAACTTTTAGTTTTGTCAATTTTTTCAATTGTTTCTTTTGTTTCAATTTCATTAATTTCAGCTCTGATTTTAATTATTTCTTATCCTGATTGGTTTACCCCTAAATGTAATCTGCTTCCTTTCTCTTGTAGCTTTTAAAATTCTCTTCTTTTGCTGTTGTTTTGCTCTTCTTTTTCTAGGATTTTGAGATGAAGTATGAGATCATTTATTTGTTGGTTTTTTTCTTTTTTTAAGGAATGACCTCTCAGCAATGAATTTTCCTCTTAGAACTGCTTTCAGTGTGTCCCATAGATTCCGATATGTTGTGTCTGTGTTTTCATTTATCTCTAAGAATTTTTTAATTTCCTCCTTGATGTCTTCTATAACCCATTGACCATTCAGTAACCTATTGTTCATTCTCCAAGTGATGCATGATTTTTCCTTCCTTCTTTTATCGTTGATTTTCAGTTTCATTCCATTATGATCAGATAAGATGCATGGTATTATCTCTACTCCTTTATATTGTCTAAGAGTTTCCCTGTGACATAATATATGATCTATTTTTGAGAAGGATCCATGTGCTGCTGAGAAAAAAGTGTAACTGCTTGATGTTGGGTGGTATATTCTATATATGTCAATTAAGTCTAGGTTATTAATTGTGTTATTGAGTTCTATAGTTTCCTTATTCAACTTTTGTTTGGAAGATCTGTCCAGTGGTGAGAGAGGTGTGTTGAAGTCTCCCATGATTATTGTATGGTGGTCTATTAGACTCTTGAACTTGAGAAGAGTTTGTTTGATGAACATAGCTGCACCATTGTTAGGGGCATATATATTTATGATTGTTATGTCTTGTTGGTTTATGGTTCCCTTGAGCAGTATGTAGTGTCCCTCTTTATCCCTTTTGATTAACTTTGGCTTGAAATCTATTTTATTTGATATGAATATGGACACCCCTCTTGTTTCCGAAGTCCATATGAGTGATATGATTTTTCCCAACCTTTCACCTTCAGCCTATGTATGTCTTTTCCTATCAAATGCATCTCCTGTAGGCAGCATATTGTTGGGTCTTGTTTTGTGATCCATTCTACTAGCCTGTGTCTCTTGATTGGTGAGTTTAAGCCATTAACATTTAGGGTTATTATTGAGATATGGGTTGTTCTTCCAGCCATATTTGTTTATTTATGTTACTAAACATGGTTTGTTTTCCTCTTTGATTATTTTCCCCCCCCTTACTGTCCTACCTCCCACTGTTGGTTTTCATTGTTATTTTCCATTTCCTCTTCCTGTAATGTTTTGCCAAGGATGTTTTGAAGAGATGGTTTTCTAGCTGCAAATTCTTTTAACTTTTGTTTATCGTGGAAGGTTTTAATTTCATCTTCCATCCTGAAGCTTAATATCTCTGGAAACACAATTCTTGGTTGGAACCCATTTTCTTTCAATGTTTGAAATATGTTATTCCCGGATCTTCTAGCTTTCAGAGTCTGTGTTGAAAGATCAGCTGTTATCCTGATTGGTTTACCCCTAAATGTAATCTGCTTCCTTTCTCTTGTAGCTTTTAAAATTCTCTCCTTATTCTGTATGTTGGGCATCTTCATTATAATGTGTCTAGGTGTGGATCTCTTATGATTTTGCACATTTGGCGTCCTGTGGGCTTCTAGGATTTGGGATTCTGTCTCATTCTTCAAGTCTGGGAAGTTTTCTCATATTATTTCATTGAATGCATTGCTCATTCCTTTGGTTTGGACCTCTATACCTTCCTGAATCCCAATGACTCTTAAGTTTGGTCTCTTTATGTTATCCCATATTTCTTGGATGTTCTGCTCATGGTTTCTTAACAGTCTTGCTGAGCTGTCTATGTTCTTTTCAAGTTGAAATACTTTGTCTTCATTGTCTGATGTTCTATCTTCTAAGTGTTCTATTCTGCTGGTAGTATTCTCAATTGAGTTTTTAAGTTGGTTTATTACTTCCTGCATTTCTAGGATTTCTGTTTGTTTGTTTTTTATAACCTATATCTCCCTGTATAGTTGATCTTTTACTTCCTGGATTTGTTTATGTAATTCATTGTTGAAGTGATCTTTCATTGTCTGATTTTGCTGTCTAATGTCTTCCTTGAGACTCCAGATCATCTGAAGCATGTATATCCTGAATTCTTTATCTGACATTCCATCTGCTGCAGCTATTACCTCTTCTATAGTTGAGTTGACCTGCATTGCTTGTGGTCCTTTCTTTCCTTGTCTTTTCATACTGCTCGCGTTTCTTTCTGCTTGGTGAAACTGTTGTGTTTTTGAAATTTTCCCCCTATATATTTAGATTGCTCTTGTATAGTTGAAAATTCTCCCTTGCAGGGTCGGGCGGCGGCTGTGCTCCTCCTCCAATTGGGGTGATCTGTCTACCATGCTGATGGGCAGCTGGGCCTGTTCTGCCGGTCGGTCGCAGGTCTGTCTACCTTGCAGGCGCGGGCGGCGGCTCTGCTCTGCCCCTCTGGCTTGATGACAAAGTGAGAGAGACTCGGGTGTTTGTGACTCACTTTCTTTACCAGGAGACCTACTGTTTCTGTCGCCACTGGTATCGCTGAAGGTCTCTCCTCCACCGCTTTCTGATGACATCAGATCTCTGCCATGTTGGTATCCCATGAGAATGGTAGCATTTCATTCCCTTTGCCAGGTGACCAAAGCAACGGGTGAGTCCTGACCAGCCCTCACAAGCCCCGTCTCAATCCTGTTGCCACTTCCTATGAAGGCTCGGTTGGTATTTACCTCCACAGTATTCAGCAGGACCCGGACTGAGAAGCATTTTCCGCGGGTTCTTTAGCCCTGGGCCAGAGCAGTTCTGGGAGCTGGAATTCGGCCGCTCCGGGCTCGGTGTATGTTGTGATAGGAGCAGGCTCCAAGAAGCAGTTTCCGCGGGTTCTTTAGCACTGAGCCTGAGTAATTTGTCTGTGAGACGCAGGCGAATGGCAGCCTGAAATTACCTGTTCTATGGCTGAATGAGCTGCGATCAGTCGAAAACAGGGATGATGATGTCAGCTCTCCAAGATGGTGGCCGCTGGCTTCCTCTGTGGTCTGACCGGTGTGGAGAACCGAATTGGACCACTTCCTTCCCCCGTCTCAAGCCCAGAATTCAGCACTGAGCAGGGTGATTGCACAGCTGGCAGAAGCCCGCAGAATCCGCAGCGTTGCTATCTCATCGTTTCCCAGTGCGCGACGCAGACTCTAGACGCGGGGCGATTTGCTGAATAAGCAGCGTGACCCTCCGTGCGGACAAATGTCTCACATTTGAGCCCCCATAGCTGATCCTCGTGCGATTGAAATCCTTCCTCTAGGTTTTGGAGCACCCCAATTTTGCTGGAAATTCCTAACAAGATAGCTTTTAGCCGTTCTAACTCGTCATTCTCCCGCACAGTGATGCGGTACATGGGGGTGATGCACTCCCTACACCGCCATCTTAGCTCTCCCACTTTTAATTGTAAGAAATAGTGTGTATTTTGTGAATGCATGTACTGACATACATTTCATTTTATTTGGTGATACTTGTTCATGTATAAGAACAATAAATCCAAGAAAGTAAATATCTTTATATCAAACAGTTTAAGTCTGACTGGATGTATTCTCACAGTGGGTTGGATCACAACTTTTGCACTTGACTTTTGAGTGCTTGTAATTAAACATTTGTTTTTCTTCATTAATAAGCCAGATGTTTGATGCATTCCAAATACCATGGAGTATTCCAGAATTGTATTATAAATGTATACAATATGTCTTCCAGCCCAGAATACACTAGTAAAATTGTATTAGGTGTTAGAACTTTTTCTGAACTCCTCACTCTATAACCTCAATTCATGGAGAATATCCCATAGGAAAACAAAAGCCTGTAGGAATTTCCTTAGTGACATATTTGCCACTGGGCAAAGACACTTTGGTAAATATTCCAGTGCACATATACTGTTAGGAAGTCCTGGAAACTACAGTAGTGATTATTCATAGTGTGTGTAGAGTTAGGCTTTGCAGTTTCATTTGCATCTTTTATGATAGCATGCTCCTGTCTGTGTAATTTACTTGATTCATTAACCATCATCCATATAGCCATTCCTCTACCCCAGTGGAACTGAAGAGTGGGCCTCCCTGATAAGGGAGGACCTTGGTTTGAAGGCCAGACTTGCCTCAGAAGGGGCTGGTTTTGCCCAACACTTTTGGCTGCAATGGGCAGTGCAAATATCCCAAGTGGTTTTGCAAAGCATTGGGCCACCTGAGATGGTGATTCATACATCCCCATGTCAAACAGAACATGTATTGCTTGCTCTGGAATCTAGGGTTCTCCTTGAGAGACTACTTACTGAATAGGCTCAGGAGGAGCTCGGGAAACTAGTGCCCTGTGGAAGGAATATGCTTCAGCTTGCTTAAAGACTTCTGCAAAGTCAAGAAGTCACTGTTGTGTTTGAGTGGACACATTTCTAGAGTCAATGACAGCTGATCCCCTCTCCCTCCCTTTCCTATAAGAGCTATGAGGAAAATTATTTTGAGCTATGAATTTTCAACTGCCAATGAACCCAGAAAATGATTACAATTTTTTATTGATCAGTTTACATTGTGTTTAAAGTCTCAAAGCAGAGCAAGAAGGGTTGAAGGAGAGGGAGGAGGGATGGGAAAAAGGAGACTTTAGAATTGCTGGAACCAAATTGACCAATGTGCCAGGTGTGGTGGCGCACACCTGTAATCTTAGCAGCTTGGGAAGCTGAGGCAGGAGGATCACAAGTTCATAGCCAGCCTCGGCAATTTAGCAAAAACCTAGGCAACTTAGGGAGGCCCTATTTCAAAGTAAAATATAAAAAAAGGTCTGGGGATGTGCCTCAGTGGTTAAGTGACCCTGGGTTCAAACCCCAGTACCAAAAGAAAAAAAAGCAATTGATCAATTATATATATATAATCTTTTATAAATCATATATATATATATATATATATAATCTTTTATAAATCATATATACACACACACACACAATTAATGTATTTAACCTTTATCTATATCTATAAAGCAGTAGTTTAAAAACACTTCAAACAAATTGAAGGAAGACCAGTAGAGTAGGAATATGGGACAAGGGGTAGGAGGAGAGTAGGGAAAGGAGTAGTACTGGGGACTGAAGTGTATGTATGATTATGTAAAATGTAAATTCCAATATTATGTATAAGACATTAGTGAAAACATTCAGAAACCTCTTCCCAACTTGTGGTTATTTCTTTCTTTTTACTACTATTGTAGTTTCACTTGCCTTCTTTTTCCCCTTAATTAAGACTGATAAGAGACTGGGGTTGTGGCTCAGTGGTAGAGTGCTTGCCTAGCATGTGTGAGGCCCTGGGTTTGATCCTCAGCACCATATATAAATAAAACAAATAAAATAAATATATTGTGTCCATCTACAACTAAGAAAACCACTTTTTTTTAAAGATTAGTAAGTTGTGTATAGTGGTGCATGCATGAAATATTAGGGATTACCCAGACTGAGGCAGGAGAAGTCCAAAGTATAAGTATCCTGGGCAAATTATTGAGAACCTGTCTCAAAATAAGAAACTGAAAATAAGACCTGGGACTGTTCTTGGTAGCAGGGTGCCTTGGGTTCCATCATTACTGCAAAGGGAAAAATGAAGATTGAGAGCCACAAATTTAATAATTATTTGAATTTTTATCAATTTATTCCTGATATTGCATTTCCAAAGTCATTCATTTCGTTCATTGTTAGTAATATATTTTTGATACTTTAAAGATGGAAATGTTTTTGTCACTCTTGCTCATCTCTTAACATAAATACTAAGATGTCTTATTTTAAATCTGTCAGGTTTTTGTACAATACCTGCTGTGTCTTCTGACTCATCCTGTAGTGGTCCTTAAACTGGTATACCTGTGACTAAGAATTTCTTTTTGAATATTCTCTCTCAGAGTATCTTCATATAGGGGAAGACTTTCACTAATAACTTCAGCTAGATATTTCATGACCTCTCCATCCTTTCTGGAAATTCAAATTCTCTGAGCCTTCCAAACAGAGAGCTGTAACCTGTCACAAATGAAAATATTCCTCCTGGTGTCTGTCTGCAGCAAGTGGGTGCTCAACCAGTTGCCAAATTCTCTCTTGTTCTCAGGGGCTCCTATTTCAGCTCTCTGTGTCACAGGAGATAGAAAGCAATGACCTAAAAAACCAAAATGTTGGACTTATGTTCCCTTTTTCTGACTCCCAAGGAGAACACTGAGAATTTGTTATTTTCTCCTGATCATACCAGATTGTGTCCACTTAAGAACAGGCTGTTCTGGGTACTTGTACCTCCCCACTTTCAATTAGGCTGTTCTTATTTTTGCACTCTGTACTGATATTGTCTTAGTTGTACTAACATTATTTGGATGGGATGGAGGGCTGTCCATACCTCCAGGTGTGGTTGTGAAAGAGAAGACATTTACAGAGCTGCTAATTTACATGAAGTTTATGCCCTTTTTAAGTATTTTGGGAATCCTTGGAATTAAAAGTGGACATGTTTCATTGTTCAGTGTATAAATGTAAAATGTGGTGAATGAAGTTATGTCTAGATTTGCTAAAGTGAAAATCAAAGGTAACTTTGAGTAAAAGAACTTTAGAGGAGTACTTGAGGAGCAAATCACTAGAGCGAGTTCAAGAATAAATGAAGATCCTGAGAGGGCTGAATGGTAGTGAATGCCCTGGAATTCACCCAAGAACTTAAAAGGACAATGAAGTCAGGGAGTACAGACTCTCCTCTCATTGACATCAAACTAAGTGGCATAGTTGTGGGTGATCTAATTTTTATCTTATTTAACTGTATCTTTCAATTCTTATTGAAATATTCATTCAATATATTTACAACACTTAAAATAGTTTTAAAATTACATACATGGGGTACCAAAAAATACTAGACTAAAGTTTTAAGCAATAAATTCATAAGCTATAACTAAACAAAAACCCCTTGAATATTTCTCACCAATTTCTTATAAAATCTATTAATTTGCTAATTTTTGTGAACAAAGAGCACATAAAAAAAACAATTTTGAGGGCAATATTTCTCGAATGATAAAAGTACTCTAATTTGGGGCTGGGGCTGTAGCTCAGTGGAAGAACACTTGCCTCATATGTGTGAGGCACTGGGTTTGATTCTCAGCACGGCATATAAATAAAAAATTAAAGGTCCATTGATAACTAAAGAAAAAAAAAAGATTTAAAAAAAGTACTCTAATTTGAGGATATTTTAAGCTAGTCAAACATACCAAGTAAACAATCATATTGAGATAATAAATTCAATAACAGTAACCAAGGGAGAGAAATTCAGAATATAATCTTATTTTATAAAATGAAATTTTGTGAATTGTACATGGTTTGCACATGGTTTATTTGCACACCATCATCTATAAAAAGGAACATGACATGCATGCAGAGTGCCACTGAAGGAAGATTCCCTGCATTAGCAGTCCCTTGGGTTTAACACAAGATCTGAAAATTAGTGTGTCTACACCCAAACTAGTTCATTGCCTTTTTCTGTAAATGGAGGTTTTTTGTTTTTTTTTTTTTTCGTTTTGTTTTGCAGTGGTTGTAGTGAACCCAGAGCCTGATGCCTTCTAGGAAAGTGCTCTACCACTGTACTATGCCTCTATCCCTGAAAATAAAGTTGTGTTGGATTACATTCACATACCTTCACTTAACATTTATAGCACAATCAGACTACACCCACAGAGGAACTTCTGGTCCACACAGCCTAAACTATTTTCTATCTGGCACTCTATAGAAAACTTTTGTCAATTCCTGGTTTGGTATATCAAAGTCCCTTTGATACAATTTTAATATACTTTACCAAATACACTGAAGTATTAGTGGGACATAGATCCCCATGAACAATCCCTTAGTGACATTCAGATTAATTTGATGGC
This sequence comes from Marmota monax, assembly GCF_021218885.2. Lineage (NCBI taxonomy): Eukaryota > Metazoa > Chordata > Mammalia > Rodentia > Sciuridae > Marmota > Marmota monax. The sequence continues at coordinate 3,025,115 of NW_026692713.1, read as the reverse complement.
CCTCTATATGAGCACTCACACACTGGGAACAAAAACCAAAAATATAACAACCAATGATTATTCTAGTAACAAGGTACAGTGCCAATAGCAGGCAGCTTCCTTTTGCAACTTAGCAATTGTTATAAGTATTTGAAATAAACTTGCTTAAGATGTGTCATCTATCTAGAGTTCTTTAATTATAATTTACTTGTAAATCTATACACTACAGTTCTAAAATTTTAAACATGGTTGTATACTACATTATTTTATGGATATGAAAATAGAACTTTTTCTTATCGAGCTGGATTAAGATTATCTCCAATTTGATAAGATAATACTATAATAAATGTACTTAGAACACACATGTATATGTAAAATATATTTGTATAAATGTCCTTAACACATATATTACATATCCTTCATGCATGCTCTCTATATGAAACATATATTCAGCTTTGCATGTTATGTATAATATAAAATAAATGTGCTTAACACAACAACTCCAAGAGCGATATTCACAACCACCATAAATAGTGCCCACATATTTCTCCCGTAATGAGAATCAGAGCTTCTCAGAAAAAATGGGCCTAGAACAGAGAAAATACAAGATGATATTGGGAAATATTGTCATGCCAGAAACTACTCAAAGATGAATGGGAACACATCAGATAAGACATAGAATCTCCTTGAAATGGCCACTATTGTCCAACTCCAGAGAATGTGAGTACCACTTCTCAGGGTAGAAATTTAAAACTTCTTAGACTCAAACAAGAATAGTATTACAACATGCTAGAACCTTAGAACACTCTGAAGACAGTACTAAGAAGAAATTTTATACCTCTGAGTGTCCACATAAGAAAATCAGAATGATTTCAAATAAACAACCTCATGTGCACTTCAAGGCCCTTGATAAAGAAGAATGAACCAACTCCAAAATCAATACAGGAAAAGTCATAATTAAGAGATGAATTTTATTGAAAATTTTTGCATTCAGGTCCATTAGAGATATTGGTCTGAAGTTTTCTTTCTTTGATGTTTCTTTGCCTGGTTTGGAGATCAGGGTGATATTTCCCTCATAGAATGAGTTTGGAAGTGCTGACTCTTTTTCTGTTTCCTGAAATAAATTGTAGAAGATTGGTATTAGTTCTTCTTTAAATGTCTTGTAGAACTTGGCTGTGTATCCATCCAGTCCTGGGCTTTTCTTGGTTGGTAAGCTTCTGATGGTCTTCTATTTCTTCACTTGATATTGTTCAGTTTAAATTGTGTATATCTTCCTGATTCAATCTGGGCAAATTGTATGACTTAAGACTGTCAATAGCTTCAATGTCTTCTATTTTATTGGAGTATAAGTTTTCAAAATAATTTCTAATTATCCCTCTATATTTCTGTAGTGTCTGTTGTGACATTACCTTTTACATCACATATGCTGGAAATTTGAGTTTTCTCTCTTCTCTTCATTAGCATAGCTAAGGGTCTGTCAATTTTATTTATTTTTTCAAAGAACAAACTTTTTGTTTTGCCAATTTTTTCAATTGTTTCTTTTATTTTGATTTCATTGATTTGAACTCTAATTTTAATTATTTCTTGCCTTCTACTGCTTTTGCTGTTGATTTGTTCTTCTTTTTCTAGGGCTTTGAGATGTAGTGTGAGGTCATTTATTTGTTGACTTTTTCTTCTTTCAAGGAATGAACTCCATGCAATGAATTTTCCTCTTAGTACTGCTTTCATAGTGTCCCAGAGATTTTGATATGTTGTGTGTATGTTCTCATTTACCTCTAAGAATTTTTAATCTCCTCCTTGAGGTCTTCTGTAACCCACTGTTCATTCAGTAGCATATTGTTTAGTCTCCAGGTGATGGAGAAATTTCTATTTTTTATTTTGTCATTGATTTCCAATTTCATTCCATTATGATCTGATAAAATACATGGTAGTATCTCTACTTTTTTGTATTTGCTAAGAGTTGCTTTGTGGCAAATTGAATACAAAAACATATCAAAAAGATTGTGCACCATGATCAAGTGGGATTCATCCCAGAGATGCAAGGTTGGTTCAACATACAGAAATTAATAAATGTAATTCATCACATCAATAGACTAAAAGATAAGAATCATATGATCATCTCAACAGATGCAGAACAAGCACTTGACAAAATAAAGCAACCTTTCATATTCAAAACTCTAGAAAAACTAGGGATAATAGGAACATATCTCAACATCATAAAGGCTATCTATGCTAAGCCTCAGGCCAACATCATTCTAAATGGAGAAAAGTTGAGAGCATTCCTCTAAAAACTGGAACCAGGGATGCCCACTTTCACCATTTCTATTCAACATCATTCTTGAAACACTGGCCAGAGCCATTAGACAAATGAAAGAAATGAAAGGGATATGTATAGGAAAAGAAGAATTTAAATTTGTATTGTTTGCTGATGATATGGTTCTATACCTAGAAGACCTAGGTTTCATTTTTTGAGTTCTTTGTATACTCTGGATATTAGGGCTTTATCTGAAGTGTGAGGAGTAAAAATTTGTTCCCAGGATGTAGGCTCCCTATTTACCTCTCTTATTGTTTCTCTTGCTGAGAAAAAACTTTTTAGTTTAAGTAAGTCCCATTTGTTGATTCTTGTTGTTAACTCTTCTGCTATGGGTGTCCTATTAAGGAATTTGGAGCCTGACCCCATAATATGATCGGAGCCAACTTTTTCTTCTATCAGACTCAGAGTCTCTGATTTGATATCAAGCTCCTTGATCCATTTTGAGTTAACTTTTGTGCATGGCAAGAGAAGAGGATTCAGTTTCACTTTGTTGCATATGGATTTGCAGTTTTCCCAGCACCATTTGTTGAAGATGCTATCCTCCATCCATTGCATGCTTTTAGCCCCTTTATCAAATATAAGATAGTTGTAACTTTGTGGATTAGTCTCTGTGTCCTCTATTCTGTACCATTGGTCCACCCGCCTGTTTTGGTACCAGTACCATGCTGTTTTTGTTACTATTGCTCTGTAATGTAGTTTGAAATCTGGTATCGCTATACCGCCTGATTCACACTTCCTGCTTAGAGTTGCTTTTGCTATTCTGGGTCTTTTATTTTTCCATATGAATTTCAAGATTGCTTTATCTATTTCTACAAGAAATGCCATTGTGATTTTGATTGGCATTGCATTAAACCTATAGAGAACTTTTGGTAATATCGCCATTTTGATGATGTTAGTTCTGCCTATCCATGAACAGGGTACATTTTTCCATCTTCTAAGATCTTCTATTTCTCTCTTTAGGGGTCTGTAGTTTTCATTGTATAAATCTTTCACCTCTTTTGTTAGGTTGATTCCCAAGTATTTTATTTTTTTTGAGGATATTGTGAACGGGGTGTTTTTCCTCATTTCCCTTTCAGAAGTTTTGTTGCTGATATACAGAAATGCCTTTGATTTATGTGTGTTGATTTTATATCCTGCCACTTTGCTGAATTCATTTATTAGTTCTAATAGTTTCTTTGTAGACCCTTTTGGGTCTTCTAGGTATAGAATCATTTCATCCGCAAATAGTGATAATTTAAGTTCTTCCTTTCCTATTTTGATGCCTTTAATTTCTTTCATCTGTCTAATTGCTCTGGCCAGTGTTTTGAGAACTATTTTGAATAGAAGTGGTGATAGAGGGCATCCCTGTCTTGTTCCAGATTTTAGAGGGAATGCCTTCAATTTTTCTCCATTCAGAATGATGCTAGTCTGAGGCTTAGCATAGATAGCTTTTACAATGTTGAGGTAAGTTCCTGTTATCCCTAGTTTTTCTAATGTTTTGAACATAAAGGGATGCTGTACTTTGTCGAATGCTTTTTCTGCGTCTATTGAGATGATCATATGGTTCTTATCTTTAAGTCTATTGATGTGGTGAATAACATTTATTGATTTCTGTATATTGAACCATCCTTGCATCCCAGGGATGAATCCTACTTGATCATGGTGCACAATTTTTTTGATGTGTTTTTGTATCTGATTCGTCAGAATTTTATTGAGGATTTTTGCATCTAGGTTCATTAGAGATATTGGTCTGTAGTTTTCTTTCTTTGAGGTATCTTTGTCTGGTTTCGGAATCAGGGTGATGTTGGCCTCATAGAATGAATTTGGAAGAGCTCCCTCTTTTTCTATTTCCTGAAATAACTTGAAAAGTATTGGTATTAATTCTTCTTTAAAGGTTTTGTAAAACTCCACTGTATACCCATCCGGTCCTGGGCTTTTCTTGGTTGGTAATCTTTTAATTGCTTCTTCTATTTCATCCATTGATATTGATCTGTTCAAATTGTGTGTATCCTCCTGACTCAGTCTTGGCAAATCATATGACTTAAGAAATTTATCGATGTCTTCACTATCTTCTATTTTATTGGAATATAGGGTTTCAAAATAATTTCTAATTGTCTTCTGTATTTCTGTAGCATCTGTTGTGATATTGTCTTTTTCATCCTGTATGTTAGTAATTTGAGTTCTCTCTCTTCTTCTCTTCATTAGCATGGCTAAGGGTCTGTCGATCTTACTTATTTTTTTCGAAGAACCAACTTTTAGTTTTGTCAATTTTTTCAATAGTTTCTTTTGTTTCAATTTCGTTGATTTCCACTCTGATTTTAATTATTTCTTGCCTTCTGCTATATTTGCTGTTGTTTTGCTCTTCCTTTTCTAGGGCTTTGAGATGAAGTGTGAGCTCATTTATTTGTTGGTTTTTTCTTTTTTGAGGAATGACCTCCAGGCGATGAATTTCCCGCTTAAAACTGCTTTCATTGTGTCCCATAGATTCCGATATGTTGTGTCTGTATTTTCATTTATCTCTAAGAATTTTTTGATTTCCTCCTTTATGTCTTCTGTAACCCATTGATCATTCAGTAACATATTGTTCATCTTCCATGTGATGTAGGATTTTCCCTTCCTTCTTTTATCATTGATTTCCAGTTTCATTCCATTATGATCAGATAAAATGCATGGTATTATTTCCACCCATTTACATTTACTGAGGGTTTCCCTATGGCATAATATATGGTCTATTTTTGAGAAGGATCCATGTGCTACTGAGAAAAAAGTATATCCACTTGATGATGGTTGATATATTCTATATATGTCAGTTAAGTCTAGGATATTGATTGTGATATTGAGTTCTATAGTTTCTTTATTCAACTTTTGTTTGGAGGATCTGTCCAATGGTGAGAGAGGTGTGTTGAAGTCACCCATAATTATTGTGTTCTGGTCTATTTGATTCTTGAACTTGAGGAAAGTTTGTTTTATGAATGTTGCAGCACCCTTATTTGGTGCATAAATATTGATAATTGTTATGTCTTGTTGGTGAATGGTTCCTTTTAACAGTATATTATGTCCTTCCTTATCTCTTTTGATTAACTTAGTCTTGAAGTCGATTTTATTCGATATGAGGATGGCCACCCCTGCTTGCTTACGAGGACCGTGTGAGTGGTATATTTTTTCCCAACCTTTCACCTTCAGCCTTTGTATGTCTTTTCCAATCAGATGTGTCTCCTGGAGGCAGCATATTGTTGGATTTGTTTTTTTAATCCATGTTACCAGCCTATGTCGCTTTATTGGTGAGTTTAAGCCATTAACATTTAGAGTTACTATTGATATATGGTTTGTACCTCCAGCCATGTTTGATTATTTATCTCTTTTTTTTTTTAATTTGGTTTGTTTCTCCATGATTAGCTTTACCTCCGCCCTCTGGCTTTACTGAGGTACTTCCCACTGTTGGTTTTGTTTATTGTTTTTCATTTCTTCCTCGTGTAGTGTTTTGCTCAAGATGCTTTGCAATGCTGGTTTTCTGGCTGCAAATTCTTTTAACTTTTGTTTATCATGGAAGATTTTTATTTCATTGTCGTACCTGAAGCTTAATTTTGCTGGATACAAAATTCTTGGTTGGCATCCATTGTCTTTCAGTGTTTGAAATACTTTGTTCCAGGATCTTCTCACTTTCGGCGTCTGTGATGAAAAATCTGTTGTTAACCTTATTGGTTTACCCCTGAATGTAATCTGCCTCCTTTCTCTTGTAGTTTTTAATATTTTCTCTTTGTTCTGTATATTGGATATCTTCATAACAATGTGTCTTGGTGTTGGTCTACTGTGATTTTGTATGCTCGGTGTCCTGTATGCATCTACAATTTGTACATCCGTTTCCTTTTTTATTTCTGGAAAGTTTTCTGTAATTATTTCATTCAGCAGGTTGCTCATTCCCTTGGTTTGAACCTTTATACCTTCCTCTATCCCGATGACTCTTAAGTTTGGTTTTTTTTTGTTATCCCATATCTCTTGGATGTTTATCTCATGATTTTTTTTACCAGCCTTTCTGAGTTGGCTAGACTTTTTTCAAGTTGATATATTTTGTCTTCATTATCTGACGTTCTGGCTTCTACTTGCTCCACTCTGTTAGTGATACTCTCATGTGAGTTTTTAATTTGGTTTATAGTTTCCTTCATTTCTAGAATTATTGTTTGATTTTTTTATAATCTCTATCTCCTGATAAAGATGCTTATTTGCTTCTTTTATCTGTTTATGTAATTCATTTTCAATGTGTTCTTTCATTGTTTGAATTTGCTGTCTCATGTCCTCTTTAAGATTCCATTCTATCTGTCTAAGGTATTCCTTGAGTTCTTTATTTGACCATTTTTCTGATGCCTCTAGGTCCTGCTGAGTATTTAGGCTGTCCTGCATTGTTTGTACTCCTTTTCTTCCTTGCTTTTTCATGCTGCTCATGTTACTTCTTGTTCTGTTTGACTGCTGAGTTACTGTTTACACCTATAAATTTATTTGGTTTTGTGTGTCTCTCTGGGGTCTCTCTTTTGTGATGGGAGACTATGACTAGAGATGATGAGTTTTGTTGCACTTTAATGCAGATTCATTCGTTTCCTAAACTGTGAACAGATTCTGGTGGCATATAGCGGTCTGCGGTTTGGTCTTAGGACTTACATTTAGGTCGAATGATGTGATGGTATTGAGGTTGGTATCTCTTGACAACCTTGGACGGTTGCACTACTGATGAGGGATATTAACAGGAGAATGGTCTGGGGTATTTGGGGGTATCTAGGGACTTGGCAGCACTATATAATGCCTCGGAACATTGACCTATACATATTTAGTAAATTACACATAAACAGCATCGTGATGCTTGGGAGGAAAGGTATTAGAAGGGAAGGGAAGAAGTCACTAAAGAGAATGAGAGTAAACAGGTAGAATTCAAGGAAAGGGGAATAAGGAAATTGAAAAGAAATGAAAACACAAAAGAAAAAAATAGAAGATAAAAAAAAATTAAAAAAAATAATCAAAAAATTAAAATTAAAAATTAAAAGATAATTTAAAAAATTTAAAAACTTTAAAAAATAAATATGAAAAAAAACCCCAAATAATAAAAAAAAAAAATTAAAAATGCAGTCTTAGAGTTCGATTAACTTCTCTTCCAGTAGGTGGAGCTGTGCCCACTGGGCCAAGCTTCTCCCCTCAATACACGGCAACCATCACTGTGCAGCAGCTCCTCCTCCCAGACTGGGCGGGTCTCCAATCCTGAGTGCTTAGGGCCTTGTCTTGTGTCTAGTCACTTCCCCACTTTTCCTCCAGCGGTGACGCTCACCACAATACTGGCTACACACCAGGTCTGCTGCTCCCAGGAGCCCTATTTTCTTGAACGACTGGGCACACTCTCCCTGTTTGCCATTCCCTCAGACCCTAAGGTTGTGGAGCTTGGGGCTGAGAACCCGCAGCGTATTTTGCCTTCCCTCCAGTAGCCACGCCCCTTGGAGCTGGTGCAAGAGACCTCAGTTTTCAGCGCTGGTGGGAGCGGTAGCCGCGGGTCCCACGCCGCGGGTCCTGCGCCTGCCGCTCCTGATTCCCTTGGTCTGACTATCGCGCTCACAGGAGAGCTGGGAGGGGCCCTTGAGGTTTCCCCGCTGTGTGGAGAGGGAAGGCTAGGGGTTACACACCTGCCGCCACCGGTTTCAATGAAATTATCTCCTCCGCCGCATTCTGGTGACGTCAGTTCTCTGCCATGGTTGTATCCCAAGCAAATGGCAACAGTTTGTTCCCTTTGCCGGGTGACCGATGCAACGGGTGGGTCCTGACCGGCTCTCCCAAGCCCCGTCTCAAACCTGTGGCCACTGCCTATGAAGGCTCGGTTGGTATTAACCTCCACAGGTTCAGAAGGGCTGACCAGTTGTTTCAGCGGGATCGTTTAGCACTGAGTCACAGCAGTTTGTCTGCGAGACGAAGGCGAACGGTAGCCTGAATTGAGCCGATCCGGGCTCAGTGCATGTTCTGAGAGGCGCAGATTTTTCGCCCCAGATCCATGTTAGCTCAGCATTGCCTAGTGATCCTGAGCAAACAGCATTTAGACGGTTTAAGACTCCCTATGCCCGCACCCGCCGCCATGTTGGATCCTCTTCGCAATCATGAAATTCATCTGGAAAAATAAGAGACCCAGAATAGCTAAGGCAATCCTTAGCAGGAAGAGTAAAGCAGGTGGCATCACTATACCAGACCTTAAACTATACTACAGAGCGATAGTAATTAAAACGGCATGGTCTTGGCACCAAAACAGACTGGTAAACCAATGGTACAAAATAGAGGACAGAGAGACTAACCCACAAAATTACAATTATCTTTTTTTTTATTGGTTGTTCAAAACATTACAAAGCTCATGACATATCATCTTCCATACATTTGATTCAAGTGGGTTATGAACTCCCATTTTTTACCCCAAATGCAAGTTGCAGAATCACATCGGTTACTCATCCACATTTTTACATAATACCATATTAATGACTGTTGTATTCTGCTACCTTTCCTATCCCCTACTATCCCCCCTCCCCTTCCCTCTCATCTTCCCTCTCTACCCCATCTGCTGTTGTTTAATTCTCTCCCTTGGTTTTTTTTTCCCCTTTCCCCTCACAAACTCTTATATGCAATTTTGTGTAACAATGAGGGTCTCCTTCCATTTCCATAGTTTCCCTTCTCTCTCCCTTTCTCTCCCCCCACTCGTCTCTGTTTAATGTTAATCTTTTCCTCATGCTCTTCTTCCCTGTTCTGATCTTAGTTGCTCTCTTTATATCAAAGAAGACATTTGGCATTTGTTTTTTAAGGATTGGCTAGCTTCACTTAGCATAATCTGCTCAAATGCCATCCATTTCCCTGCAAATTCCATGATTTTGTCATTTTTTAGTGCTGCGTAATACTCCATTGTGTATAGATGCCACAGTTTTTTAATCCATTCATCTATTGAAGGGCATATAGGTTGATTCCAAAGTCTAGCTATTGTGAATTGTGCTGCTATGATCATTGATGTGGCAGTATCCCTATAGTATGCTCTTTTAAGGTCCTCAGGGAATAGACCGAGAAGGGCGATAGCTGGGTCAAATGGTGGATCCATTCCCAGCTTTCCAAGAAATCTCCATACTGCTTTCCATATTGGCCGCACCAATTTGCAGTTCCACCAGCAATGTACAAGTGTACCCTTTTCCCCACATCCTCACCAGCACTTATTGTTGCTTGACTTCATAATGGCTGCCAATCTTACTGGAGTGAGATGGTATCTTAGGGTGGTTTTGATTTGCATTTCTCTGACTGCTAGAGATGGTGAGCATTTTTTCATGTACTTGTTGATTGATTGTATGTCCTCCTCTGAGAAGTGTCTGTTCAGGTCCTTGGCCCATTTGTTGATAGGGTTGTTTGTTATCTTGTTTAATTTTTTGAGTTCTTTGTATATTCTGGATATTAGGGCTCTATCTGAAGTGTGAGGAGTAAAAATTTGTTCCCAGGATGTAGGTTCCCTATTTACCTCTCTTATTGGGATGCAAGGTTGGTTCAATATACGGAAATCAATAAATATTATTCACCACATCAATAGACTTAAAGATAAGAACCATATGATCGTCTCGATAGATGCAGAAAAAGCATTCGACAAAGTACAGCATCCCTTTATGTTCAAAACACTAGAAAAATTGGGGATAACAGGAACTTACCTCAACATTGTAAAAGCTATATATGCTAAGCCTCAGGCTAGCATCATTCTAAATGGAGAAAAACTGAAGGCATTCCCGCTAAAATCTGGAACAAGACAGGGATGCCCTCTATCACCACTTCTATTTAATTTAGTCCTTGAAATACTAGCCAGAGCAATTAGACAGACAAAAGAAATTAAAGGCATAAAAATAGGAAAAGAAGAACTTAAAATATCACTATTTGCAGACGATATGATCCTATACCTAGAAGACCCAAAAGGGTCTACAAAGAAACTACTAGAACTAATAAATGAATTCAGCAAAGTGGCAGGATATAAAATCAACACGCATAAATCAAAGGCATTCCTGTATATCAGCAACAAAACTTCTGAAATGGAAATGAGGAAAACCACCCCATTCACAATATCCTCAAAAAAAATAAAATACTTGGGAATCGACCTAACAAAAGAGGTGAAAGATTTATACAATGAAAACTACAGAACCCTAGAGAGATAGAAGAAGATCTTAGAAGATGGAAAAATGTACCCTGTTCATGGATAGGCAGAACCAACATCATCAAAATGGCGATATTACCCAAAGTTCTCTACAGGTTCAACGCAATGCCAATCAAAATCCCAACGGCATTTCTGGTAGAAATAGATAAAGCAATCTTGAAATTCATATGGAAAAACAAAAGACCCAGAATAGCAAAAGAAATTCTAAGCAGGAAGTGTGAATCGGGAGGTATAGCTATACCAGATTTCAAACTGTACTACAGAGCAATAGTAACAAAAACAGCATGGTACTGGTACCAAAACAGGCAGGTGGACCAATGGTACAGAATAGAGGACACAGAGACCAATCCACAAAATTACAACTTTCTTATATTTGATAAAGGCGCTAAAAGCATGCAATGGAGAAAGGATAGCATCTTCAACAAATGGTGCTGGGAAAACTGGAAATCCATATGCAACAAAATGAAGCTGAACCCCTTTCTCTCGCCATGCATAAAAGTTAATTCAAAATGGATCAAGGAGCTAGATATCAAATCAGAGACTCTGCACCTGATAGAAGAAAAAGTTGGCTCCGATCTACACATTGTGGGGTCGGGCTCCAAATTCCTTAATAGGACGCCCATAGCCCAAGAGTTAAATACAAGAATAAACAAATGGGACTTACTTAAACAATTATCTTATATTACACAAAGGTGCAAAAAACATGCATTGGAGAAAAGATAGCCTCTTCAACAAATGGTGCTGGCAAATCTGGAAATCCATATGCAACAAAATGAAATTAAACCCCTATCTCTCACCATGCACAAAACTCAACTCAAAGTGGATCAAGGATCTTGGAATTAAAACACAGAGACTCTGTGTCTAATAGAAGAAAAAGTAGGCCCTAATCTTCATCAAGTCGGATTAGGCCACGACTTCCTTAATAAGACTCCTTTGGTGCAAGAATTAAAACCAAGAATCAATAAATGGGATGGAATCAAACTGAAATGTTTCTTCTCAGCAAAAGAAACAATCTGTGAGGTAACAGAGAGCCTACATCCTGGGAGCAAATTTTTACCCCTCACACATCAGATATAGCACTAATCTCTAGGGTATATAAAGAACTCAAAAAGCTAAGCACCAAAATATCAAATAACCCAATCAACAAATGGGCCAAGAACCTGAACAGACACTTCTCAGAAGAGGATACAAGCAATCAACAAATGTATGAAACAATGTTCATAATCTCTAGCAATTAGAGAAATGCAAATGAAAACTACTCTAAGATACCATCTCACTCCAGTCAGAATGGCAGCTATTATGCATACAAACAACAAAAAGTGTTGGCGAAGATGTGGGGGAAAAGGAATTCTCATAGATTGCTGGTGGGACTGCAAATTGGTGTAGCCAATATGGAAAGCATTTTGGAGATTCCTTGGAAGTCTGGGAATGGAACCATCATTTGACCCAGCTATCCCTCTTTTCAGTCTATACCCAAAGGGCTTAAAAACAGCATATTACAAGGACACAGCCACATCAATGTTTATAGCAGCACAATTCACAATAGCTAAACTTTGAGCCAACCTAGATGCCCTTTAGTGGATGAATGGATTAAAAAATGTGGCATATATACACAATGGAATTTTACTCAGCAATAAAAGATAATAAAATCATGGCATTTGCAAGTAAATGGATGGCACTAGAGAAGATAATGCTAAGTAAAGTTAGCCAAATCCCCAAAAAACAAATGTCAAATGTTTTCTCTGATATAAGGAGGCTGACTCATAGTAGGGTAGAGAGGGGGATCATGGGAGGAATAGATTAATTCTAGATAGGGCAGAGGGGTGGGAGGGAAAGGAAGGGAACAGGGGGTTATCAAGAATGAAACAATGTTCATACTCTCTAGCAATTAGAGAAATGCAAATGTGATAGATATCATTATCCAAAGTACATGTATGAAGATACAAATTGGTGTCAAAATACTTTATATACAATCAGAGATATGAAAAATTGTGCTGAATAAGTGTAATAAGAATTGTAATGCATTCCACTGTCATTTATTTTTTAAAAAATCAATAAAAATGTTTTTTAAAAAAGGAAAGATCAGAGCTGAAATCAATTCACTTGAGAATAAAAGCAGTACAAATGATCAATGAAACAAAGATATGGTTATTTGAAAACATAAATGAGAGTGATAAGCCCTTATTTTCTTTTTCAAAAAGAAAAAGAAAAAACACAAATTAATACAATTAGAGATGAAAAAAGAGAAATTACCACAGACATCATAGAAATCCAGCAGATCATTAGAAACTATTTTGAAAACATACACCAATAACTTGGAAAACCTAAAAAAAGGAATTCATTTCTAGGCAAATACAATATACCAAAACCGAATCAAGAGGACATCCCTTTATAGGAATTAACTGAGTGGTAACTGAAGTGGTAGAGTATAGCTGGAGCAAGTGGGAATTGGGGTATGGCTTGTATCTGGCCAGTGGAAAACTCTCTCTCTGTTTCCTGGTCACAGTGATGTGAGATGCTTCCCTCTGCCACCCTCTCCCACCATAATGTTTAGCCTTACCTCAAGCCCTGAGGAATGAGGCTGGCCTTCTATGGACTAAGAACTCTGAAACCATGAGCCCTCAAATAAATTCTTCTTCCTTTATAATTGTATTCGTCTCATCTTTTAGTCACAGCAGTGAAAAAGCTGACTAAAACAACATGATAAAAGCTACATATGAAAAACCCAAACCAAATCTCACAATATGGGAAAAACTGAAAGCATTTTCTTTAAAATCTGGGACAAAAACAAGGATTCCTATTTAATATAGTCCCTAAAATTCTAGCCAGAGCAATTAAGCAACAGAAGGAAATAGAGGGGATAAAAATAGGAAAGGAATAAGTCAAGTTATTACTATTGGCAGATGATAAGATCCTATACCTAGAAGACCCCCCGAAAAAAAAAAAAACTCCACCAAAAGACTACTAGAGCTAATAAACAAATCTGGCAAAGTCGGTTACAAAATCCATATACAAAATCAGTAGCTTTCCTACATGCCAATAATGGATCTGCTGAGATAAAAATCAGAACAATTCCATCCACAATAGCCTCAAGATTTTATCAAGGAATAAACCTATCAAGGAGGTGAAAGACCTCTACAACAAAAACTATAGAACACTGAAGAAAAAATTGAAGATGACCTCAGAAAATGAAAAGACTTCCCATGTTCATGGATAGGCAGAATTAATAGTTAAAATGGCCATAGTAACAACAGCAATATACAAATTCAATGCAATTCCCATCAGTACACAAATGTCATTCTTCACAGAACTAGAAAAAACATTTCTAAAATCCACTTGGAAGAATAAAAGAACCAGAATAGCCAAAGCAATTTTAAGTCACAAAAGCAATGCTGGAGACATCGAAATATCTTAATTGAATTATACCATGGAGCTATAGTAACAAAACTGCAATGGTACTGGCATGAAAATATACAGGAAGACCAAAGAAACAGAACAGAATACATGAGAGAAACCCACACATTTGATCCTTCACAAAGGAGCCAAAAACATACACTGGACAAAAGATAACCTTTTTAAAAAATGGTGCTGGGAAAACCAGTGTTTCCTATATAGAAGAATGAAACTAAATCCTTATGGAACTCCTAGAAGAAAGTGTAGGGTCAACAATCTAGGATATAGGCACAGGCAATGACTTTTATCAACAGGACTCCTAAAGCTCAGGAAATTATTTCAAGAGTTAATAAATGAGATGGCATCAAATTAAAAACCTTCTGAATAGCAAACGAAACAATTAGGAATATGAACAGAAAGCATACAGAATTGGAGAAAATCTTTTCCAGCTACTCTTCTGACAGAGGATCAATATCCAGAACAAAGAACTAAAAAAAAAAAAACTTAATACCAAAACTAGATAATCTAATTAATAAATGGGCAAATGAATTAAGCATACAATTTTCAAAGAAGAAGTACAAATAGCCAACAACTATATGAAAAGTATTCAACATCTCTATCAATAAGGGAAACGGAAATCAAAACTCTCACACACAGCCCCCACAGATGATGGAAGCTGGGTTCCCCTGGGTGGAGTGGGTTGGCTGAGAAATACCTGAAAAATCACACCACACAGAAAATAGTTTTAAAGAGGGAGGGCAAGACAGCTCTTTGATCTTAAGGGTCCAGCTTTCATGCTAGAAAGAGAGCATAAGAGCCCATGTTTGCTTTATTTATATGAGGGAACTTCAGAGGCTTTCTACAGAATGTTCTTAGTCAGTTAGGGTAGGAGGTGGGCTGTCCAGTTCCCAATGGGTCACCTGAGACTGTGGAGAGCTATGGGATCAGTCTTCCTGGCTGAGCAAAGACAGAGGTCACGTGCATTGCACAATCCATTAAGTGGAAGGAGCCACAAAGTAGCTTGCAATGCCAAACCAAAAGCTCCTTGGCTCCAAGGCCAAAAGAAGACACTCAAATAGCTCAGGGGTGGCTTCCCACACAAAACTGCACTGATCTCTTCTCAAGCCAGTCAGAACGACAGATATCAAGAACACTCATATAATAAACATGAGAATGTGGAGAAAAAGGAACACTTGTACTGTTGGTGGGATAGCAAATTAGTACAACCACTATGGAAATCAGTATGGAGGTTTCTCAAAATACTAGGCACCACATGACCCATCTTTCAGTATTTATCCTGAACAATTAATGTTATCTTTCTACAGTGACACATACATGTCCATGTTTTTAACAGCACAATCCACAATTGCCAAACTATGGAACCAGCTTAGGTTTTCATCAACAGATGAATAGATGAAGAAAATGTGGTATAGAAATGATAGAGTTTTATTCAGCATGAAGAAAAATGAAATCATGCCATTTGCAGGAAAATGGATAGAACTAGCGAACATTTTGTTAAACAAAGTAAGTCAAACTCAGAGGTCAAGAATCCTGTTTTCTCTCATATGTAGAAACTAGGGAGGAAAAAGACAAAGAAATGTAGGGTGGATCTCATAATAATCAAAGAAAGATCAGTAGAAGAATGGGACCAAGGGGTGGAGGTGGGGATGGCGAAGGGATATGCCAGGCAGTGATATTAGCCAAGTTACATTTTTAAATTGTGTGCATAAATGAATGTGTAACAGCAAATCCCACTAGTATGTACAACTATAATGCAATAAAAATTGTTTGAAAAAGTATATAAGGTTGATTGAATTGTGATAATTGGAAAAACATTAAAATATTGGTAAGGGTCACAGTAATGGCATAGCAAAATAATATCAATCTAATCTTTAGGTCCGTATTGAGAAATAAAATTTGTAAAATACAAATAAGCTATCAATAATGTGATATTTAGATCCATAAGGTTATTAATGGCCAGTTGACTTTTAGGGTACTGTTTAATCAGCTGGGATTTGGGCAATTTGAGTATGTAAAACTCAATCAAATGGTTTGTACTTGTACTTAAAATTTAGTTGTAGATGCAAGAAAGTTTCAAATAGTTTTTACTTTAATATATGTTCACATTATTCAACTTTGTGAAATGTGTATTCCACATAAACACACACACACACATTATCACCATCGAAAATAAAGTCTAAATAAACTTTAGTGGAAAAATAATAACAAAACATATTTCTATATAGCCCCCGGATTAAAGAGGAATTTGGAATAATGGCAAAATATTTTCTTATAGTAATATTTTACAGTAAATGTAGCTAAAATTATACTAAGAGAAAATATGTGGACTTTATTTTTGAAAGTCTAAAAATGAGTAATATAGGTTTACTAATTAATGATTAACCAGTATGAGTACATTTTAAAAATTTTTTAAAAAGTAAAAATAATTACAAATACACAACTAAAATACATGGAAAACTAAATGTATAGAAAGGACAAAGAAAAGCAAACTTGAAATGCTAAACCAGAAATATATGATTAGCTTTATAAAAAATAAAACATGAAATTAAAATATAAAGTCAGGATTTCCAAGCAGCAAAACACATAATACAAAATATTTTCAAATAATTATGAAATTACTAGACATTTTTACTACAATATGTTTGAAATTCAGAGAAATCAGAAAAATTCTAAATTCTAAATAAAGTGTAAGTCAAAAGATAGTGAACTCAGGAAACAGGTCTAGTAGGGTATGTGTAAGCAATGGAAATATATGTTCATATTGCACAAAGAAAAACCAAATTTAGAAGACATTAATTTTTTAAAAATGAAATTAACAAAAAGAACACATGAATTTATGAATAAAAGTTGGGAGTCATTTATAAAATATATAAACACTTCAGAGTTTATAAATCCAAGAGCAAAATGAATCAAGACAATCTACAAATATGATAAAAAAAGTTCTAAAAATTAATGTTGACTTCATTATACTAGCTAAATACTAGCATTTGCCATCATACTGCAAAGACCAAGATATGAATATCAACCATCATCTCTTTATATAAATGTTTTATTAGTGCATTAGTATTATTATACATAATAGTAGACTTCATGTGACATAATTACACATGCATGAAATATAATTTGTTCCACTTCAGTGTTTAGTTGTTCCTCTTGCCTTTCCCTCCTCTCTTTTCCTGGTTCTCTTTCCTCTAGCCTACTGGTTTCCCTTGTATTTATTTATTTATTGTTTCTTAATAGATGTACATAAAGGTGAAATTCACTGTGGTATATTCAAATACGTACATAGTAAAATTTGGTCAATTTAATTGCACCATTCCTTCCTTTTCCCATCCCTCTTCCCTACCCAGTTTCCCTTTCCTCAGTCTAATGATGTTCCTTCTTTTATCATGGGATTCTCCCCTCCCTGCCTTTGCCCCCTTTTCATGCTCTAGCTTCCACATATGAGCAAGAACATTGGACTCTTGACTTTCTATGTCTGACTTATTTCACTTAACATGATATTCTCCAGCTCCACCCATTTAACGAGAAATGTCATCATTTCATTCTTCTGAGTGAAACTCCATTATGTATGTATATTTATTTTCTTGATCCATTCATCTATTGATGGGCACTTGGGCTGCTTCCTTAAATTGACACTGTTGTGCCTGTATCTCTATTATATGGTGATTTTAGTTCTTACTGGTAAATACAAGCAATGAAAGATCTGGGTCATATGATGGCTACATTCCTAGTCTTAGAGGAATCTCCATGCTGCTTTCCAAAGTAGTTATACTAATTTTCAGTTCTATCAACAATGGATGAATATACCTTTTTACCCACACCCTCCCCAATATTTATTACTGTTTTTATTCTTGAAAATTGCCATTCTAATCAGGGTGAAATGGAATCTTAGTGTAGTTTTGATTTTCATTTCCCTAATTGCTAGGGATGCTAAAGCTTTTTTTTTTTTTTTTGTATATTTGTATTCTTCTTTTGAAAAATGTCTGTTGGGCTGGGGATGTGGCTCAAGCAGTAACACACTCACCTGGCATGTGCGGGGTGCTGGGTTCGATCCCCAGTACCACATAAAGATAAAATAAAGATGTTGTGTCCACCAATAACTGAAAAATAAATTCATTCTCTCTCTTTCTCTCTCTCTCTCTCTCTCTCTCTCTCAAAAAAAAAAAAAAGAAAGAAAGAAAAATGTCTGTTGAATTCTTTTGCCTATTCACTGATTGGGTGGTGGTGGTGGTTGTTGTGTGTTAAGTTTTTTGTATACTCTGGATATTAATCCCCTGTTGGTGGAGTGGCTGGAAATTATATTCTCCCATTCTGTAAAATCAGTCTTCATGCTCCTGAGGGCAAGAATCCCATGATTATCTAAATAGATGCAGAAAAAAAAAGACAAAATCCTGCATCCATTCATATTAAATCTGCTCAAGAAACAAGAAATAGAAAGAACTTATTTCAACATTATAAAGGTTATATAAGACAAACCCAAAGCCAACATCATACTAAATGGAGAATAACCAAAACATTTCCTTTAAACTTAGGAAAAAGGCAAGTATGTCCATTCTCACCATTCTGATTCAATATAGTTCTTAGAACTCTATCCAGAGCAATGAGACAAAAGAAGTAAATTAAAGGGAAACAAACAGGAAAAGAAGTTGTTAAATTATCCCTGCAGATGACATGATCTTATATCAGAAAGACCCCAAATCTGGGCGAGACTTATAAAGCTGATAAATCCAGCATACAAGATGCTACTAAGAAAGAAATCAGAAAAACTATTTCATTCATAATAACTTCAAAAAATAAAGTACTTAGGAGAAAAATTAACGAAGGAGGTAAAAGATCTTTGCAATCAAAACTACAGAACAATGAAAAAACAAATTGAAGAAGACCTTTGAAGATGGAAAAACCTCCCATTTCTTGAATAAGAAGAATGAAAATTGTCAAAATGGCTCTACTACCAAAAGCTTTATACAGATTCAATGCAATTCCAATTAAAATATCAATGATATTCCTCAAGAACTAGAATAAACAATCCTAAAATTCATCTGTAATAACAAAAGACATAAAGTACAGAAAGAAATACTGAACAAGAGAAGTGATGCTGGAGACATCATAATACATGAACTCAAATTTTATTACAGAGCTACAGTAACAAAAATAGCATGGTACTGTCATCAAAATAGATATGAAGACCAATGGAATAGAATAGACAACACAGAGAAAATGAGACATAGATACAGTTATCCAATACTCAACAAGATGCCAAAACTATTTGGGTAAAAATAATAGCCTTTTTCACTGATGGTACTAGGAAAACTCGATATCTACAAGTAGAAAATGAAATTAGATCTCTATCCTTCACCTTGCACAAAAGTCAACTCAATTAGATCAAGACCTAGGAATTAGACAAGAAACTTTGCAACTGCTAGAAGAAAACACAAGTTCCCCACTCCAACATATTGGCACAGGCGCCAACTTCTTTAACAAGACACCTAATGCTCAAGAAATAAAACCAATAAGTGGGATGCCATCAAATTAAACAGCTTCTGCAGAGAAAAGTTTCAAATATATTATGAATGTTCATCATAAATAAATGATATAAGCATATTTTCTTTCAATGAAGTATTCTTATTATACATTCAATGGGAAACAATTAAAATGTTATGGCAATGGTCCAAAAAGTAAAGTATTATTTTTCCAAAAATGTATTTTCTCCTTAAAATGTATATACACAAAATTTATATTAAATCTTGTGATGATTCCAAAAGTATATCTTGACTTTGATTTATTAGAAGATCTTAGGGCAGAAATTCTAATAGGTTCAGGTTCAAATTCTATAACTGGAAAAAATGATGATTATTATATTCTGTATCTCAAAGACTTCACAGTTTTCTAACCATGTAGTAAAACATTACTGTTAAATATAATTTGCCCATAGTTGCACATTGAATTAATTATCATTGTGACTAGAACTTCTAGTTTTCCCATTCTTCATTTGTGAATTCAACATCCATCTGGTCAGGTAGTATGACAAACATAGGAATAACAAGATTAATAAGAGGAAGTCCACTCCTGAACAATCACATACCCTAACTTGTAAAACAGAGGAACAGGCAACTTCTATGCAGAGTCCCAGATGCTATGATAGGTATAAAATAAAGCACTACAGGAACAAAGATATTTGTCTCAGTTTTGTGTCAACATGGGAGGGTTTTTGGTGGAGGTGAACAGAAAATTATTTCTTTACATTTCTCTCCCTTTTGCTCCTGGACTGATGGGGACAATATTTTAGGTGACCTGGTAGAAACAGTCTTTATTTAATTGGCCCCATAATTACTTACTGAATTCTTCATAGTGCTAGTGTGACTACAAGGTGTGAGAGATGGTTTTTCTCGAGGCAATGCCTGAGCTGAGGGTAAGGTTAGCCAGACAGAGGGCAGGAAAAGGTGAGAATATGACATGCAGTAGCAAGAAAGGGTGATGAATACCAAGTGGGATGTGTGCTTGTCTAGCAATATAGGGATTGATGAGGAGTAATGCCAGAAGAAAGGGTAGACAGAAAAAAGGGCTGAAGAGAGTAAGTGAGGCAGATGTCATATTATGAAAGTATTAGAGGTAATTTGAAGATGCCTGGACATTAATGTTTTAAAGAGTGGTTCATGGTCATATTTGCATCGGAGCTAGATCACTCTCAATACTTCAGTTAGGATGAATGTGAAGGGCATGGGAATAAACAGAAGGAGATATTCGAATAAGTAGAAGGAAACAGTAAAAAATAAAAATGATTCAGGATTGAACTGAAGGAATGATTCCAGAAATGTTTAGGATGCAAAATTTTCTGTGCCCAGTATAAAACAAATATTTTTTCAATTAATAAATGTACAAATCTGAGTCCCTGGGAAATGAGGGATCATACAAATGCTCAAGACCATACAAAAGGTAACAAATGAAATGCAAGATGAACAGCATTTTGACTGTTTAAGTTGCTTGTATTTACTTTATAGTTTTCCTGTTTCCAATCTTCCTAGGTTGAGGGCACTCATTTGATTGCTTTATTTGGAATGTCCTGATTCTTAGATCAACCAAGCTTAACAATGAATAAGGGAGTGAAGTCCAGTGGTACAGTATTTGCTTAGCATGCAAATGCCCTGGTTTCAACCCCTCTCCACTAAAGAGAAAGAGGAAAAAAGGAAAAATAAAGAAGTGCAAACAATTCAATGGTAGAGGTAAGTAACTTAGTAACTTCAGACTTACAGTTCTTAGTTCTCTAAGAAAATAATATTTTCTTCTATAAAACACTATTAAATCTATAGGTAAAAGAAAAAATAAATTGAATATTACATAGTTTCTTACTACAAATGCAATCACAGGAGAGATTTAAGGGCTGAATTAACTTAATTAACTGAATTACATATAGCAGAACACACATTTGATGCATTAGTCACACAGACTGATTGTCATAGTAGAATTTAAATTGAGTTTTCTAAAGAGATAGGTTCTGCCTGTTTCCCAGACTGGCCTCCAACATCTGGGCTCAGATAAAACTTTTTCTGCCATCTCCTAAGATGTGGAGACTTCAGGTGTGCACCACTGCTCAGCTTTACAATAAGCATTTTTAGAATTGGAAAAATCTTAAGAGTCTTACAATTCACTTCTGTGAATGCCTAACATGTATAAAAATTCCTACAGGATACCTTGAAAAATAGAAACATCTGAGATAAAGGTTACATTTTAAAAATCATTTTCTTTTGATTGTAAATACATTTTTTTCCAAAAATAGATACTAACATTGACATTTGCCTTATTTATGTCAAATCCATCAAATTTGGAAAAAGAAAATATTAGGACTGGGAAGACTGGTTGCATTTCAAATGTTTAATGTTTGATTTCAATGTTCTTACATCTGTCATGCCTACTGTTTCACTTCCTACCTTAATATCTTTAAGAAGATATTAAATAAATAGTGCATATGTCATGCAATATGTAATTCATAAGGCGAGATAAAAATATAAATGATTTTAACTTCAAGTGAGGCTATTTCTCATAGATATTGAAAGCAAAAGGGACATATAATCAATTGTATGTCAATATGACAAAACCAACCATACATTTATGTAGAGTTAGTATGGAGCTACATTGTCATGTTTGGTTTGGATAATGATTACTTAGCTTTGTAGTTTTTTTTTTTTCCTGGTTAGCACAGCAACATGAAATGAAGAAAAACAGGTTTAATAAAACATAGTTAAGATCCCAAAAGTAAGATTATGTTTCTCCTTTTATTTTCCAATTTTCTTCTGGTCTAAACATGTCTTGAAAAGAACTGATAATTCAGCAGTTCTACCATACTCCCAATTTAACCTTTTGCTGAAACTTGATAAGATAAATCACTTATTAACCTTTCATTTCTTTTTACTTACTACCAGCCTCAGCAAATTAGCAAGGCCCTAAGCAACTTAGCGAGACCTGTCTCAAAATAAAAACTAAAAATGGCCTGGGGATGTGGCTCAGTGGTTCAGTGCCCCTGAGTTCAATCCCTGGTACCAAAAGGAAAGGAAAAAAAAAAAAGAAAAGGGACAAGCTAACTGACACAGCATGGATGAATCTCAATACACTATGCTAACTGAAAAAAAAAACTTTACACAAAAGAATACACATCATGTGATGTCATTAAAAAGTTAGATTCTAGAACCGACTAAAACCAGTCTCTGATGGGCTGTGGATCAGAAGATGAGAGTGAACTGTGAAACAAAATCACAGAAATTTCAGGATTGAGAATATTATACACACACACACACACACACACACACACATATATATATATATATATATATATATATATATATATATATTTTTAGAAGGTTTGGATTACATAGGTTGATATATTTGCCAAAACTTATCAAAGGGTACAATAAAGATTAATGTATTTCACTGTCTGTAAATATTATTGAAAATAATATTGAATTATTATTAAATATTGAATTCTAGCTAACAATGCAGACTGAAGTGGTTGGGGAAAAATATCTTCTGGCTAACATTTACTTAGAAATGCATAAAAACATAAGTTGATGAGTAGATAGAGTAATGAATAGATGGTGATACATTGTAAAGAAACATGGAGAAAATGTTACTTTGCAGAATCTAGGTTAAGTGTATTCTCCTTCTACAATTATTTAAACTGTTTATGCTTAAGAATTTTCATAAAAGAGAAAGGATTAAAGATGGCAGGTAAGAGAAAGGCTGCATTTCCATTTGATTTGTGGCTTGGAATTCAAGATGTTGGAGTACTTCTTAGCAAGGTGGGTAAAAGAAGGAATTCATTAAGATTCAATATTAAACAGTCAGAATGTCCTGGAAACTCAGAAATTTGGATGCACTGAAAAAAGAAAAAGAAAGAGCACACTGGAGCCATGCTGGCTGCAGAGTGGCAGCAGTTCCACTTCACTGCAGAGGAGAGGGAAAACAGAGAGAGAAACACAACCAACCAATCTGGCACAGAAAGACCTGTAAAACAAAAAAGCAGCCTGAACTTAGCTGATCCAGAGGCTGAACCGGTGACCTGGTATTTGAAAAGTACTCTGTGTATCTCAACTGGCAAGTGGAGAGCTGAGGCCAAGAGCCATCTTGAGACAGCCATACTGTGGCTTGCTGCTGCAGGAGCTCAGGAGGTAATAGCAAATGTTGCCATACAGTTCCAACCAGCACCTACTGTGTGGCCTAGGGTATACCTAGGAGAGGCTAATTGAAAAAGCACAGAGAAGATTGTACCCAGGAGGATTCATGACAGAAATATGCAGAGTAACGCAACTGACTTTCTCTTTAGGTCTGGCTGCTCATGTGACTACCTAAAAGGGTTGGGAAACTGAACAAAGGAGTGGATTACACTCAGGAATAAAGCCTGGGAAGGCTGTATTTATGGGCAGTGCAGTATGAGATTTGTGAAGGGTTGGCTCCCCTGTCCTGTGAGAATTCTGGGGAGACTCCTGAGATCCAGACTCCCAGCAGAGATCACTATCTGCCTGACCTAGGGGTGTGTTGATCTAATCTCTCCAAAGCAGGTACCATCCAACAAAGTCCCAAAGGCCTGATTAGACCTAAGCTCCAGCCACTGGGACTCCCCTCTTAGAACTCTGCAGTAGCCCCACCCTGGGATTGCATCAATCTAGTCCATGCAAACAAAACTCCAGTTGACAGTATTTCCCATTCTCATCTTTTTTTTTTTCAGTTGAGAAGGAAATGGAGAGCTATTTTAACCAGGTCCAGTTTTAGGTCACTCCAGCTTGCAGCATGGTGAGTGCTTTAGCTTTTCTGTTGCTCCAACCAAAAACCTGACAAGAACAATTAGAGGAGGTAAAGTTTATATGGGGGCTCACAATTTCAGAGGTCTCAGTCTAAGGATAGCCAACTCCACTCTCCAGGGCTTGAAGTGAAGTCAAACATTATGGTCAAAGGGTGTGGTAGAAGACAGTGACTCAGGAATCACATCAGGAAGTAGAAGAGGCTCCACTCACCAGATACAAAATATTTGCCCTAAAGGCATGCCCCAAATGACTCAACTCTTCAGCCACATACTACTAGGCTTCAGTTACCACTCAGTGATAATTCACTGATTGGGTTAAGGCTCTCATAATCTAATCATGTCACCTCTAAGCCTTCTTGCATTGTCTCACACATGAATTTGGGGGATACTACACATCCAAATTGTAATATTCCACCCCTGGCCCCCAAAAGCTCATGATCATCTCACAATGCATTCGTTTTAGCATTGTCCAAAAGTTCAATCTGAAAGTCTCCTCTGAGACTCAAGGCAAACTCAGTGAGCCCCTGTAAAATCAAAAGTATTGAGTTTTGGGCAGTGTGAGATATAAGGGTTCAATTTTAACATATTACATGCAGATTTCCAGTTTTCCCAGCAGCATTTATTAAAGAGACTATCTTTTCTCCAATGTATGTTTATGACAGTTTTGTGTAGTATGAGATAACCGTATTTATGGGAGCATGTCTCCATGTCTTGTATTCTGTTCCATTGGTCTTCACTTCTGTTTTTGTGCCAATACCATGCCGTATCTGTTACTATGGTTCTATAGTATTATACTACAGAACTATAGTTCTGTAGTATAATTTGAGGTCTCTGGTTGTGATACCTCCCACATTGCTTTTCTCCCTAAGGATTGTGTTAGCTATTCTGGGCCTCTGATTTTTGCAAATGAATTTCATGACTGCTTTTTCTAGTTCTATGAAGAACATCATTGGAAGTTTAACAGGAATTGCATTAAATCTATATAGTGCTTTTGGTAGTATGGCCATTTGGATGATACTAATTCTGCCTATGGAAGAACATGGGAGATCTTTCCATTCTCTAAGGTCTTCTTCAATTCCTTTATTTAGTATTCTGTAGTTTTTCATTGTAGAGGTCTGTTCACCTCTTTTGTTAGACTGATTCCCAAGTATTTTTTTGAGGCTATTATGAATGGAATAATTTTCCTGATTTCTTTCAGCTGATTTGTCACTGGTATGTAGGAATTCAATTGATTTATGGGTGTTAATTTTATATCCTGCTATTTTGCTGAATTCATTTATGAGTTCAAAAAGCTTTTTGGTGGAGCTTTTTGGATCTTCTAAATATAGAAATATGTTGTTGGCAAATCAGGATAATTTGAGCTCTTCTTTTCCTATTTGTATCCCTTTAATCTCTTTTTTCCAATTACTGTGGCTAGAGTTTCCAGGACTGTGTTGAATAGAAGTGGTAAGGTATCCCTGTCTTGTTCCAGTTTTTAGAGGGAATGCTTTCAATGTTTCTCCATTTAGAATGATGTTGGTCTTGGATGTAGCATGCTTTTACAATGTTGAGGTATGTTCCTCCTATCCCTAGACTGATGCAAGCACTTATGGAAAGCAATATGAAGATTCCTTAAAAAACTTGGAATTGAAATGGAACTACCAATTGACCCAGTTATCCCACTCCTCAGTTTATACCCAAAGGACTTAAAATTATCATACTGCAATGACACAGCCGTGTCAATGTTTAAGTATTTACAATAGTCAAGCTATGAAATCAACGTAGGTGTCCTTCAACAGATGGATAAAGAAAATGTGGTATATGTATACAATGGAATATTATTGACCTATAAAGAATGAAATTATGGCATTTTCCAGTAAATAGATGGAACCATGAGAATATCATGCTAAGTGAAATAAACCAGTCCTAAAAAACCAAAGGTCAAATGTTATCTCTGATATGTGGATGCTAACCCATAACAAGGGAGGGTAGGAAGGGGATGTATAGAAGTACACTGGATTAGACAAAGGGGAATGAAGGGAAGGGAGGAGGATGGGAATAGGAAAGACAATAGAATAGGACTTAACTTTTCTATGCTCATATATGAATATATAACCAGTGTCACTCCACATAATGTTCAGCCACAAGAATGGGATCAAAATTGTAATGAGTTGCAAAATATACCCTACTGTCATGTATATCTAAAAACAATAAAACAAATTAAAAGAAAGTTATACATACCATGTGTATAAAGACATATAATAAACATTTCCATTCAGAAAAATAGGGGCAGAGAAAGAAGAAATGGAGCCAAAACAAGATCAAGATCCAGCTGGGTAAATAAGTCTTGTAGTTCCATGTACATCATCTGAAGCACATGATATCATGATGTTCTCTCCAAGGGCTTGTGTAACTGATGGTTGCAGCTCACATTTCATCAATCTTGGCTTGTCTCTGATGAATTCCTGCAGCTTTCCTCTTCAGAAATTCTATGGTACTGGCATTTCTTAATCTTGGGGGTCTCCACTGCAACTTCAGCTTCCTCCTCCCATCTCCACCCACTGCTCTATCAGCATCAGCCCACAGGGACTCAGGCCCTGTTACACTTTGCCTGGTCTCTCAGGCCTCCCTTTGAAATCTTGGTGGAAACCTCCATGAACCCTGAACATCCTACAATCCTTCAGAACCAGTACTACCTAGTTTCTGCCAAAGTCTGTCACCATCTCCAGAAGCAGCCAATCCTCCTAGAACCGTGGCTGCCACAGCCCTAGAGTGCCTGGGTGGCTGAGCGTGGTGGAACAACTTCTCAAGCCCCTCTACGCAAACAGGATGTCCCATTGGTGTCTTCTCAAAGGATTTTTTATTTTACTCCTTTGAGCCAGAGATGGATGTGCTTTTGCTCATTCCCGAGATGCCCTCAAGAAATACTGTCTCTGGGCAAAGACTTTAGCATTTCTTTAGTTGCAGGTAATGTCTTTACCAATCGAAAGTTCCTTAGCCCCAGCTTTACTCCTGCCTTTCAAGTCCAAGCTTTTCAAATCTTTCTGCTCCTGAATATCACAATAAACTTGGCTAAAAGCCTCCAGCACTATCCTTGCCACAGCCTAAATACTATGCTGCCTAGAAATTTCTTCTGCCAGAGTAAGGAGTCCATTGCCTTTAAATTCACCCTCACAGACTCAGGACAAGGGCAGACCACCTCTTAGCCAGAATATAACATGATTGACCTCTCAAGTTCCAATGGAGTCCTCCTCTTCTGAGACCCCATGAGCTCACTCTTTACTCTCCAAAGATTGACATTCTGGTCTTCTGAGCTCCCACCCTTCTCACCTCCCTCTCCCTGTTCCTTCCCTCTCTACTGACCTTTCTGCTACTTATTTTTAGATTTGTTTTCTTTTGGGTTGGTGTCTTGTGGATATACATGTTAGTGAAATTCACTGTGGTATATTCATGTATGTACATAGGAAAGTTAGGTCAGATTCATTACTCTTATTCTGTTATCCTGTCTCATCTCCTTCCCCTTTAGTACCCTTCATATAGCCCACCAGTCTTCCTTTTTTTTTGACAGAATCCATCCCTCCCAATTTCCTACTTGTGCTTTTATTTTTCCTCCTTATTTTGAACTAGTTTCCACATATAAAACATCGACCTTTGGTTTTCTGAGTCTGGTTCATTTCACTTAGCATACACACTATTCTCCAGTTCCATCCATTTATCAGCAAATGTCATAATTTCATTCTTCTTTTTGGCTAATACTCTGTTGTGTATATATATTCATTTTCTTTATCCATTCATCTGTTGAAGGGTACCTTAGTGGTTCCATAGCTTGACTATCGTGAATTGTACTGCTATAAAATATGATGTGGCTGCATCACTAAAGTATGCTGATTCTAATTAGGTCTTTGGGGTATAAACTGAGAAGTGAGATAGCTGAATCATAGCGTGGTCTCATTTCTAATTTTTTTTAGGAATATCCATACTATCTTTGTATTTTGATTGAAGAATTTAGACAATTTAAATCCAATGTTATACATAAATAAATGATTTGTTATTTCCTGCCATTTTGATTTATTTCAAGTTTAATTCAGATTTGGTTGTCTTTAATTGACTATTCTTCTAGTGTAATGCATCCTTCTGGTTTTAATTTTTATTCTTCATTTATTTTTACTAATCAAGGAAAAGATATTTTTGGAAGCATCAGAAGAGCACAAGAACAATAAGTATATATGTGCTGAGGCTTTGTGTACAACCCAAGATGGTACGCTCCATAAATAAAAGAACTAAATGCTGTTAAAGTGCTACTCACAAAAGAGTCTAACACTAACACAGAACTCAACTGCACTGCTAAATATGGTTGTCTTTATAAAATAAAACTACAGGACTGAAATTCACAACCCACTAAAATCAGCAATAAGTTATGAAAATCATAAAGATATTTCTTTAAGTAATTAAGGGTAGTAAAAGTATTCAAAGTCCAAATAGCTGGTGGTAAGGTCTCCAGGATAGATTCCCAGGGTAAGAGAGAAGGGAACAAATGAAAACCTTGGAGTTTGAAAGACAAAGGGAACACATGACATCAAAGTGAAATTTCATTGCAAAGAAAATAAAATTTCTGAAAACTTTTATAAGAGCAACAATAGCAACTGCACAGTGTGATTGTGAAGAAGACTACCTGTAGAAATTAGAAGCAAATCTTTAAATTAAAATGAGACAAGTCTTCATTTCTTCTTCCTGAAATATTTCATTGAGTATGTTTTGTGGAGCAGGCTTCTGGTTTTGAATTCTTTCAGTTTGTTTGTCATGGAAGGTTTTTCTTTCTTTTTCAATTCTGAAGCTTAATTTTGCTGGGTACAGTAATCTTGGTTGGTCTTCAATTTCTTTCAGAGCTTTGTATGCATTATTCCAAGCCCTCTTGGCTTATAGGGTCTGAGTTGAGAAATCAGTTGAAAGCCAGATGGTTTACCACTAAATGTAACCAGTCATTTTTTCTTCTGTGGCTTTTAGGATTCTATCTCTATGTGTTAGGCATTTTCATATTAATGTGCCTTGGAGTGGATCTATAGAAAATTGTATATTTGGAGTCCTATAAGCCTCTCATATTTGAGTTCCATCTCATTCTTAAAGTTTAGAAATTTTTCTAATATTATTTCATTGAAAACATTGTACATCCCTTTAGTTTATATTTTTCAGAGTCTTCACCTACCCCAGTGATTCTTAAATTTGTTCTCTTAATGTCATCCCATATTTCTTGAATATTCTGGTCATGGTATCTTAACATCTTTTCTTTATGGTTAATTTTAAGATCATATACTTGGTCTTCAAGATTGAAAATCTATCTTCAAAGTGGTCTAATCTATTCATGATGCTTTCCATTGAATTTTTAATTGGACTTACTTTCATTTTAAGGATTTTGATTTGGTTCTTTTTCAGAATCTCTATGTGATCTCTCACTTCCTGTATATATTCTCTAATTTCACTCATTATGTCTTCTTTTAGCTTACTGAACATTTTAACCACAAATTTTCTAACTTCTTTCTATAACCTTTCTTTCACAGTGCAATGTATGGAGTCACTTATTGAATGTTACAGGCTGCCTGAGGTGATTTGTTACATTGCTTTTTCATATTGCTTGTATGTCTACCCATTTATTGGGAGGTTATAGCTTCTTTTTTTTTTAAGAGAGAGAGAGAGAGAGAATTTTTTAATATTTATTTTTTAGTTTTCAGCAGACACAACATCTTTGTTGGTATGTGGTGCTGAGGATCGAACCCAGGCCGCTCGCATGCCAGGCGAGCACGCCACTGCTTGAGCCACATCCCCAGCCCTATAGCTTCTTTTTTAATTTTTTACTTGTTCTTTTTAGTTATACATAACAGTAGAATGTATTTTGACATATTATACAGACATGGAATATAACTTCCCTTTCTTATGGTTGTACATGATATGAAGTTACACTGGTCATGTATTCAAAAATGAGCTTAGGAAAGTTATGCTCAATTCATTCTACTGTCTTTCCTAATCCCATCCTCCCTCCCTTTACTTTGTTCCCCTTTGTCTAAGCCAAAGTATTTCTATTCTTCCCTATCTACTCCCCTTATTAAAGTTTGTTAGCATCCGCATATGAGAGAACATTCGGCCTTTGGTTTGGAGGGACTGGATTATTTCATTCAGCATGATAGTCTCCAGTTCCAGACATTTACCAGCAAATGCCATAATTTCATTTTTCTCTATAGCTGAGTAATCTTCCTGTGTGTGTGTGTGTGTGTGTATCACTTTTTCTTTATTCATTCATCTGTTGCAGGGCATCTAGTTTGGTTTAATAATTTAGCTATTGTGAGCTGAACTGTACAGCTGCTTCTTTTTAAGGGGCAGCTTTGTGAGCTTCTTTCTCTTATGAGTCCCTGGGTTAGATGAATATCCAGATATTGACAATTTAACCTAGTGTGTCGCCTCTGTTAATTTCAGTATCAGGTCTACTTTGAGAGATGACACTGAACCCTATTTACTACAATCACTTCAGAGCCAAGCCACATACTATTCAATCTTTCAAAAAGTAAAAAACTTGTTGATATTATCCTCCACAGTTCCTCTAATCTAAGTGTAAACTCACAGTATGGTTCTGAAACAGGTTTAAGAATTAATTACTCATAGTAAAATTGCTATAAAATTATATGAGGGCTGAAAGGGGGAAGAAGAAAGATTGGGTAAGAGAGTGAGAAAAAGAAAAAAAAGGCAAGTAATAGACTGAGGTAAAAAGGAGAAAAAGGCTGATGGGAGTATTTGAAATAATGGGAGACAGTGTGAGAGGAATAGGGAATAGAGAAGCAAGTATATACTAGGAGTAGGAAGACAAAGACAAAGAGAATAATGCTTTAAACTATTAGAGGAAATATATTCATATGGATTGAAGGTACAATGTTGGCAGCCATCAAGAATACAAACAATAGTAAATGCTGTAGAGGATGTGGAGAATAACACTTTAATGCTGTTGGTGGTATTGCAAATTAGCACAACCACTATGGAAGTCAATGTGGAGAATTCTCAAAAGATTAGCTATGGAACCTCTATATGACCTAGCTATACATTTCCTGGTATTTATCCTAAAGGGAGATGTGTAGAGTAATGACACTAGAGGGAGGGAGGGGAGAAGGGAAAGGGTAAATATTGGGGAATAATATTGGCCGAACTGTATGGTTATGTTGTGTGCATGCACAAATATGTAACAAGGAATTCCACCATTATATACACATATACTGTACCAACAAGAAATTACTAAAAAAAAGAATTTTTATAAAACAACGCTGAAAAAGTTACAAAGTCCTACTTAATTCGGTATGACAATAAAAGGAAATAAAAAGCATACAGAATGGGAAGGAAGAAATAATAGTGTTTTTTGTTATAAGGTGCCATGATCATCCATATAGAAAATCCAAAAGAAACAACCAAAAAAATTTCTAGAATAATCAACTATAGCAAGGTTGCAGGAATCTAGCCTAATTCACAAAAGTCACACCTTACCATGAACTCCAGGAACTCCAGCTGCCATCCCATGACTCTGCGTGGGCCTCCAGTCCCACACACCAAATACTACATGGTTTATAAGCTCATACCTACTTTGATAACCCTGGTGCACACAGCATTTCTACAGGAAGACACACAAGGCTGCAGTACTGCACAGGGAAAGACCTGGTTGCTAGGCCACAGACAATCAGAAGTCATTGTGTGGACTCTCCAGAGATATTAAGTCTCCCTAGACATACCAAGGAACTGAGGGACCCACCTAGGTTTACACCAGAGGCAGGCAGAACTAGGTCTGTGTGGATAGCTTCCAAGACCTAAGTTCTATGCTGTTTTTGAAGCAGAAAGCTGAGGTAGATGGGGAAAAAACTAAAAATAAACCTCTCTAACCCAGCACAGAGATAGCTGGAATAGTTGCTACTTCCACACCCAGAGAAACTTAAGAGGACAAGAGGAGAAGGCATGGGCATTTACTACACCTCCAAAAACCTAACGTATCCAAACTAGACGGCTTTGTAGGAAATCTCTCCATTTCAAACAGCTAACCAAGAAATAATTTTAGACTCAATAGTTTTTTTTTTTAACTCATTGGTATTGACTTCTATGTTGATTTGAGAGGTTTTCCTCCATTATTTCATATTGCATACTTTATTCCAATTTTATATGTTTTTAAACATTTTTAATGTGTTTATTGGAATTATTCTTTAAATCTTCTTCTTTCTCATTGATACATTTTCTTCCTCCTCACATTATCTATTTCTATCATTACCACCCCTTTCATTTTACTTTTTCCTCTTTTACTGTTCATGCCCTATATAATTTAATGGTCATTTTACTTCCTTCAATAACTAATTTTTCAGCCTAGAGTATTACTCCCATTTTGGACTGACAGGATACAAAGGACATTTTAAGTATTTATGGTTTATTAGTATATGGTTTGCCCTGGATTGGGAAGAGTTACTGGTGGTTATTATCTTCTCTCAAAGAAGAGGAATTG
This sequence comes from Marmota monax, assembly GCF_021218885.2. NCBI lineage: Eukaryota > Metazoa > Chordata > Mammalia > Rodentia > Sciuridae > Marmota > Marmota monax. The sequence continues at coordinate 2,992,453 of NW_026692713.1, read as the reverse complement.
ATCATGGCATTGTGATCATTTTGAATGGGAATTCTGACTCAGATATTCACCAAGCTTGAATCATATAATAAAGAGAAAGCAGCTCACTAAAAAGACCCTCACCCAACAGGAAAAGAGATATCCCTCCCAGCAAATGCACAAATATCAATACTGAAAGCTGAGAAAACAAAGTGCCTCCAAAAGTTCCTAATGCTCCAATCACTGGACCCATAGATATCAAAGTGGAGGAGATGAAATAACCATATTTTAAGCCTAGAAATCCATAGTCTTCAATTCCCTGATTAGCTCAGGATGGGCACAAGGCTCCATGCACCCCATGCTACAAACCGGTCTCTACACAATCACCTCAACCCACAGACAGAAATGAACCAGATGAACTTTTTCCAGCTGTATCACTATCTCCTCAGAAGAATTTAACAAATTTCTGAACTTCTGTATGAGTAATCATTTTAAGAGATGTTACTTTGAGCTATTTACATTTTCAACAGGAATAATAATATAAGGGAAGGTATGTCAATAAATCATGTCCAAATAAAAAATGATATCAACATGGAGAAAATGCCAAGAATTTAAAAAGTTGATTGTTACAATAATCAATGAATTTAAAAAAGATCTAAGATGAACTGGGAGGGGGGAATATAGGATATGAAAGAACATTTACAAGTTCTGAAAAAAACAAACTGAGAAATAGTAAACATACACAAAAAGATACAAAACCAGACATTTAGATTACTATAAGTTTTCTAAGAAAAAGTTGAAATGTGGAGTGCCTTTTTAGAAACTACATCACACATACCAGTGTAAATTTGGTTTTTATTAACAATCAACTTTCTATAAACATTGTATCTAAATGTTCACCAATCAGCTGCACAATTTGAACAATTTTACTTCCAAAACAAAGACAAATGCTTTTATTTCCTTATGTCTCTGTCTTTCCTTGGGCTAGAGAAAGAAGTTGTATATGTAAAAGCAGATTCCAAAGGGGCAGTATTTCAAATGTGCTTTTTGCACACAGCCACATCCATAGCATGTGGATGGATATTCATCCTGCTAGACCTAGCTCTGCAGTCCACCACCAGGGCTGTACAGTAAGCCCAAATCGTAAGCATCACCCCAGGCTTCTGAACCACCCCACTGTCTGAGGACTTCATGCCTGAGACCAAACAAAGCACAAACAGATTTGGTAACTATGTCTATGTGATTGAAGAGTACACTAAAGAAAAAAAAAAATGGGGGAGATAGGACTGGGGTAAGAGATCTTTGACAGCATTTCCAGGAAATTCTTGCAATAAATGTGGGCATAATATCTGAATTACTGCTGGTATCCAAAGTCAGAAGCCCACCAGTGGTATCATGACTTATAAGGAGTAAAGGCCAAGTCAGAGAGAGGGCTGGCCAGTGATACCCCTGAGACTGTTTTCCTCTTCTCCCTTACCCAGCCCACAAGTAACAGTCCTCCTGGCCCTGAGACCTCAGCCAAGATTTCTGTTTGGTTTGGCCAAGTGCCATCTTCCCATAAAGCCTGGTGAAAAATAAGGCAAAACTGGGGATAAATAATCCCTCAAAAGCACTGAGGGGCAAATGTACAGACCACAGGAGATTAGTAAGACCTAGAGTCCCCACTAGAGGGAAGCACACATATCCTTGCTAAGTCAGCTTCACTGGCCTGCCAGAACACAGGTGTTGGAACTATCCCTACCTAAACACACTTTCTTCACTACATAAACCCTCAGTGCTTTTCAAGTTCAGCACATGGGGTTCTATGAGGGAGAGGGATTCACACTTAAAAATCTATCCTTGTTTTCATTTGATCACTCACCCATGGTTGGAGGATAGAAAGGACAGGTATACACGACCAGGAACCTTTCCCAAGGGGCATGGGTAGGGCTGAGCTGAGGTTCAGCTCCTCTGAGCGTGTAGTCTATAGCGCCTGGTGTCTGCAGACTGAGAAGGGATGTGGGTAATTGCACTTTGGGGCACAGTGGGCACAGGCATGGACTAGATATGGCCTGGGAGACAAGAGAGGGCAGACTGACCTCAGTTCAGTTCTCTGGACAATGAGAGGAAGGTCATGGTGAGGCAACTCCACAGACCAGAACTGTGATCCCAGTCAGCAAGACACAGAAACAGCAAGAGAAGGCTTACTCCCAGAATCTCTCACCCAGGGAACAGAGACCCTGTATCTTCTTTCCAACCTTCAATACCAGTTGCAGGGCTTCTACTCTGAACATTTGTATTTGCTTTATCTTTTTTTTGGGGGGTGGGGGATGTGCAGGACTAGGGATTAAACTCAGGTCCTCAAATATTCTAGGCAAGTGCTCTATTCACTGAGATATCTCCCCACACCACTGCTTAATCCTTCTAACAGGTCAGTTGAGGCACCTAAGGCTCAGGGAGACTCCAGGCAGGACCCCCCAGGTATCACCCTGCCCCATTTCAGGAGGCTCTGCAGGTGCTAGCAGCTGGATGACAGTTCCCTGGTTGAACATCTGAGCACTCATGTCCTGGCCAACTCCCAGAGTTGACTATTTGCCTAGCACTATGAAACTGGGCTTTAAGAACAGAATTATAAGCAGACATTTTAGGGGGACAAAGGTCATTTGATAGTGTTGAATTTGGTTTTGTCTGTCTTATGAAAAACGGTTCAAAAGGTAATCCCTGATGATAGAACAGACCAATTGCAGGGCCAAGGGCTCCTAAAGGATCCTGTCTGTTCGGTCTGGTTAAGGCAATGATGGGTGGGTGTTGGCTGGGGAGCAGTAACATAGTGGCCCATGCACTTTGCTGCTCACACCTGGCCTTCCTCCCAGAGCCAGTCACCTGCCTTTTGTCTCTTAGCAATGGCTCCATGGAACTTCCCCAGCAGGAGCCAGCACATCAGACAGGTGACAGGAGCACCTACAGCACACACATCCAGACCAGACAATATGTGTCTGCTCTTTCAGCATAAAGCCAGCACCAAACTGGAGAAATCTATTGGTAATCATTTTTTAAATACTCAGTTTTGTTCTAAGTATTTCCTTTCCTTCCATTTGTATCTCAAAACCCTTCTTTTTCAGTGTAGACAAAAAAAGATATGTACAGGGCAGGCCTATGAAAAATAAGGACTTGTCATAAAACAGGCTCAAAACTATAGGAAATATGCAACCTGACTTTTAGCATCCATGAGTTCCCATGAACTCTGTTACGACAAAGTCTCAGACCTGGTCTTCCCTCTTGTCAAGTCATAAGTGTCTTCAGACATAAAGAGGACGCCACATTTGTTAGAATGTATAAGGCAAAAAAGGTTTCAGATCTATTTTTATGTAAAAGAGATAACAAGAGGTTTCTAAATGCAACACCCAATTTCATTCCCACTAGACACATATTACAAAATACTCTCTTCTGTAAAGTGCTGTTTGCTCAGTAAATCATGCACCACCAGAGACATGGCACCAAGCTTCATCTGCTTAAGGGCCAATGTGGCAGCATCAGTAGAAGGAGGGTGGGAGTTTTTGCCTATAAAGACTATTTCCATTCCATCTCCTCAGCCCTCTTTAGTGAGAAGGGAATTCTCTCATTACTGCCAGACATTCCCAATGCTTGGCTCTGGGACAGGGACAGCTTCATTATCAGGGCTGTCCCCCACTTCTGCTCCTGCTCTCCCTTCTGGTTTGGCATTGTATTACCTCATTCTTCTCAAGATCTTGAATCAGAACTCAGCCAGCTCCCCATGATGGCTGCATGGGGTCTCCTCCTCCCTTTAAATCATATAGAGTGGCCAGGCAGAAGTGGGACTCACCCATGCCTGACACACAGGAGGGCTTTCCAGGAGATTTGACAAGAAGGGTTCAAAAAAGAGAGGCAATGGTCACCTGCCAAGTCTATACTATTTAAAGGACATAGAAAGGTACACAATTGGCAGTAAACAAATTCCTTTAGCTCTTCATAGATGTCCATAAAAACAATACCCTCCACACCATCAGACGTGAATGATTTCTGCTCCAGTGTCTTCAGGCTCTGTGCAAGAAGAAGAGTTTGTGTCCGAATAACAGACTCCATGTCCATCTTTATTTTCAAAACTGGACTCTGTTAGTGCAGATTTTTCAAAAATATTCTTTTTGCTTGTTTCTGGACAGTTTTGAACATAGATCACTCTATTATAAGCCTTGAGTCTCTTCCACAATTGCAGGTATACTTTACATTGAATGTACATAAAAAGAAGTCCTCCAGTGAAGCCAATGGCCACTACCACCAATTTAGTCCAAAAGGGCCACTCTAGGATTCCTGGAAGGGAAAAATTCAATTAGCCTCTCAATAGAGTTCAAATTTAACATCTGAAGTAAACAGAACACAGCTTTTGAACTTCTCATAACCAATGGATTCTTCACTCATCAAATCTTCCTTCCTCAAAAGTGGGGTGGAAGAGAACATCCACCATCTTTTATCCTGTCCTCTCATCTCACACTCCATTATTCCATTTCTTCTGACTGGGTTTTAAACTAGCCTGAGAAACATCCAAAAAGAATGCTTTGTGCCTCCTATTTATGCCCCACACCCCAAACCCAGATGCTCACAGTAGGGCTGGAACAACATTCTGACCTCAAGACCCCGGCATGTTCTCCAAGGCTTGTATGCAGCACTTACTTCTCAGGCTGAGCTCTTACCTGTTCCCTGCCCCTGCTTGATCTCCTCAGCAGTACGGTCGATGAGCACATATAAGGACCAGACTACACAGGTGATGGCGATGACATGAAACATCACTGAGTATGTGATCTTCCTGCGCTCGCTGGCCGTCATCTGCAACTTCTCCCACTGGAAAGGTGACAAGCAAAGAGTGAGGCTCAGGCCCAGAGTAAATAGGTATAATGGGAGTGAGAATATTGTTGATGGCCACAATCAGCTCTCCATCCCTTCCCTCTCCCTCAACTAGATGACTTTCCCCAAATACTCAAAGCTGTTCTCTTTAAGCCACTGGGCTTCAACCAGGTACCAGACACAGCCAAAATTTTATGAAATAAAAAGCATCTGGGATCAAGATAAGCACTGAATTATCATCAGCACCTGCTTATTCTCACAAGCAGACACTAAGTGGCCTAATAAAGGATTCTGTGATTTCAATCCTAATGAAAACAACATGTTGGTTCAAGACCCAGGTGCTGTTTTATGTCTCCCTGGCTTGTTGACTGGTATGGACAAGCGGAAGAATAGGGTTGATGATGCCACAATACACTGGCAGATGGGTCACACTATGTTGTGAAGGTGAATGGCGGAAGGCGCTCACTCTTTGGTCCTCTGCTACCTTTGCAGCAGCAGCTTGACATCGATGCTAAGAGTTCCTGGTACAAGCAGACTCTGCCAGTGCCATCTCCTCTAGGAGCACATTAATTTACTCCAAATAGCCAGATTTTCTTTTTCATTTACTGGTTTCCGAATCAGAAGAAAACATATAAAAGTAGAAAGAAAGAAGAAAGTGTAAACACTCTGCATATCCCTTGCCAACAGTAGTCACAGCCTTTATCCAGATGGTTCTATGCAATGTAAGCTGAAAATAGAGCCTCTAAATTATCCACGTGCCACAAGAGAGAGTCACTTCAGAGATCAGCATGGAATAGGTGGCAAAATGTTTCTTTTAGTAATATGAGCCTGCCTTCTGTAACATCTGATTGCTTTCTGCTGAGGTTTTATAACCAGCAAGTTCTCTGGGCTTCCTACCTAAAACACAATCAGTGTCTTGGTGTCTCCAGTCCCCTGATTATCACTATTTCCTAGGACACCCACAGCTCCACTCTTTCACACCTCTGAAATGCTCACCCTCTTGTCTTTCTTGGTGGATGCTTTTCTCCAATTTGACCTCACTAAAGTCCTTCACTTTGCCCTCAAAGCCCATGCATATATCCTTCCAGAACTGCTACAAAAGCCAAACTTTCTTTGATGCTCTCCACCTCCCTAGGATGAGGCATGCCCACAACACACTTCTCTCTGCATGGTTTTAATTGGTCTCATTGTATGCCATTATTTGTCTGTGTGATTCCCCTGGCAATTTACATGTTGACATTTTTAAGACAGAAATAGGCTTTTATTTTTCCAAACAAAACCTCCGTGCTAGGCACATAGAAAGATGTATGAAACAGTCAACATCTGAATGGTAATCAGCATCACACAGTTTCTCTAAAATGAAGCAATGACCTGTGACATGAAGACAGCTGCATTTCCCCACTCACCCACCTCCCATCCAGTAAACACTTATCACAGGCATACACGAACAAATTGACTATGTGCTATGCTAGGCTTAATGGTTGGGAGACACACTATCTCCAATATTCAGTCTTCACTGGAAAGGCAAGATACTAACAGTTAATACATACAAAGCTAAATGCTGACTAAGATGTCACAGGACAGTCTGTGGCCAAGAGCCAAGTGACTGACACAGACAAGCAAGCAGTCTAATTGTGAAAGAGAAGCATCACAACTGAATAGTGGTAAAGAGCTTCTTCCTGAAGGTAGGGACTTAGACATAAGTACCAGAAACAACAATCTACAATGTGAGTGTAAGCACCAGTCAGTTATTTAAAGAAACAAACAGAGGCATGCTATGGCTCCATGGTCTGAGATGATAACTCATCCAGGTCATTCATCTCAGAGAGGGTTAAGTACTTGTGGGAATGTTCTTTCCTCACATACTTTTCTCAAAGGTTTCAGCTTGGTCTCCATGATGAACTCGTACTTGCAGAGCTCACAGCAGCGCGTGTCAGAGCTCTTGATCCACTGCTGCAGGCAGGCCTGGTGCACAAAGTGGAGGCTTCCTGTGCAGTGGCAGGGGGTGATCAGGGGGCTCTCATCATCACCTTCACAGTGGCATATCCTATGGTGGGAGGAAAATCAGTTAGTGCCAGAAGAGCCCCACAACAAGGAAGGTGACACTGCAGTGGAAGTTCAATCCATGAAAGAAAACTTTCAGCAACAAACATCACAGAAGTGACTATGAGCACAAAAACATACAAGCACAAATGAAAATAATATTAAAACTAAAATATCTAGCTTACCGCACACACATGGAAAGTCAGGATGGCATTTGGCAATAAAGAGGGAGAAAATGATATAAGAAATGACAAAGCAATCATTGTGGGTTAAGACTTAAGAACTTCACTGAAAGATGAATTTAAGGCAACATGAAGTCATCTTCTAGAACATAAGACATTAAAATAATTAAAATTTCTATGTAAAATAAAATGAGCAGTGTCCCTCCGCAAAATACTACAGTGACTTAAGAAAGCATGGCTTTCTAACTTTAACACTGACTTCGCCTTCACACACTACAGGTACATCAGCCCACCCTCTCTCATGGAGTAAACAGAGATCATAGTTCTCTCTCCTCCACCTAAAAACTCACCATGATGACATACTGCAATTTCATTTCTTTTATTCAGGACCACTCATAGTACTGAACAAAAATTAATTTTAAAGCAGTCATTATTTCTAAGGAAGCATGCAGCAGGAGAACTACTAACCTCAAGGAACTTAATCAGGCTTTTGAGAACAGGGATCTTTTCCAACAGCTGAGGAATAAGCAGGGATATGTGTCCTGAAAGCAGCCAGGCCCTGACCTTGCCAGACTCTTGGGCTGGTTGTTTCAGGCACAGGATTTCTGATCCAGCTCTGAGAAATGTAATGGGTGGCACCAAGGAGGGAAAGGTTGGTTTGGGAGAAACAGGAGATTTGTGACAGAAAATGAATTCTCAGAGCCTTAGGGCCAGACAAGGATGCTGCACAAAGAAAATAAGGTGGGAAAGAGGATTTAGGACTGGGCAGGGGTGGCCACACCTAAGTTAAGAGGAAAGCAGGAAGGAGATACTGGAGAGCAGCTACTCCTAAACATTCACTGGGGGGAGCTACAAGGAGTAAAAAACGAGACTGGGATGGCAGCAAATGCTTAAAATCAGGACTACCAAGCTGGAAAATTGGAAATACTATTTTCTTTTTTCTAATTTCCTTATCCAAAGTCTATTTGTTTTTAGTTGAGAAGGTCAGCTTGGCCTTTAATATGTATAGCTTCTTCCTCTTTTAAAATTAGTTTTTCAAATAGCAACAATACTTCATTCTCCTGAAGAAAACAATTACCCCCCAAATGGCTACGACTGTATTAACTGTTTTCCCAAAACTTCACATATTAAAAGCAAGATGAGGCTACAAAGGTGTGAGCAGAGATGGCCAGAATGGTGGTTCCTGGCAAACCAACCTGCAGGCATCCCCTGAGATGGACACAGGAGAGATGGGGGTAGATTTTTCAGACAGGGGAGAAGGACAATCCAGGTCACTGTCCTTCTCCATTGAGCAGAGGGGTGCCCGCAGAACCCTGCACTTGAGTTTGGCGGATGTGCTGTCCTCAAAGACGTCGTCGTCTCCCATTTCATCAGAGCAGAAGCCCATGCTCCCTGCCAGCCCACTCGAGGACTTGGTGGCATGCAGGTGAGCGGTATGGCTCTCCAGCTCATGGAATCTGCGCAGGCTGCTGGTGCTAGAGCCATGGGAGAGCAAGAACAGGTACTGGAGCAGCCGCTGGCTTCTGGACCCGGCCTCGCCATCTGCTTTCTCTTCCAAAATCGGGTTGTGCATACCCCCCTTGCCAGCTTCTACCTCTGAGGCAACAGAATGGTTGGCAGAGAGGGATGAGACACAGAAACGTTTGGAACTGCCAAGAGATTTAGGATTCAGTGCTCTTTTTCCTTTAAAATGAAACCTGTTAATTCTGAGACATGGATCTTGAGAGAGTACCAATTTTCCTTCAGAACAAGTTCTTTCCACATAGTCAAAGCTTTCCAAAGTATCCTGGGGCTTCTCACATACATCATTTAGGGACTTTGAAAACTTTAGTGTTCTTCTGGCTTTGGCATTCTTAGCAGGCTTCAAGGCCTGAAACCATTCAGAATCAAAGGAATTGCTTTCTGATGCCTGTAATGTGTCTTTACAGACAACTGTCACAGGGAGCCCTTGTGTCAGAGAACTCTGGCAGTGAGGTGCTTTCAAGACAACAGCAGACTGCAAGGGACTGTGATGACAATACTCAGAAAACACTGCACTGGAACTGCATGCAGAACAGTGGAATAAAGCACAGAAAGTAAAAACAATTTTAAGAGAAAACAGACATCAAAGTTTAGAAATGAGACTGGTGTGGTAATCTGGTGAGCAAACAACACATAAAATTGGGCCAACTCCTTCACCAAAGGAAGAATGATAAAACAAATGAAAAACTGAGAAGCTACAGACATTAATCCTTATATCCAGAATCATATGGGCCACGGCAGCATCTGAAGCACAGTGTTACCTGCAGATGTCCTGGTTGGATGGTGTGACAGAAGTGCGAGAGAAGGCAGACACTGGAGCTGATGCTGAAGGAGAACTCCCAGCCTGCAATGACATACCCCCAGTCAGTGTTCAGGAAGGAGCCAAGGTAAGTGGAAACACCATCTTCTCATGAATGGCTGTGAGAAGAAAAATCTAAGAATGTCTACTGCTCACAATAAGGAATATATGTTAGGTCCTACAAACCTAGGCAAAACAAATACAACATCATTCCTCCTTTTTTTCTTATGTGTGTATTGCCCTTAAAGAAAAGTAAGATAGTAATATACCTTGTCCTCAATACCCCCCACTTTTCAGTCCCCCCAAAAAACCTAGTCAGTTAAGGAAGCAATGAGAGCAAGCCGGGGCTGGAATGTCCAGGTACATATTATCTTGAAGGTCTCTGACTTTCTCTCATGCACGCTGGGAAAAAGGAAAATTTAACATTATTAGAAGAAAGTTGCTTTCTGCATGTACACCAGGGTAGCTGCTTCTTGGGATGCTGGTCATACATGCAACCTAACCAAGCTAATGTTGATGTCGCTGTTTCTGTAACCTAACCTATAAACCCCCTCCTCCTCTAGTAACTGGTGCAGATCAGAGCAATTTGGAGGCAGAAGTGCTCATCCAGGTGGCTGCCCCTGGACAAAGAGTGGAGAGGGATAGCAGGCACTATTCTCTGCAAGGTACCGGAAACACTGTGTGTAGCAGAGGTTCATCTGCCCAGCCTGTCACCACTGGACTTTCTGGCAAAGCACCTTTCCAGCCTTTTGCCACTGGACCATTTCTCAGTAAAGTGAACTTCTCGATAAAGTGAATTTTTCAATAAAGGCTTATGACTTATAAGCCACCTCTGAGTATTACCTTAGGTCTCTCTGCAATGTGTCCCAATGTCCTGGAACAACTGGGCTATGGATATAACAGCAGGCCAGTTGGAAGACCAAAGAGATCCTATGAGCACCAAGACTGTGGCAGCTGAAAAGGGGACATATGCCATAGGTAACATCCAAATGGCTTTCCATTTCCATGTGTTGGGGATGGTGGCTACAATAGATACTTGGAGGATATCACACAAGTAGGAGGATGCCTGAAAACACCCCAGGGACCAGGGGAAATATTATTGCTTGTGGGCAAGCAATACTATCTAAAGAAAAAGAAAGAGGTGAGTAAAATAGCAGCAGCTATGTGGTGGCCCCTCCACATAGCAATGGATGCAGCAACAGAGGCAGAGCTTCAGGCCCAATCCTGTATTAAGCAACTAAGGAAGAATTAAAACTGGACTGTGCAACATGATTAACTCAAGCAGGGACTACTGAGCAATAATTGCTCATAGAAGAATATTGATGAGAATTTAGAAACCTAAGCCTTCTGCTTTGCTAAACTGAAAGGTAAACGTCTACCATGAGCTAAAATAAGGATGAAAATTACTTAAAAGAACTGGGACCCTTGGTGACCCCAGGATCTCAGAAGAAAATATGAGTACTGGGATGAGCCGATTGAGGTACCAGTACTAAAAGCCAGATGGCTCCTAAATCAAAAGGTAAAGACAGATCTGTCTCAGCTAGTGAAAGTGGATGATGAGAATCTTCCCCTTCCCAGTTGGTACATGCATATCTCCAGAACCAGGAAACAAGTTTAGACAGAAAGCTAGGGGAAATATAGCAGTATGGCTGTTGTGGCTTTGGGATACTATTACTGAATGCACACTCCTATCAGAGAGCAAAATGAAATAAAATGCCTCACACACCACACCCCCTACTCTGTAGTAACATTTATATTCAGCTGTTAAGGAGAACTATGACATCTCTATTGTCCGGGATGATAGCTGCCTATAAAAAATGCTTAGCTCCACTGGGGATTTACCTGTGGCACACCCAGATGACCTCCTAAGAGAGGAATGAAGTGTGCAATTTATGCAGAGATCTACAATGGTCCTAATGAAATAGCAGGAATAAAGAAGACATTCTTCAATGGCTCTGGGGCATATTATGGAACTCTGGTATGAATTCTCAGTCCTTTGGTGGCCCTTCCAGTTTCACAAGCAGCACAGGCTATAACTGACATAGGGGAAACTGAAAAAATTAGGAAGCAAGGGGCTGGGTTTGTGGCTCAGCAGTAGAGTTCTCGCCTATCATGTGCGAGGCTCTAGGTTCGATCCCCAGCACCACATAAAAAATAAATAAATAAAATAAAGGTATTATGTCTGACTACAACTAAAAAATAAATATTTTTTAAAAAGATTAGGAAGTGAGAGATACAGAATATGGATGAAAAGGTGGGAGAAGGACGGAGCAAAAGAAAGGGAAGATGTCCAATAAAGAAAGCTAGGAGAAATTTGATTTCATGTGGGAAGGGCAAAAATTGACTTTCAATGTTCTTCCCCTAGGATATTTACATAGTCCAACCATACATCATGGGATGATGGCAACTGATCTGAACTAATGGACAAAACTTGACACAGTACCAATGTTTCATTATACTGATTATACAGTGTTAATTTCTGAGTCTTTTCCCTACCAAGAGGAGGCAACCCAAAGGTGGTGGGGCATTTCCCAGAGAAAGGATGGGCAGTCACATCTCCAAGTTGCAAAAACTTGGGCTATCAAATACTTGGGGTTATTTGGTTGGATAAGACTTCAGTGGTACCAGCTTCTCTCATAGGTAAAATTTAAGCTTTCTTTACCCTGACTACTCCCAAAAAGATGCATCTCATTTGGAATCATTAAGCCCCTTCACTCCATATTTAGCACAGATGTTAAGACCACTGTGCCATTTAGTAAATAAATAAAGTGGGACTGGGAACATGAGCACATTAAATACACACACACACACCGAAATTATAAACCTTGAGCAGAGTATTCCAAGAACAGCCCTATGAATTGGATTTTTCTAGATACCATGATGGTTTTAGACAAGGCTGTGGTGGTGGCCTCAGAACAGACATGACCAATGTCTTATGTGATGAAGTGTATAGCTCAGGAGGGAAGAATGAAACAATAGTGGCAGGATGATTTCATCAGACCCTTGCCCTTATCAAAAGTCTATAAGCTTGTCCAAACATGTGCAGGTTAAAGAAGCAATGAGAGCAAGCCTGGACTGGAATATCTAGGTACATGTTATCTTGAAGGACACTGACTTTCTCTCATGCACGCTGGGAAAAAGGAAAATTTAACATTATTAGAAGAAAGTTGCTTTCTACATGTACACCAGGGTAGTTGCTCCTTGGGGTGTTGGTCATACATGCAACCTAACCAAGCTAATGTTGATGTCGCTGTTTCTGTAACCTAACCTATAAACCCCCTCCTCCTCTAGTAACTGGTGCAGATCAGAGCACTTTGGAGGCAGAAGTGCTCATCCAGGTGGCTACCCCTGGACAAAGAGTGGAGAAGGATAGGAGGCACTATTCTCTGCAAGGTACCGGAAACACTGTGTGTAGCAGAGGTTCATCTGCCCAGCCTGTCACCACTGGACTTTCTGGCAAAGCACCTTTCCAGTCTTTTGCCTCTGGACCTTCCCTGTAAGCATTTCTCAGTAAAGCATAAAATTTGCATGTCATGTCCAGGCATTTTATTTGGTCTTTTAGTAATTTTTCCCACTGCTCTGGCACAACAGGGCTATGTACATGACACTGTGGATAAAAGTATAGCCCAGAGATACCTGAAACCACAAAGCCTCACTGTCAAGCTTCTGTGAGTTCAGTGGCTGGTTTTTCCCCTAAGCATCTACACTTCACAAGTTCATATATAAGTCAATAAAATGAAGATATAGGAGGCATGGTGCCTGACATCACTAGCTTCTCCCAGAATGCCTTCACATGGTTCCTGAGACAATCTTATCCAAGGCTGGAGGACTTGAGAGCACTCTACTACCTCACAACCTCATGCACAGTGCCCACTTGCTGGTCCACATAACCTCACTACCAATGTCATAGTTCTCTCTCTCTCTTGTTTTTAATATTTATTTATTTTTTAGTTGTAGTTGGACACAACACCTCCATTCCATTCATTTATTTTTACTTTTATGTGGTGCTGAGGATCGAACCCAGGTCCCTGAGCATGCTAGGCGAGTGCTTTTCTGCTGAGCCACAATCCCAGCCCCAACATAACTCTCTTTATAAAGAAGATTCCATGATTTGAACCACCAATCCACAGATCAACCTGGAAGCTAGGAGAGGGCTGAACATAGGATGCTCCCAAGAGGTCTAATCTTAGAAATGTGAATTAATAATTAAGAAATTTAAGTTGAAATAACATGTAAGAAGAGCTCATAGGATAGAATAGGGCCTCTGAGGGGTAGTGAACAAGCCAAAATTAGGGGAAAGATCTAGGACAGAAAAAGCACCACAGTGAGAAGAGAAGTGGATGGAGAGAAATAGGGATGGGAAAGGAGCTAATCTGAGCATGCAAAGCCATCACTAAAGGCCTCCGGCCTTCCAGGCATGCCTCTCTGGGGTCTAGCAAGACTCATTCTCTAGCCTCTAGGGTACCTATGTCCTTCTTATAGTCACGTGTTGCTTACAGTGGGAACATGGTCCACATTTATGACTAGAAGATTCTGTCATCATGCAAACATCATAGAGTGGACTTACACAAACCTAGATGGCATAGGTCAATCACTTGATGTGGCCTCTTGATTTGATTTAGAGATATAGTAAACATGAGATGTATGAGGCTGCTTCTGGCACAACACTGCATACTTATTTTACAGTAAATTTTTTAATAAGTAGAAGGAGTACACTCTAAAATAAAAGTGTAGTATAATAAGTGCATAAACCAATAATAGTCATTTACTTATCAGTTGTATAGGCACAGCAGGGTTATACCAGTATCACCACAAATATGAATAACATGCTGCACCACATTAGAATTGCAACGCTGTCACTAGAAGGCAGAAACTTTTCAGATCCACTATAATCTTATGGGACCAATGCCATATATGCAATGTGTCATTGACCAAAAAGATCATTATGTGACATGTAACTGTAAATACATTCTTCCTTCCTTAATTCCAGAAAACAATGCTATGAGTCTGTTAAGTCCACATTACCACTCACCGTGATTCAAGAGGAGCTTCACCTTGACCCTAGTTGAGGTCTAGCCCCTACTTTAAGTGCCACCCCCAGGGATACACTCTCATCCTGGCACCCCACCCATGGGACATCTGTTAGCCACTGGAATGGAACTGTTACTGCCCAGAAATTCCTATTCCTATCCCACCCTTGCAGCAAATGCACCAGCCTGGAAAGAAACAGGACTAGCTTGTTTGCTGGACCACTACTCCTACTCCCAGAACAAGATTAAACATCATTTTAAACCTAATAAACCTCAAGAAACTTGATCCAAGAAGTTGTCATGCTGCATGTGTATAATGAAATCATCCAGTGTTACTCAATTAGCACATCTTCTGAGTCACCCAAGAATCCACATTTTCTTTTTTTAATTTTATTTTTTTATTTTTTTTAAATTTTTTTTATTGGTTGTTCAAAACATTATAAAGCTCTTGACATATCATATTTCATATATTAGATTCAAGTTGGTTATGAACTCCCAATTTTACCCCAAATACAGATTGCAGAATCACATCGGTTACACATCCACATTTTTACATAATGCCCTATTAGTAACTGTTGTATTCTGCTACCTTTCCTATCCTCTACCATCCCCCCTCCCTCCCCTCCCATCTTCTCTCTCTACCCCATCCACTGTAATTCATATCTCTCCTTGTTGGAGAGGATGTGGGGAAAAGGGTACTCTTGTACATTGCTGGTGGGACTGCAAAGTGGTGTGGCCAATCTGGAAAGCAGTATGGAGATTCCTGGGAAAGCTGGGAATGGAACCACCATTTGACCCAGCTATTGCCCTTCTTGGACTTTTCCCTGAAGACCTTAAAAGAGCGTACTACAGGGATACTGCTACATCGATGTTCATAGCAGCACAATTCACAATTGCTAGGCTGTGTAACCAACCCAGATGCCCTTCAATAGATGAATGGATAAAAAAAATGTGGCATTTATACACCATGGAGTATTACGCAGCACTAAAAAATGACAAAATCATAGAATTTGCAGGGAAATGGATGGCACTAGAGCAGATTATGCTTAGTGAAGCTAGCCAATCCCTAAAAAACAAATACCAAATGTCTTCTTTGATATAATGAGAGCAACTAAGAACAGAGCAGGGAGGAAGAGCAGGAAGAAAAGATTAACATTAAACAGATACATGAGGTGGGATGGAAAGGGAGAGAAAAGGGAAATTGCATGGTAATGGAGGGAGACCCTCATTGTTATACAAAAAAGAATCCACATTTTCTAACCAAATGTACACATGGACATTGGACATATTTTATCTAAAAGCATTAATGGTCAAAGTTCTTAAGAATCTATTATTTGGAGACATGAAAATGACATCCCAAAATAACTTCCATTACTACTTTACAGGATTCTTCCAAAAATAAAATGAAAGAGATCTCAGGACCCATGTGGAGATGGTGCCATTCATACCCTGTATCCCACAGTCCCAAATATACCAGCCTTCCTCCTCTTTCTTTTGAGGCCTCCTCCCAGACAGCCATTACGGGCTCTATTGGAGAGCTCTTTAGGCCCCAATCTCTTGATTTGATTTAGACATATGGTAAACATGAGATGTATGAGGCTGCTTCTGGCACAACACTGCATACTTATTTTACAGTAAATTTTTTAATAAGTAGAAGGAGTACACTCTAAAATAATGATAAAAGCGTAGTATAATAAGTGCATAAACCATAAAATAATGATAAAAGTGTAGTATAATAATGCATAAACAGTAAGTACCCTGGTACTGAAAGTACCAGGGTACTTACTATTAATAACTACAGGGAAGCAGATTGAGGGTATCTATTCTTAAGTGCCCAAACTCTTTTTTTTTTTAGTTATAGAGACACAATACCTTTATTTTATTTGTTTATTTTTATGTGGTGCCGGGGATGGAACCCAGCGTCTCACGCATGCTAGGCAAGTGCTCTGCCACTGAGCCACAACCCCAACCCAAAGTGCCCAAACTCTTACCTCTGATGATTTTCTGATGTCCAATCCTAAACCCATTCTGAGACTGGAAATCTTTATGAACCTGTTGCCTCCTTTTACTTCTGAGAGTGACTAACTTTTGTTCAGTGACAGAAAACATAAAAAACACAGGCTAGTCAAAACGTACAGCAGAAAAGTGTGAATCATCAACATCCTTCTCCAGGTGGACCTGAAGGAAGTAATGTCCAGTTGCATTCATGACCTTGTACTCTCACTGCTATAAGGTCACCTCTTCTTTCTCTGTGTTGCAGGTTAAGCTCAGTTGTCAGGACAGAGGTATAAAAGGAAACCCCTCCCCATAAGGGATGGAAAACATGGAATGAACTAGTTATCTTCCATGCCCTCACTTTCTTGGAAAGAACATGATCTTCTTGGAACCACATAAACTTTCCTGTCTTATGAAAGGAAGGTAAGTCTTGTGGAAGGAGAGTGGAATCTTATCTACAGAATGGTGCTGAATCAGGGTCAGTGTTCTGAGAAAAGGCAGGTCTCATGAAGCTGAAATCAAGAGAAAATGCCTCTTACTCTCCTGAATGTCACATAATCTATATCAAAAGGGAAGTAAGGGATAATGATTGCATCCATGAGTGCCTGGGTTAAAAATATGGGGTAAGAACAGCAAGGCCCAGGGACAGGTAACAGGCCTTATCAAGGAAGCAATCAACTGTCCACATATGAAGAGACATATGTGCACTTGCCTACACGGTTTCCATCTCAGATGCATTGCAGAAAACTCAAACAGGTGTGTCTGCACTGGCAGCAGACACCAACGCTGAGATAGTGGCAGCAGTCAGTCTCAAGGAAGAATGGTGTTGTGGCAAGGCAGGAAGATTGTTGCTACCCAATTTTTATTCAGGAAACGGGGACTCTGTCAGCATTCTCTATTTATGTTCCTGTCCCAATTTGACCCTCTTTAACTTCATGAAAAATGTTGTAAGATGCTTTCAGCAAGTTATGTCCAAAACTTCAACAAAGCTCCCAATAACAAAGTCTCCTTATCAGACTATAAATTTCAAGGAAATTTTTTAAATCTACTTTTAGTTTACACAAATATAAACTTCAGTAAATGCTGACTCCCTTTTCCAGAAAGAGCAAGAAAATGAGAAAGGATGGGAGGGATATCATAGCTCCCTCAGAAGCTCCTTCTGTTAACAGCTAAAGAAGAGCACATGTTCCAAATATCAAGACGAATCCATATGCAGAATAATCACTGCAGCAATTTTAAAGAGCTTGATCTGTTGTTGGCAATAAGCTGAGTAAAATCTGTCAATCTACCAACAAGGATCTAGAAAACTGGCCTGATGGATAACAAAAAGGCCTAAAGTTTCCAATACAGTTTCACAGCCAGATTTGGGAAGCTGTTCAAAGTCAAAGGCTAGCAATCTCTTCTTAGAAGTTCCAAAACATAGCAGAGTGGCACTCAGGAGCCAGGGAGGCAGCACCAGGTCAAAGGTCTGTACCATACAAAATTAATTCCAGGAGCACCTGCACTCTTCCTCCATGAGGTCAGATAACGCAGGACCTGACAGTTTCTGACAAAAGGTGCTACTGTCTATAATAAGAAAATTAAATGTGACAAAAACAATAACAACAAAATATACTGAAGCCCTCTGTTCCTGAAGCACTTTCCTGGTTCCCAAGAGACTTTCTAGTCATGAAAAAGAATGTAAAAAAAATTCATGAAAATTCTCTCTTTTTATATCATCTCACTCCAGTCAGAATGGCAGCTATTATGAAGACAAACAACAATAAGTGTAGGGGAGGATGTGGAGAAAAAGGCAGACTCATACATTGCTGGTGGGACTGCAAATTGGTGCAGCAAATATGGAAAGCAGTATGGAGATTCCTCGGAAAACTGGGAATGGAACCACCATTTGACCCAGCTATCCCTCTCCTCTGTCTATACCCAAAGTACTTATAAACAGCATACTACAGGGACACAGCCACATTAAAGTTATAGCAGCACAATTTACAATAGCTAAACTGTGGAGCCAACCTAGATGTCCTTCAGTGGATGAATGAAAAAAAAAATGGCATATATACACAATAGAATTTTACTCAGCATTAAAAAAAAAAGAACCAAAACCATGGCATTTGCAGGTAAATGGATGGCGTTGGAGAAGATAATGCTAAGTGAAGTCAGCCAATCCCCCCCAAAAAACAAATGCAGAATGTTTTCCCTGATATAAGGAAGTTGACTCATAGTGGGACTGGGAGGGACAGCATGGGAGGTATAAATGAATTCTAGATAGGGAAGAGGGGTGGGAGGGAAAGGGAAGGGGCAGGGATCAGCAAGGATGGTGGAATGTGATGGACATGATTATCCAAAGTACATGTATGAAGACTTAAATTGGGTGTCAACATACTTTATATACAAACAAAGATACAAAAATTGTGGTATATATATGTACTAAGAATTGTAATGCAAAAAAAAAAAAAAAGAATAGTGTTACCTTAGATTAGGTAGAGGGAAGTGAAAGGAGGAGAAGGCAGGGGATGTGGGGATAAGAAAGATAGTAGAATGAAACAGACACTATTACTTTATGTATGTATGCGACTGTATGACCAATGTGATTCTACAATATGTATAATCAGAAAAATGAGAAATTATATCCCATCTATGTATGATATATCAAAGTATATAAGTGCATTCTACTGTCATGTATAACTAATTAAAACAAAATTTTTTTAAAAAATTTCCTCTTCTTGTGATGCTGAAATCAATTCTGCCAAAGCAAACCTTTAGGTTATATATAAGCCTAAATCTCAGTTGACTTTATTTCTCAGGAATGACAGATACTTTTAGACATTATCACTCACTTAGACATTTTGTATGGCTATTCTTGAGCCTCTTAATGATTGCCTTTCCTATCAGAGTCACTGTTTTGAATTACTTTTAACAAGGCTGTGAAGATATATGGGGAAAAGAAAACTTCCTATTCAACCTTGACAGAACCTAGCTTCTCATTCCTTCTGTTTCCTCTGGGAGAACCTACTGCCCTTGGAGTGTCTATCCTAATACACTCCTCAGACAGACTTTTCAGTAGGTGACAGGAACACACTACTCTCTCACTGCAGGATAACCTCAAGCCTTCCTTTCCTATCACTTTTTTCCCTTGCTCCTCCCACTAGATTATAGCCTGGCTTCCTTTTCCACCACTCCTTCCTACTCTTTGTGGGAGTCCCAGGAAAGTTTTCAGAGAGTCTTGCCCAAGTCCACCTCTTGATTTTGGACTGACAGCAGGATAATATCAGACTCTGAAGTCCCCACTGCATGTGATAACTCTAGGTCACTTTGGCCCATGATGACCAGTTCTAATTGGAATCTGTTCTTACAGATGGTTAGGGGGGATTATCCTTATCTCCCTGAGTTCTTCGATGGGGTCTTTGTAAGGGTCACAACAGTCCCCAACTTCAGGATAATTTATACTCTTTTTATTGGCATTTTAGGCCTCCATTTCTCCTGCAGATAATAGGCTATTTGCTGAAGAACGTAATAGATACGAAGGAAGGAAGGAAGGAAGGAAGGGAGGGAGGGAGGGAGGGAGGGAGGGAGGGAGGGTCGGTCGGTCAACACAGTGGGCCCAGTTTAAAGAATTATTCCATTTACCTCATGTTCCCACCACTCATATCTCTGTTCCCTATACTCCGTAAGATAGCAACAGCTCTCAGAATTAAAAGGCACATTAATTTTGTCCCAGCAATTCTTTTAGGAATTCATCCAGAAACACCTGCACCAAAGGATTTAAAGAGCAGTGTTCATGAGAGCAAACAGCTGACATCAGCTTAAATGCCCACCAGCAAAATGAGGCAATACTGTTACATCTACAGGAAGAAATAACAGGCAGTCATAAGAAAGAAAGAGGAAGTCTGCTGTGCCTAGGAATGGACACACAGAGAAACAAGCAGAGAAACATCATTGCCATCTGTGCTGACACCTTCACAGATGATCCAATCCACAGAGGAAGACCTGGCATCTGATGGGGGAAACACTGATTCTCCATAGGAACTCTACAGAAGAGCTTTGCTGCTTTAAACCTGAGCAATATTTCCTACACATGATTTCATTTAAAAATAGCTTATGGAAGCAGGAGGTATCACAATACCAGATGTTAAATTGTAATACAGAGCCACAGTAACAAAAACAGCATGCTGCTGGGTGTGGTGACACATGCCTGTAATCCCAGCAGCTCAGGAGGCTGAGACAGGAGGACTACAGTTCAAAGCCAGCCTCAGCAATATTGAGA
Organism: Marmota monax; assembly: GCF_021218885.2. Lineage (NCBI taxonomy): Eukaryota > Metazoa > Chordata > Mammalia > Rodentia > Sciuridae > Marmota > Marmota monax. The sequence continues at coordinate 2,971,825 of NW_026692713.1, read as the reverse complement.
CGCTAAGCAACTCAGTGTGAGTGACCCTGTCTATAAATAAAATACAAAAATGGGATGGGGATGTCGTTCCCATCCCCACTCCCTTGAACATGTGGTCAAGTGCCCCTATGTTCAATCCAAAAAAAAAAAAAAAAAGTACCAAAACCAGTACGCAAAAAAAAAAAAAAAACAAAAACCCAGCATGCTATTGGCACCAAAACAGGCATGAAAATCAATGAAATAGAACAGAAGACAAGAGAGATAAACACACATAAATACAGTGATCTCATAGTAGACAAAGGTGCCAAAAATCTACACTGGAGGAAAAAAATAGCCTCTTCAACAAATACTGCTGGGAAAACTGGAAATCCATATATAAATAATAATAATCCATATTAAAAAACTTCTATCTCTCACCCCTGCACAAAAATCAACTCAAAGAGAATCAAAGACCTAGGTATAAAAGCCTGCATATCTGAGAAGAAAATGTAGGCCCAACACTCCAACATGTTGGCTTAGGAACTGACTTCCTTAATAAGACTCCTAAAGCACAAGAAATAAAATAAAAAAATCAATAAATGGCATGGGATCAAACTTAAGTGCTTCTTCACAGCAAAGGAAACAAGAGCATAAAGAGAGAGCTTACAGAATGGGAGAAAATCTTTGCCACTCACATTTCAGATAAGGCATTAATTCGGGATATATAAAGAAGTTAAAAGCTTAAACCAAAACAATAAATAATGCAATCAATAAATGGGCAAATGAACAGAAACTTCTCAAAAGAAGAAATACAAATGGTCAACAAATATATGAAAAAATTCTCAACATCTTTAGCAATCATGGAAAATGCAACAGATTACACTGAGGTTTTACCTCATTACAATCGGAATGGCAATTATCAAGAATACAAGTAAAAATAAATGTTGGCTAGGATGTGGGGATAAGGATACACTCACACATTGTTGGTGGGACTGCAAATTGGTACAACCATACTGGAAAGCAGTAAAAAAACAAACAAAAAAACAAAAAAACCTGGAATGGAACCACCACTTGATCCAGTTAACCCACTCCTTAGTATATACCCAATGGAGTGAAAATCAGCTTACTACAGTGATACAGCCACATCACTGTTTACAGCAGCAAAATTCAAAATAGCTAAGATATGGAACCAACTTATATGGCTATCAATGGATGAATGGGAAAGGAAATTGTGGTATACATACACCATAAAAAAGAATGACTTTATGATATTTGCTGGTAAATTGATGGATCTGGAGACTATCAAGCTAAGTGAAATAAGCCAATGACAAAATAACAAAGGTCTAATTTTCTCTCTGACATACAGATGCTAACCCACAACAAAGGGCAGGGATAGAAGTTCACTAGATTAGACAAAGGGGAATGAAAGGAAGGGAGTGGGGACAGGAATACGAAAGGCAGTGGAATGAATCTGACATAAATTTCCTTTGTACATATATGAATACAGCACAGTGAATCCCACCATCATGTACATCCATAAGACTTGGGTCCTAAATACAATATATCCTGTGCTTGCATAACTATATCAGAATGGACTCTACTATCGTGTATAACTAAAATAACCAATAAAAATAGTAAAACAATAAAAATGAAAGTAAAACAAAACTACAAGCACAGCCAATGGCAATAATTATTCAAATCCTGAACAACAAGTGAATAAACTGATTTCACAAGTCATGATCTATATTTTAAAAATATGAAATGGAATGAAATAGAGTAAAACAGAAGTACTCAGAGTGTATTTCACATAAGAAGGATCAAGTGTTCTGAAGGGGACTTTTTTGTTGCGTGTGTGAATGAACAGGTTTCTATGTTAAAACTCTCTAAGGATCATGGTTATAAATTGACAGTCACTGCATGATGATAAGTCTAACAAAGACAACACAAAGCATCAAAATAAGTAAAAAATAAAAAAAAAAAAGATGATGGTACAATCAAGAAGTCATGTTACCCCATCAGCTCAGAGAACTTCAGAAGTGAACTTCTCTGCCAGTTCCCAGGAGAGGTCTCTCCTTCACACAGACAATAACACAAATCTATTTGACTTTTCTCTTGCTGTATAGCAAAGTACCACAAACTTAGTGGCTTAAACTACAAAAATCTATCATCACACCATTTCAATGGACCAGAAGTCCAGGCACAGTGTGCTAGAACTCTCTCCTCAGGGTCTGGTTTAGTTCCCTATACGTTGCTGTGACCAAAAGTTCTGACAAGAACAACATAGAGGAGGACAAGTTTATTTTGACTCATGGTTTCAGAGATTCAGTCCACGTTGGCCAACTCCATATCTCTGGACTTGAGGTAAAGCAAAATGGCATCAGGAAGCAGAGAGGAAGCTCCACTCACCGGGCAAAACATAAACCTCAGAGTTATACCTTCAGTGACCTACATCCTCCAGCTATACCCTACATGCCTATAGTTACTATGCAATTAATCTATTTCAGTATTTTAATCCACTTCTCATAATTTAATCACTTCTTGCATTGTCTCACATGAACTTTGTTGTGGCACCTCATAAAAACCATATAGGGTCTCCCACTTTCCTAGAGAGCCTGGGAACAATATATATCCTCACTCATTCAGGTTGCTAGCAATGCTGTTCCCTGAAATGACAGTATTGAGGACACTGATGTCAGCTTGCTGGCTGTCTCTCAAGGGCTGCATGCATGGCCCATCACAGGACCCTTTACCATCTTCAAGGCCTACTTGTACTATCAGTATAATGTCTCTCTGTCACCAACTAAAAGAAATTTCTCTGTTTTTCAGTGTTCATGGAATTCCACTGGGATCATGTATATAAGTCAATAATCTCCCTATTCTAGGGCCAACTATGCTACATGACAAAAAATATGATCATGAGAATAACATCTGAAGATATTCACAGATTCTAGGCAAAATGGCAGAACATCTCTGAGGGGCCATTTTAGAAGTCCTATTTATCAGACCACCTTTTAGTTTGTGTGTCCTGCTCAGGAGGTTGCTAAAGGTTACTATTCTCCCACTCTAAACTCAGAGACAGTAGTGATCTCCTAACCCCACCTCAGAAAGTATGACATCATTGAGCACAGACAAAATCTCACTTGGTGTTAAGATACTGAAATGTGCAGACTAAAATTATGTTTCAAAAAACTTTCTGCTTAGCACAGAAGTTATTCTGTCAAAATCAAAGCTTCATTATGAGACTCTGATTTCTATAAATAAATATTCAGTTGTATTCACCTTCAAAAATGAGCTACAATTAAAGGACAAGCCATTCTGTGGCTGCTCTGATAAATACATGCTGGCTCTTGCTGAAGGCCTGCCAAGACCAAGCTTTCACAAAGGAAATTAATTAAACTGACCATTACAAAACCACACACACACACACATTCTTATTCTCTCTCTCCCCACCCTCTCATTTATGGAAAAGAATACACAATAAGAACTACTGAATGCCCAAAGAATTTCCATTATAAATGACTCTCATCAGCATTGCCTAGCAAGTGTCAGTAACACTAAATTCTATTCTAGCTTCTTAGAAGAAGCTGAGATTATATGAATGTCAATATAACCCCAGCACAATGAGGGGTGTGTATCATAGCACTGCTACAGGGAAGGCAGCAGCTGAAGGGACTTTCTTAGGGCTTACCTTCCCAAGCAGGTCTCCATGCTACAGTGTCAATCTTGCAAAAAATTATTTTTACTAAATTACATTGAAGACAACAATTCTGGGGCAAAGATGCAGAAACTACAGTGTGACGATATAAAGGTCCAAAATCACTAGAAATAACATGGTGAAAGGGCTTATGTCTGTGAGTCCTCACTCACAAGGACTTTTACTGTAGTAACTTCTTTAAATATTTAACTTTTCAAGTAGAACAAAAATATTTTTTCATTGCCGATAAAGGAAACAGAGAATTCTTGGGTGGTGGCAAAAGCACTGGCTTTTGACTCTAAGCCCTCATTGTGCTCTGGCATCACAGCACTGAGCATATCACAGAGCATGAGTTCAATAATTTCAAAATCAGGCCAACAACCCAATGATAGGACTTGCTTCAGGAATCAAATAAAATCAGAGGAGATACAGAAATTCTACTTTCACCATTCCAGGAATACTTTCTATTCCAAAGCACCAATGCAGACACTGCTTGATGACCCACAAAGTAATCTGCAGGTTCTATATCTATTATAAAATGCTTTGTTTCCACAGAAGTCCACCTACCTGGGATGAAGAAAGCTTGTACCCAAGCTGCTCATGGACAGCACTGGCCCAAGATACATAAAATTTCAAGAGTGAAACAACAGTCTGGGAGCACTTTATCGATGGGAACATAGGACCCTAACTTCATGCTCGGGCTCCTGCTCCTAAGTCAAATGAGTCAGAAGGCTTCAAAAGAAATCAATCATCTTTTTAAGCGTACCCCAACCTACACACTCAATATCAAAGAAGGTTCAGAGACCTGCTAGAAGTCTCATTACCCTGGCCAGTCCCCCAGCCTGCCACTTTGCTCTATTATTGACCCAGCAGGCTGTAGCCTTCCCTAACCCAAGGCTCTATAACTCCTGCTTTTCCCAGAACACTTCCACATTCACCTCACACAGCTGGATCCTCCTTGGATTTTTCCTTAAAAGGGACTTTCCATCCCTATTATTCACTGTCCTTGCACCTTATTCACTTCTACAGTACCTAACAAGGCTTATGTTTGGGGAACAATGTCAACTTCAGAGCTTCTGCCATCTGGCCTGACACACAGTAGGTATTCAATGAACATTTGCTGAAGGAATCAAATAACTATTTTCTGGGGAGACTGCCCATGTCAGAGTCTCAGGACCCCTTTACACTCTTAAACTATTGTAATCCTCCAAAGATCTTTTTCTTATATGAGTTACAGCTCTCAATCTTACTAAATTAGTACACCTTAAAACACAAGAACATATTCCATAAGTGTTTAAAAGAAGATACCATCTTGTATGTCACTCAGTCTTGGGAAACTCCACCATACATCTGTGAGAGAATGAGGTAGAAATGGCAAAGAATGTCTCAGTATCACTATGAAACTCTTTTAAACTTGGCCCCACTTTTTTTACCTCTAGGAGACCATAAATTAAACTTTGAAAATTGTTTACCTAATGTTTAGCCAAAAAATTAAGCTGTAACTAATCAGAAGAAAGAAATTTATTAAAATATCATCAATGAACTTTGTAAAATAAGAGACAAATAGCAAACATTGCCCACCAGGCTCTGCTGGGATTGCAAGCGAAGCTACATGGTTAGTACCTGTGATGAAGATAGAGCAGGCTGTCACTACCGCCTGATGCCAGCAAGTCCAATTCATTCCTCTTGCTTTTGTTGCATGAAAATAAGTCTCTTGTCTTTGGCATAGTCATTTTCTTCAGTACACATTAAGAAACACACACACTGCCTTATATGCAACCCATGAGTCTGAGTAACCGAGTCTGTCTGGTCAACTCTGGATTCAGAAACAAAGAGAAGCAAACCCTGGCCTTGATGACCACATTCGGGTCTGCTTCCAGGCAAAGTGGTAGCAGGTTTCCATCCTGATGTCCTGACACAGACATTCTGCTATGTCTTTTTACTGTCTAAATGCAGCACTAACCTAGAAAGTATTTCAAAGAATTTAAACAAGTCAAAGACCAAATACATTGAGATTTGCTTGCCAAGTAACAGAAAAACAATAATTCTAAGTGCTCATTAAATAAGTTCAGTTTAACTTTACCCAAGAATATTTGATTAACCAGAGGCACTTTACTCATGGTATAATATTGCAACTGTGCTCAGCTCTAAAACCAGCCAATAGGGGTGCTGGCCCTTACAACTCTCAGAGCCAGAGAACTTGGAGGTGACATCCACACTGGAGAATTCCACTGCTTTCTCCCTGGAATAAATGCTGCCCATCATGATCTGCTTCATAAATTGTGCCATCTGGACCAGGTCTGACTCCCAGGGTTGAATGAGAAGGCTTCCCTCGGGGTGAAATTATGTCACATCTGGTGTGCTGCCCTTTGTGCACCACATGCCTCCTCTAAAAGTCATAGGCAGAGGCATCAGAAAGTCCAGTCTCTTGGATTAGCTTGGCCTCAGCCAATTCCTGAGATCTAAGGCAATTCCAGTTGGACAGAGTGGGTTCAAGCCTCCTCAGGGAATCGCATGGCCCCTTCAAAGAATTCCAACCTGCTCCTAAAGGATTTGAGGCCAAAGAACTCACTGGTACAGCTGAAACCAACACAATTTCATGGTTTCCTAGCACCTACAATGGATGCTATGATAGCTATTACTGCCTTTCACTATCTACCTGAAGTACTGAATTTCCCCCAGGATACGACAAACTATCTTTCTGCTATAGTTTGCTCCTGACTGGTTCCTTTCCACCATTTATAATCTGTTTTAAGTGTCACCTCTTCAGCCATACCTTCTCTGAGCAGCCCTATTAACTTGAGTTCCTTATAATCCTTTCCTCAGTCCCTTATCTATTCCCTTTGTAGGAATACTCTCCATGAACAGGTATTGCTTGTACCTTCTCTGTTTGGTTCAGTATTCAAAGTACAATGTCTGGTACATGGTTAAGTATTATACAAAATCTTAACTCATGCAATCCTACACTGCACTTCCTTGTCACAATACTGCAGGACAAGCATTCACCTCATTTGAGTCTGTGCTCAATACCTTACTGCATCCTATCAACTCATATTTGATGGCCCCCTAGCACCCTGGGAATGCTAGGCCCTCAACAGGCAGAGACTCACAGCAGAGATGGGAGGTGGGCTTACCCAGCCCCCAGCCCTCCTCTCTACCCAGTCAGCCTCCCAAATACCCTTCCTAGTCAGAGCTTTATCTCTCAAAGGACATTATCAGGAAAAACAGGGAGTGACAGTGAGTTTAGATGATATACCGAAGAACATATTTTGTTTTACATTTTAATTTTAGGTTGGAAAACTTACCAATCAAATGTGGTTTCCGATATTATACAATATATAAAATTCTAAGTTGGTTCTTCAGCAAACACTAAGCAACAGCACAGGAAATGAATGCAATTTGGGTGGGGTATGGATATGGAGCTGAAGAATATAGCTCCAAGATGGCTCTGCAGTCCCACCAGTCAGCAAGGTGAAGACAAGGTTGGAGCTGAATAGAAATTGCATTCCAATGTCCAACATTCTATGAGCACGTCCTCTGTGGGGCTCATCCAACCTTAAACAGCTACTTCTTTTTTTTTTTTTTTTAATTTTTTAATATTTATTTTTTTTTAGTTTTCGGCAGACACAACATCTTTGTTTGTATGTGGTGCTGAGGATCGAACCCGGGCCACACGCATGCCAGGTGAGCGCGCTACCACTTGAGCCACATCCCCAGCCTGATCCCAGGTTTCTTTTTTTTTTTTTTTTAATTTTTTATTGTGGGTTGTTCAAAACATTACAAATTTCTTGACATATCATATTCCACACTTTGATTCAAGTGGGTTATGAACTCCCACCTTCACCCCATACACAGATTGCAGATTCACATCAGTTACACATCCATTGATTTACAAATTGCCATACTAGTGTCTGTTGTGCTCCGCTGCCTTTCCCATCATCCCCCCTCCCCCCTCCCCACCTCTCCCCTCCCCTCCCCTCCTCTCTCTCTACCCCCTCCACTGTATAACCCTGAGGGTCTCCTTCCATTACCGTGCAATTTCCCTTCTCTCTCCCTTTCCCTCCCACCTCTCATCCCTGTTAAATGTTAATCTTCTCCTCCTTAAACAGCTACTTCTAAAAATATATTTTTTGTACACATTGCTGCAATATCATTATAAACTGTGACAGGTGTTAAAAAGGGAAAAAATGTAATACCCAAATGAGTGAGATAATTTAGATTAAGAAAAAGGTGTCCAGGAAAGCCCCTCTAAGGGGCCCAAGACCTAAAGAAGAAAACAAGAGTCAGCCATCCATTCTCAACTAGAGGGAATAACATGTGCAAAATGCATGCATGGATAGAGTACTGACCTGTCAGAACCATCTAGATTTTGATGACCAAAGGGACACTGAGATGGACGAGGCTCCAAGTGGCCAGTGCCAGATCACTTTAACTCTAACAGACGAAGGTAGGAAGATGGGAACTTATACTAACGAAATGAAATACATGAAGGCAAGAAAGGAGAAGCGTTAGGATTCCATTTACAGGCTGCTAGTCAGAGAAGGATTTCAGAAAAGTGGTCAAAATGTACACAGATTCTTAGGGAGCTAAAAAGGAGCTAAGAAGCTTGACCTGGAAGGTGGCTGTGACAATGAAGGAAAAACAACAGGCTGAGTATAAAGCATCTGGAACAATGCCATGCAAACATTCACTCAGTACTGCTGGGAACCTCCAGGGTTACATCCTATCTTTGGCTCTGAAGGCTTAGGAGTAAACAAAACGTGACTCTATGTCAACAGAATTTAAGTGGGATGAAGCAGCAGCAGAAAAAATAAATTCAAACATCTAGGCAGCAATAAGTGCTCTGTTAAAAATTTAAAAAAAAAAAAGGAAAAGTAACATGAACCACTTAAGTGACTAGGATGGGCCACTAGGGAGTGGTAACAAATTTGATGAACTCCTGAAATCCAATCTAGATAGACTACCATGAAACAGACTGAGGTTTATGTTCACCTCTTATCAACCTCTAATATCCTGCCAGCAAGAAGTAAACTGCAGAAATCCAAGACAGACTGCAGGTGAGCAACTAAGATGCTGAACCCATATGGAGGCAGAGAATTTGCAAGAAAAATCTGCTGAGAGATACAATGAGAATTCTGGGAAATAGAAGACATGTCCTTATTCTGACCTCCTTTCTTTGTACCTTTTATCTCAAGGGTATAAAGAATCTGCTGAAATACACCTGTTACACTGAAGATAGGATTTTATATGCCATGGCCTAAAAATGGTCGAAACCAGCAGGTTCATTTTACAAATCCTATGATAAAAAGGAACTACGATTTTCAAGAAAAAAAAGTAACTTCCACAGTGTCCTCTGCCAGCTTCCCTTGGCCCCAATGAACTGGTTCAGCCTAACAACTTTATACAGCCTCTGTAACTCTTAATTACAGAGGGGTATACTTTGTGACAAAATTTCACATTGAGTGGCTCCCTGGAAGTTCTGTGAACAGAGTTCTAAAGCACACACTGCTTCTGAGATTCTCCTATGACCCTAAAAAGTGTCTGGGAACGCAGTGGACATAGTAAGTGTCCAGGCACAGATAGCACATGATAAAAATGTGCACAGGAAGAAAAGATAACACTTATGCTTCTGCCCTTGATTAGCAGTAAATAATAGCAGCTACCACTAGACTATTCAGACCCAATCCACCCAAATGATCGCCATGATTTGACATAATCTGAAAAGAGTCAGATTTGTTGGTTCTGCGCAAGAAGAGAGCCCAGGTCTGAGCTAATATTAACTCTAAGACTCACAACAACCTTTAAAGATGCATTATTACCATAAATTAACTCATCAGGAAATTAAAGCTCAGAGAAGTATCCTTTCTCAAAGTCACAGGACTAATAAACCACAGTCAATGTAACCCCCTAACCAATCCTCCAAAGCAAGTCAGAATATCCACACCCCATGCCATGCCCATTAACCTAATTTCTAGACATTTTAAGTCAGTCATTTACAAGCTTTTTTTAATTACAGGAAAAAACTTTCCTTCAAATAAAATGTTACTAAACCACATGAACTATTTGGGAAGATAACTTCCTCCAGAATGAGATTCCTTGGAAAGCTGGGAATGGAACCATCATTTGACCTAGCTATTCCCCTTCTCAGACTATACCCACAAGACCTAAAAAGAGCATAATACAGGGACACAGCCACATCAATGTTTATAGCAGCACAATTCACAATAGCTAGACTGTGGAACCAACCTAGATGCCCTTCAATAGATGAATGGATTTAAAAAATGTGGCATTTATACACAATGGAATATTACTCAGCACTAAAAAATAACAAGATCATGGCATTTGCAGGGAAATGGATAGCATTACAGCAGATTATGCTAAGTGAAGTTAGCCAATCCCTAAAAAACAAATGCCGAATGTCTTCTCTGATATAAGGGGGGTGTCTCAAAATGGGATAGGGAGGAGGGGCATGAGAAGAAGATTACCACTAAATAGGAAAGAGAGGTAGGAGGGAAAAGGAAGGAGAAGGGGAGATGCACGGAAGATGGAAGGAGACCCTCATCGTTATACAGAATACATGTATGATGTTGTGAGGAGAAAAAGAAAAAAAAAAGTGTGTCACATTAGATTGGATAGAGAGAAGTGATGGGAGGGGAGGAGAGGGGAAGGGGGGATAGGAAGGGCAGCAGAATAGAATAGACATTATGATTGCTGTATGTATATAGGTGACTGTATGACCAATGTGATTCTGCAATCTGTACAATCAGAAAAATGAGAAATTGATTCAAATGTATGAATTGTCAAGATCATTGTAATGCCATGTGTAGCTAATAAAAAAAAGCACTCTGTTTAACACATGCAGTTCAACTTCCTCTAACATTTCATCTGCATATGTGCTTCAACACTTGCTAGCTCCCTTGAAAGGTAGTAGAGCAAAACTGGATTCTTTATCCAGAGTAATGACCTACCACTGCACCATTCTAGAGCTCCAGGTTTTGTGGATGAAGGGAGAACAAGAGGAAAGAAACAGAGGTTGTATAAGTAGAGGGTATTCAGGGAAAGCATTCACACAACATGGTGAAGCCCAGTGCTCAAGGAACTGGTCTGGGGAATAACTCAGGACAGAAGCCAAGGACCACAATGCAAATGGCCTGCAATGTCATGCTAAGCACTATGGGGTTTTCTTTTTATGCAAAATTAAGAAGAAGATCAAGTTATTAGATTATAAATATGCCTAAGAAGAGATGAGTTAATGTCTTACAGAACATTTGCTAGATTCTTGGGCTGGGGTTGTGGCTCAGTGGTAGAACGCTTGCCTAGCATTCCTGAGGCACTGGGTTCAATCCCCAGCACCACATAAAAAAAACCTAAATAAACAAAATAAAGTTATTGTGTCCATCTACAACTCAAAATTTAAAAAAATATTTTGCTAGATTCTTTTAGTTTAAAAAAAATCAGATAATCTTAATGAAAACATCTATACAGTTAGTAAGTTAAAATGGCATATACGGTAGCTTTATTTCAGAGTATCTGAGGCAGTAAGACAGGTTTCATCATATTGTTCAAATCTTCCTGTCAGAATCAGTTTCATGTCTTGCTGCATAAGGAGACAGCCAGGGCTGTTTCTGGGCTGAGAGAGGAGCATTTCATGGGAGCGAGCTCATTGCATGGTGTACTGATGGTTCCTGGGTCACATCCTAGCAGCTGACATGCTCCTGGTAAGCTAACTAGATAACCCCACTGCATGGATGACTAACCCATACCCTCAATCCCTCCTTGTTCTAGCTACCTTCCTATGAGAGGTGGCCTGCTAAGACAGTTCTGGCAGTGAGATAAATAAGCAGAAGTCAAGTACTGGAGAGGGCTTCCAGTTAGGGAAGCATCAGTCTTCCTACCAAAAAGCGTCCCTCAGTTGACAGACTCCTCCCTTCCTTAGTCATTCCTCTTATTCCTGCCAAGGCCAAAGTGCTGAAGACTCAGCTCTCATTCATTGTGAGACCATGTGCAAAGCAGGAGAATGACAAGTGTACAAAGGAACACTGAAAAGAGAGCTCAGGTGACTATTCATCTTTTCATCACTGTCCAACACCTCCCAATAGTTCATTCAAATTATTAATCCACCAAATAGATTAATCCATTGATGAGGTTAGAGTCCTCATGATACAGTCATTTGTCAAAAGCCTCACCTCTGTACACTGCTCTATTAGGGACTAAATCTTTAAGCATATAAGCCTTTGGGGGACATTCCAGACCCAAACCATAATACCTGGCAATGTCTATGAACAACTTAGCCCTGAGCCACCTACCTCCAAGCACCTCATCATCTGAACCAGATAAAGCTATATTTATGTCGCCATAGTTAGCTTTGTGTTACTTTCAGTCCAATGCATTCCTAATTGAGATGACAAATCCTCTGTTGACTAAGATTTATTCTGCCTAAAAATATGATTTCCTGGAAGAAACTGTGTTTCCCTTGCAAGTCACTTCCCCCAAAATAACACTAAAGATTATTGATGATTCCACACATACTAGCCAAAGCCTCTGCCAGCCCACCCCAGAAAGGGGAAAGGGCCTGAGAAAACAGAGAGAGAGCCAGGACAGCGGAGGAGGCCATTCACAAGGGGCTTCCTGTCTGACACATTTGGAAGGTGGGCTAGGGGCCAGCTTGGAATCCATTGTTGGCTCAATGGTGGTCCCTCTACTAGAGTTGATGGGCAAGAGTCCTAGGGAGGATGCATAGAACAGTTCCCCATGGAATGAGGGGTGGGAGCTCCACTTGCAGCCTTGGGTATATCTAATCACTTTGGCATGGGGTGTAGAGTGGGCACAGTGCTTGGTGCTAGGCAGTGTATGTGAGAGACCTGAGTGGACATGACAGAGATGCATGGAGGAGTACGCTCTGCAGGGCGTGCCTGTCAACCGTCTGACTGCATGGGGTGGGTAGGTGGGGTCTCTGGGGTCTGTAGGGGTCTGGTATACCTTCAGGAACATAGTGGTTTCTGTGAGGTATGTGGACTAGAAAAACATAACTGCCACATACCTAGTATAGTCCCAAAGCAAATTACAGAAATGTATCAAGAACTTGATGTCTTCAAAAGACAAGAGTATAAACACATGTAAGGTATAAGAATATAAAAGTCCCAAGGCACTAGTAATATATTTCTGTAGTACTCTACCTTAGAAATGTTGCTTGAATGACTCATGGAATGTCCCAAAGTCTTCTCAGTCTGCAAGAAAGCCAAACAGGTATTCAATATTGAGCCTTGATTAAAATATGCAAAGAATATAACAATCCTCCTGACACACTATTCCTGTAACTAGAATTTGCTAAGCACAACCTATTTCTACTATGTACTAGATGTGTGAAGCCAGTTATCGGATACTGAAGAATTGGGCAAAAAAACAATAAAAACAGTAGGCCTTACCCTAAAGCAATTTATCAGGGAAAATACAGGAGTTTGAAATCAATTATAATAATAAGAGAGTGATAACTATCATAAGATATATTCAAGGGCAGGTTCAAAGATGAGAAACCTGCATGCACAGTGGATGTGACATAGTCCATGTTATAAAGTAGTCATTGTAGGATGTCCCCAGAGTTGATCCCACCTGGGTCATATGACTGTCAAAGTGCTAGGTACTCAAAAGATATATCACACTGCTCAGATCTCCCTCAAGTCTGTTCCTTCTCCTAGAGCAGAAATCCAGGAATGACACTGCCCCCTCCCTCTCAGACTCCTCCACATTCAGTCTAATATCAAATTACTGGCTCCTTAAGGATTCTAAATCTCAAATCTCATTTCCATTTTTATTATAAATACCTTAGTTTAGATTCTCTTCATTTATCTTCATGGGACCTTCCTAAATAATCTCCTACCTCCCTGACAAATAAATTATCGGCTAACTTGTATTTCTCCTCCCCCAAATTCATATACTGAAGTTGTAATTTCCAATACTTCACAATGTGACAGATGGTAGAGTCTCTCAAGAGGTGATTAAGTTAAAATGAGGTCATTTGGGAGGAAATTCAATATGACTAATATCCTTATAAGACTGGGACACAGATACATACAGAGGAAAGACCATGCAAAAACATGGAAAAGACAACTGTCTGCAAGCCAAAGAGAAGCCTCAGAAGAATCCAATTCTGCTTATACCTTGAGCTCAGACTTCCAGCCTCCAGACTGTGAGAAAATGAATTTCTGTGGTTTAAGCCATCCACTCTGTGTAACTTTGTTATGGGAATCCTAGCAAATAAATACAATAATCTTCTACACTATATTGCTTTGTCTTTAAAAGATGACATTCTAAAAATAGTTTGATTTTTTTTTAAATTTTTTATTGTTGGCTGTTCAAAACATTACATAGTTCTTGATATATCATATTTCACAATTTGATTCAAGTGGGTTATGAGCTCCCATTTTTACCCCATATACAGATTGCAGAATCACATCAGTTACACATCCATTGATTTACATATTGCCATACTAGTGTCTGTTGTATTCTGCTGCCTTTCCTATCCTCTACTATCCCCCCTCCCCTCCCCTCCCCTCCCCTCCCCTCCCCTCCCCTCTTCTCTCTCTGCCCCCTCTACTGACATTCGTTTGTCCCCCTTATATTATTTTTCCCCTTCCCCTCACTTCCTCTTGTATGTACTTTTGTATAACTCTGAGGGTCTCCTTCCATTTCCATGCATATTCCCTTCTCTCTCCCTTTCCCTCCCACCTCTCATCCCTGTTTAATGGTAATCTTCTTCTCATGCTCTTCGACCCTACTCTGTTCTTAGTTACTCTCCTTATATCAAAGAAGACATTTGGCATTTGTTTTTTAGGGATTGGCTAGCTTCACTTAGCATAATCTGCTCTAATGCCATCCATTTCCCTGTAAATTCTATGATTTTGTCATTTTTTAATGCAGAGTAATACTCCATTGTGTATAAATGCCACATTTTTTTTATCCATTCATCCATTGAAGGGCATCCAGGTTGGTTCCACAGTCTAGCTATTGTGAATTGTGCTGCTATGAACATCGATGCAGCAGTGTCCCTGTAGCATGCTCTTTTTAGGTCTTTAGGGAATAGACCGAGAAGGGGAATAGCTGGGTCAAATGGTGGTTCCATTCCCAGCTTTCCAAGAAATCTCCATAGTGCTTTCCAAATTGGCTGCACCAATTTGCAGTCCCACCAGCAATGTACAAGTGTACCCTTTTCCCCACATCCTCTCCAGCACTTGTTGTTGTTTGACTTCATAATGGCTGCCAATCTTACTGGAGTGAGATGGTATCTTAGGGTGGTTTTGATTTGCATTTCTCTGACTGCTAGAGATGGTGAGCATTTTTTCATGTACTTGTTGATTGATTGTATGTCCTCCTCTGAGAAGTGTCTGTTCAGGTCCTTGGCCCATTTGTTGATTGGGTTGTTTGTTCTCTTATTGTCTAATTTTTTGAGTTCTTTGTATACTCTGGATATTAGGGCTCTATCTGAAGTGTGAGGAGTAAAGATTTGTTCCCAGGATGTAGGCTCTCTATTTACCTCTCTTATTGTATCTTTTGCTGAGAAAAAACTTTTTAGTTTGAGTAAGTCCCATTTGTTGATTCTAGTTATTAACTTTTGTGCTATGGGTGTCCTATTGAGGAATTTGGAGCCCGACCCCACCGACTGTAGATCGTAGCCAACTTTTTCTTCTATCAGATGGCGTGTCTCTGATTTGATATCAAGCTCCTTGATCCATTTTGAATTAACTTTTGTGCATGGCGAGAGAAAGGGATTCAGTTTCATTTTGTTGCATATGGATTTCCAGTTTTCCCAGCACCATTTGTTGAAGATGCTATCCTTCCTCCATTGCATGCTTTTAGCCCCTTTATCAAATATAAGGTAGTTGTAGTTTTGTGGATTGGTTTCTGTGTCCTCTATTCTGTACCATTGGTCCACCCGCCTGTTTTGGTACCAGTACCATGCTGTTTTTGTTACTATTGCTCTGTAGTATAGTTTGAAGTCTGGTATCGCTATACCGCCTGATTCACACTTCCTGCTTAGCATTGTTTTTGCTATTCTGGGTCTTTTGTTTTTCCATATGAATTTCATGATTGCTTTCTCTATTTCTACAAGAAATGCCGTTGGGATTTTGATTGGCATTGCATTAAACCTATAGAGAACTTTTGGTAATATCGCCATTTTGATGATGTTAGTTCTGCCTATCCATGAACAGGGTATATTTTTCCATCTTCTAAGATCTTCTTCTATTTCTCTCTTTAGGGTTCTGTAGTTTTCATTGTATAAGTCTTTCACCTCTTTTGTTAGGTTGATTCCCAAGTATTTTATTTTTTTTTGAAGATATTGTGAATGGAGTGGTTGTCCTCATTTCCATTTCAGAGGATTTGTCGCTGATATACAGGAATGCCTTTGATTTATGCGTGTTGATTTTATATCCTGCCACTTTGCTGAATTCATTTATTAGCTCTAATAGTTTCTTTGTAGACCCTTTTGGGTCTGCTAGGTATAGAATCATGTCATCTGCAAATAGTGATAATTTAAGTTCTTCTTTTCCTATTTTGATGCCTTTAATTTCTTGATTTTTTTAAAAAAAGAAAGTAATTTTCTTGAATCCACTCATTCTTTCTCAAAATCCAAATGAGTAAAAAGCTATTGCAAAAGAAACAGAAGATCTTACTTTAAAATTATCTATTTTCTCTTAAAATCTTTGGTCAATCAGAAATACAAAAAAGCTAGTGGATCACTGAAAAATTCCTTTGAAGGAGATTCTACTCCACCAAATTCCTCCTTAAAGACAACATAGCCCCCCCCCCACCCCTTGAGGGTGTAGCTCAGTGGTAAAACACTTGCCTAGTGTACACAAAGCCCTGGGTTTGATCTTAATCACCAAGCAGAGGGAAGATAATGAAAGCTAACCAACAAGACAGTCTGAATTTTCCCTTTCTCCTTGACCCACCAAATTATAGACTACCTTTGTTTTTGGATTCTTGGCTTTGGATGCTGCCTATTCCTAAAATGGTGATGAAGAAAAAATGTCCTGATCTCTCAGGTAGCCTGTTAATCAGCACTTCTATTCTGACAATGTTTTGTTGTTGTTGTTGTTTGTTTGTCATTGTTTTGGGGGGTCTTCATAGAAATATGTTTGTGTAATTCTGATTTTCTTTTAATATTGTTTCCTTGTTTTATAAATCTGAGCTACTTTTTTTTTTTCTTTTTTGGTACTAGGGTTTGAACACAGGGGTGCTCTACCACTGAGCTACATTCTCAGCCCCTTTTTTAAATTTTATTTTGAGTCAATTTTGCTAAGCTGACAAGTCTGGCCTTGAACTTGCAATCCTCCTGCCTCAGCCTCCCAAATCACTGACTTTTATAGAAGTAGATTTTTGGGTAAAAGATGGCAGTGCGCATACAATTTAGTTAATAAAAATAAATCAATCAGAAAACAGATACATAAGACTGGGGTTGTGGCTCAGTGGCAGAGTGCTTGCTTCACACATATGACCCACTGGGTTATATCCTCAGCACCACATAAAACTAAATAAATAAAATATATTATATTATATTCCTCTACAACTAAAAAAAAATTTAAAAAAAAGAAAACAGATACATAGATTGGGAAAGACTTTGTCTGAGGGTGTGAGAAAGCAAAGTTTTGTTAATGTAAGAAGTTAACAAATCACAAGGACAATGAGAAGTTCTGTAGAAGAACAGGGGCATTTCATCTTTTCATCAGTCCCACTAATGATGTTTTACATGTCCACATGAGACAAGTAAACTAAAATGGGTCTATAGGGATAGTCTCTCAGTAAATAGAGACCTTTGAAAACATGACACATTTTATACCAAGCTTTCTTCTTTGGTTAAAGTTAACAGAACATTCATTGTATGCCTGTAAGACACTAGACATATTACTAATTAGAATATCACCAAAGGAACTTACACAATGTGCCCACAATGATAACGGCTATAATGTTTGACCAAAAGGGAACATTTTGACCTCCAAGTATAGAGTGGTCACCATGGAACTTAGTTGTCATGAGACCTGATTTCCAAGAAAGTTTGTAAATATTTTCCAAATCAGCAAAATTTAACCTTAGTTCAACTGCTTAGAGAACTACAGAAGATAATTAGAAACTATTTTGAGAATCTGTACTCCAATAAAATAGAAAATATCAAAGGCATTGACAAATTTCTAGAGCCATATGATATACCCAAACTGAATCAGGATAATACCTACAGGATAAATGGATCAATTTCAAGCAATGAAATAGAAGTCACCATCAGAAGCCTACCAAACAAGAAAAGCCCAGCACCAGACAGATACACAGCTAAGTTCTACAAGACCTTCAAAGAAAAACTAATACCAATACTCCTCAAATTATTTCATGAAATAGAAAAAGAGGGAACACTTGCAAACCCATTCTATGAAGCAAATATCACCCTGATTCCAAAACCAGATAAAGACATAACAAAAAAAGAAAACTTCAGATCAATATCTCTAATGAACATGGATGCAAAAATTCTCAATAAAATTCTGGCAAATTGAATATAAAAACATCAAAAATATAGTGCACCACAATCAAATGGGGTTCATCCCAGGGATGCAAGGTTGGTTCAACATATGGAAATCAATAAATGTAATTAATCAAAGCAATATATTAATATTGCTTTAATATTCTTAAAGATAAAAATCATATGATCATCTCAATAATTGCAGAAAAAACATTCAACAAAATACAGCACCCTTTCATGTTCAAAACTCTAGAAAAACTAGGGATAACAGGCATATATCTCAACATTGTCAAAGCTATCTATGTTAAGCCCCAGGCCAATATCATTCTAAATGAAGAAAAATTGAAAGCATTCCTCTAAAACTGAAACAAGACAGGGATGCCTCTTTCACCACTTTAGTTCTTGAAACTCTTGCCAAAGCAATTAGACAGACAGAAATTACAGAGATACAGATAGGAAAAGAAGAACTCAAATTAGCACTATTTGCCAACAATATGATTCTATACTTAGTAGATCAAAAAATTCCACCAGAAAACTTCTAGAATTAGTAAATGAATTCAGCAAAGTAGCAGGATAAAAAATCAACATCCATCAATCAAAGGCATTTCCATACATCAGTGACAAATCCTCTGAAAGGGAAATGAGAAAAACTACCCCATTTACATAGCCTCAAATAAAATAAAATCCTTGGGAATCAACGAAAGAGGTGAAAGATCACTACAATTAAAACCACAGAATGCTAAAAAAAGAAATTAAAGAAGAACTTAGAAGATGGAAAGATCTCCCTTGTTCTGTATAGGCAGAATTAATATTGTCAAAATGACCATACTACCAAAAGCACTATACAAATTTAATGCAATTCCAATCAAAATCCCAATGACATTCCTCATAGAAACAGAATAAGCAATCGTGAAATTCATCTGGAAAAATAAGAGACCCAGAATAGCTACAGCAATCCTTAGCAAGAAGAGTGAGGCAGGTAGCATCACTATACCAGACTACAGAGCAAAAATAACAAAAACAGCATGGTATTGGCACCAAAATAGACTTGTAGATCAATGGTACAGAATAGAGGACACAGAGACAAACCCACATAATTACAGTTCTCTTCTGTTAGACAAAGGCGCCAAAAACATATATTGGAGAAAAGATAGCCTCTTCAACAAATGGTGCTGGGAAAACTGGAAATCCATATGCAACAAAATGAATTTAACCCCTATCTCTCACCAAGCACAAAACTCAAAGTGGATCGAGGGTGTAGCAATTAAACCAGAGACACTGTGTCTACTAGAAGAAAAAGCAGGCCCAAATTTCCATGATGCCAGATTAGGCCCCACCTTCCTTAATAAGACTCCTATAGCACAAGAATTAAAAACAAGAATCAGTAAATGGGATGGATTCAAACTAAAAAGCTTCTTCTCAGCAAAAGAAACAATAATCTGTGAGGTGAATAGAGAGTCTACAGAATGGGAGCAAATTTCTACCATACACACATCAGTATCTACCATACAACACTAATCTCTAGGGTATATAAAGAACCCCAAACTCTTAACATCAAAAAAACAAATAACCCAATCAAAAAATGGGCCAAGGAACTGAACAGACACTTCTCAGAAGGTGATACACGATCAATCAACAGATATTATGAAAAAATGTTCAACATCTCTAGCAATTAGAGAAATGCAAATCAAAACTACTCTAAGATTTCGTCTCATTCCAGTCAGAATGGCAGCCATTATAAACACAAACAACAATAAGTGTTGTCGAGGATGTGGGGGAAAAGGCACACTCATATACTGCTGGTGGGACTGCAAATTGGTACAGCCAATCTGGAAAGCAGTATGGAGACTCCTTGGAAAACTGGGAATGGAACCACCATTTGACTCAGCTATCCCTTTCCTTTGTCTATACCCAAAGGACTTAAAAACAGCATACTACAGGGACACAGCCACATCAATGTTTATAGCAGCACAATTCACAATAGCTAAACTATGGAACCAAACTAGATGCCCTTCAGTAGATGAATGGATAAAGAAAATTAGGTATATATACACGATGGAATATTACTTAGCATTAAAAGAGAATAAAATCATGGCATTTGCAGGTAAATGGATGGAGCTGGAGAATATAATGCTAAAAAAAAGTTAGCCAATCCCAAAAAAACAAACGCTAAATGTTTTCTCTGATATAGAATGCTGATTCATAATAGGGATGGAGGGGGAGCATGGGAGAAGTAGACATACTCTAGATAGGGCAAAGGGCAGGGAGGAGAAAGGAGGGGCATGGAGTAGGAAAGGC
This sequence comes from Marmota monax, assembly GCF_021218885.2. Taxonomy (NCBI): domain Eukaryota; kingdom Metazoa; phylum Chordata; class Mammalia; order Rodentia; family Sciuridae; genus Marmota; species Marmota monax. The sequence continues at coordinate 2,951,372 of NW_026692713.1, read as the reverse complement.
AGTGGAATGAGATGAACATCATTACTCTAAGTGTATCTATGAAGACACAATGGTGTGACTCTACATTGTGTACAACCACAGATAGGAAAAATTGTGTTCTATATGTACGAATTGTAATGCATTCTGCTGTCATACATAAGAAATTAGAATAAAGTTTTTTAAAAAGATATTAACTAGAGGCTTTCTGAGAAAATATTTTGCTTTCCTGATAAAACCAATGGCCATTTATCTGGAATTCCTCCTCCTTCATTCAGCCTGGAACATTGATGTATGCCAGGAAGTAAAACATTTATATTGGGACCACACAGAGGAAAGGTATATATCAGAAGTCTCAGACTTTTTGGTCTCAAGGACTACTTTAAATTATAAAAATTATCAAGGGTCTCTCAAATCTTTAGTTTATGTGTATGTTATATTTATTGATATATGCTGGATTAGAATTAAATCTGCAATGTAAAATAAATATACATATCTGAACTCACTTAGCATTAACAATAGTAAATTCAGCTAATAAAAATAAACATTGGAAAAAATTATCTTCTCAAACAAAAATTTAAGTTAGAGAATGGCATTATTCCATAATTTTGTAAATCTCATTGTCATGTAACTAACAGAAAACAGCTGGATTCTCATATCTGTTTGTGCATTCAATCTCTTCTGATATGCTGCTTTTGTGAGGATCCACATGGAAAGCTAGAGTTGGTATGGAAATCATTTTAAGCAGAAGACATTTAAGATTTGATAGATGCAGAGAGAAGCCTTCTCCATACTGCCCTCACTTAACAAAAGGCAAAAATTTCTAGTAAATGAGGCTACCGTTAATTCCCTCTTGGAAAGTTTACTAACCCGCCATAACTCCCCCTTCTGGGGAAAGTTTTATGGCCTTGAAGAAGGAGAAAAACATACTACTTGCAAACATCATCACAAGCTTTTTTACTTCTAATTTGTTCTCCTAGAAACCCATTTGTTTTTCCTAAAGATACTCATTTGTCTCTACCATGAATGTTTTTCCTTCCCCCTCCTATTACATCAGTTATAGAAGCCTCTAACTGTAACCACTTAGCAAACTACTTCTCTATGAGCTCCTGTATGCACATGGATGAACTTTTTCCCCCTAATAATCTCTTTTTTCAGTTTGCTTCACAAGCCACCAGTCTTGAACCTAGGAGGCTATAGAAGAATGGTTTCCTCCCAAACACTTTGAACAAAATGAAAGAACGAAGAAAATTTTAAAAATGAAGAAAATCCAGCCTTATTCAGTTATGTATTTAGAAAAGGAGATATATCCCAGTAGCTATTTGAAAGACCATAGATACTATTCTTTGACACAAAAACACAGAATAAGTGATCAGACACAAGGTGGACTCTGAGATGTTATCCATGAACTTTTAGTATCTATTGCATTAAATATCATCTGGTCTATCCTGCACTTTGAATTAATCTCTTAAACATTCATGATTTTATAATATTATTTTTTGGCCACTGTGTTAGTCAGTTGTTACTATTATCAAAATACCTAATAAGAACGACTTAGAGGAGGAAGAATTTATTTTTGCTCATGGTTTCAGAGTTTTAGTCCATGGTCAGCCAAGTTCATTCCTCTGAGCCCAAGGTAAAGTAGAACATCATGGAGAAGGGCAAGGTAGAGGAGCACCACACCATTCATGATAGCCAAGAAGCAAAGAGAGTGGGGGACAGGGGCTTCAGAGGAGATGCACCCATCAGTGGGTTATATGCCAAGTGACTCACCTCCTCCAGTCACTCCCCACTCGCCTACAGTTACCATCCAGTTAGTCCATTCAAATTAGGATGGATTGATTAGGTTTTAGCACTCACAATCCAATCACTTTACCTCCAAACATTACTGCATTGATAGAAGGGCTTCTGGGGGACATCTCATATCCATGTAGAAATTACTAGCTCATTTATAGTTACATAAATTTTCCAAATATCAACACATTTCATTATATGCAATTTTTTAAAAAATAATCCAGTCATCGAAAGATACTTAGTGATGTTTCCAAAATTCTAAGTTTTGTTGGGAAAACTTGAGTTTTATCATTAGTAACAAAAAATCATCACTTGTTCTCCTTGAAGTGAAAATTTCACTGTTGAGAAAAAGTCTGCCCATGTCAGAATAACTATAGTTTAACTATTAGTAATTCTTTCAAGTAAAATTATGTTTCACTTTAAATTTAAAAAGTACTATTAATTTAGCTACTTATTCAATCATATAAGAACTTTGCAATAGAATATGCATTGGAAACGCTTTAAACCAGATATATGAAGAGAAGAAACTACTCAACTGAAATTGGAACACATGCAAAAATGAGCAAAAAAGGACATCGAACTGTTACTATAACTATTTTCCAAACCTTCAATAAGTTTGGAGACATAGTGAAAAAAATTCAAATAAAATATCTGAAGATGTGCAAGCACTTAAAAAGTACATAGAGATATACTCATTAAGACCATAGATAAAACAAAAGGCACTCTAAAAATTTGTGCTCCATATCTCAAATAAACTCAGGGAAAATAAATGGGGGAGAGGGAATTGCCCAAGTAAGAGAGTTCATGAGCCCATGAGAGAGAGTACAAGAGCTGGAGGGAGAAGGTACAGAGAACAAAAGATGTGGGAGAGGCGGGCAGCAATGAATGTACACAAATAGAAAACAAAAACTGCTGGGTGTTTCCAGAGGAAGAGCATGGGTTTCATTGAGTTCCATCAGCCAGGTCTGTGAGGTCCTTTCCAGCTTCTTCAGTGCCCCTGACAGCTCATCAGTCCCATTCCCCTGAACTCAGTCCCAGTGGCAGCCTGCCACTCCATCACCTGGCACTTGAGTCTCTGGGCCTCAAAGAAGTCATTCCAGGTAGCTGCTTGTCCTTCTAGAGTCAGGGTCCAGTCCATTGCCACCCACACTGAGCTTCTTTTCTAATTTAAAGTTCTTGTCATGACAGCCTCTCCAAGTCTGCTTCTAAGGATTCTGCTTTCCCAATCCAGAAGATAGTGCATGAAGCCAGGGGACATCAGTCATTACCCAAACACAGTTTGGCCCCATCTAGCAAGTGCAGGGCCCTGGATTCGATTCTTAGCACCACGTAAAAATAAATAAATAAATATATATATATATTGTGCCCAACCACAACTAAAAAATAAATATTTTTTAAAAATTTCAAATTAAATATCTGAAGATGTGCAAGCACTTAAAAAGTACATAGAAATATACTCATTAAGACCAAGATAAAACAAAAGGCACTCTAAAAATTTGTGCTCCATATCTCAAATAAACGCAGGGAAAATAAATGGGGAAGAGAAAATTGCCCAAGTAAGAGAGTTCAGGAGCCCATGAGAGAGAGTACAAGAGCTGGAAGGAGAAGGTACAGAGAACAAAAGACGTAGGGGGAGGGAAGCGGCAATGAATAGTGATATTAATCATGCACATCCTATCTTGAAGCATAAAGGAGATTGCTCTTAATGGTTAGATGTTTTTCTTACCTTCTGTTTTCTAGGTAAATATACATAAAGGCAAAAACAAAACTAAGAAAGCACACTTAATTTCAAAGATACAAAAAACTGAACTATTGAAGAAAATCTACTTAACTCAGTAGAACAGTGATAATCTGTGACTTCTGAGTTGCAACCTAGTCCCTCCTTACTTCTCCCACTCTCAGTTGGACAGAGGTTCTAATATGGGAAGGTACACAACCAAGAAAAAATGATTACTCTCCTCATATCTTCCAACTTAATCACCCAGCATCTCCCAGAAAGGGAGAGACCTCCAGCATTTCTCATCTCATCCCCATTCCAAGTTACAGAAGTCCTACTCCAGGTAAAAGCACCTTAAAAGTCTGGGCTCCCAGGATACTGGCTCTCTATTCACTTCACAGATTGTTCCTTTTGCTGAGAAGAAACTTTTTAGTTTGAATCCATCCCATTTACTGATTCTTGGTTTTAATTCTTGAGCTATAGGAGTCTTATTAAGGAAGTTGGAACCTAATCCCTCATGATGAAGATTAGGGCCTACATTTTCCTCTATTAGACAGAGTCTCTGGTTTAATTCCAGGATCCTTCATCCACTTTGAGTTGAGTTTTGTGCATGGTGAGAGATAGGGGTTTAATTTCATTTTGTTGCATATGGATTTCCAGTTTTGCCAGCACCATTTGTTGAAGAGGCTATCTTTTCTCCAATGCATGTTTCTGGCACCTTTGTCTAATATAATTCTAATTTTGTGGGTTAGTCTCTGTGTCCTCTACTTTGTACCATTGGTCTACCAGTCTGTTTAGGTGCCAAGACCATGCTGTTTTAATTACTATTACTCTGTAGTATAGTTTAAGGTCTGGTATAGTGATGCCACCTGCTTTACTCTTCCTGCTAAGGATTGCTTTAGCTATTCTGGGTCTCGTATTTTCCTAAATGAATTTCATGATTGCTTTTTCTATTTCTATGAGAAATACCATTGGGATTTTGATTGGAATTGCATTAAATCTGTATAGTGCATTTGGTAGTATGGTCATTTTGATAATATTAATTCTGCCTATACAAGAGCAAGGTAGATCTTTCCATCTTCTAAGGTCTTCTTTGATTTCTTTCTTTAGGGTCCTGTAGTTTCTGTTGTATAGATCTTTCACCTCTTTCGTTGATTCTCAATAAAATTTTTTTTAGGCTACTGTGAATGGAGTAGTTTTCCTCATTTCCTTCTCAGAGGATTTGTCACTGATATACAGAAATGACTTTGATTTATGGGTGTTGATTTTATATCCTGATACTTTGCTGAATTCATTTAGAAGTTTTCTGGTGGAGCTTTTTGGGTCTTCTAGGTATAGAACCATATCGTCAGCAAACAATACAAATTTAAATTCTTCTTTTCCTATACATATCCCTTTAATTTCTTTCGTCTGTCTAATGGCTCTGGCCAGTGTTTCAAGAATGATGTTGAATAGAAGTGGTGAAAGAGGACATCCTGTCCTGTTCCTGTTTTTAGAGGGAATGCCTTTAATTTTTCTCCATTTAGAATGATGTTGGCCTGAGGCTTAGTGTAGATAGCCTTTACAATTTGAGATATGTTCCTGTTATCCCTATTTTTTCTAATGTTTTGAACAAGAAAGAATGCTATATTTTGTCAAATACTTTTTCTGCATCTACTGAGATGATCATGTTTCTTATCTTTGAGTCTATTGATGTGATGAATTACATTTATTGATTTCCATATGTCGAACCAACCTTGCATCCCTGGGATGAAGGGAATTTTTGCATCCATGCTCATTAGAGATTTTGGTCTGAAGTTTTCTTTCTTTGATATGTCTTTGCCTGTTTTTGGAATCAGGGTGATGTAGGCTTCATGGAATGAGTTTGGAAGTGCTGCCTCTTTTTCTATTTCCTGAAATAAATTGAAGCGTATTGGTTTTAATTCTTCTTTAAAGGTCTTGTAGAACTCAGCTGTGTATCCATCCAGTCCTGGGCTTTTCTTGGTTGGTAAGCTTCTGATGGCATCTTCTATTTCATCACTTGATATTGTTCTGTTTAAATTGTGTATATCTTCCTGATTCAATCTGGGCAAATCATATGACTTAAAAAAAATCTATCGATGACTTCAATGTCTTCTATTTTACTGGACTGGAGTATAAGTTTTCAAAATAATTTCTAATTATTCTCTGTATTTCTGTAGTGTCTGTTGTGATATTACCTTTTTGTCACATATATGCTGGTAATTTGAGTTTTCTCTCTTCTCTTCTTTAGCTTAGCTAAAGGTCTGTCGATTTTATTTATTTTTTCAAAGAAACAATTTTTTGTTTTGTCAATTTTTTCAACTGTTTCTTTTGTTTCAATTTCATTGATTTCAGCTCTAATTTTAATTATTTCTTGCCTTCTACTGCTTTTGCTGTTGATTTGTTTTTCTTTTTCTAGGGCTTTGAGATGTAGTGTAAGGTCATTTATTTGTAAATTTTTACCCCTTACACATCAGATAAAGCACTAATCTCTAGGGTATATAAAGAAGTCAAAAAGCTAAGCACCAAAAAAACAAATAACCCAATCAATAAATGGGCCAAGGACCTGAATAGGCACTTCTCAGAAGAGGATATACAATCAATCAACAAATATATGAAAAAATGTTCAACATCTCTAGCAATTAGAAAAATGCAAATCAAAACTACTCTAAGATATCATCTCACTCCAGTCAGCTATTATGAAGACAAACAACAATAAGTGTTGACGAGGATGTGGGGAAAAGGTAGTCACACAGTGGGACTGCAAATTGGTACAGCCAATATAAAAAGCAGTATGAAGATTTCTTGGAAATCTGGGAATGGAACCATCATTTGACCCAGCTATCCCTCTCCTCAGACTATACCCAAAGGACTTAAAATCAGCATACCATAGGGACACAGCCACATCAATGTTTACAGCAGCACAATTCACAATAGCTAAACTGTGGAGCCTACCTAGATGCCGTTCAGTAGATGAATGGATAAAAAAATTGTGGCATATATACACAATGGAATTTTACTCAGCAATAAAAGAGAATAAAATCATACCGTTTGAATCAAATGTATGATATGTCAAGATCACTGTATTGTCTTGAGCAACTAATAAAAAAAATCACGGCATTTTCAGTTAATGGATGGCGTTGGAGAAGATAGTGCTAAGAAAAGTTAGCCAATCCCAAAAAGACAAATGCAGACTTTTTTCTGATATAAGGAGGCTGATTCATAGTAGGGTAGGGAGGGGGAGCATGGGAGGAATAGACGAACACTAGATAGGGCAGAGGGGTGGGAGGGAAAGGGAGGGGGCATGGGATTATCAAGGATGGTGGAATGAGATAGACATCATTATCCAATGTACATGTATGAAGACAAAAATTGGTGTAAAAATACTTTATATACAACCAGAGATATGAAAAATTGTGCTGTATATGTGTAATAAGAATTGTAATGCATTCTGCTGTAATTTTTAAATCAATTAAAAAAAAAGTTTGGGCTCCCTTCCTCTGTTATGTTCCCATTAGACAATGCAGAAGTTCTACCCCAGGCATGAGGTAGGAAGAGAATAATGAGGTCCCCAATGTGCTCAACCCAACATGCTGGCAGGGAAGAGATCCTATACCAAAAGGTGAACCAAGAAAACCACAAGATACTGCCCACCAGAATGTTGCTCATAAAGTAGGTGTGTCACTCCAAGACATGAGGACCACTGTATCCTCTGTATGCTGGAGCTCTTAAACTAAGGCTCACAGTTTGCAAAGGTAGAAAGGCAGTTTCAGAGAACAGAAAGCTGCTAAAGTCTGTCTAAATGTACATTATTTGAAAAAGAGGATGTGGGGCTGGGGTTGTAGGCCAGTGAGGGAGCACTTGCCTCACCCATGTGTGAGGTACTGGTTTCAATTCTCAGCACCACATACAAATAAATAAAAAATAAATAAAAGTCCATCAATAACTAAAAAATTTTAAAAATAAAAAAAGAGGATATGGAAGTTCAGCCTAAATATGCCATCAAAAACAAGGGTGTTTGTTCCACCACAGAAGCCACTGAAGAGTAGTTGATTTCCCATCACTATGGACCTCAATAAGAGCCAAAAGATGACCAAGAAAGTCAGAAGACAATACACAGTTGCCAACACATGTGCCTCACCAAACACAAGTTCATGTGGGGCATGAACCAAGAGCTGTGTGGCTGTTCCCCATCTAAGCAGTGCACCATGGAGCTGCTCAAGGTCTCCAAGGACAAATAGAAAAGGGTAAGAGACACACATCCATGAAGGAAGCAAGAGGAGCTGAACAGCATCCTAGCTGCCATGAGGAAAGCAACTGCCAAGAAGGACTAAGACCCCTTTCTGCTCTGTGCATAATAAAACCTTTTAGTGGTAAGCAAATACAAGAGAAAGAGTAGGTCCACAAGAACAACAAACTAAACATACACCAATCACAAATGTATGACAGAAAGCCAGAAAAAGAGACCACTAAGAAGAGCCCTGAATTTAGAGGAAACCCTACAAATTGGCCTCAAAAACAGCCATTATAAAGAGATCAGAATTTATCTGAATCACACACACTCTGGAGCATTTTGTGACCCAGAGAACTATCAGAAAGAACAGTGCAATCAGCCAGAAATTAGTAGACACTAAAAGCAGATATAATACCAACAGACAAAGAAAACAGAGAGATCAGAAAGAGACTTCAAAGACAGCACTGCTAAAAACATCATCATCCCAACTCAAAGATTTTTATATCCAAGGCTGTACTCTCTGGGAAGCAACATCAGAGGACATATTGTGAATAGACATAACCATACAGTCCAGCCAAATCAACAAACAAACAACCTCCTGGTGGTAGTAATTCAGAGTTGCTGAAAACTTTATTTAAAATATTTAGCTTTTTTTGCTTTGTTTTCTGCAGTGCTGGAAATAAAATATTTAGTTTTGAAGAACAACAAAGAACTTATAACAAAATGGCAAGTAAAACAAACTTTTCTTGAAGGCCTAGATATTGGATTTATTAGCATATTAAGGTTTCGATATAGTTATCACAAATATGTTCATACAAGTAAAGGAAGCAATACTTAAGAAGCAAAGAAATATGATGACATTATCTAATAAATGACTATAGCATTAAAATGTCAGAAACTGTACAAATGGAATAACAGAAAATATGAAATTGAAAAGTAAAATAATTGAAATAAAAAATTCACTATAGGAATTCACAGAATATTTAAACTACAGAGTGAAAGAATCAGTAAAGCTGAAGTACCATTAGAGATTATTCAATCTGAGGAAAAGAGGGCAAAAAGAATGAAGAAAAATAGATCCTTAGAGAATTGTGGGGCATGATTAAGTGCCCCAATATATACATAAAGTATATATTGTAGAAAGGAGAAAGAGAGAAAAAATATTAAAAATTATAATGGCTGAAAACTTTCAAAATTTGATGTAATCATGAAACTATACATCTAAGAAGTTGGATAAAACTGTAGTGGAAGATAAAAGCAAAGAGATTCACATTTGATATATCAAATCAATATAGCTGGGGGGGAAAAAAGAAAAAAATACTAAAAGGGGAGAAATGGCCAATTCTGTAGTGTTGAAATTTCATCAAAAACTATAAAAGCCATAAGTTAACAGATGCAGATGAAAGAAGAAAACAGCAACCAAGATTACTATATCCAACAAAAACTACCTTTAACAACAGAGATGAAATAAAATATTCCTAGAAAAACAAAAACTCACAAAATTCATCTTGAGCAGACACATCTTAAAAGAAATACTAGAGTGCCTTATACTCAGTCTTTCTAGTTTCCTTGTGCAGATGCCACCCCACTTGCGTCAGCCTTCAGCCCACCATCTTCTTGAAACCAATCACTGTGCCTTCATCTGAGTTGCTCAATTCTGATGAAGGTTGATGCTTGAGGTTGATGTAGAGATTGTCAACCAATTTGTGATGACCAAGACCATGTTGGAAGATTTGGGATGGATGATGGAGATGATGACCCAAAGTTACTCTACAAATATTAATTCAGCAGGTCATTCAATGATACACCCAACAAGGATGACCCTCCTCCTGATGATGATAAGAACAAAGAAAAGCAAACAGATGATATTCCTATATGGGACCAAGAATTCCTGAAAGGTGATCAGGGAAAACTTGAGTTTGCTTGATGTTACACAAAAGACTGCTGCCAGTAAGATCAAGGTGAAATCTCTTGAGTGATTCACAAAATTTTCATTATTAAAAATGACTTTACTGGGGCTGGGGCTGTAGCTCAGTGGTAGAGCGCTTGCCTAGCATGTGTGAGGCACTGGTTTCAATCCTTAGCACCACGTAAAAATAAATAAATAAAATAAAGGTATTGTGCCACCTACAACTTAACAAAAAATTTAAATGACTTTACTAAGCTATATACAACAAATCCAAGGCCAACATCATTCTAAATGAAGAAAAATTGGAAGCCTTTCTTCTAAAAACAGGAACAAGACAGGGATACCCACTTTCACCACTTCTACTCAACATAGCTCTTGAACCTCTAGCCAAAGGAATTAGGCAACAGAATGAAATAAAAGAAATATGAATAGGAAAGAAGAGCTAAAACTAGCTCTGTTTGCCAACAACACAATACTATATTTAGAAGACCCAAAAAACTCCATCAGAAAATTTCTGGAACTCATAAACGAATTCTGCAAAGTAACAGGATACAAAACTAACACTCATAAATCAATTGCATTCCTATACTCCAATGACAAATCAGCTGAAAGAGAAATTAGGAAAACCACTGCATTCACAATAGCCTTAAAAACATGAAATAAAATACGTTGGAATCAATCTAACAAAAGAGGTGAAAGAACTCTACAATGAAAATTAAAAAACACTAAAGACAGAAATTGAGAAAGACCTTGGAAGATGGAATGACCAACCATGTTCTTGGCTGGGCAGAATTAATATTGTCAAAATGATACTATATTTGGAAGACCCAAAAACTCCATCAGAAAGTTTCTAGAACTCATAAACAAATTCAGCAAAGTCAAATTAAGCTCTATACAGATTAAATGCAACACCTCAAAATTCCAATGCCATTCTTCATGGAAATAAAAAAAAAAAGCACTCATAAAATCCATCTGGAAAAAGAAGAGGCCCAGAATAGTCAAAGCAATCCATGTGGGGAAAAAAACTAAGCACTAGGCATCATAATACCAAACCTAAAATTGGACTACAGAGCCAATTTAACAAAAAAAGAGCATGGCATTGGCACCAAAAGAAGCAAGAAAACCAATGGGACAGAATAGAATACACAGAGACAAACCCACAAAAATTCAGTTACCTCATACAAGCCAAAGGTGCCAAAAAAAAATGAACGTTAGAGAAAAGATAGCCTCCTTAACAAATGGTGCTGGGAAAACTGGAAATCCATATGTAGAAGAATGACATTTAATCCCTATCTCTCACCCTACACAAAACTCAGTGGATCAAGAACCTAGATAGAAACCCAACATATACTACAAGAAAAGCTAGGCCCAACACTCCAACATATTGGCACAGTCTTCCTTAATAAGTCTTTCTTAATAAGATCCCTAAAGTGCAAGAAGTAAAATCAATAATCAAGAAATGGGATGGCATCAAACTTAAAAGCTTCTTTACAGCAAAGGAAACAATCAAGAGCATGAAGAAAGAGCCTATAAAATGGGAGAAAATCTTTGCCACCTGCACCGCAGATAGAGCATTAATTTCCAGGATATATAAAAAATTCAAAAAACTTAACAAAAAAACAAAAAAAAAAGAAAGAAAGAAAGAACCCATTCAATAAATGGGCAAAGGAACTAAACAGACACTTCACAAAAGAAATACAAATGGTCAACAAATACATGAAAAAAATGCTCAATATCTCTAGCAATTAGAGAAATGCAAATTAAAACTACATTGAGATCCTTCTTATTCTAGTCAAAATGGCAATTATCAAGAATACAAGTAGCAATAAATGTCGATGAGGATGTGGGGGAAAAGAGTACACTTTTACATTGCTCAAGGGGATTGCAACTTGGTGCAACCACTCTGGAAAGCAATATGGAGATTCCTCAGAAAACCTGGAATGGAACCACCATTTGACCCAATATACCACCCCTCAGCATATATCCAAAGGATTTAAAACCAGCAAATTACAGTGACACAGCCACATCAATGTTTACAGCAGTTCCATTCACAATAGCTAAGCTATGGAACCAGCCTAGGTGTCTTTCAATAGATGAATGGATAAAGAAAATATGATACACACACACACACACACACACACACACACACACACGAGTATTACTCAGCCATAAAGAATGCCTTTATGACATTTGCCAGCAAATGGATGGATCTGGAGACTATCATGCTGAGTGAAATTAACCAGTCCCAAAAAAACCAAAGGTCAAATGTTTTCTCTGATAGGTGGAAGATAACCCATAATAAAGGGGTTAGGGAGATGAGGGGAAGACCAAAAATGCAGTAGATTAGACAATGGAAAATGGAAGGAAGGGATGGGGAATAAGCAAAAGAAAGACAGTGGAATGAATCTAACACAGTTTTCCCATGTTCATATATGAAAACAACACAGTGAATCCTACCACCATGTACATCCATAAGAATGGGACTCTAACTAGAATAAGATGGGAAAAAAAGTAAATACCAAAAACTGAAACCCCTGTCAAAAATAAAACGATTTTACTAACTTTTCTAAAGAGGAGGAAAACCAGTTTTGCAAAGAGAGCCAGTTGTGTGAAGAGAAATGTTATGTCTGACACTGCAACACTGTACGGATTGTTCCAAATACTAGTTGTACTGCTGTTTACAATTGTTAATATTAGACAAACAGCAGACAAATACAGCAGCAAATCTACTGTATTGACACAATATTGGCCTCATAATAAGTGCAGTTTGAGTTCAAATTCAGTCCAAATCTATGGCTGAATTTCTTTTAGTATGAGTGAAAATTACTTTTGTTTTTACTCTGAATAACTGAACTCTCTGAGTTCTCTTTAGAAAGCAGTATTTTGAGCTTTCCCTCTGCCTAGTTTATTGCCCAATTATCGAGCTTTTATAAGTTGGCATTGTACATAAAACAATATGAAAAAAGTTTTCTGAAAGAAAATTAACAAAACACTATATTTATTCACAAGATGGAAAATGGAAAAAGTCTATTTGAAATACATGTTCCAAGGTGGGTTATTTGAATGTCTTCCAGCCTTCTAGAGTCAAGTAGTATCACTGGTATTGATTATCCCATGAGGCTTTGTTAATTGAACCTGAGGGCTTTTTTTGTTGTTGTTAATTTTTCTAATCTTCTCAACTTGGCATATACTGCCTAGAGATTCATTTACTACACACTTCATGGTTTTTTGGAAGAAATGTAATTAGACAGTTTGTTAGCTATTCAATTTTTAAAAAGTAAAGAAAGAAATATTAAAGGATGATCTTTGGGGCTGAACACAAGTAATACCATTCAGTAATCAGAAAGTAAACAACATAGTAAATATTAGTGAAAGTAATTATGTAATTATAAAAAATGTATATTTCCAATTTTTCCCTTAAATGATTTAGAAAGAAATTATATAAAATATGTGTATAATCATATTATTGGACCTATAAGAGAAGCATATTTGATAATAACAAAATACATAAGTGAGTACAAAGTTGGATTAGCATCACAAAGTGATATCACATGAAAACTTAAACCCAAAAAAAATGAATGAAGAGAATGAGAAATGATAAATAAGTTTAAAATAAACTATAAATATGCACAAGTCCTTCCACTTCTTTAAAAGACAAAGTTATTAAAAAGTAATAACCACTACAATGTATCTTGGGTTTGTAACAAATCTCTATATTCTATATTATTAACAATATTAGCTAATAAAAAGAAAGAGGAAATAGAGGTACCTAGGAGGAATGATCTCATATCTTACTGGAGAATGAATCTGGAGTAGGTTCTGTTAATGGAAAACTATACACTGTGAATCTTTAAGCAACCACTAAGAAAATAACTTAAAAGGGGCAAAAAATAATTTAAAGAATTAAAACATTGCAATCATTTACTCATGGAAAAAGAAAACAATAAAAAAGAACACAGAAACAAAAAAAAAGGCATGAAGCATGGATAACAAAAGTAAAATGGCAGACAAATCAAATCATCATTAAATGTAAATGGGTTAACAGTATAACAAAAGGAAGAATTGTCAGAGAGGATAAAAACACAAAATTGCATTCTTGGGTAGAGGAAACACACATTAGATTCAAAATTGTTAAAAGGGTTAAAGAAAAAAGATAAAGACATATAGCACAAAAACTGCAATCGTAAAACTGCTGCAGTAATTATACTACTATCAGACAAAGAAGACATAAGAAAATCTTACTAGAGATAAACCAGGTCTTTTATCCTTAGATTAATCAATCATAAAGAAATAACAATTATAAATATATATGTACCTAATAAGAGAGCCACAATATACATGAAGCCAAAACTGTCAGAAGAACAAACGATATTTGTATACTTCAAAATTCCATTTTCAACAATGGACAGACTAGGTAGAACAGCAAAAGAAAAGATCTGAATAGCACTATAAACTAACTTGACCTTACAGACACCTTTAGAATAGGCAATCAAACCACAACAGAATATATACACTTCCCAAGTACATGTAGAACATTCTCTAGGATAAACTATGGGGTGCCCCACAAAACAAAACTTCAAGAAATTTAAAAGTATTTAATACAGTTAAATTTTAGAGTTAAATGTTATTGTTACATTAATAGCAGGACAAAATCAGCAAAGATTCACAAACATGTAGAAATTAAACAATAAAATCTGAAAACAACCATGGGTCAAACAAGAACTCAAAAGAAAAACCTAAAAATTTTGAGGTTAATACAAGTGTCATAAAATATCACACTTTGTAATGTAACTAGCACAGTTATTAGAAGAACATTTATACCGGTAAATGTTAATTTAATAAATAAAGGCACAGGGAGAAGGCAGCCATATGCAAGACAGAAGAAAGGCCTCATGAAAAACAGTATTTTTGTGGTAATCTGATTTGGAATTCTTGTCTCTAGAACTGCGAGAAGTTAAATTTCTGTGCTATTTTGCTATGGTGGCCTGAACAGAATAATAGAAACATCCTACAAAAGAAAACAGAGGTAACATTATTCTTCATGACTAAAAGATGAAAAAGAATGCTTTCTTCCTAACATTACAACATGCTGTTCTCACCACGTACGTGTGTGTGTGTGTGTGTGTGTGTGTGTGTGTGAGAGAGAGAGAGAGAGAGAAAGAGAGAGAGAGAATGGTATTAGGGGTAATAAATCCAGCAGCCCCTTGATTTATTTTTTTTTTTAAGACAGGGATTTGCTAAATGGCCTCAAACTTGTGATCTTCCTGCATTCGTCTCCTGAGTCACTGGGATTACCAGTGCTTACAACCATACCCACGTGTTCCCATCACTCGTTAAACATTATTAAACTTGTTTAACATTCCTTGTTAAAACATTTTCTTAGGGAAAACTAAGTAACATAAAATTCACCATTTAACCATTTCTAAGTATATAGTTCAGTATATTCCATTATATATTGTGCAGCTAACTCCAAAATCTTATCTTACAAAACTGAAACTCTATACCCATTAAATAATTCCTTATTTTACCCCAGCCTCATCTGTAGTAACCATGATTTCACTTTAGGTTTTTTATGGAGTATTTAATGTTTCATGACTCACTTATTTCACTTAACATAGATATTCAGAATTCTGTTGTAGCATATATCATAATTCCTTTCTTTTTAAAGATTAATATTACACATACAAACCTAATTTTATTCATCCATTCATCCTTTCTTGGACCCTGCATTGCTCCCACCCTTTGAGTACTGTGAGTAATACTGCTATGAACATAGGTGTACAAATATTTCCTTCAAATATACCAGAAATGAAATTCCTAGATCATATGGTAACATTCTATCTGAATTTTAGTTCCTACCATACTGTTTTTCACAGCAGCTACACCATTTTACTTTCCCATGAAAAGAGCTCAAGCATTCCAATTTCTTCACATCTTCACTCGTGTGTGTGTGTGTGTGTGTGTGTGTGTGTGTGTGTGTGTTAGTGTTATGGCCATTCTGATGGCTGTAAGGGGATATTCTCATTGTGATTTTGACTTACACTTCCCTAAGACTTAGTAATCTTTTCATATGCTTACTGGCCATCTGTATCTTTTTTGGAAAAATGTGTGTTCAAGCACTGTGCCCATTTTCAACCAAATTATTTGTTTTTGTTATTTAGTTTAAAATTCTTTTTACAGTCCAGATAGTAATCTCTTTATTTTTATTTATATATATATATATATATAAATATATATATATATATATAGAGAGAGAGAGAGAGAGAGAGCGCAAATATTTTCTCCACTCTTCACACAGATTTTTCACTTTTGATAGAGTGCAAGTTTTAATTTTTTACATAGTCTGATCTATTTATTTTTAATTTTTTGGCATGAGCTCTTCGTGTCATACTCTATTAATAATATTTTGCCAAATCCAACAGTTTTATGTGTTAGATCCATAGTTACTTTTTGTATATAAAATAAAGTAAGGGTCTAACTTCATTCTGTTGGATGTCACTATCCAGACTATCCAGTGCCATTTGTAGAAAACATTGTCCTTTCCTCCTATCAAAAATCATTTGATTATATATGCAAGATTTTATTTCTGGGTTCTCTATTCTAATCCACAATCTATATTATCTATCTTTATACCAATACCACACTAATTTAATTACTGTATCTTTGTAGTGAGATGTAAATCATGAACTTCCAACTTTCTTCTTCATTTCCAAGATTATTTTGGCTATTGGAGGGTTCCTTGCAATTCCATATGAATTTTGGGATGGATTTTTCTATTTCTGCAAAAAAAAAAAAAATCAAGATTCTGATAGGGACTACACTGAGTCTGTAGCTGCTTTGGATAGTACTTTCATCTTAGTAATCTTAAGGTTTCCAATCAATGAACACAAGTGTTTTCCCATTTTTAAAAATTTCTTTTAGCAACATTTTGCAGGTTTTTATATATAAGTCTTTCATTTTGTTTATTCCTGAACTTATTTTTTTGCTTTTTGCTGCTACTGTCAATAGGACTGCTTTCTTAATTTCTTTTTTGAAATGTTTATTCTTAATATTTATATCCAGAAACTTTGGGAAATGTATTTATTACTTCAGTTTTGGTATGAAATCCTGGATGTTTTCTGCATGTAAGATCCTGCCATCTGTGAACAGAAATAATTTTACTTCTTCCCAGTATAAAGGCTTTTTCTTTCTTTTTCTTGAATAATAAAAGGAACCCCTGTAACTTGAGAAATTCCAAGGGATTTAGAAGCTCTGTTCCAAGAATACAGGACAAAGACCGAAATACTCATTGTTATTATTCAGCACATGGTGAGAGGGGTGGGGATTGAGCAGTCAGGTAACCTGAAATACAAAGGGTCCAGAAAGTTAATCATAAAAAGAGTATGCAAAGAAAGGGTAAATCTGTAAATTAAAAAAAAAAAAAAGGAATGCTTGGTGAAATAGTTTCCTAACACCAGCTGGCCAAGTAGAGTTTGACAAATATGTGTCAGATACTAAACAATGGATTCCTATATTGGTGGACGATGCTATTTTTTACAAATCTAAATGGCTATACCATTACTATGACAGTAATACTATTATATTTTTTGTTATCAAAAATGTTTGGTGGCATAATCCTTAGAACAATTACTCTTGGATTTTTAGATTTCAGTACTCAGTAAAACTTTAAAAAGCATCTGGGGATGAACATAACAGTGCCAACTTTTACTGTGTCAAATAATGACATTAAAAAATAAACAACAGGGTCTGAAGCTGTAGTTTAGTGGTAAAGTGCTTGCCTCACATGTGTGAGGCACTAGGTTCAATCCTCAGCACCACATAAAAATAAATAAAGACACTGTATGTTCATCTACAACTAAATAAAAAAGGAAAAAAAAGCATTATTATGCTTTTTAAAAAACAGTGTTTTAATATCAAAAAGGGTATCAATCAAAAGTTAAATTTAAAAATCATCTTATTAATCTGATTTCTCTCTTTTTGTGTTGAATTGCCACCACACCCAACACTAGCAATTAGAAACCACTTCACAGTTAGCTCTGTACTAGTTGTATGTTTTTTGGAATTCACTCATACTCATTAAATAAAAAGAAGCCCACACCTTCATAGCTGACTTCTCTACTCGTCAGATCTCACTATTTCTCCCAGTGAACTGTAAGAATGATAGAAAGAGGATTTCTAAATGTGAAATAGCTTCATAATCCATTTGGCTCTCAGAGCTCTATTTGGGAAGAATGTAAGGAAAATTCCAGGGTTAGTATTTTATTTGGAATTTTCTGCTTGATATTTTCTTAATATTTGATTTCAACAACCTTAGCTTTGCACTGCTCTAGCTTTAAGTCTCCATTTATTAGCATGTTTATTTCTCCTGCCTTCCATGGGCTACTAAACAACCTGAGATCATCAGTCTGTTAGGCTGGGCATTTCTGTCACCTTGGCATAATGTTATCAGACTCTACACACACTCCAAGCCCCTTAGTTAACTGCTTCTGAATCCAAGAAAGAGGTACCAAAAACTGCTTTGTGGACTCTCATCCTGGACACCAGTCATGTCCACAGTAACTGAGTGGCTGCTCCGCCATGCAGATTCCTTGGTAGATTTTGAGAGTGGAAAAGAAAGAGATTAGACTTTCACAGGGCCCCAACCATACCTCCTGCTCTACCTTTTGACCTGCCTGCATCTGCACAAAATAACATTAACTCAAGCATACAATTTGGTTATGTCAGTTCTGCAAAGCTCTAGATCCCTGGATTATAGAAAATAGAACATTTTTTCCCTCAGCAAAGGTACATTTTTTCTTCTATTCAGACAGGAAAGATTTGTGATTACTTTATTTCCTTACACTAATATCCTGAAATATTCCTAATAAGTTCTCCAATGCTACATTTTAGTTGAACCAACATCAGGTGCTGTAGGAGATAGTCTACTAACCATCTCAAAGTGCCATAACAAGGGAAGCCAACTTCACAACAAAAGGATCAAAAAACTATCTGGATGCCTCCCCTCCAGAATCAGTTTCTTCATTTCACAAATCAGTTTTCCAACACTGTTTTCTCTCCTGTAGTTTTCCAGGAAGAGTCCAAAACTTCCCAGTCTATAGTACTGGATCCCCATTCCCAGTTCTAGGGGTAAGTGGCAATTGGCCTAAAACAATCCCTGTGACAAAGAGACTGACTTACTTACATCCCCTGAATTAATTCTACATATTAGGATCTGCTATTTGCAAATCCTCAGTTGCTGTTGCCAAACCCTATTACAATAAAGTTTCTATCCATTTATTTGTTTCTAATCAAAGAAACAGGCTAGTAATTAAAGCTAGACATGTGGTCTAACTTCTGTTTATGCTAGGAAACAGAACATTCCACCCAACTTTGCCACAGTAATTGATAAACAGGATAACATTTAATTGCTTTAGAAAACTTAATTCTATCCAAACCATTGGATGGGAAATTTGGGACCTGTTCACTCTCTTCCAAATTAGTTTTTTCATTTGTTAACCTCTAACAAATTATTTTCCACTGGTATTTGATTTTATGACCTGACCATTTCATAATATCTTTAACCTCTGCAGATGGGTTAATGAGTGAGAGACTATAGGTGAGAATCTAGTTCATTATCATTAGGCTTTCTGTTTTTTTTTGTTTGTCTGCTCTGAAACATAAATCAATTAAGAATTCAAGCACAGTGGAAAGACAACAGATCTTTGATATAGTATGATGACTTTAGTAATTGTGTACACTATGGACACACAGTTGAAATTTTAATATTGAAGTTACAAACTTCATTAGCACCTACACATCTGTGTAAGTTCAGAAAGAATTTTACTTTCATTATGTGAAGGTGTAATGTTTTTTCTACCTCAAGATTATATTAATTGTAAAATCTATTCAATCATAAAATTTCTTAAAGAATGTATTGATTTGATTTATAGAGATTTAAAAGTATCTGTAAGTATAATATTACTAAAATTCTCAGAAAATAAACAAGTTGAATATCTAATACTTTCAAATGTGCTATCCTTATAGAAACCATTATGAAAATGTTTCAAGAAATCAAATTCACACAATTAAGCCCGATCTTTGCGAATGCGACTAGTTTTAACATTTATGGTTTAATATTAACATCTATATCTTCTCTGATTTATTAGTGTTCATTAAAACAAAGCATAGATTTTATTCTACTTATGTATGTCTTTCACATAAACTTATATAGGTTTTGGGGTTGCATAAGGTACCCTCTTCTACTTAATGTTTAAGATTATAAAAAACGTAAATTTGTGTTCAATCAAATTCAACCTTATCCCAATGAACTTTTACTTCAACAGTGTTTATGTTTTGCAATATGTCAACTTGTAAATAAATTTCTAAGATCTATAATAACTTAAAAACTTGACCTCATATTAATTTAAATTAATTAGTGCATATTCACTGGATATCTAAATCATCTCTAAGATAGAAATATTTATTACTAAGCATAATTTTTAATTGTACATAGATTTGCTTCTTCTTTTTACATACTACAGAAAGGTTGTGTCATTGGCTCGGTTTTGGGTTTTTGTTTTTGTTTTATTTATTTATTTATTTATTTTTACTTGTAGATGAACACAATACCTTTATTTTGTTTATTTTTATGTGGTGTTGAGGACCAAACCCAGGGCCTTACAAGTGCTGGGCAAGCGCTCTACCACTAAACTACAACCCCAGCCACTGTCTTTGGCTCTGTTAATCAGTTAAATTTGTTTTATTTCTGCCATTTTGAAAATTGCATAAGGAGGGTATGTTTACTAAGACAAAGGGTTGTTCTCTCTGCTAGTCTGTTGAAACTGATGCATTGAGAGCTCACTAACGTCTATTCCCTAGTTCTCTGTGTAAGAGAAATTAAAAACTACATGAATCAGACCACTATAGTAATGGTGATAGGCAGATGTGTAAGGTAGTAAGATGAGTTTTTATTAAGAGAAGAGTTTGTCCTAAAATAAAAGAGCTTGTTGTTCTAGAATGAGAAAGGAGGTTATAAAGGACACAACTTGAATTGATACAGAAAGTTATTAAAATTTGAGCAAAGGGAATTTTATAGCCTTAGCCAGAGCTATCTCAGTTTTGATGGATTAATTCATAAGATTTTATTTATGCTTATAGATCCTGTAATATCAAACACTGATGCAAAACTATAATTTTGTTTTCTCAGTCAAAATAAAATGTTCTTGGATTACTGGTCTACTCCAGTAAGAGACTGTATGATATCTGTTTTGTAACAAAGATTCTGTGTTTTCTCAGTAATCTGTCCTATTCATGCTTATTTTACGAAGTTTTCCCACATATGAAAGATTGAAACACTGTACAATCAGTCTTCAAATATTAAATGTTACTATGAAAACAACAGGCAAATTTTCCAGGCAGCTATGATCTGACTCTTGTCTTAAAGTGTTTAAATCTCCTGACAACTTCTGATTTTTTGTCAGATTCAAATGTAAAATTAAAATGTTAAGGTATCTTTTACACTGAAAATTGTCTTTTGAGATTTCCCAGAGGATCTCTGAAAAATTACAAAAGTCTATTCTTTCACCTTGAAAAAGAAAATGTACTGGAAATAACTGAGTTTATTTATTACTATTTGTCAACACCCTCTCACTGTAATAATACATTTCTATTTATCACCATCAGAGTCCTGACACTGCTTTGCACTGCAGTTTTTTTTTTTAATATTTATTTTTTAGTTGTAGTTGGACATAAAATCTTTATGTATTTATTTTTATGTGGTGCTGAGAATAGAACCCAGGGCCTCGCATGTGCTAGGCGAGCGCTTCACTGCTGAGCCACAACTCCAGCCCTGCACTGCACAGTTTTTATGAGTCATAATTTCTGTTATTTTTAGAAGTATTAACTTGAGTCATGCCTGTAATCCCAGCAACTAGGGAGGCTGAAGCAGGAGGATTCCAAGTTCAATGTCAGCCTTAGCCACTTGGCAAGGCCCTAAGCAATTTAGCAGAGACACTGTCTCAAAATAAAAAATAATTTTAAACACAGGACTGGAGGTATAGCCCAGTGCTAACACACTCTTGGGTTCAATCTCCATTACCAAAAAACAAAAATTTTAAATACAAATATTAACTTGGTTACAACCTTACTTTTTAAATTTGAATCAAGCTGCTTCTAGGCCATTAGTTCTCAATTGTAGATATGTGTCACTTTTTATGGCGTTTAACTTACAGAAGTTAGGACATACTCCAGACTTTCTGAATAACTTTACTTGATATTCTTGATATATTCTTGGGATATTCATGGTATATTATATCTGGGATTATTATGGTATCAAGATATTTTCAGGGGACTGGGGATGTGGCTCAAGCGGTGGCGCGCTCGCCTGGCATGCGCGGGGCGCTGGGTTCAATCCTCAGCACCACATAAAAATAAAATAAAGATGTTGTGTCCACCAAAAACTAAAAAATAAATATTAAAAAAATTATCTCTCTCTCTCTCTTAAAAAAAAAAAAAAAAGATATTTTCAGGTTGGGGTTGTAGCTCAGTGGCACAGTGCTTGCCTAGCATGTGTGAGGCACTAGGTTTGATCATCAGTACCGCATAAAAATAAAGAAATAAAAGTATTGTGTCTACCTCCAACTAAAAAAATAAATAAAATTTAAAAATTTTTTAAAGATATTTTCTCTACCATTTCCAAATGGTAGGAGACCCTCAATGTTACACAAAATTACATAGAAGAGGATGTGAGGGGAAGGGGGGGGGGAACAAGGGAGAGAATTGAACAACAGCAGATGAAGTAGAGAGGGATGATGGGAGGGGAGGGGAGCGGGGATAGTAGGGGAAAGGAAAGGTAGCAGAATACAACAGTCACTAATATGCCATTATGTAAAAATGTGAGTGTGTAACCGATGTGATTCTGCAATTTGTATTTGGGGTAAAAATGGGAGTTCATAACCCAATTGAGTCAAATGTATGAAAGATGATATATCATGAGCTTTGTAATGTTTTGAACAACCAATAAAAAAATAATAAAAAAATAAATAAATAAAAGATATATACAACTGAAAAAAAAAAGATATTTTCTCTAAAAGTATAAGCTCATCTGCTTTCATAAAATGTACATAATGTTTACTTTGAGTTATTATGTTTATAATCATTTTGTCTAAATTTTTTGGATTGATTTCATTTTCTGGTTTTGCATGTTACAGAAACATGTAGATGTCCGTATTTAAATTTTATTTTTCTTGAAATAAACTCTCATATTTTTCATTTTTAAAAATTATTAGTAATAAATTAACTGCCACCATTTAAAGTCTTTTGTCATCTATAGATATATTCTGTCTATTTACATCCCATGCTTCCCACAAAGTCCTTGTAATCAGCTCCAGGCCAAAGAAGTGAGTGAGAGCCCCATGGAGAAGGACTACATGTGGAATTTTCGGTACCAGCTTCTGACAATATAACTTAAACATCCTTAAGATTATCAGCACACTAAACCAGGGTTCCCAGGACCCTTATAAAGATGATGTGTTCACAGAACTGCTAACCCCACAGCCAGCCTTAAATAAGGCTGAATGAACTGATGAGGAATGACTATAGTTTTTGCTGGAACTACTTTGATGCTATTTGAATGTTCTATCCTCCAGACATAAAAAGAAGCCCATTCTCTTCACTCTTAAAACTATCATAATAATTTACTAAACATAAAACTCATAATAATTTACTAAACACTGCTTTTGTAAAGTGACATGAAACACTTATAAATGATATCTCAGTCTACCTTGCATCAGCCTTCTAGAATTCAGAAATTTTTTGGATTTTCTTGTTTTTATGGCAATAAAGCTATCTTTATTTGATACCCTCACTAGGACATAATTGGAAATACTGGATTTGCAATGAAATTCACATTTGAAAATGATGCTCATTCAATCAGATATGACCAGACAATTTTTAGGAACTAAGGTGAACTTGCAAAGCCTTCTTTGGAAAATCTGGCTTAAAGAGTTCCCAGTCTGGCAGGTGATTATATAAAACTTAATCACTTCTAAGAGGCCCAGGAACTTTAAGATATTTGGCAAACATTAAAAATATGGAATTCTTGGGCTGGAGATGTAGCTCAAGTGGTAGCGCACTGGCCTAGCATGCATGAGGCACTGAGTTTGATTCTCAGCACCACATAAAAATAAAATAAAGATATTGTGTCCACCTAAAACTAAAAAATAAATACTTTTTAAAAATATGCAATTCTTTTAGATATTATAGCTGAAACCTTGTAACAAGTTCTTGGCTTGGATTTCTAGCCTTAGGACCACAAATCGTAAGAGGTATGAAAAGATCCAAACTAACCAAATTATGCTATGTATATGTATGAATACATCACAATGAATTCCAATTTTTACATATAACTATAATGTACCAATTTTTAAAATAAATAAATAAATAGAAGGAAGACCAATAGATAGTAAAGGTATTGGGAAGAGAGGAGTATAAGGGGAAATACTGTGGATTGAAATGGAGTAAACTACATTCTACTATCATGTATAACTACAACAAAATTTAAAAAGAAATGGAGTAAACTTTAAGTATACTATCTATAACTATGTATACTATCTATAACTATGTATAACTATGCACTAATAAATAAAAACTTTTTTTAAAAAGAAAAAAAATGAACCTGAAATTCTTCAAGGACATTTAGAGCAAAGCCAACTTAAGAAGGCCCATTCTCCCTGTGTCTTTATAAATAAAATATGTCAAATCTAATCAGATGTTATTTTCTAATCAAGAATAACTTTTCTATGAGATTTTTAAAATCAAAACCAGGGAATCTAGAGGAAAAATGTCATTTCAATGGAAAACTATTTGTAACACTTTGTTGAAAATAAACTGTAAAAACCTGGTAGACATTAATTTATGATGAGAATGATTTTAATAGACTTCATCCCCATTTGGGAAAAATATTTTTTTATTTATTTGTAATTCATCTTAACATTCCTTTCCTCCACAAAAATTGGTGCTCTTTTGACTTTTTTTTTAAACTGGTAGAATATTTGCCTGGCTCTCTCATATCATGAGAAAAATTAATTCTTTAAAACATCTCGTAAGTTGGCTTTTTTTTCTTGTTGTAAGCTCATCCTTTACATTTTTTTTCCTCATGGTAAATACACATCAAATTTATCATTCTAACTATTGAAAGCGTACAACTCAGTGATATTTAGTGCACTGACAATACTATGCAATCATCATCACCATCTAATTCCAGACCATTTTCACTATGCTAAAATGAAAGCCCAAACTCTGTGGCTCTCATTCCTCATTCCCCTCTCCTCAGCCCCTGGCAATCACTACTATGCTCTATGAATTTGCCTATTCTAGATATTTTATATAAATGTAATCACACAAAAATATGGTCTTTTGTTACTAGATTCTTTCATTTATCATAATATTTTCAAGGTTCAATCAATGTAGTATATATCAGCACTTCATTTTTTTATGACTGAATATTCTCTTGCATGAATTTAATACATTTTGTTTATTCATCCAGTGATGGACATTTGGGTTGCTTCCACCTTTTTACTATTGTAAACAGTGTTGCTATGAACATTCATGTACATGTTTTTGCTTAAAAATCTGTTTAGAATTGTAGTTCTGTTTAATTGTTGAGGAATTATCAAACTGTTTCTCAAAGATGCTATAGTATTTTATATCCCTATCATCAATGCACAAAGAGGGTGCCAATTTTTCCACAACTTCACCAATGCTTATTATTTATTATTCTGTTTATAGTCATCCTATTGGGTATGAATCGGTTTTCTTTATGGTTTTGATTGTAATTCCCTAAAGGAACATATGTTGTGCTTGTTACTTATGCTTTTTGGCCAATATTTTAATATGCATGTTGAGAAGCCAACCAGCCATCTTTTGCACAAAAGTTTAATCTTCATCTGTAAAATGAAAAAAAAAAAAATCTAGATTTGGAGAAATTCAGGAATTTCATGATGTTCCCTAGCTCAGTAGTTTCCCAGGGACCGGGGAGTAAATAGGAGCTGGAATTCACACATAGATCTGTCAGAATTCAAGCCTATACTTTGCCCTGGCATAGCTCTGATTGAAACTTACTTAAAACTACTGATTCTGGGAAGGGCAGGTTGAGTACCTCTTTAAATACTGACTTGAGAAGTGCACAGGAAGAAGATAAAATGGGAATAAATACTACAGTCCCTTAAATTTTAAAATAAATTCTATATGCATACATTAGAAACAAGAATATTTACCTTACAGACACTTTAAGTGTGTTGGGGATGTGACTCAGTAGTATAACGTTTGCCTAGTATGCATGAGGGTTTGATCCCCAGCACAACACACACATAAAAAAAGAGGCCCCTTCCCCATGCTTTTTGTAGACTGGAGCTTTAGTTTCAAATTTTTTACAATTTCTATACCAAAGAAAAAAGAATAAATAAAAAGAAAAGTATTAGAAATCTTACTTTTAAAAATATTGTTATGGTCAGTGCCGAGGACAAAACTATATGTTCCCCAAATTTGCATGTTGAATCTCTACCCCCCAACATGTGATGTGACCATACTTAAAGATAAAGCTTTTAGTAGTTAATTAAAGTTAAATGATGGCATGATGATGGGGACCCTAATCCAATAAGTGTCCTTAAAAGAAGAGAAACCAACAGTAAGTATGTATACATATAAAAAAGATCACATGAGGATACCAAGAGAAGGCAGTCATCTGCAAACCAGGAAGATATAATCTTTTCCAAGCTGGGTGTGGTGGTGTATGCCCGTAATTCCAACAACTTGGGAGGTTGAGGAAGTAGGATCACAAGTTCAAATGCTAGCCTCAGCAACTTAGCAAGGCCTAAGCAACTTAGGGAGACCCTGTCTCAAAATTTAAAAACAATGATAATTAAAAACTATAATCTCTTCCAAGTGCATTTTCTATGAAGTATTTTTCATTTTTGTTTTCTGAATATGAAATAACATTTTGCCAAAAAGAAAGGTTTGCTGATTTCTAAAAAATATTAATTATATAAATAGTAAAATGAAGAGATAAAAATATGCCACTTAAAAATTATGCATGCACTTTCATGTTCAAAACACTAGAAAAACTAGGGATAGTAGAAACATACCTCAACATCGTAAAAGCTATATGTGCTAAACCCAAGGCCAGCATAATTCTAAACCAAAAAAACTGAAAGCATTCGCTCTAAAAACTGGAACAAGACAAGAATGCCCTCTTTCACCACTTTTATTCAACATCATCCTTGAAACTCTAGTCAGAGCAACTAGAAAAAAAAATAAAGGGATACAAGTAGATAAAGAAGAATTCAAAATATCACTATTTGTCGATGACATGATTCTATATCTAGAAGTTCCAAAAAATTCCACAAAAAACTTCTAGAAATAATAAATGAATTCAGCAAAACACCCATAAATCAAACATGTTCCTATACATCAGCAATGAATCCACTGAGAAGAGAAATTAGGAAAACTACCCCATTCACAATAGTCTCAAAAAAAAATTGGGGAATCAATCTAAAAAAAGAGGTGAAAGAACTCTACAATGAAAACTACAGAACATTGAAAAAAGAAACTGAAGAAGACGTTAGAAGAAGAAAAGATCTCTCCCGCTCCTAGTAGGTAGAATTAATATAGTCAAAATGGCCGTACTACCAAAAGCATATACAGATTTAATGCAATTTCTATTAAAATCCCAATGATATTTTTCATAGAATTAGAAAAAGCAATCATGAAATTCATTTGGAAAAATAAGAGACCCGAAAGCCAAAGCAGTCCTTATCAAAAAAAAAGTGAAGCAGAAGGCATCATAATACCAGACCTTAAACTATACTGCGGAGCTATAGTAACAAAACCAGCATGGTACTGGCACCAAAACAGACATGCAGAATAGAAGACACAGAGACAAACCCACACAAATACAGTTATCTCATACTAGACAAAGGCACCAAAACACTCACTGAAGAAAAGATAGTCTCTTTAACAAATGATGCTGGGGAAAATGGAAAGCCACATTTTACAAAATGAAATTAAGCCTCTATCTCTCATCCTGCGTGAAAGTCAATTCAAAGTGGATCAAAGACTTAGGTACTAGAACAGAGACTCTTCGCCTCCTAGAAGAAAAAGTAGGCCTAAATCTTTATCATGTTGACCTAGGATCTGATTTCCTTAACAAGATCCCTAAAGCGCAAAAGTAAAATCAAGAATCAATAAATGGGATGGATTCAAGCTAAAAAGTTTCTTCTCAGAAAAAAAAAAAAAATCAATAATGTGAAGAGAAAGCCTACAGACTGGCAGATAAAGCATTAATCTCTAGGATATATACAAAGAACTCAAAAAATGTAATACCAAAAAAACAAATAACTCAATCAATAAATGGGTTAAGGAACTAAATAGACAATTCTCAGAAGAAGAAATACAACTGATCAACAAATATATGGAAAAATGTTCAACTTCTCTAGCAATTAGAGAAATGCAAATCAAAACTACTGTAAGATTTCAACTCATTCCAGTCAGAATGGCAATCATCAAGAATACAGGAAATAATAAATGTTGGCAAGGATGTGAGGGAAAAGGTACACTCATACATTGCTGGTGGGACTGGAAATTGGTACAACCACTATGGAAAGCAGTTTGGAGATTCCTCAGAAAACTCAGAATGGAACCACCAGTTGACCCAGCTATCCCACTCTTCAGTTTATACCCAAAGTACTATATCAGCATACTATAGTGACATGGCCATGTCAATGTTTACGGCAGCTCAATTTACAATAGCTAAACTATGGAACCAATCTACATGCCCTTCAATAGATGAATGGATAAAGAAAATGTGGAGCGTGTGTATATATGTATGTGTGTATGTGTATACATATATATTCAATGGAATATTACTCAGCTTTTAAAGAAGAAATTATGGCATTTGCCAGTAAATGGATGGAGCTGGAGTATATCATGCTAAGCAAAATATGCCAATCCCCCAAAAAACAAAGGCCAAATGTTTTCTCTGATACGGATGCTAATTCACATTGAGGGCAGGCTCTAGGGAAGAATAGAGTTACTTTAGATTAGATAGGTAGAGGGGAGTGAAGGCAATTGAGGAGATATGGGGATAGAAGGTATAATGAAACAGACATTATTACCTATGCACATATATGACTTCATGACCGATGTGATTCTACAACATAACATGTATAATCAGAAAAATGAGAAATTATACCCCATTTATGTAGGATATGTCAAAATACATAAATGCATTCTATTATCATATATAACTAATTAAAACAAATAAAAATTTTTTAAAAAAATTATGCATCCACTCAGTACACAAAACCTTGAACTTGAAATATTCTTTAGCAATATAAATAAGAAGCCATTTCCTATAAAAGTTATTGCAAAAATTATACTACAACTTCCTACAGAACTACATGAACAAGCAACCTTTGTTCAAAGGCTATTTAAAGAGTTCAGTACAGAATGTACTCATTCAGAAATACATTTATTGACCAACTACCAGGTAGTGTTCTAGACCCTTGGGAATGATGAGTGAACAAAATAAATACTCCTGCTCTTACAGAGCTTAAGAAAACAGTATAGGAGTACTGTCAATCTTCCTTAGTTGTCTCAGAGCCAAAGTACATGTGTTCAAGAGACATTTGGTATAGTTTTAAAACTCAAAATAATATTTACTGATAAAATAATATATCCAATTTGGCTCAGAGTCCTTGGTGATGTGGTTCTTTTCATCTTTACTATTTTTGAGTTCTCACAGCAAGAAAATCTCCGGTCTCAGCAAAGTTAACACAGACTGCACCCAAAATCAAACAAAGGAAACAAATGGCAACATTATAACAGCCCTGCCAAATGAAATTATATGTCTGGCTTAAAACACACACAGTACATACGTACGTGTACACACACACACACACACACAGTAAATAATACCCAACAAGGTCTTTGTTCTGTCTTCTATGCATTTTTTCTCAATTCTATGAGAAGCTGAAGATCTTCCCAGAATGAGTTTCAGCAGAAAGAACTGAAGTAGCTTCTACAAACAATACTTTCTCTAGCTGTACCCAGACTGTGAACTAAACTGTCTTTCTCAAAAATTTCCAAAGAAAACCATGATTTAAAAACCCATGATTTAAAATTAAATGGGCAATACTACATCCATTAAAAGGACGATTTTTACATCAAAAGGAAGATACCACTAAAAATGCTATAATACATACATTTAAATATTTATTTACTTAAAAAATACTTTCCACAATTTTGAGGAACAGTTTTGTTAGAAACAATGTAGATCCTTGAAGATATAAACTGCTTAACTTCTCAGATTGGATACCTCTATAGGGAAGGCAACTCTAAGTTCTGTACATATTTGTTTCAGAAGGCCAAAAATGGCATCCTTAAAATCTGTGAGAAACCTCAGCACTGCTGAAGGGCACTTCTCCTACCTGAAGCTTCATTTTCCAGCAGGAATACATTGGTGTATCCTCAGTGCAGCTCTCCCCTGCAGCATGGTGCCTGTGCTCCACACTGGAGGATGGGCTCTGCCTACACAGCAGCTTCAGCCCTACAACAGTCAGCAAAAGCACATCCTTACAGCCTCTGGACTCAAAGCCCTCAGTGTAACTAATGCTCCTGTGATCAAACTGGACTAACTACTTCCTCCAACTGATTTCCAAGGAACTAGGCAGTGAATGAATAATTCATGACTAGTCCATCCCAGCAAGCAATTTCATTACTGCCTTATAGCAATATGCAATATAAAGATTCTAAACCAAACATACTTGCTGGCATGCAAGGAATGGAAGTTCAGTTTTCCAGTAAATGTCAGTAAATGTTACTGGATCTGTTTGCTCTTCTGGTATGCTAACCTATCACCCAGACTTACTTGAGAGACTTAAAAAAAAAAAAAAAAGTAGGAAGAGTAAATAATTAAACCAGAGATGTCTAAAAGAACAATTTTTTTTTCCTTTTTCTCTATAAACCTGTCCTACAGGGTTCTGGCTATAAGAAAAGCAGCACAGTGCTTGCCCTGTGATCAGCAGGCCAGTATTTATATTTAGCAAAAGATCAGCTACTGCATACCAAAGAAAATCACCAAGGGCTGGGGGAAGGGAGCTTTGAGTACCAATGCCAGGAAATAAACTGCTTCAAAGGGGAATTTTCCTGGTCAAAGGCTATAAATAAACCTTTCATCTCATTGGTATTCTTCTAGGAATCAGATGAACATTCATTTCCCTCAATTTGTCAATGCTTACACATTTCCAAATGCATCATGTCTGAAGCAGTCAATTCACTGCAACTAAAAACACAATTCCAAGAGGAACTTGAACCAAATACAGGAAGACCCATAATCTTACCATCTTGTCACTGGCCTCTAGAAAGTCCAATCACCTATAATGTTCTCTACCTGTTTTCTGCATCCCTCATTTTTACCTAACTACTTCATTCTTTATTTTTCTTCTGCACTTATTAAAAATGCCTCAAGCTTTTGCTCTCTCAGGAAGTTAATTTTCAGTAATAAGTACTCTGGCTTAAACAAGGTTCCCTTTATCTCTCACTCAAGGGATGGGTAGGTGGGTAATCAGCCTTTAGAGGAAAAGGAATGACTTCAAAGGAAGAGGAGACTTACCTGGGCTCACTTGGATGGACATGGACTCTCCTAAGGCATTGAGAAATGGTAGGGGCCCAAAAGGGTGATAACTTTTCTTTATCCATTATACAGGTCATAGATGACAAAATAATAATTATTATTACTACCAAAAATTAATAATAATTCTCACACTAAAAAAAGATACAAATTTGGGCTGGGGATGTGGCTCAAGCGGTAGCGTGCTCACCTGGCATACACAGGGCGCTGGGTTCGATCCTCAGCACCACATAAAAATTAAAAAATAAAGATGTTGTATCCACCAAAAACTAAAAAAACAAATATTAAAAAAATTCTCTCTCTCTCTTAAAAAAAACAAACAAACAAATTTAACCAACACAGCAGAGGCTGCCTGTAGCCCTTCCCCAGCTAAGCTGGTTCCCTTCTCCCTTTACCACACTTCATGACTTCCCCCTCCCATCCACCTCAACTGCACAAAAAGTGCCACACCAGCTCATGGTTCATAATGTAGCTGGAGAGGGAAGGGTCCCCCTAGACCACACAGGTAGGTAACACACACAGAAAGGCTAGACAGAAGCATGAGCCAATGAGAAGACATGGTAAGGTCCATGCACACTGGGCAGGACAGAGAAAGGCACAGTATATGAGAAAGAAGAAAGCTGAGTTTATTCTAGAAGAAGAGATTTCCCTTTGTTTTAAGTCATCTTTTTCACTACTCTAACCAAAGGACTGATGAGAACAATTTTAGAGGAGGGAAAGTTTATTTGGGGGCTCATAGTTTCAGAGGTCTCAGGCCATACACAGCCAACTCCATTCCTTGGGGCTGGAGGTGAGGCAGAACATTATGAACTAAATAAGCTTTATAAATGGATTAACTTGAATTTAATATTTCTTTTATTCTATATTTCTTTTCATTATAAAATATTCAGTGTCAGGTGTTCTGTTATAGCAACAGAAAATGGACTACAACAAATAATCTCTTGAGGCCCTCACAGGTAAGTGTGGGAGGCCATCCTCGCACATGATTTGAGTTACCTCTCTGGCTGGGTGAGAGGCACTTAGACACAGCTGTGTCAGAGCTTTCCCCACCCTTCTCCAGGTCTGAGGGCTTGGCCGTGCAGAGGCGTGTCTGGCCACTGCCCGGAAGACCCAATCGTCACCCCTGACCTTGGGATGCTGCCCCCTTAATCTTCATTGGGTGGGATTTTCCCGGGAATTTTTTGTTCCCCAATGAAAGTCCACTCTCTGGGGTGTTCTCTCTCTCTCTCTCACTAGCCTCTTCAGTAAACCTCGCTACCGCATTAGGTGGCTGGAGGATGGAGCTAGGAGAAGCTCTCCTGGAGCTGGTTTTAAAGGTAATTAGAGTCTTGTCTCTTTAATTTAAAGCTCCCTAGCGTTTTCTCAGGATTCGAACCTTCTTTCACAAAGCCAGCGCGGGTCAAGGGCTAGAGGTTAGGTAGATGGAAGACTTAAGAAGCCATGCAAATGTTCTCACAGATGGTAATGCCTAACCAAAAAGTAATTTGGAACAGGTATATTTTAAAGATGTACATTAGATCTTAAAGATGCAAAAACAGAAGATAGAGTAAAAGAAGGGGGTGGGGGTTGGGGGGAGAAAAGGGAGTTACTAGGGAATTAAACTGACCAAATTGTTATGTGTACATATGAATATACCACAATGAATCCTAGTGTTATATATAATTATAATGCACCAATAAAAAACAAAAATTTTTAAATCCCATTAACATTATCTAATTAAAATTCTCACAACAGCCAGGCATGGTGGCGAATGCCTGTAATCCCAACAACTTGGGACTGAGGCAGAAGGACCAAAATTTTGAAGCCAACCTCAACAATTTAGCAAGATATTGTCTCAAAATTTTAAAAATGTTGGGGGGGTGGTTAGGGATGTAGCTCAGAAGTAAATAAGTGCTGGGTTCAATCCCCAGTATTACCAAAAATAATAATAATAATTCTCACACTAAAAAAGATACAAATTTAACCACCAAATCAAGTTTCCCAGTGCAGACCACAGTTTCAAAAGCAATGGATCAATATCTATAAAATCCTAAAAATATGTATGCTTCTTCAAGAAAGTGACAGTAACAGATATCCTTTTGTGGATTACAAAATATTTTTCTTATTCATCAACCATACTGGCTATTATGTAAAAGTCCATTAACTCTCCACAGAATTATAGACAGGCTTATCCAGTGGGTGCTATAGAAAAAATCATGCATAAATTCACCTTTGAGGTAACATGAAACAAATATGGGATAAATTTCACCTTCGTAGTTTTGAGAACAGTGAATGATAAGATGGAAGCTCTGGGGGTCTTGCAAGATCCTGTCTTAACTGCTGTTTCACTGCCTGTAGCTGCACAGTGGCACCATGATTTCCAGCATGGTCAGGCTGCCAACAGGTTCAAACTACTCCCCTCACAAAGAAGGAACAGGATAGTTCCTCTATCTTCCCAAAACCAATCAAAATCCCAATTCTATAAATATAACAAGTCAATGCTATTTATTTAAGCCTTTAAAAACCATACTATAAAATAGATCAATTCAGTAAGCACTTATTGAATATCCACTTAACAAAGTAGGGTATATATCAAAAAGAATTTCCCTTCTTGACTAAAATATTGGATATCTTCCTTTCTGTTCCACACCAAGTACGTGTAACTTTCTCATATGCATGGACTCTCATATACTGCTATGGACTAAATGTTTATCTCACCCCCCCTCCAAATTCCTATGTTGGAACCCTAGTCTCCAATGGGATGGTATTTGGAAATTATGCATCTGAGAAAAATTAGGCTCTAAGGGTGGAGCTCATGATGAGATTAGTGCTCTTCTGTGAAGAAACATGAAAAAGCTTCCTCTCTCTCCTCTCAATATATGAGGACATCACAGGAAGGCAACTGTTCACACACAGTCAGAAGTAGGAACCCTGACCTCAGACTTCCAGACTCCAGAACTGTGAGAAATACATGTTTATTATTTAAGCCACCCAGACTATGTTATTTTGTTACAGCAGCCAGAGCAGACTAAGAGACACACCAAGAGATTACAGCCATCTATTGTCTAAATTCAACCTACAATGAAAAGGAAATTGGCAGTCTCATCAAGGTCAAACTGAGTGCTGAGAGGAATAAATATTTACCAACTTTAAAAAAAAGAAATTGGCAGTCTCAACTTGGTATAGGCAAGTACCTTACAGTAAGATTTAGTTATATTTAAAAAACCATTTGGGTTAAAGAAGGGTTATAAGAAAAGACTATTAATTTAAATAAATCTTCCACTGACAGAATATGGGAAAGACATTTGAGGGTCTTCTTTCAACCCTAGCAAGTGAGAAAAAATAATGAAAAATATTAATACAACTAACAATTATCTACTTTACCACTACCTTCACAGCTGGCATTTCAACCAGTGCTGGTCACACTTCTCCCAAGTGCTCAGCTAAACAAAAAAGGGTGTGGGAAAACACAAACTAAGAATAGAGAGAGTTATTTTCATTTATAGAAATTTTCATTTTGAAGTCCAGGTACTTCAAAAGAGCTAGAATATGATAGATTTTTTTTAATTCTTTATGGAATAATGGAAAGAATGGTGTCCAATCAACTACAATAACTTCAAATTGAATGACACTTATTAATTTTTTTCTTAGTCTTTGGTAAAGATCAGTTTAACTATGAAATAGAAATTCTACAAGAACTAATTGGCATATGTTTATACAGCACGTTGCAAAGGCAATGGAGAAAGCAGGAAGTCATCCTTTATTCTTTCCTGTGCCTCCCCACATATATTCAACAAGTCCAATTAAGAAATAAACTAAATACTCCATTAACCCATCCCAGATGATATCACCATCACCTTTTTCCCTAGGCCAAGGATCTTCAGGGATTGGCCTATCTTTAAAATACAGCTTCCACTTGTTTTTGTAAACAACCTTTTATTGGAACACAGGTCCAAACATTGACATATTGTCTTAGTGTTGTCATATCACAATGGCAAAGTTAGTGAGTGTGATTGGCCCACAAAGTCTAAAATACAATCAGACACCACATAATGTTTTGATTACACTGCCTAGTGACTCCTTCCTTGGCTCTCTTAGTTATACAAGTACACTCTCATGATGTTGGCACAATGATAAAATTGCCTTATAGTCTATTTCCCAGAATGTATCCCCATAATTTTTTTTAAATTTTATTGGTGCATTATAGTTACACATAATATTCACTGTGACATACTCATACATGCATATCTCATATCCTTATTTATAAGCAACATATAACTTTATTTATTATCTGGCCTTGTACAGAAAAACTATACCAAACCTAGATTAACTAAGCTATTAAATAATCCTCTGCTCTCCCAGAACTTACTGAATTCATTCTACAAACTGCAGTCTCAGGGAAACTTAAGAACAAAAATCTGATCGTTCAATTCTTTGTACAGATAAATCCAAACTCCTTAAAGTGGCTTTCTGCTGATTTTTCCAGCTTCCTATCTTGCCACTAAACAATCTGACCTTTGTGCTCAAGTTATTTTATTTTAATCTCTCCAAATTCACATTGCTCTAATCTTCAGGAATTTGGCATGTAGCATTTCCCCAACTTGGCATACTATGCCTCCTCCCTTTCTCCTAACTCCAGATCATTGTTTCAGGTCTCTGCACAAATGCCATCTTTTCCAAGAAGACTTCCTTGACCCCACTGGCTGGGATTAGAAGTCCTAAACATTCTCCATCCTGAACTTCTCAGACTCTAATGCATAGTTATTTTCAAGCCACATCACAAGTACAAGGGCAGAGAGAGGCTCAGTGGTATTAACTATGGTACCCTTTTAACCAAGTAAAGCATTCCTAAATTTTTCTTCAAATAAATTTATGCTTTATATCATGTTCTGAAAATTAAAAGAATTTTATCTTTTGGGGGGGCAGGGGGTACTAAGGATTGAACTCAGGAGCACTCGACCACTGAACCACATCCCTAGCCCTAATTTGTATTTTATTTGGAGACTGGGTCTCACCGAGTTGCTTAGTGACTTGCTTTTGCTGAGGCTGGCTTTGAATTCGTGATCCTCCTGTCTCAGCCTCCAGAGCCATTGGGTTTACAAGCATGTAGCACTGTGCCCCGCACGAACTTTATCTTAGTGATTTATCAGAAGTAATCAGGCATACAGACTTAACCAATAGATAAACCATTTATAACCATTTATGAACAGAGTAAGTTTACATCAAAATCAGAAAACTACCAAAAGACAATCTCTTCTAAGCACAACTATTGTGTGCTTATTAGTATATTACCTAAGGAAACCCTGATTTTAGAGCTTAAGTATTATTAAAGATTATATTTAATGAACTTTTAATGAAAACTAAAAAAAAAAATGTATTCTCCCATTACCTGTTCTTCCCTCTCCTTTTCTTTGGTCTTACTTCTGTAGACTCTAGCAGAAGTAGCATCCTGGGATGGAATGGCAGAGATCTGATGCAGTGGCATGCTCATCCCAGCCTCTGATCCAGTTTCCTTCTTTATAGAAGAGAGTCTCCACTGGTAGAGTCATCTTGGGCCATGGACTTCAAGCTAAGAGGAGTGAAGAGAAACATAACTGAGCTAAAATACTTTTCTAAGAATGAGATTAGCATTTTATCTTTAATTTCATATTTTGACTTAAATAGATAATGATAAATGTTTCATCTTCAAAAATGACAGAAGTTAGCCAGATGTGGTGGAACACACCAGTGATCTCAGCAATTCAGGAAGCTGAGGCAAGAGGATTCAAATTCAAGGTCAGTCTCAGCAAGTCAGCAAGGCCCTAAGCAGCCTAGTGACAGCCTGTCTCAAAATAAAAAGGATTAGGGTTATGGTTCAATGGTTAAGCGCCCCTGGGTTCAATTCCTGGTATTCAAAAAAAAAGGAAAATGACTTTTTAGGAGGAAAATGGTAACATTTCTCTAAAATGGGAGTATGCTGAAGAGGCTGGTGGATCAGGTACATGTATAATCAAAGATTAATTCTCCATTGTCTACTTAGGTTTAAGCACTTTATTCATCTACTATATTTTTGAAGTTAAACTTTTTTCACAATCAAGCACTCATCCTGATATAAGCAGTTATGTTTCCTTAAAACTGCTGCTCTTGAGCATATACAATAGTAAGATTGGAGGTTAAGAAGTCTAATATAAATTCAAAATATCCATGATCCATGCTTAACCTTCTAAAAGTCTAGACTCACTAGACCAGTTGTTGGCAAACTTTTCCTATAATGGGCCACATAAATATTTCAGGTGTGTGGCTGAATCTGTTGCAGCTACTCAACTTGCCTTTTAGCATGGAAACCGCTTATATGTAAATGAAGGAGAATGGTGATGTGCTATGGTTTTTGATATTGTGTGTTCCTCAAAGGTTCATATGCTAGAAGCTTATTCCCCAATGTAATGGTATTTAGATGATGGGGTCTTAAGAGATGAGGTCTTTAAGAGAGATTAATGCTTTCCTGAGAGACCAAGTTAGGTTTCATTGTTTACTCAATAGCAGGTTGTTATAAAGAAGCTTTTACTGCTTCTGCCCACTCTCTTGCCATATTCACATCTCTCATATTCCCTACCTTCTTGCCCTTCTCCCCTTTCTTGTATTTTCACCATGTCATGTCATCCACCATATTATGAGACCCTCACCAGAAAGTAATGCCAATACCATGCTCTTGAACATCCAGATCTGGGAGTTAATAAATCTTTCCTTTATAAAGTATCTAGGTATTTTATTATAGCAACACAAAATGGACTAAGATTTATATTGTAATAAAACTTTACTTATAAAAACAAGTAGCAGGCTAGATTTGGTCCATGACCTATAGTTTACCAAGCACTGCTCTAAAGGATTTCTCACAGAAGATGGGGGTTATCATGAAGACCCCCAGGAAGATGACATTCCTGAGAACCAAGAAAATGCTGCCCTTAGGTAGAATAATTGTGTATGTTAGGCTGTCTTCAATAATTCCAGGCACTCATGCCTTTTTTCTGTTTTTTTTTTTTCCCTCCTACATGCCCCTGAAGTGGCTAGTAATTGAACTATGTTCTTTTTCATTCTCTCTTCTCAATGCCCCCAGTAAAATCTATCAAAATTCTATATACAATTAAATACAAATTATTCATAAGGCTTAAGGTAGCAATGTTTCTTGCTGTTTGAAACTTAACAAGGATATAAGCTTTAAACCAAAAGAATTAATCTCTAACTTGAGGGATTTCATTTATTAACCATATGCTTGGGATGAGGTAGTAGTAGTAGATAGGCAGGGAAGACAAACAACAAAACCTAACAACCCTAAGGCCACATTTGACAAGCAGACATTTATATCACCTTTCCCAAAATTCTGCTCTGTACAAAGGTATTTATGAGGCTGGTCTCACATTGACAGGTCACTATAGAAACAGAACAACAAAAGGACTCACAAAATGGACTCCTTTGCATAGCTAAAATCAATAAGCAACAGAAAGAAATAAGAAACTGGAAGGAACCAATGAATACAAGGAAATGATCTTTAAAAAAAATCTGATTTTAAAAATCAAATTTTATGCCAACCATGGCGGTACATGCTTGTAATTCCAGCTACAAAGAGGTTGAAGAAAGAGGATAGCAAGTTTGAAGCCATACTGGGCAATTTAGCAAAGACCCTATATCAAAATAAAATTTTAAAAGGGCCAGGAATATACCTCAGTGGTAAAGTGTCGGGAGCTGTCACACACGAACCAAGCACCCCTTAACCTTGAGTGATGAGAATATGGAGATGTGGCAAGCCAGCCATGGGCTGTGTGTGTGTGAACTATGAGCACTGAGCACACCAAGTGGACTGAACTGACATCCCTCTGTTTTGGGCTGGCCTTGCTTGGTCTTTTCGCTTGCTCTGCCATGATCCCCACACAGCTCATGAGATGGGCATGGCCTTCCTAGATGTCAGTCAACCTGCCGAGAGCAGACATCATAAATCTAAACTCAACTCCCTGAACCTGACCCCTTGCCTCATTTGAATGGCTTCTCCCCAATAAAAGAGTTCAGCATGTGCTCTCTCTTTCCAGACCTTTAAGTTCAGAGGAGCCATCACAGGATCCAAAGAAAAAGGTATTTCTCTGTCTCTCTGTGATTATTTTGTGCAGACCAGTTCACCTAGAATGACCTTAAGTGTTTAGTCATGGAACACAACAGTACAGCACCCGTGTAGCCTGTGTGAGGCCCTGGGAGTTTAATCTCCAGTATCTTAAAATAAATAAATAAATAAATAAACTTTTAATTTTAGAACAGGTAGATAATCTCTGATAACAAGTGTCACCTACTTAATTTTTTTAAAGTAGAGTAGATATACATAACCTACTCTTTTTTTGAAGTCGAGTAGATATGCATAACCTACTCTACTTCAAGCCTTGATGAAGCTAGTACAGATGAAGCACTGTATCCCACAAATGATCTGAATGTTTATATTTAAGCACATTATACAAGACAAGAGAAACTTATTTTTTGCTGATATGTCTTACATGCCAGCAGATCACAATAGTTAGTAGTGAATTGCTTTTTCATCAGTAATGCATTAAAATCCTTTGTCATGGATGATAAGCATTATCGCATCACTGATACATGCCCATGACAATCTCAGGGGACCATTTATGCCACAGAAACACAAATGCAAGAGGGTTTAAAATTATTTGCAGTTTTTAAGTACCTGCCTCTTTACAACCACTTAAGCTAGTCTTCTGATGTACACCCCCGCCTCCAGGAGATAGACCTGTAAGTTTACTTGAAACAATCCCTCTCCTGTGCCAGACGTATTGAAGGTAAGTCTAACTAAGTCTATAAACAAACTAAAAAACAGACCATACCACTTTCTAAAATTTTCAGTTGTGGAGGGACACAATGTCTGTGTGTGTCTGTCTGTCTGTCTGTCTCTCTCTCTCTCTCTCTATTTATTTTATATGGTGCTGAGGATCAAACCCAGTGCCTCACATGTGCTAGGCAAGGGCTCTACACTGAGCCACAACCCCAGCCCACCATGCCACTTTTTAATGTGAAGGTAATTATGAAAGCATAAAGCAGTTACTACACTATTTTCTTTGCAAAATCTCCAGATATCTATCAATTTATCTTTAAAAGCAATGGTTAAACCTCTATATTATACCTAACAATCAATTCCACTAATGCTAACTCAGAAAATATGGGACACCTGAAATGAGCATCCATATCTGTTAGAACTGAAATGCCAAGGCCAGTTCTTTGAGTCTGGGGATGGAAATCCTATGTTCATGGATCAGAAGACTTTATATTGTTAAAATGTTTACAGTTTGAATCTGGAATGTCTCCCAGAGGCTTGTGTGTTAAAGGATTGGCCCCAGCTGACAGCAATGTTGGGAGACAGTGGAACCTTTAAGAGGCACAGCCTAGTCAAAGGAAGCAGGTCAATGGGGGCATGCCTTTGAAGGGTGTGTTTTGTCCAAATCCCTTTCCTCCTTCTCTCCCCATCTTTATTTCTCTCCCTTTCACCTCTCTCCCTCCCCACATCTTTCCTGGTCACCATGAAATGAGCAGTTTTCTTCCACC
The DNA here is from genome assembly GCF_021218885.2 of Marmota monax. Classification (NCBI taxonomy): domain Eukaryota; kingdom Metazoa; phylum Chordata; class Mammalia; order Rodentia; family Sciuridae; genus Marmota; species Marmota monax. The sequence goes on along the minus strand of NW_026692713.1, from coordinate 2,910,529 downwards.
ACATTCTTCTGCCATAATGAAATGTCTTATTATAGGGCCAAAAGCCAAAAGGCCAAGAGATCATGGACTGAAGCCTCTGAAACTGTAAGCCAAAAGAAATCTCTCCTCTTTTTAAGTTTTTTATATCAAGTATTTTGCCAAAACAACAGAAAACTGACTAACACAGATGGCAATTCTCCCCAAATTGATCTAAAGATTCAAAGTAATACCTATCAAAATGTAAACTGACTTTTTTGCAGGAATTTGAAAAGCTAGTTCCAAAATTTATATAGAAATTCAAGGGACTCAAAATTGCTAAAATAACCTTGAAAAAGATGAACAAAATTGGAAGATTCACACTTCTCAAATTCAAAACTTAGTACAGTTATCAAGATCATGGTATTGAATAAGTATAGATAGATCAACAGAGATGGGTATGGTGGTACACAATATAATCCTAACGACTCAGGAGGCTGAGGCAGGAGGATTGCAAGTTCAAGACTAGCCTCAGCAAATTAATGAGGCCTTAAGGACTTAGCAAGACCCTGCCTCAAAATAAAGACATTTAAAAAAAGAGCTGGAGCTATCACTTAGTGGTAAGCAACCCCTGGTTCAATCCCCAGTACCAAAACAAAACAAAAGAATATATATATATAGATCAACAGAATAGAATATAGAGTCTAAGATTCATGTTATCTATGGTCATCTGATTTTCAACAAAGGCCATTCTATGGTGAAAGAATAATATTTTCAAGAGGATGGAGACAACTGAATAGCCACATGCAGAAGAATGAATGTGTATCCCTTCCTAAAATAAAGAAAAAATAGACAAACTACACATCACCAAAAAAAAAAAAAAAAAAAAAGTGCTTTTAAAGACATCATCAAGAAAGGGAAGAGCCCAGTCCAGTAGCACACACCTACAATCCCAGTTACTGAGAAGGCTGAAATAGGAAGATATCAAATTTAAGGCCAGCCTGGCTAATTAAATGATACCCTGTCTCAAAATTTTAACAAAAGTGTCAGGGTAGGACTAAGGGTGGATATAGTGACAAAGCACCAAGTTCAATCCCCAGTACTGAACAACAACAACAACAAAAAAAAAAGTGAAAAGATTTCTGGATGTGTGTGCATACCACAATCCCAGCTATTTGGGAGGCTAAGGCCGGAGGATCACAAGTTCAAGGCCAGCTTTCAAAAAACATTTTTAAATAAAGGACCAGAGACAGCTCAGTTCAGCAATAAGTGCTTGCCCAGCATGTGCAAAACCCCTAGGTTCAATCCCTAGTACCACCAAAAAAAAAAAAAAAAAATCCACAGAATAGAAGGAAGTTTTTGTAAGTCCTGTATCTAGTAAGTGATTTGTATTCAGAATATGTTTAAAAAAAAAAACAAAACTCTCTTACAATTAAATTTAAACCCAATGAAAAACAATTACTCAAAATCTTTGGTCATCAAAAGAAATGTAACACAAACCATGAAATATCATTTTAATTATGTCTCTAACTAAAGACACTGCTGATAGAAATATATGCAGCTGCTTTGGAATACAGTCTGATCCTTTCTCAAAATGTTAAACATGTCACCACATGACCCACCAATTCCACTCCTAGGGCATACATACTCAAAAGAAATAAAAACATTTGCCCCATTTATGAAAACTGCCCAAAAACTTGTTTTTGTATTCTCCATTCAGTAGACTCATTCAATAATAAAAAGAAATAAAGTACTGACACATGCAAATGGATGAACTTTGAAAAAATGTCATTTTAAGTGAAAGAATTTAGTCACAAAAAAACACACAATATGATGACATTTGTATGAATGTACAAAGTAGATAAATCCACAGAGACAAAAAGTAGACTGCTGATTCACAAGGACTGGGGTAGAAATAGGCAAATAGTAGGGGGAAATGGCTAAAAGGGTTTCCTTTTTAAACCAATGAAAATGTCCTAAAAATGACAACAGTGATGGTTATATAGCTCTTGGATACACTAAAAGTCATAAGATTATAAACTTTAAATCAGCAAATTGTAATGGGCATAAACTATATCTCAATAAAATTATTTTTAAAAGAATGTGGAAACAATTAAAGTGGTCTAAGAGAAATTTTTATTTTCCCTTTGTTCATTCCCTAATAATGTATCTAGATGACACGGAAATGCCAATTGCTTCCCCATCTCCCACCCTTCCACTTTTAAGAACGGCAACAGAAAGAGTACAAAATCAGCAAGCAGAAACTAATGCTCAAGTCCTAGCACTAAACTGTGAGAGGTTAGGCAAACTGACCAATTTCTAAATTCTTACTTCCTGTCTGTAAAAGACAAGGGTAATAACCTCAATTCAATTCAAAGGATTGCTGTGAAGATCAAATAAGATTGTGGCCATGTGCACAAATTAAGAGTTCTCTTTAGCACATGTACCAATAAGGTTTTCCAGGTATTTGCAGTAATTTTCTCTCTCTGCATCACAAAGGTCTATCTAATTGCTTTGTCTTAAACAGTGCTATTTTCTCTTCCTCCTACGCTTCAGTGTAACACAAGATTTCCACAACTGGGACCTCAAATCTTTCTGACATTTATTTAGGACCTCTAGGCATCTTGACTCTGAGGGAAAGCAAGGATGACAAATCTATCGCTCTAAGGAGAAATGGATGGCCTGATAAAGAAGACAACCAGCAAGGGTTAACAACTGAACTTTCTGTTCTATGTGCTTTCCAGATAGTCAAAATGAAAGAAGATCTGCCCATTCCATTAACAACGTTGTAGACAAATACAGATGATGAAGGGGAGCCAGGAGAAGACAAAGATGCTATTGCAGACTCCCTGAGGAAAAAAATCACCCAAAAAGGGTCTGCCTTCCTCCCAGCACACTTGCTTGCAAGATGCCAGGTTCCGGCAGCACTCTGCTCTGTCCCCTAAGTCCTGGCTGAACGTTACAAGATATGTATGCACAAAAGAGCAGAGGGTAAAAGGGAGATACACAAAGATTCCCATACCTACAGGAAATCAAAGGTATGTTCAAAAATGGATCAGAAGTTACCATCCCATTCATAACACCTGAATATACACAAATAAAACTTGTTTTCCAGGAAAAATCTTCAGTTGTCAGTCATTTATGTCATTTGATGCTACAAACAAATGATAAAATCCAACCTCAATATGAAATTTCACAAAGTAGCAATGGAGAACCCCTAATAACTTTAAAAAAAATCTCAAACTAAAATTTAACAAACACAGCAAAACTCTTAGAGACATTCTAGCCAGGTGCTATGGCACAGGTCTATAATTCAGGCTATCTGGAAGTCTGAGACAGGAGGATCTCAAGGTTCAAGGCCAGCCTAGGCAACTTAGCAAGACTGTATCTCAAAACATAAAATAAGGGCTATGAGTGTAGTTCAACAGTAGAGCATGTACAAGGCCTAACATGTGGGTTTAATCCCCAAAACTTAGAGACATTCTAATTAAACTGAAAAGCAAAATAAGCACATTATCACTGAGGTTTATAAACATATGGTTTGAATTTTCTGCAAATATACAAACACTTAAAAATATCCCAGCAGCTTGGGAGGCTGAGACAGGAGGATGGCAAGTTAAAAGCCAGCCTCAGCAACTTAGCAAGACCCTGTCTCAAATTAAAAAAAGGATGTTGCTCCATGGTTAAGAGCCCCTGGGTTCAATCCCTGATACAAATAAATAAGTAAATGGCTTGGGAGTATAGCTCAGAGTGTTTGCCTAGCATCAGTAAGGCCCTAGGTCCAATCCCCAGCATGGGAAAAAATAGAGAATTTCATAGTACAGTGGAAAGGCTGAAGTCCAAAGAAATTTTATAAGAATTATTGGGACCAGTTAAAGTTATGAACATTTGTATAAAATCAGTAGGGTACTCCAATGCAAGGAAAAATACACATACGCACACATATATACACACATATATATGTGAGCATATATATATGTGTTTTATATGTGTATATGTTACTTAAAGTAGTAGAAGTAAATGATATAAAAATTAAGAATTAGCCAGGTATGGTGGCTTATGCCTATAATCCCAGCAGCTCAGAATCGAGAGGCAGAAGGAATCCAAGTTCAAAGTCAGCATCAGCAACTTAGCGAGGCCCTAAGCAACTCAGTAAGACCTTATCTCTAAATAAAATACAAATAAGGACCGGGGGTGTGGTTCAATGGTTGAGTGCCCCTGAGTTTAATCCCCAGTAGCAAAAAAACTAAAATAAGATAAAATAAAACTAAGAACTTTTCATGAAAAAAAAAATAATGATTTATAATATTTTTGAATACTATAATAAAGATGTGCTCTTTCTAAAACTGAAGCATGTTAAATGTAAAACCATCAAAATCAAAACAAGAATTTTGGTTATAAAATGGTACTAAAATTACGCATAAGAATAAGCTAATCAAGTAAAAAAATGTTGGGAAAAAGCAATAAGGAGATGAGTCCTATTAAATATTTAGAACAAAAAGGATGGTGGAATATGATGGACATCATTATCCAAAGTACATGTATGAAGACATAAATAGGTGTGAACATACTTTATATACAATCAGAGATAAGAGATATTAAAAATTGTGCTGTATATGTGTAATAAGAATTGTAATGCATTCCACTGTCATTTATTTTTTTTAAAAAAATCAATTAAAATTTTTTAAAAAGAACTTACAAAGGAAATGTGAAGAATATTTAAGTATTATAAGGCAATTATTATTACTAAACAACAAGAAACGGATACCAGACTACAAAGAGATCAGAAACTAATTGAATTGTACTGAAGAATATAATAGCCAACAGCCCAAAATTACAGGAAGGGACAAGTTTTCAATGGGGTTGGGATAACATATTATCAATATACTAAGCATTAGACTCATATAGTATGAAGCACATAAAAGTTAAATGGAGGGACTGGGGTTGTGTCTTAGTGGTAGAGTGCTCGCCTCGCACACTGGGTTCGATCCTCAGCACCACATAAAAATGAAATAAAGATGGTGTGTCCACCTACAACTAAAAAATAAATATTAAAAAAAAGTTAAATGGAGAGAGGAAAGAAAAAAAGAAAAAAGAAACATAGTAAACATTGATTGCAATCAGACATGGTGGCTTATATCTGTAATCCCAGCAACTCAGGAGCCTAAAGCAGGATGATGTCAAGTTTGAGGTCAGTCTAGGCAATTTAGCGAGATCACATCAACTTAGTGAGACCTTGTCTTAAAATAAGTTGTAAAGCACCCCTGTGTTCAATCCCCAGTAACAAAAAAAAAAAGTCAATTGCAAATGAATCTATTAAAGAACTAAGGAAAGAATGGCTAAGCCTTGAGTTAACATTTTTTTAAATCACCAAGGAAAAATGTTTGTAGATATGACGCTATGATTTTTATTGGTTGCTTTTAGTAATACGTAACAGTAGAATCCATTTTGACATAAAGGCATGGAATATATTTTGTTCTAATTCAATCCCCAGTATCTCCCTTAAGAAATAACAGCTGAATGAAAGACTGGAAAACTTGTGTAGTATAAAGGACAGAGATTAACATATTTGTATAGAATAAATTAATACAAATAAATTTCTAAAAAATGCTGAAACACTTGATAAATGCACAGGGCATACAAACAGCCACTTCACAAATAAGGACAAAGATAAAATGATAGTACATCATCTGGTTTACTATCATGAATAATAACAACTTAATAATCAAGGAAAGTCAACAGTTCATCAAATTAATTTTTTCCTTAACAAATTCCAACAAAAATATGGCAAATGTGTCACTGACAAATGTGTGTTGAGGCTGTGTTCTCAGCCTCTGATGGCATCATAAATTCAGAATACCCATCAAGGAAACTGTTAAGCAACAGGCTCAGTAATCATGGGGGAGTTTATGTTTGGTAAGCTTAGCCTAAGAAAACCTGCAAAAACCTACAAATCCCGAGATTTTCCATTTAAGTAACCAAATTGGGGCAAAGCTATGTGAACTATAGTTATTAGTACAACTGAGGGAATATTATATGGTCATTATAAGCAGTACAGAAGCACAGATGTGATAAGAACCAGGTGCTGAAAATTATACATGCATTATAACTAACAGCCATGTAAATATACATATAAGCAAAAATCCTAGGAGGTAAATCATGAAAATGCTAATAAGCAGCTTAATAAGACAGCAATATAAATAATTTTTATTTTTATTTTTCAGATATTTTGTAAAGATATGCTATTTTATAAAGTATGCTTTTTAAAGAGCTAAAATAAAAAGATGAAGTCATTCCACATAGGCTGGCAAGAGAACTGTTATGTTTTCAATGAATATATACAACCATAAAAAGGCTGATTTTCTGTGAGGAATGCATTTCTGATGGCATCACAGAAATTAAACTTAATTCCCTACTGAAAGAAAGTAGGAAAACATATTTTCAGAATACAGATGATTACCATCATCATAGGATTCATATTCTGCTCCTTTTCAATTTTTAGGATTTCCTCTAATATTTTTGTAGGGAACTATCCCTAAAAAATAGCTTGATAGCTGGGCATGGTGATGCATACCTGTAATCCCAGCAACTCAGGATGCTGAGACAGGAGAGCCTCGAGTTCAAGGCCAGACTCAGCAACTTAGACCCTGTCTCAAAATAAAAAAATAAAAAGGACTGGGAATGTAGCTCTGAGGTAGTATGTTCCTGGGTTTGATACCCAGTATCTAAACATCAAACAAACAAACAAACAAAAAACTCTGTGCATCATGGAAACAGTTTGTCTTTCTTCACAGAGCTATTACATCAAACTTTTGTTCAGAAAGTTACTGATCTTGGAGACTGAATTACTTCTTCTGCAAACAGTGAAACAAATTTATAATTATTTTCATATCATACTGTTTCTGGTTGGTATACTTTCCACAAAAACACAACTGCAGTGAAACAGCCTTTACACAACAACAAAAATGGAGTTCAAACATGAACTGCTAGCAAATGGGAATACAGCAATATGCCACAGTAGACAAGAAAGGCTAGTATTTGCCTGCTTTTCATAATCTGAGCTTTTGCCCAGCACGCAGAAGGCTACCTGCTGCTTATATGGCTCCTTTTTAGTACACATGTCTCTGGAGCTATGCTAGAACCCTTATCTGTGTCAGTAACCATCATCTAAAAGTACACAGAAAAGAATCATAAACAAGTACTATTAGTAAATGTATTTTTCTTCTTGTCATGGTTATAGCACAAATCTCTTGTTCCAAGGTAGTATAGAGGTTTTCTTTCCACAAGAGAAGAATATATTTTTTTCTCCTATCAGACTTCCTTGTATGGGAAGCCCACATGCCCAGGGTATGACCATGAGATCATGCATTTTCATTGTTTAAGCCATATTTACTATAAAGTTCCTTTCATCAGTTCTATAAACTTACCCACAGTCTGAAACCCTTTCATGAACTAGGCAAACTACAGTATATAATGCAATGGAAAGGTCTTCCCCAGCTCTGGGAATTTACCTGGGGATTCTGACCCTTCTCCTCACCTGGCTAACTCAGGGGCCTCACTCTGTCATATAGCTTCCTCTCCATATTTTCACCCTCTCCTCCTTGAAGTCCTCATTATATCAGTTCTCCAATGAAAACGCACAGAATAAGTACTTTATGTCACTAGATGATGATATAAATAAATGCAAAAATTCAATATCAATACAGAATTTTAAGTGCCTTATGCATCTCTCAACCTTTAAAAACAAAAATAAAAAATTCTTGCAATGCTACTATCCTCTTTCCATCTACAACCAAACTTCTTCAGGTGTCTATAATGGTCTTCACCTTCTCACCTTGCACAACTCAGTTCACCACAATCTAACTTTTGTGGCCCCATGTCACAGAAACTCTGCCAGGACTTTCTTATTGACTACTCAAACTCAGAAGAGCTCCAAAAGAAATGAACCCAAATAAAAACATACAACAACAGCAAAAAAAAAAAAAAAAAAAAAACGGGTGGAAACAAAAAAATAATAATTTTTAAAATCTCTAAGTCAATGAATATCCTCTTAAAGATACATACATACATAAAGATTACATACATTGCTCTAAGTGAAGTAAGCCAATCCCAAAAAACTAAATGCCAAATGTCCTCTGATATGAGGACACTGATTCATAATGGGGATGTTGCGGGGTGGGCATGGGAGGAATAGATTAACTTTAGATAGGGCAAAGGGGAGGGAGAGAAAGGGGGCGGTATGAGCATAGGTGTTGAGAGCCACAGCCAAAGGGGCCCCAGCAAACTTCCAGCTGCCAGCAAACTTCCAGCTGCTGGCTGATGATTGGCTCACAGCGGCCCCAGCAACATCTAGCTGATTGGCTCCTCGGCCCCAGCAACATCTAGCTGATTGGCTCCTCTGCGGTGATGCTCATTGGGCTGTTTCCCTGCCCTTTCAGACCACGGAGCTGCTCATTGGGGGACTTTTTTGGCTCCGCCCACGTGACCCAGCCAATCGGCCTCAAGAGCAGGAGGATTGTGGGAGGTGGAAAGAAGCTTGTGTGGGAGAGAGAGGCTTGTGGAAAGCCGGTGGTGGCAGTTGAGGCTCTGAGGGTTTTTCCTGAGAGGCTGTTTTGTTTGGCGTGTGTGGTTCTAAAAATAAAGTTAGTTTCTTTTGACAAGTGGCTCCTGATTGTGCCCAGCCAGAGGGTATGAGCATAGGAATGACAATGGAATGAAAGGGACATCATTACCCTGTATACATGTATGAAAACACAAATGGTGTGACTCTTCTTTGTGTTCAACCAGAGACATGAAAAATTGTACTCTCATTGTGTAATATGAATTGAACTGCATTCTGCTGCCATATATAACTAATTAGAATAAATAAAATAAATTTTTTTTAAAAAGATACATACATTGCTGGTGGATCTGCAAATTGGTGAAGCCAATATGGAAAGCAGTATGGAGATTCCTTGGAAAACCATAAATAGAACCACCATTTGACTCAATTATCCCACTCCTTGGTCTACACCAAAGAACTTAAAAAGAGCATACTACAGGGATATAGCCACATCAATGTTTATAGCAGCAAAATTCATAATAGCTTAACTGTGGAACCAACCTAGATGCCCTTCAATAGATGAATGGATAAAGAAAATGTAGTATATATACACAAGGAAATAATACTCAGTATTAAAACAGAATAAAATCATGGCATTTACAGGTAAATGGATAGAGTTGGAAAATATAATGCCAAGTAAAATAAGCCAATCCTAAAAAAACAAATGCCGAATGTTTTCTCTGATATAAGGATGCTGATTCATAATGGGAATGGGGGGGAGCATGGGAGGAATAGATGAACTCTAGATAGGGCAAAGAGGAGGGAGCATGGCGGGTAGGAAAGACAGTGGAATGAGATGGACATCATTACTCTCTGTACATGTATGAAGACATGAATGGTGTGACTCTACATTGTGTACAACCAGAAATATGAAAAATTGTGCTCTATATGTATAATATGAATTGAAATGCATTCTGCTGTCATATATAACAAATTAGAATAAATTTTTTAAAAGATACATAGATAAGAGCATCTATACAGCTAAAATATGAAAATCTATACAAAAGAGGAAAAACTAAGCACTCTAGAAATTAAAAATAATAAGCAAATTAAGTGTTCAATATAGGGTCAGAAAATGAAATCACAGAAGTTGTCAAGAAAGTAGCACAGAAAATAAATAAGAGAAAATGAGAGACAAAGAAAATTAGAAGGGTTTGTGAACATAAAACTATCTGAAAGTCAGTCCATGAATTTAACATTGATGTGACTGTTCACACACACACACACACACACACACACACACACACAAACACACACACAAATAACCCAATCAATAAATGGGCAAAGTAACTGAACAGACAATTCACAGAAGAAGAAATATGAATGGTCAAGTAATACATGAAAAAATGGTCAACACCTCTAGCAATTAGAGAAATACAAATTAAAACTACACTGAGATTTCATCTCACTACTGTCAGAATAGTAATTATCAAGAATACAACTAACAATAAATGTTAGAAAGTGGGGGAAAAGGGTACACTCATACATTACTGGAGGGACTGAAAATTGGTTCAAGCACTCTGGAAAGCAGTATGGAGATTCCTCAGAAAACCTGGAATGGAACCACCATATGACCCAGTATACCCACACCTTGGCATATATCCAAAAGATTTAAAATCAGCATACCACACTGACACAGCCACATCAATGTATTATAGCAGCTCCATTCACAATAGCTAAGCTATGAAACCAACCTAGGTGCCCTAACAATAAGAACTGATCTTTTATGAATCAGCCATAAAGAAGAATAATTTTATGAGATCTGCCAGCAAAAGGATGGATCTGGAGACTATCACACTGAGTGAAATAAACCAGTTCCAAAAAACCAAAGGTCAAATGTTTTCTCTTATAGGTGGAAGCTAATCCACAGTGAGGGGTGGAGGTAAAGTGAAGAACAAAAGCAGAGTAGATTAGACTATGGGGAATGGAGGGAAAGGAGGGGAAATAAGCAAAGGAAAGACAGTGGAATGAATTTGACATAGTTTTCCCATGTATACAAATGAAAACAACAGTGAATCCCACCACCATGTACATCCATAAGATTGGGACTCTAACTAGAATAAGATATATTCCATGCTTGTATAATTATATTAATATGGATTCTGCTATCATGTATAACTAAAAAGAACCAATAAAAAGTTTTAAAAAGACTGTGGAGGAGCAGAACAAAGTACAACTGTATATGTGTGTGTGTGTGTGTGTATTATATTTTTATTCCTTTATTTTATTTATTTATTTTATAGGGTGCTGAGTACTGAACTCAGTGTCTCACATATGCTAGGCAAGCACTCTACCACTAAGCTACAATAGCAGCCCAGTACCACTATGTTTATACATGACTGTCAATCACCTAATCACAGGTTTAAAATTCAGAAAACTACTAAACAAAGAAACAAACAAACCCTAGCCTTTCTCTACTTATTTAATAATAAGAACTGATCTTTTATGAACTACTTTGGGACAAAAAGTCAACCTGAACTGACAAAGAAGTCAAAGACTGTACCAGGACTATTCAGTATAATCATACTTCAATGAAGAAATAGTAATGGGTTTAAGGGGTATTAACCCAAACCTCAATGATCTTATTTTATAATATTTAGTATATAGCACATTATCTTTCTAAAAATCAGAAATATTCTAAATTCCAAATTATTTCTGACCCAAAGGTTCTAAATAAGAGAGTTTTGCGTTTGTTTCACTTTTCAAAAAACTACATACATGTGTCACTATTATTTTTTTAATTTTAAAGCTGTTTTGAAGAAATAAATGGAGAAGAAGCCTAAGAGCTGACAAATAGGAGACTCATGTGACCTTAAATAGATCAACACCTATGCCAACATAATTTCCAAAGCAGGCATAATATCTGGATCACTACTTAAATACTAAATAAGAAGGTTTTTTTGTCATTAAAATTTTTTAAAAGAAAGGGAATAAACTTCACCTGCTCCCTCACCCACATTCTGTTACCTTTCCCTTTAGTTTGCTCTTCTAAGAGTTTTCTACACTCACCTTTGCCTTTTTCTCACTCTGCACATACATTTAAAGAAACTGCAATCTGCATTCTGTGTATTAAGGTCCACAATGCAAAAATAATATAAATATAAAAAGGTCCACATGCTCTCCAATGCTCTTCATGCTGTTTAGGCTGAAAGACACTGTCCAGTCCTCTTATTTGATGTGACAAGTTCACTCACTTCTTTTGACTTTCATACACAACATTCTTAACATTTGAGACATTAAATGTTCAAGTCCCTGAAAGCTTAAATTCTCATCCTTTGCTGCTTTTTCCTGGGGAACCTAATCCATCAGTTTGGCTTCAACAACCACTTTTATGGATGTTATTCAAGAAGAAAATATATATTAAATCAAACAATCAAATTTAAAACTTTTACACTTTTAAATAATCCGTTAATTACACCAATGATAAGTTACCAACTGGGAAAAATTAGGCAATATATCTGATAAAAGAATTGTATCCAGAATATGAAGACCTCCTAGAACTCAAGAATCTATAGGGGTAAATGAAAATCTTCCCTCTGACCTCTGAAACTATGCTAGAATAAACTGATAAAGACCATTAATTAGTTAAACACACACACACACACACACAAATTTGGGGCTAGGGTTGTGACTCAGTGGTAGAATGCTCATCTAGTGGCAGGTGAGGCCCTGGGTTCAATCCTCAGCAATATATAAATAAATAAAACAAAGGTATTGTGTCCAACTACAACTAAAGAATAAATATTGTAAAACACACACACACAAATTTATCACACAGTGTAATTACCCACTACTCCAGCATGGTTCAGAAACTTATATACCACTTTTTCTACTGGAGAAGAGGAGAAAAGGGAACACAGACAATTTTGAGGAGGAACCTTATAAAATGATTCTCTTTGGAATTTGAACCCAGATACAGACATCTTGTAATAGCAATGTGTCCAAGCATGTTACAGTCCCCAATCCTCTTTTCTAAGATAAGGGGATCTCAAGGTGGGAATGAAAGTCAGCAGTGCTCCCTTTTGTAGTCTGGTCCTAATGCAGATAAGGAAATTACACAGAGAACCTCTCCTTGCCCATGGGGGAGAGGATAAGAGATAAGATTAGAGAGACCTTGATACTAAGCCTGCCCTTAAGGTCTCTTAATTTCTTTTAGATCAAACTGTTCAGCATGCCAAAAATACCCTATTTTTAGGGAATAATTATCTGATCCCTAACAAAAACAACCTGGTTTTAAAACAGGCAAAAGATTTTAATAGACATTTCACATGAATAGCTAATAAACTCAAAAAAGATGCTTAAAATTAAAACCACAATGAGATATCACTTATACCCCCAGTAGAATATTTATAATCAAAAAGCCACTCAATACTAATGACTTAATATAAAAACTGAAGCCCTCATATTGCTGGTGAGAATGAAATGATACAGGCAGTTTGAAAAACTGGTCTGGCAGTTTCTTAAAATTTAAGAACTCAGGAATTCTACTTCTTGCAATCAATGCAAAAGAAAATTCACAGAAACAAAGCAGATGGATAAGCCCCTACTATGGGAGAAGGTGGATCTCTAGGGATGTAAATACTTTGTCCCTGGAGAACACTCTCTCTCTCCTTCCTGGTGCCAGGTCCTGAGCTGCTTTCCTCTGCCACACCCTTCTGCCAAGAGGTTCTGCTTCACCTTTGGCCCACAGCAATCAAGTCAGCAATCTATGGAGTGAGAGCTCGGAAACCTTGAACCCCAAATAAACTTTTCCTCCTCTACTATTGTTCTTGTCAGGTCTTTTGGACTAAAACCAGAAACTGGTAACAAAAAGTGGGGTCATTAGAGTGACTAACCTCATCATATGACTCAGAAGCTTCTAGGGCTTTTTAGAATTTGTGGGAGGAACTTTGAAAAGTTTAGAGATGCAAGATGGAAAAGCTTTAGATCGTTGTAGGCAGGGCTTAATGAGTGAATCTGGTGGGAGCTCAGAAGACCAGAATGCCAATAGGACTGCAAACAGTGAAGACTGGGTCCATGAGATTTTAGAGGAAAAAGAAGACTCTACTGGAAATTCATTTTACATTCTGATTAAGTAGTTGTCTAAATGTTGCCCAGGTCCTGAGACCTTGTGTGAGGCTCAATTTAAAGGTGATGGACTAATTTGATGAGGAACTTCCAAAACAGCACAGTCTTCAGGGGGTGGCATGGGTATTGGTGGTGGCTTTTAGCCAAATTTACTGTGATAATCAGGAGCAGAAAGCATAGCTGAAAAACTTGCAGTGTGGCCAGAAAACTACAAGTAAAATTGGGACTAAGAACAATGTCGTTGTTAAAGGGAATAAGCCACTGAAGAAACAGTAAATATTTTACTCAAAAACAATAGGAAATATCTCAGGAACTGGCAAGACCACATTCACCTCAGGTTCATGAATATATATATATATAAGTAAAAATTTCCTTTTAGAATAAACAATGGAGATACTCTTCTTGCACAGGGTGAAGACAGGAAGTTGTTGCACCATTTTCAGCCACCCAATCACTCAGGTTACTGCAGTCCCAGTCCCAGGAAGCTAGGCTACTGCTCAAGACCTAAGCTACTGGTAGCAGACCTTGGTGTTCTCCACGTGTGCTGGTTCTATAAGACTGCAGAATGCTGGAGTTAGGGGGTCATGGGGGGGGCTTTTACCGAGATTTCAAAGGAAGCCCAGGGAGGCCAAGCAAGGCGCAGTAGGATTCGAGACCCTGTGGGTTGCCACTGAGAGGATGCCAAAGCTGCAGTGGAGACCCCCAAGACTAAGAAATGCCAGTAACAAGGGACATTCTGTCAGATCAAGATGTCAGATCAGGCGAGGCAGGCAGCAACCAAAGGAGGCAGATTTAAAAGGGCCGCTGAACAGGCTTTATTGAGATATCACTCCCGGGCGGAACTCAATCAAACCCACAGAGGGGACAGGGGAAGGGTCTGAGGAGAAACCACATGGAAGCTCAACTGGACTCGACTTTTATGGGCCTTACAGCAGGAAAGGAAGGGCTTGGGACAGGAAAAGGTGTTTCTAGGGTCCCTTGCCCCCTTGGAGTTGGTCAAGGGAGTTGGCTGAACTCCAGGATTGGCCAGGGGGGTCCTGTTGATTGACAGGCGTTAGTCAGGAGATCTGGCTGATTGACAGGCATTTCCGCCAGCATCTGATTGATGTTCTTTTCCCGCGTGGGCTGCTTTGTTCTAAGTAACCACTAAGTTGCCACCAAGTCACCACCACCAACCTAACACATCCTGTCAAAAAAAACTATAGGAATTAAGCAGAAGCAAGCCAAAAGAGTGACCATGTGAGCTGCAACAGAAAGGCCATAGGGGCAGAGCTACATAATCCCTTTGGAAAGAGCATCAAGACACCAGACATGGAACTACAGGAATTGTTTGCCCAGCTGGATTTCAGTCTTGCTTTGGTCTCATCCCTTCCTTATAAGTCCCTATTTCTTCTTTTTTGCAATGGCAATATTTACTCTGTGCCTTAATATATTGGATACATGTAACTTGTTTTTGATTTTTACAGTGGCTCACACTGAGTTTACCTTGAGTCTCAAGGGAGACTTTGGATTTGGGACTTTGGGGCAAAGCTAAAACTGTTGAAACTATGGGGACTCTTGGAAATGGACTAAATGTATTTTGCACTGTGAGATGAGTATGAGCTTTTGGGGACCCGAGAAGCATGTTATGATTTAGATGTTAAATATACCTCAAAAGTTCATGTGTGAGACAATACTAGAACATTCAGAGGAAAAATGATTGGGGTACAAGAGTTTTAATTTAATCAATGTGTTTAACCTCTGATATGGATTAACTGAGTAGAAACTGTAGGCAGGTAGGGTGTGGCTGAAGGAGGTAGATCACTGGGGTCATGCCTTTAGGTTTATATTTTTTTGTGATGAGGAAAGCTCTTTCCCACTCCGCTTCTTGATGGCCATGTCCAGACCTGCCTTCCTCTATAACACTTTTCTGCATCTATTCTTGCCTCAATTTGGGCCTAGAGCAATGGAGCAGGCCATCTACAAACTGAAACAGTGATCCCAAATAAACTTTTCCTCCTCTAAAATTGTTCCTGTCAGGTCTTTTCATAACAGGGACAAAAAAAGCTAACACACTGCTCAACTCTACTAAATTCGTTGAATCATACACTTATAATGAGTGAATTTTATGCTACCTAAGTTATACCTCAAGATACTCATTCAGTGCAGCCCACCAGGCCCCTATGATTTGACCTTTCATTTTGTAATACTCTCTCCTTCTCCTGTCACAACAGCAGCATTCTTTCAGTCCTATCAGACCTCTCAGCTTCTTCCCAGTCTGTTATATATGCCATCCTCTGCAATGCTCTTCCTTCCCTTCATGACCTAATTAACTTTCTTGCCGCAGTCTGGCTGGGCACAATCAGGAGCCACTTGTCAAAAGAAACTAACTTTATTTTTAGAACCACACACGCCAAACAAAATAGCCTCTCAGGAAAAACCCTCAGAGCCTCAACTGCCACCACCGGCTTTCCACAAGCCTCTCTCTCCAACACAAGCTTTTCCCCACCTCCCACAATCCTCCTGCTCTTGAGGCCGATTGGCTGGGTCACGTGGGCGGAGTCAAAAAAGTCCCCCAATGAGCAGCTCCATGGTCTGAAAGGGCAGGGAAACAGCCCAATGAGCATCACTGCAGAGGAGCCAATCAGCTAGATGTTGCTGGGGCCGAGGAGCCAATCAGCTAGATGTTGCTGGGGCCGCTGTGAGCCAATCATCAGCCAGCAGCTGGAAGTTTGCTGGCAGCTGGAAGTTTGCTGGGGCCCCTTTGGCTGTGGCTCTCAACATCTCCCCCTCTCTGTTTAAACAACAAGCATGTGGCTTAGGGACCGTGCCTGTTAGGCAGTCCAATTCAACATATGGTCCTTACCCGTCATCGGATGAACTGACCTCTAGGCGTCAGCCTCCTGTCTTAGGTTGGTACCACTGCAATTGGATCATACCCGTCACTGACTACCGGTCCAGCATACAGCCATACTTGTGGATAGGCCTTTGCACCTGTGGGGGGGTGAGGTTCTTTGCCTCACCTCTGTTGGCCCCCAAATTTTAGACCATCACTAGTAGAGGAGGATGCAAAATGCCATGACATTAAGCCAATTGAGGGCTCCTTTGAAAAATTGTACCACCGGTGACACCATCAGCAAAAATACTCCAGCACTACCACAATTCGCTGTACCAACAGATAGTTCACAATGCATACAGGTGAGCTCACAATGTGTCCAGGCAAGTTCTGCAAGCAGTTCAGTGATGGCTATTGTAGAATCTGTAGATTGGTTTTATCTTTGACTTCACCAGCACGGGGATGAAGATAGGAATTCTGGCAATAATGGCTAAAGAAAAAATTATGTAACATTACAGAAGGCACTAAAAGAAAACAATTTTCTTAACAATTTACATTGTCTTCACCGGCACTGGGATGAAGATAGGAATTCTGGCAATAATGGCTAAAGAAAAAATTATGTAACATTACAGAAGGCACTAAAAGAAAACAATTTTCTTAACAATTTACATTATCTTTAAGAGAATTATTAAATATAATGAAAAGGAAAGGTGAAAGTAAACAAACAGATCTGTTAACCTTCTTTTTTGTTTACATATTAAAACAATCCTCAACAGTTGTTTACCCAATTTAAATTAAACCATATAAATCACGTGAAAAAAAATATTTGGATCCATTTTATCATGAGCGCTCATCATATATGATATATGGACATACGTACATTCAAACATATAACACAAAACACAAGTGTGCACACATAATAGAATACATACAACACATAACATTATAGTAAAGGCCTTATAACTTTTTACAGGTGAAATCTCCATTGCAATGTTTAAAAACTCTATAGTCAAAAAATAGAACTGATCAGCAAAACATTAACCTAGGTCTGTATGAGCTCAAAAAACAAAATAGAACTTCATGATATGGCAAATGGCAATAATAAAATAGATATTGAAAAAAGAATCCTGGTTCTGTTGCAGATGTAAGAATAGCCAAACTGGAGTTTTGGATATCAGTTGTTATGGATTTGAGCCAAATCATCTTCTTTTTGGTCTGTAGAAATCGCTTTAGTTAATCTTTCTGGAATCCAAATCGGCTGCTGTTCTCCCTGTGGAAACACATAAACAGACCCCCGACTCCAGACAATCACTGGGTCAGGACCTTGGTTAATCTCTCTGGAATCCAAATCGGCTGCTGTTCTCCCTGTGGAAACACACAAACAGACCCCCGACTCCAGACAATTACTGGGTCAGGACCTTTCCATTGTCCTGTTAGAATATCCTTCCATGTTGGTAGTACAATAAATAATAAAGGCAAACTTATATCAATTCTATCCAAATGCATATTTTCCATATATGTTTCAATGATTTTTAATGCCTTTCTTGCTTCAGGCGTTAACATTCGGGGTGAATTTGGATCTGATGGACCTTTTAGGATATCAAATAAAGGTCCCAACTCTCCTGTTGGTATACCTAAATAAGGCCTTATCCAATTTATGTCTCCTAATAACTTTTGAAAGTCATTAAGTGATTTGAGTTGATCTACTCGTATTTGAATTTTTGGTGGACGGACCATGGTTGAGGATAATAGAACTCCTAAATAATTAATTGGAAAATTTAATTGTACTTTATCTATTGCTATCTCTAGATTATAATTTTTTAATAAGTTTGTAAGTGTGGCATAACATTCTAGCAATGTGTTTTTATCTTTGTGTGCTAATAATACATCATCCATATAGTGAAATATTTGTAGTTCAGGATTTTGATTTCTAAGTGGCTGGATTACTTTGTTAACATAAATTTGACACATAGTTGGGCTGTTAGCCATCCCTTGAGGGAGTACTTTCCATTCATATCTCTGATCAGGACCTTCATGATTCAGTGCAGGGATAGTAAATGCAAAACGTGGACTATCCTCAGGATGAATTGGAATTGAAAAAAAACAATCTTTAATATCTATAACTAAAACATACCAGGTTTTTGGCAAAGCAGACAACTGAGGAATCCCTGATTGAGCAGGTCCCATAATAACCATCTCATTATTAATGGCTCTTAAAGCTTGCAATAATCTCCATTTACCAGATTTCTTTTTGATGACAAAAATGGGAGTATTATGGGGAGATACAGAAGGTTGTATATGTCCTTCTGCTAATTGTTGTTTGACCAGGTCATGCGCTGCTTGTATCTTTTCTTTAGTCAGGGGCCACTGAGGA
Organism: Marmota monax; assembly: GCF_021218885.2. Classification (NCBI taxonomy): domain Eukaryota; kingdom Metazoa; phylum Chordata; class Mammalia; order Rodentia; family Sciuridae; genus Marmota; species Marmota monax. The sequence goes on along the minus strand of NW_026692713.1, from coordinate 2,891,716 downwards.
ACCCATACTGGTCTTTCTGATTTCCAAGTAATTTTTATTGTCTCAGTGGCCCTTTCTGAAAATCCAACCCATGTCTGTCTGTTCCTTGATCTATTTGTATTGGTGCTGCTATACCTTGTTCTTGTTTTTCTAATCTTTTTCCTTTCCTAAAACCTTGTCTAGTCATAATAGTGGGTGCATTTTGGTTGATGTTATTTGTTAATGTCAAACCTAATTGATCTAGGACATCTCGTCCCCATAAATTTATAGGAAGATGATCCAATACATATGGCTGTATAGTTCCTTCACATCCTTCAGGATCCTTCCAATCTAATACCATTGCACTTCTATGGGGATTAGTTGCCACTCCTAGGCCTCGAAGCATTTGAGTGGCTTGTTGTAATGGCCAATGTTTTGGCCATTCTTGACGAGAGATGATGCTAAGGTCTGCACCTGTATCCAGTAGCCCATTAAATTCATGTCCTTGAATATTTAGTTTTAGCATGGGGCGAGAATCTAAATTTAAAGAAAGCATAGCCCAATCTACACCTGTGGAGCCTAATCCCTTGGAACCTCTTTCTACAGTACGACTGGAAAATTTATCATGTAGGCTGGGTATTATTAGTAACTGTGCTATTCTATCTCCTGGTGAAATTACTGATATACCCTTTGGAGAACTGGCTATAATTTTTATTTCACCTTCATAATCGGGATCAATTACCCCAGGACTTATCATAAGTCCTTTTAGAGTAGAAGAGCTGCGTCCCAATAATAAGCCTACTGTTCCTTTGGGAAGAGGTCCTTTCACCCCTGTGGGAATGATTTGAACTCCCATCTCTGGAGTTAGTACTGCTCTGGCGGAGGCGCAGATGTCCAACCCTGCGCTCCCTCTGGTTTGTCTGATGAGGGATCTGATGGACAATGTGTCCTGGGCACTACCCTGATAGGGTTGCTGGGTTCCTCCAGTGCTCCGTATATTTGTGGTTTGGGGCCCCGGAGCATTGGGCCCCCCTGTCCATTTTTTGGCAATGGAGCCCGATGCCTTTCTCCACGATATCGTGGATAAACACCTGGTCCTTGTTCGTTTTTTGATAATGGAGTACCCTCTATGGTGGTTTGAGAACGGCATTCATTAGCCCAATGTCTCCCTCTACGGCATCGTGGGCAAATACCTGGTATTCTACTCCTTTGATACCTAGTTTTGTTAAACCCTCCTCCAATGGGGCAATTCCTTTTAAAATGTCCTGTTTGTTCACAATTGTAGCATGTTCTTGGCCTGGCATCTAAAGCCTGTTTTACTGCAGCTGCCACAATTTGCCCTTGTTCATTAATGTCTCTGGCATCTAAAGCCTGTTTTACTGCAGCTGCCACGACTTGCTCTTGTTCATTAATGTCTCTACATAATTTAATATATGTGTTTAAATCTTCATGTTTCCATGGTCTAATGATATCTCTGCACCAACGATTCGCTTGCTCATAAGCCAGGTGTTTTAGTAATGGCATTGCTTGTTCTGTATTCCCAAAAACTCTGGTAGCTGTTTGAATAAGCCTATCTACAAATTCAGCATAAGGTTCATTAGCTCCTTGTATTACCTTAGATAATTGACCTTGTAAACCTCCATGTCCTTGTAAAGTCTTCCATGCCTTAATTGCATCTGCAGCAATTTGTGCGTATACGCCAGGATCATATGCAATTTGTTGCTGCTGATCCTCATAAGGTCCCTTTCCTAACAACATATCTAGATTTCTCTGAGGATAACCAGCTGCTGCATTTCGCCTAGCCGTCTCCTTGCAAAATTCCTCATTGGCAACCTTCCATAACAGGTATTGTCCTCCATTTAGCACAGCTTTACACATATTAGCCCAATCTGCTGGCGTCATGTTCAAGTTGTTAATGGATTCGACCATGCTTACAGTGAAGGGTGCTTGAGGACCATAGGTTGTTACAGCCTCTTTTAGCTGCTTCACTGTTTTGAAATTTAAAACTTGGTAAAATCGCTGCCCTCCTGCCTCAAATACAGGGCATGTTAATATTTGAGATCTTGTCTCAGGATCCCAACTATCAACTGCGGGGGTTGGGGGCCTCCCAGCATATGGAGGTGGCGCTGTTGGTTGGACACTTACGCCCTCTGGTGATAGAAAGGTGTTAGTAGCAGTCTCCTGTAGAGGTGGTGCTGTTGGTTGGACACTTACACCCTCTGGTGATAGAAAGGTGTTAGTAGCAGTCTCCTGTTGTAAATTTCCCCCTGATGGCTTTTTCTGTTTTACACTTTCTTTCTCTGTCTGACTAGCTTGAGAGGCCTTCTCTTTTACTTGAATCTTTTCCTCTGTCTGACTAACTTGAGAGACCTTCTCTTTTACTTGAATCATTATGTCTTCTCCTTCCTCTACCATTGTCTGAACTGAAGGCTTTGGACTAAGCAAACAAGATACGAATGTCCACAATGGCAATGTGCCAACTGGCAGAGTCCCTGGGCTTTTCTTTTCTATTCTTTTTAAATCTTCACCATGATGGTTCCATTGTGATATATTTAACAACTCCTCCTTAAAAAGCCATGGGCTACATTTTTGTATTGTATCAACGTATGCCCTGACTGCTCTTGATTTTACTGGGATGCCTCCTTCCTCTAACAATTTACTTAACACTCTTTCAGTTTGTTTTTCACTAATTTCTGATCCCATATTTCTACTATAATACAACCCAACAAGATGACGCCAAACAAAACCGAGACAGAATGAAATAAAAAGGGAACAACAAAAAGTCATTATAGCCTTTCTATCCTCCTGACATGGGCATCCGTCCTTTCTCCCTATCTGTTCCTCAGACGTAAATAGTTTTTCCTCAGATGTGAGCGGTTTTTCTTCCGTCTCACTCATCTCCAGGGACAGGCAACTTAAAACAAAAGTGAAGCAAAATAAAAGAGGAATCTTAAAATGGCTACCCATCCTCTCGCCCTGCCCTCAGGGGCGAGCAGTTTCACTTACCCTCAGTCGCTCCCCGTGCGAGCCACCAAATGCCGCAGTCTGGCTGGGCACAATCAGGAGCCACTTGTCAAAAGAAACTAACTTTATTTTTAGAACCACACACGCCAAACAAAATAGCCTCTCAGGAAAAACCCTCAGAGCCTCAACTGCCACCACCGGCTTTCCACAAGCCTCTCTCTCCAACACAAGCTTCTCCCCACCTCCCACAATCCTCCTGCTCTTGAGGCCGATTGGCTGGGTCACGTGGGCGGAGTCAAAAAAGTCCCCCAATGAGCAGCTCCGTGGTCTGAAAGGGCAGGGAAACAGCCCAATGAGCATCACCGCAGAGGAGCCAATCAGCTAGATGTTGCTGGGGCCGAGGAGCCAATCAGCTAGATGTTGCTGGGGCCGCTGTGAGCCAATCATCAGCCAGCAGCTGGAAGTTTGCTGGCAGCTGGAAGTTTGCTGGGGCCCCTTTGGCTGTGGCTCTCAACACTTTCTCAGAGAAGAAATTCCACACTTAGAAGTCTTTATAGCACCAACAAAGAATCTATACATCATTAATGACTATTACAGTTGGAATTTTACATTTATTGAATTATCACCTTTTCCCCCTGGGCAATAAGCCCCACAAAGGCAGAGTTCATGTCTCTTTTTGCTCATGGTTCTTTCTTTAGCCCAGCGTCTATAACATAAGATCTAGTCAATAAATGATGACTGGATCAAACCCTCTTAGACGATAGTCAAAAATGGATGAGAGGGGCTGGGAATGTGGCTCAAGCGGTAGCATGCTCACCTGGCAAGCGTGCAACCCGGGTTCGATCCTCAGCACCACATACAAACAAAGATGTTGTGTCCGCCAAAAACTAAAAAATAAATACTAAAAAAAATTTCTCTCTCTTTAAAAAAAAAAAATGGCTGAGAATTTCATTGGTAACTCAAAAACTTTAACCAACTCTGTTTACTGTCTTAAATGCTGACCAAGAACTCTACTGGAAATTTAGAAAACCCTAAAATAAAATTCAGTATCTTTCAACCTGATATGCATACACCTGCAAGCCCAGCAACTTCAGAGGCTGAGGTAGGAGGATCACAAATTTGAGGCCAGACTCAGCAACTAGCAAAGCCCTAAGCAGTTTAGTGAGACCCTGTCTCAAAATTAAAAAAAAAAAAAAAAAAAGGTCTGCAGATATAGCTCAGTGGTAAAGCATTCCTAGGTTCAATTCCTAGAACCAAAGAGAAATTTAAGATTTATAATAATTCATTTTAATTGAGAAGAAGTCATTGATTCTTTAAATATTTGGGGGTAGACTGATCACATCAGACATAATTTCAAATTGTAAAGGAATTCAAATATAGTAAAAAATAAGTAATTTTAAAAATAATTATAAAAGACTGCAATTACAAATTATTAAGAATTGCTGATGAGTATTCTTTTAAGAAAGTGGAAAACTCAAATTCTATAAGTTAGAAATAAGAATTTCAACCTTTGAGTCAAAAACCCAATGCTGGTTTAGTAGCAAGTTACTGAAGCCATATCTACACAATAAAACAAGTGCACAAAAAACATGCTCCTGTCCTAGATGTACCTCCTCAAAGCTGCCTTTCCTCCCTTCACTAGGCCAGCAATTGTATTGTATTGGAAAAACTTATTATGGGGCTGGGGATGTGGCTCAAGCGGTAGCACTCACCTGGCATGCGCATGGCGCTGGGTTTGATCCTCAGCACCACATACAAATAAAGATGTTGTGTCTGCCGAAAACTAAAAAAATAAATATTAAAAAATTCTCTCTCAAAAAAAAATTAGTATGAAATTCATGAATAATTTTTCTTCTCTTTAAACAATAATATATTTCTTAGCTGTAAAAAACCTTAGGCAATTGTGAATTGTGCTGTTATAAACATTGATGTGGCTGTGTCCCTGTAGTACGCTGTTTTGAAGTCCTTTGGGTATAGACCCAGGAGAGGGATAGCTGGGTCAAATGGTGATTCCATTCCCAATTTTCCAAGAAATCTCCATACTGCTTTCCATACTGGCTGCACCAATTTGCAGTCCCACCAGCAGTGTATAAGTGTATCTTTTCCCCCATCCTTGCCAACACTTATTATTGTTTTTTTTGCATAAGAGCCGCCATTCTGACTGGAATGAGATAAAAATCTTAGAGTGGTTTTGGTTTGCATTTCTCTAATTGATAGTGATGATGAACATCTTTTTCAAATATTTTTTGATTTATTGTATATCCTCTTTTGAGAAGTGTCTGTTCAGGTCCTTGGCCCATTTATTGATTGGGTTATTTGGTTTTTTGGTGCTTAGCTTTTTGAGTTCTTTATATACCCTAGAGATTAGTGTTCTAGCTGATGTGTGGGGGGTAAAAATCTGCTCCGAAGATGTAGCCTCTCTATTCACCTCACAGATTGTTTCTTTTGCTGAGAAGAAACTTTTTAGTTTGAGTCCATCCAATTTATTGATTCTTGATTTTAATTCTTGCACCAAAGGAGTCTTATTAAGGAAGTTGGGGCCTAATCCCACATGATGGAGATTAGTGTCTACTTTTTCTTCTATTAGATGCAGGGTCTCTGGTTTTATTCCTAGGTCCTTGATCCATTTTGAGTTGAGTTTTGTGCATGGTGAGAGATAGGTTTAATTAGGGTTAAATTTAATTCCATTTTTGTGATAGGTTTAGATAGGGTTTAATTTCATTTTGTTACATATGGATTTCCAGTTTTCCCAGCACCATTTGTTAAATAGGCTATCTTTTCTCCAATGCATGTTTTTGGCAACTTTGTCTAATATAAGATAATTGTAATTTTGAGGGTTAGTGTCTGTGTCCTCTATTCTGTACCACTGGTCAAAAAAAAAAATACCTTAGGCAACAACCAACCTGTGGTATACAGAATATAATGGTCTATAAATACAATTTCTCAATGAAATGAATCAAGGCTGGTTGAAGAAAGGGCTGATTCCACACCTATGTTTGGAAATGCACAAGATGAAGCTGCTATCTTGTCTTATCAGAAACCAGCAGCCCTTGAAGCCCTTAGAGGCATTCATGTTAAAAAAAGATCTAGAAGCTAACCAGAGGGCACTCTTACTAGCCAAAGAAAGAACAATGTGATCATTGATAAGAATAACTGCAATTAACTTAATGTTAAAAATTCATGTGTGCACATTGACATCTTTTAAAATAAAGGAAAAATTCATTGGCCATCTCTGATAATGTTAATGACTCTCTAAGAGTTATAAATAGAAAGAATTCATCACTCATTTGAGTCTTTCTTCCTGTATGCCCATCCTCCCTACATGAATTACAGTTATGGGTAACAAAATCGTTTGTAGAAAGAATTTCTCTACAGAAGTATTCTAGCTTATAAATGAAGGAATTTTAAAATTGGAATGGCAACATTACACAAACACATGATTAAATAACGAATTTATGAAAATTATAAGTGGTTATTAGCATCACAAGAAAAAGACAGCCAGACATTATGTACTATTAGAAACAAAGACTAGCTCAGTGGTAGAGCACTTGTCTAGCATGAGTGAGGCACTGGGTTCAAGCCTCAGCACTACATTAAAAATAAATAATATAAAGGTATTATGTCCATCTAGAACTAAAAATATTCAAAAAAAAGACGATGCTCTATTGTGTGTGTGCATTTTTAAAAATTATTTCTTTTTTTTTTTTTTTTTTTTTTTTTTTTTTAATTTTTTATTGTGGGTTGTTCAAAACATTACAAATTTCTTGACATATCATATTCCACACTTTGATTCTAGTGGGTTATGAACTCCCACCTTCACCCCATACACAGATTGCAGATTCACATCAGTTACACATCCATTGATTTACAAATTGCCATACTAGTGTCTGTTGTGCTCCGCTGCCTTTCCCATCATCCACCCTCCCCCCTCCCCACCTCTCCCCTCTAAAAATTATTTCTTAAAGAGACAGGATTTCACTACATTGCCCAGACTGGCCCAGAACTCCTGGACTATGGGATACTCCTGCCTCAGCCTCCTGAATAGCTGGGACTGTAGGTATACTACCTGGCTTATGAATATCCTGGCAACAAAAATGGAATTAGATCAAACCTCTAAAACTAAAACCAGTCTGCACCTGGACCTTGTTTTACACTATTTAGATTCTGATTCAAATAAATCAACTACAATAAAATAAAAGTATAGAAGCAGTAAGGCATGGTGGCACATATCTGAAATCCCAGCAACTCAGGAGGCTAAGGCAGGAGGATCAAAAGCTCAAGGCATGCCTTGACACCTTAGCAAGATACTGTTCCAAGATTTTTTTTAAAAAGAGGGTCTGAGGGTATAGTTCAGTGGTACTGAAAAAAAAAAGTGTTAAAAGAATTTTGGGGTGATAATGGTATTGTGATTAAGTCTAAGAAAACAGCTTTTATCTTTTGGTGAAATACTGAAATATTTAAAAATAAAATGACATAACAAGAACTGGCTCCAAAAATGCAGTGAGATAGTGAAAGAGGCTATGTGTGGAAGCCAGCTGGTAACAGATTGCACTCCTCCCTCACTTTCATGAATGTTTGAAATTTTTCATTACAAAGTTTTGAAAATTCAATAAAACAGTGTACATCTGCATAATTTATTAATAAATTGTTAATGGCATACACAATTCTTCATTATTTCCTGCTTTACAATAAGGAGGCTTCTACAGTTCTTTCAAATGAAGTAGTAAGACTTGTACTCTTCTCCTGTTTATCCGGGGCTCATGTCCTTTATTTTTCTAAATAATAAATGAAAAGCATACAGCCTGCTATATGAAAGGTGCTTAATAAATGTCAAATCAATGAATTCTGTTTCCTATACATTGCCCTGCTCTGCTTCCTCCAAGGCTCTAATCTATTGATCCAATTCATACTAAAAGAGGAACTGAACTCAGGATGTAGCTTAGTGCCTAGTAAGCAGAAGCTATGGGTTCAATCCCTAGCACTGTGAAAATAAAAAAGTAAGAGTAAATAGAACCAAGCACAGAAAAGCAAGATAAAAATCAAAAACCCTGTACTTAATCTTTTAAATCTATATGCCACCAAGGATGTTATTTTTTCTTGTGGTAACAAAATTCACCATATTAACTATGTTTAAGTGTACAGAGTTCAAAAATTATTAAGTATATTCACATTGTTGTGACATGAACTCTAGAATTTTCATCTTAAAAAACTGAAGCAATAGCTATTAAACAACAAAAGACATTTTGTTTCTGTTTTTCTTTGGCAATCTTGAGGATCAAACCCAGGGCACTACACATGCTATACAAGCGTTCTACCACTGAGCTACATTCCCAGTCCCAAGATGACTGCTCTTAATAATTCCTACTCATTGCCTAGTCTACTTTACATATACCTCTAGCTACCAAAACTGCATTTAAAGCATTATTCTTTTGAATATACACTTTGTAGATCACAATGACAGCAAATTTTTAAAAAATAAATAAATTAGTCCCTAAAGTAAACAGAACAGGTCTGAAGTATGACTGTTAACAGAAGACTCACATGAGCCCCAAGAAGGAAAGAAAGACTGGGTTGGAAATGTGAACTCAGAGTCACTCTAGAAGGCCAAGACAGGAAGAGACAGGCTTGCAGCTATAAGGGCACAGCACCCAGCTATCAAAGTAGTCCTTTCATAGCTGCATTCAACAGAGGCTTACCACTCCCACAAGCAGGCTGTAACAGTGATAACCCCTGATAAGCACAAATTAACAAATGCTTTATATCAAGGACTTAGGAAAGTTATACCTCATTCAATAGACTTTAAGTTAAAGATGTCTATGCTGGCCTACAAAATAACAAGTTAGCATAATGTGTAAGTAAAATAATCACTAAAACTCTCCTGCCAGTTTCAATAGTTCTAACTAACTCTGGTATTAAATAAACCAACCCTTAGTCAATCACAAGTGATTTTTCAAAACCACTTTCATTACAACACTACTCTTTCAGAGCACAAACTTACAGCCTAGCCTTCACTAGGACCACTCCAGAAGAGAGAGAACAGATTTTATCAAGCCAGTCAAGGACCCGGTTACAACACAGAACCTAGAAATCTCATGGAACACAGTGGGAAACTGGAGAGGGGACACTCATTCTAAAGCAGGAATCCAGGTATGAACCAAAGAAAGCCACAGAACCCATGGTCACAAACCAGGTCACAAACCAATGACCTGGTTTGGAGGACAACGTGGTTTCCTTCAGTCACACTACACCACATAAAGTAAGGCTGCTGTATATAGAGTTAAGGACACTTCTTGAAAAGGATCTGCAGACCAATAAAATTGCCAGGGATCAGCAAAACAGGAAGAAGCAGCTGTTAGCCACAGGGCTGACAGCAACACAAGTGATAATGACCACAATGGCAACCACAGCCTTGACAGTTGCCCTGTCAACACTGGATGTATGCATTCACAATAGAGACTGCATTCTGGTGCCAGGAACAGGGGTGGCAGTGCGCTTCTGCTTCCAGCACCAACACAAATATTCTTGTGTCACATGGAATTCTCAATAGTGCAGCTGGAGAACAGTCAGAGGAAACAGAGGTGGAACCTCCAGAAAACTTTCACTTTTTCTATACTAACCAATTTTCTTTTTTTATAATTATATCATACCATAAACAAAACTCACAATTTTGAATAAAGAAAATATATATAAAAGCATAACATATCAAGAATTAAATGGAAGAAATACATGGTGAAATCAATAAAATTTAATATAGAATTTATAATAAAGTCTTACTTGTGCTTTGACAAGTCCCATCTTTTTAAGATAAAACAAATATTCCAAATAAATGTATCTTACAAAAGACAATATGTGACTTAAATTCAGTAAAGTTGGGCCAATTTCAGTTATTCAAGAAAAATATGTGTTCTATTCACCTGGAAAATAGAAGTTAGTGAACATACTATTAAACTTAATAGGTCAGCAGAGGCAGCACAACATACAAAAAAGCATAAGATTCGGAGCCGGGAACCTGGTGTGATACTTGGGTTTGTCATGACCATTAGTGAGCCTGTGCAGGGATACACACTAACAGAGAACATACCATACCATAGGCTAGCTCTGCACACTTTACACTCACCAACCAAAGCAATACTTACAACCCTATGAAGTACTCCCATATGCAGGATCCCTAAGATGGCAAGGGTCAAACTAGCTGGCCAGGAGCATGGCTAGCCCCAGAATCTGTGCTCTGAGTCAACAAACTGCAAAAACTGTCCAGGCCTTTCTGAGATTTTTTTTTCTTTCTTTCTTTTTTCACTACTATAGATTTTTTATTTGTTCTTTTTAATTATGACAGTAGAATGTATTTTAACATATCATACATATATGGAGTATAACTTCCCATCTTGTGGTTGTACAAGATGTGGAGTCACACTAGTCACGTATTCATAGGTGAACATAGGAAAGTTATATTTGATTCATTCTATTGTCTTTACCGTTCCCATCCTGCCTCATTTCCCCATACCCCCAACCAATCCAATGAACCTCCACTCCTCCTTCCCCACCACACCTTTTATGAGTCAGTATCCACATATCAGACAGAATAACTGGCCTTTGGTTTTTTGGAATTGGCTTATTTCACTTATGCCAAGTGATAGTCTCTAGCTCCATCTATTTACTGGCAAATGCCATCATTTCATTCTTCTTTATGGCTGAGTAATATTCCACTGTGTATATGTACCACATTTTTTTATCCATGTTGAAGGGCACCTAGGTTGGTCCCATAGTTTAGATATTGTGAATTGAGGTGCTATGAGCACGGCTGCTGCATGACTATGGTATGCTGATTTTAAGTCCTTTGGGTATATGCCAAGGAGTGTTATAACGGGTCAAATGGTAGTTCCACTTCAAGTTTTCTGAAAAGTCTCCAGACTGATTTCCAGAGTGGTTGCACCAATTTGCTATCCCACCAACAATGCATGAGTGTACCTTTATCCCCACATCCTCACCAATATTTACTGTTACTTATAATCTTGATAATTGCTATTCTGACTGGAGTGAGATGGAGTCTCAGTGTAGTTTTAATTTGCATTTCTCTAATTGCTAGTGATGTTGAACATTTTTTCATGTATTTATTGACTGATCATATTTTTTCTTCCGTAACGTGTCTGTTCAGCTCCTTTGCCCATTTATTAATTGAGTTATTTGTATTTTGGAGTTAAGTTTTTTGAATTCTTTTTACATCCTGGAGATTAATGTTATATCTGAGGAGCAGGTAGCAAAGAGGTCTCACATTGTAGGTTCTCTCTTCACATTCTTGATTGTTTCCTTTACTGTGAAAAAGTCTTTTTGTTTAATACCATCCCATTTATTGATTTTTTTTATTTTACTTCTGTGCTTTAGGAGTCTTGTTGAGGAATTCAGTTCCCAAGCCAACATGATGGAGAGAGATTTGGGCCTTGCCTTCTAATAAGGCATAGGGTGTCTCTGGTCTAATGCCTTGATCTTGATCCACTTAACAGTTTTGTGCAAGGGAGAAGTAAGGGTCTAATTTCATTTTATTACATATGGATTTCCAGTTTTCCCAGCACCATTTGTTGAAGAAGCTGTCTTTTCTCCAATGTATATTTATGATGCCTTTGTCTAGTATGAGGTAACTATATTTATGTGGGTTTGTCTCTGTGCCTTCTATTCTGTACCACTGGTTTATGTGTCTGTTTTGGTGCCAATACCATGACATTTTTGTTACTATCACTCTGTATTATAGCTTAAGGTCTGGTATTGCAATGCCTCCTGCTTCATTCTTCTTGCTAAGGACTGCTTTGGCTATTCTGGGTCTCTTATTTTTCCAAATGCATTTCATGATTGCTTTTTCTAATTCTATGAAGAACATTATCAGAATCCTAAAAGGAATGCATTAAATCTGTATAGAGCTTTTAGTAATGTGGCCATTTTGACAATATTAATTCTGCCTATCCGGGAGCATGGAAGATCTTTCCATCTTCTAAGGTCTTCTTTAATTCCTTTCTTTTATAGTGTTTGTAGTTTTCATTGTAGAGGTCATTCACCTCTTTTGTTAAATTCATTCCCAAATATTTTTTGAGGCTATTGTGAATGGGGCAGTTTTCCTAATTTCTTGTTCAGCTAATTCATCATGATGTATAGGAATGGAACTGATTTATGGGTGCTAATTTTATATCCTGCTACTTTGTTGAATTCATTTATAAGTTCTAGAAGTTTTCTGGTTGAGTTTATTAGATCTTCTAAATATGTCTAAACATGTCATCAGCAAATAGGGATAGTTTGAGTTCTTTTCTATTTATATCCCTTTAATTTCTTTCTTTCTTCTAATTGCTCTCTCTAGAGTTTCCAGGACTATGTTGAACAGAAATAGTGAAAAAGGGAATCTCTGTCTTGTTCCAGTTTTCAGAGGAAATGCTTTCAATTTTTCTCCATTTAGAATGATGTTGTATTGGGGTTTAGCATATATACCTTTTACAGTGTTGAGGTATGTTCCTACTGTCCCTATTATCTCTCTTAAAAAGAACAAATGCCATAACAAAAGAGTGTTTTGCAAACTGTTCAGTTGTAGACAAACAGATGATAGTTAAATATCTACCATCTATAAACATGCTGTGTTTTTTCTATTGACCATACATATGAATTTTTAAGAAATGGTTCCTAAAGCCATTTGTTATATCACTAATTCACACTATAAGAATGTTTCACTTCATTTTAGATGCATTTAAGGATACTGATACTTCAATAAACATGAACATTAATCTGAGATTAAAGCCTTTATAAATATGACTGCAAACTTGCATTTCCTCCTTGGCTAGAATCCCAGAAATGAAGAAATTCCAAGTGTGCATTAGACTGAATAGCTTTCACACAAGAAATAAGAGCACAGAAATTTTCAATTCACCAAACTTACTTTTGTAACAAGATCATTAGTTCTCTAGGTTAGAGGGCTTTTATTTTTATACCTTCCACAGCTGTAAAAATAATTCTAAACAGCTTAGAAATATACTTGTAAATCATGTCATCATGGCATCTCAGCAGACAGGTTGAATAGAAGGACTCATCCTTCCCCTAATACACAGACATCTGACCCAAGAGAATCCAAGCCACTGGCTGAAGAGAAGCTAGTTAAGTGACCTGGCATGTGGAATCTAGACATACCAAGCCAGAAGCCACAAAGTAAACCAAGAACTTACAGGGAAGTAAACCTGAAAAAAAATACATGGAAGAAGGATAAACCTCAAAGATTTACAAGTAAGGCCAAGGTTATCAGGAATTGAGAACTATGGGCAGAAGACATGAAACAGAAAAGATAATTTAAGGATCAGAAAGCCTCAGGCCTCAAACGGAAAAAATGAAACAGACATGAAAATAACAGAAGAGCTGAGTAGTTGATCCCTATAATTGTATTAGACCTCACAGTTATTCAGCTCATTTTTCCTTGAGATTTCAAAAAAAAATACACTACTCTTAAAGAATACTGAAGTGAATTACTGTTCCTTCTAATTAAAAGTCTCATATAAGATATCTACAGTGATAAGATACATTTAAATTTTCAAGTGAAACAAGGCAAAGAGAAAAAGAAAAGTAACAAGGTGCCTTCCCAATTCTTTTTTTTAATATTTATTTTTTAGTTATAGGTGGACACAATGTCTTTATTTTATATTTATGTGGTGCTGAGGATTGAACCCAGTGCCTCACACATGCTAGGCGAGCACTCCACCCCTTAGCCACAATCCCAGCCCCCCCAATTCTTAATAAAACCATGTTGTCTGCACACACAGGAAAGAATTCTACTTCTCCGTGAAGAAAAATGCCCATCCATGGGACTGCAAATTGGAGCAACCACTATGGAAAGCAGTATGGAGATTCCTAAGAAAACCTGTAAAGAAACAATCTAGACATCCCACTCCTCTGTTTATACCCAAAGAACTTAAAATCAGCATACTACAGAGACGCAGCCACATCAATGTTTGCAGCAGCTCAATTCACAATAGCTAAACTATGGAACCAACCACATGCCCTTCAACAGAAGAATGGATAAAGAAATTGTGATATATATATATACACATACACACACACAAACACACACACACACACATAATGGAATATTATTCAGCCTTAAAGAAGAATGAAATTATGGCATTTGCCAATAAATGGATGAAACTGGAGAATATCATGCTAAGTGAAGTAAGCCAATCCCAAAGAACCAAAGGCCAAGTGTTTTCTCTGATATGCAGATGCTAATTCACAATGTAGAGGGGCAGGAAGAGAATAGAGGTAATTTGGACTAGACAGAGGGGAGTGAAGGGCGGAGAGGGGGCACTGGGGTAGGAAGATAGAATGACTCAGACATTATTACCCAATGTGCATATATGATTACATGACCTGTGTAACACTACACCATGTATAATCAGACAAATGAGAAATTAAACTCCATTTATGTATAATGTGTCTACTGACGTGTATAACTAATTTTATTTACAACAAATAAAAAATATATTATAATTATAAAATTTTAAAAATTAAAAAAGAACACCTAATTCATCCAAATATGGTGGATGGTAGTAAATGTTTAAAGAGGTAAAAAAGAAAGAAGCCAAAATAAATCTTGGTTTACTTTTTTTGGAGGGGGGGTTACTAGGGATTTAACTCAGGGGCCATCGACCACTGAACCACATCCCAGTCCTATATTCTATTTTATTTAAAAACTGGGTCTCACTGAGTTGCTTAGGGCCTCACTAAATTGCTGAGGCTAGCCTTTGAACTTGAGATCCTCCTGTTTTAGCCTCCAGAGCCCCTGGGATTACAGGCATGTGCCACCACATGCCCAGCTCTTTATGCTTTACTCTTTTTTAAGAGTTATATACAGTGTAGCACTTTGTTTCAGACTTGGATTTTTAAATGGTGTCAAATAATCCAGGCACAGTGGCCCACACTTGTAACTCAGCTATTTGAGAGGTTGGGGCAGGAGGATCTCAAATGGAGGCCATCCTGGGCAACTTAGCGAGACCCTATCTTAAAATTTTAAAAAATTTAAAGGAGTAAGTAGTTCAGTAGTAGAGCACCCCCAGATGCTAATATGTGGGGAGGAGGTCAAGTGAGCCATGGATACAAGAAGCAATAAACAACTAGACTATTGCTTGGGGATGAGGAAAAGGGAAGACTTGTTTACAAAACCAGTACAATTATCTATATAGTTTTGCTCAAAAAGATGTTTCCTTTTGTGAAGATAAGTACACAGTCAGCACAGGGAGCACGACTCTAGAACTGGGACCACCCTGCAGAGCCTGCCACCATCACCAATACATACTCTTGATGACTGCTAGGATGTTCATCTCCTCAGCAGAATCCACATCCTCATTCTGCTTCTGGACCACATCCATGCTGAAATCAATAGAGCTGCCCTCAGTACTTGGCATCATCAAAGCTGTCTTCAAAAAATAACTCTTTCATCTTCAAGAATATCTGGTGCTGCTGGATTCAAATCCCCTGCAAATCTAACTGATCAGCAACTTCCTATAGATTTTTTTCAAGGTGTTTGTAACTCTTCATCAACTATTTCATATAATAAATGGGTGGGTGGGAAAAGGTTCCAAATATACAAGAATTCATGTTCTTGACAAAGAAGAATCTGTATGCAACTTTATAATGTGGCTAAAATCATAGCCACTGTAAAACGAAAGCCATATGATGTCATCAAAGAGAGTCACTCTCTTTGATGTCATAAGCAGCTCTGCAAAGTGTATTGTTAATCCATTCTCTCTTTGTGCTTCTGAAACTGCAATCTTAGCAAGATCTATGGAATCTTGGGAGTGCCTGTCCTATGTAAGACTGAATTAGAGTTGAACTGCCAAATATTAATTCCAAAAGAACATTCTCGCTTCTAGTTCATGAATGTAAGGCCAAGCTGGGTAATTTTTAATAGGTCAAAAATAGTATGATGCAGAAGCTGACACTGGTAAACTGTAAAACTAGGAAATTCACCAACTGGTGGCACCATATCACCTGGAAATTCTGTGTCCATGGCATTATAACTAGCTTAGCATCATTTCTCAGATCTTCCTCCCCTCTCCTCCAGATTGCTGGCCTAGACTTAACAGCTCATCTGGCTCTTCTCTACAAGTGCAAAAAGTACCCTAAAGAAACCCAAGATGTTTATTTCATATAACTAGGTAAGGGTAAGCCAGAATATTTGACCTAATCCTCACCAGTAGAAACCCAAAGTTTATGCAGGCAGGGAACATTATGTGGTGGCAGCAGCTCCTGATCCAAAGTCTCGTTCAACTCTCGATTAGGCAAGAGTCCATTCTCACCCCAACTCTTGAGACCATATTATACTAGAGGTCCATTTGAGAATTTTCCCAAGACCTAATAAGATACCATCTCAATTCCATAGCATTTAATTTATTTACCAATCATAAGGTCATTCCTGTATAAAAAATTGAAATTACATTAATGAGCAATTTACTTAAATATACTGATTTCACAGAAAATGGTATCTAGTATGTGAAATAAGACAGTCCACATCTCTGACATCACTAGTAGTTAATTCAGAATTAAAAAAAAAAAAACGGAGCTTTCGAATGAAATGGCAGATTCAATATATATTTACTTTTGCACCTTCCCAAAATACCAGAAGTGTTACTAAAGATATTTTAAATAACACATAACTACATGGAAGAAAAATGAAGCAAGAAACAAGAGCAACAGAATTCTAAAAGCTGAAAAGTAGGGATTAGGCAGGATACCTGGTAAGTAATTTAGCAGACCCAGGAGTGTTGAATTCCAAGTCAGCAATGGGGAAGACAGAAAGGCAGAAAATAGAACTCCTGCAAAAAGTGGAATAACTGCTACATGTATAATGGCATTAATTGACGTGAACATACTTTATACACAGAGATATGAAAAACTGTACTCTATATATGTAATAAGAATTATAATGCATTCCACTGTTGTCGTATATTTAAAATAATAAGAAAATCAATAAAAAAACAAGAAGTGGAGTAACTGGCAAAACTGCACAGTTTCAGGAGGGTTGGGGTAAAAGGAGGGGGGGTTAAGGTAAAGTTGGAATCAGGAAGGTAACTGGTAAATTACTCAAGAAGTGGTTAGATCCTCTTCTCGCTCACAAGGACAACGTATACTACATGCCTGAAATGAGTACTGGAACTCATGATAAGTGGCTAAAGTCATCCAAGACAAAAATATTCTCCTACTTCCTGATAAAATCCACCCACATTAAATTTCTCTTAAGAAAAGAGTATCTCTATTTCAGATCCTCTGGACTATCATAGACTAAATTTTAAAAGAAATATGTAAACTCACAGTAAAAAAAAAAAATCACCATATACACGTAGAAGTAAGTCTCTATGAGTTAATCAGTAGAAAGAAAACTACAGGCTGGGTACAGTAGCACATGCCTGTAATCCATCACCTTGAAGGCTGAGACAGGAGATCAACAGGTTTGAAGACTGCCAGGACAACTCAATGAGACCTTGTTTCCAAAACTAAATAAATAAAAAGAGCTTGGGATGTAGGTCAGGTAAAGTGCCTCTGAGTTTAATCGCCAGTACCCTCCCCAACCAAAAAAAAAAGAATGGTGCATGCCAATAATCCCAGATATTCAGGAGGCTGAGGCAAAGGGATCTCAAATTTGAGGTCAGCATCAGCAATTTAGCAAAACCCTGTGTCAAAATGAAATTTAAAAGGACAGCAATGTAACTCATTGGTAAAGCATCCCTGGGTGCAATTGCTAGTACCACAAAAGAAAAAGAAAACAAATAGTACTGTCGTCACCCTTACTTCCAACAATATAATTATAAAACAGAATATTAAATAACTACATATTTAATATAAAGTATTTTTTAAATACTTTATATTTTTTATAAATATTCAGCATTCTCAGGAGTGCTGAATTCAATGTCAGCAAAGGGGAAGTCAGGAGGCAGAAGATAGAACTTCTGCAAGAAGTGGAGTAACTGGCAACACTGCCAGTGGAAGTATTTTAAAGTATTTTTAAAAGGAGTGCTAGGTGTAGTGATGCACACCTGCAATCCCAACAACTTGAGAGGCTGAAGCAGGAGTATCACAAGTTTGAGGCCAGCCTATACCACTTAGGGAGACCCTATCTCAAAATTAAAAATAAAAAAGGGCTGGTGATGTAGGTCAGTGGTAGAGCATCCCTGAGTTCAATCATTCATACCACAATCAATCAGTCAAGCAATTTTAAAATGAGGAAACAACAAAAAGTACCCAAAAAGTCCAGTTTGAAAAAAAAAAACATTCTTTTAGGAATTAAAAATGTAACTATTAATATGAAAAACTGAGTTAAACAGCAGATTAGACACAGCTGAAGCAGGATTACCAAACTAGATGTCAGATTTTAAGAAATTAGGGAGGAAGACCAGCAGGTGCCCCGGAAGCAGTCATTGCAACTTCCGGAGGGGTTTGTATGCCTACAGGTATTTGAAGTAGTGAGTGCACCAACATATTCTGTGGTTCCCGCACTTGATTTGACCACCACATTACCATTTTTTGCCGAAGAGCCAGCTTCACCAAGTAGAATATGCTTTTAAGGGTATAAACCAGGGTGGACATCAGAAGCTGTCAGAGGGAAGGACTGTGCAGTAATTGTCACACAGAAGAAAGTACCTGACAAATTATTGGATTTCAGCACAGTGACTCACTTATTCAAGATAACTAAAAACACTGGCTCTGCGATGTCTAGAATGACAGCTGACAGCAGATCCCAGGTACACAGGGCACACTCTGAGGCAACTAATTGGAAATACAAGTATGGCTATGAGATTCTTATGGACATGCTGTGTAAAAGAACTGTTGATATTTCTCAGGTCTACAGACAGAATGCTAAAATGAGGCTACTTAGTTGTATGATTTTAAATGGTATAAATGAAGAACAAGGCCCTCAGGTATACAAATGTGATCCTGCAGGTTACTAGTGTGGGTTTAAAGCCACTGCAGTAGGAGTTAAACAAACTGAGCCAACCAGCTCCCTTGAAAAAAAAAGTGAAAAAATATTTGATTGGCTATTTGAACAGACAGTAGAAACTGCAATTCTGCAATTACGTGTTTGTCTACTATTCTATCAATAGATTTCAAACCTTCAGAAATAGAAGTTGGAGTAGTTACAGTTGAAAATCCTAAATTCAGAATTCTTACAGAAGCAGAGATTGATGCTCACCTTGTAGCCCGAGCAGAGAGAGACTAGACATTGTTATTAGTTTACCAAATCCATGATGCCACTTGCCTGTGTGTTTGGTAACAATAAACTAACATTACGGAGGCCCTGAATTGAAAAAGAAACCTCTTCCACTCCTACTACTAAAGTGGTTAGGATTCTGTATAAATAAAAACAGTGCTTCTGGGAATAAAAGAGAAATTACTCAGCATTAGGAAGTGAAAAATATTAAAAAGAGCCTGACAGACATGAAGAATAGACTGACATGGATTCATCTATGGCTATCTGAGTCCTAGAACACAAAGAATAGAAAAGAAACAATACATGAAGACATAAAAGCTACAAATTTTAAAAATATGAAAGATGGGATGGGGGTATAGCTCAGTAGTATGGCACTTGCCTAGCATGCATGAGGCTCTGAGTTCAATCACCAGTACCACAAAAATAAACATATATGAAAGACCTGACTCCGGATTCAAGATACCTAATACGTACCCAATACTATGAGTAAAAAAAAAAAAAACTGGATAGGGAGAATTAATATTGTTTAAATTACAGTATTGCCAAAAGTAATCTATAGGTTCAATGCAATCTCCATAAAAATACTAATAATATTCTTCATAGAATTAGGAAGAAAACTAAAATTCATATGGAAGAACAAAAAGAAAAAAACAGAATAGCCAATGCAATCCAGAGCAAAAGAACAAAGGTAGAGACATCACAATACTCAATTTCCAATTATAAAAAGAGACTCAGAAACTAAAACAGTATGGTACTGGCATAAAAACAGACACATGAACCAATGAACAAAAAACACAGAGACAAACCGAAATAGCTACAGCCACTGATTCTGACAAAGATCCTAAAAACATGAAAAAACAGCATCTTTTTAACAAGTAATGCTGGGAAAACTGGATATCCATAGGTAGAAAAATGAAATGATATCCTTATCTTGCACCTTGTACAAAAGTAAACTCAAAATTAATCAAACACCTAACTATAAGGACAGAAACACTGAAACTGTTAGAAGAAACAATAAGGGATATACTTCAACATACAGGTGCAGGCAAAGACATGTACTGAGGGCTGGCAATGTGACCCAGTGGTAGAGCACCTACCTGGCATACATGAGGCTCTGGGTTTGATTTTTAGCACCCAAAAAAAAAAACCAACACTGATTCCAACATATTCCAGTCAGAATGGCAATCATCAAGAATACAAATAATAAATGCAGGTCAGAAAAGAATTCTTACAGACTGTTACGGGAATAAAAATTAGTAAAGCCACTATGGAAATCAGTATGAAGCTTCCCCAAGACACTAAAAATAAGTCTACCATATGATCCAACCATACCACTCCTTGATATTTATCCAAAAGAATTGAAGTCAGGCGACTTGTGGTGGCACATACCTGTAACCCAGCAATTCAGGAGGTGAGGCAGGAGGATAGCAAGTTCAAGGCCAGCCTCAGCAACTTAGTGAAGCCCTAAGTAAGGTAGCAAGACCCTGTCTCAAAATAAAAATAAAACATTAAAAGGGCTGGGAATATGACTCTGTAGTTAAGCACCTGGTACCAAAAAGAAAAAATAGAGTCAGGATATTTTATAAAAACATGCATATCCATGTTTACTGCAGCAAAATTTACAACAACCAAGTTATACAACAAGCCTAGGTATCAGTCAACAAACGAACAGATAAAGGAAATACAGTATGTGTGTGTATGTACACACACACACACACACACACACACAATAAAATTTTATTCAGCCTTAATGAGAAATTATGTCACTTGCAGGAAAATAGATGAAACTAGTGACAATAAATTAGAGAAAAAGAAGTCACACTCAGAAATATATCTGTTTTCTCTCATATGTGGTAGCTAGAAGGAAAACACAATAAGGTTTAAGACAAACAGATCAAGAGAACAGAACTAAGAATTCAAAAATAAACTCACTCTTATACAATATATTGATTTTCAAAAGAAGAACCAAAGCAATTCAAATAATGGAAAGCCTTTCAACATTTGTTTCTAGAGCAATTCATTATCCATATGTTTAAAAAAAAGATGAACTTCAACCCCTAACACCATAAATAAAAAAATAATTTTAGACTGATCATAGATCTAAACCTAAGACCAAAACTATAATAAAACTTCTAGGGAAAAAAATATAAAACATCTTTGCACACTGAGTATAGGCAAAACTTAAGAAAAGTTATTTGACAAAATTTAATGTCAGGAGGACACTAGAAGTAATCTCCACCATGGTGTTAGATTAACATTGGTAGTATGAATATATATTTATAACTTTTTATATATGTATATATAGAGATGTTGCTTCAGCATGTCTTCAAAAATGCAAAGGTTGAAACTTAATCATCAATATGCTACTCTTAGGAGGTGGGGACTTTATAATATGATTAAATCATGAAGGTGAAACCATCATGAATAAAACTAGGGACCTTATAAAGGGGATAGAGGGAACAGGCTTGGCATTTTTGCCCTTCTGCTCTCCCACCATTTGCAGATGAGGCAAAAGGCCCTCAGCAAACACCAAATATAGACACCTTGATCTTGAATTTTAGAGCTCTAAAACTATAAAAAGTAAATTTTGACTACTTATAAATAACCTAGTCTCAGGTATTTTGTTATATAAGCCCTAATAAACTAAGACACACTTATAAATGAAAAACTAAGATATGTGTGTATAAGGATACACACAAATATATCCTAATTTGTCCATTGAGGGGGTCTACATGCATGCAATAAGTTCATCAGGTAACCAGATTATGATTTCCAAATGGCATTCCCCACTAATTAGAACAAGACTCCTCTGAGACAGGGCTGATTCAAGGGTTGGGGCACACAAAATGAGTCCAGAGAATCTTGTTATACCAGAAAGTAAATAAGAGTTCAAAGAATTGTTAAAGCATATGAAAACAACACAAGAACCAGATTGAAAAGGTTCATAAGGGTCAAATTTGGTATATGCTGAATATAGAAATAACTACAGAAATGAATAATAGACCACTAAACAAGATTATACATATAAATTACTTAAATAATGAATGGGTAAGGTGAGAGGAAAAGGGAAAGCTTTTTCTTATAGGAGAATGTCAATAACTAAAGAAGGAGTATGGATTTGTAAAATTATCACTGGAAGCTAAAATGGGTGAAAGTTTGATGAGGAACAAGATATTTACATACTATCAATATTTATTAATTTTGAGGAAAAAAACAGTATCTTGGCAATAGAGAAATCTGACAAATACCAACTTAATCAAGTGTCCAATGTTACCAACAACAATGAAACTGACATTATGTGGCTCCTAATATATCATAT
The DNA here is from genome assembly GCF_021218885.2 of Marmota monax. Lineage (NCBI taxonomy): Eukaryota > Metazoa > Chordata > Mammalia > Rodentia > Sciuridae > Marmota > Marmota monax. Next base: position 2,869,253 of record NW_026692713.1, on the reverse strand, counting down.
TAAGAAAAATAAAAATCATTTATTTTGTTATCCCTACCTAAATGTATAACCTGAATTCAATCATAAGGAAACTTCAGACAAGCACAAATTAAGGGATATTCTAGAAAACAAATGGCCTGTATTTTATAAAATAATAATGTCAGAGAGGAAAACTGATTGATCAGAGGCAATGAGAACTCTCCCAATTCTTTGTGAGTGGTAATCAGAACAACTAAAGAGCAGCTTCTCATCAGGGTGGTTTACTATCGGAAGACTGAGGTTCAACAGCAAAGAGAGACATGGAAAAGTCTAGGCACTCTAGAGAATGGAACAGAGTGTGAAAAAGTGCTCCAGTACTGAAGGCACACCACATGGTGGCACAGCAGCACACCTGAGGACATGGGTAAGGGAGAGGGAACGGAAGAGCCAGTGAATGCATCTAAACACAAGCACAGTGCAGAGGAACAGTATGGACACAGCAGATCTGGGATCTACAGAGCAGGCAGAGTTAGAGAGGTTCTCTGTATTTCCCAACCTGTACTCACTATGCTGTAATAAGGAACCATCATTAGGTCATGTCTGAGTTTGCTACATGTTCCTGTCCCAAGAAACCCTTGGCAATCATTACTACACTGTCCCAGTGGAAGTATCTCTTGAGTCTTGGCTTTGGCTCAGGGAATACAGCATCACTGAAACAAACCCCCTGAAAACTCCATGGAATGAGAAACTGTTTGATAACAATGGAAGGAAATATAAATTGTTCCCCTGTAAGATGGGTGACTCAAATATCCACCTGAAGTAGTTCAGAGAACTGAGAAGTGATTACCAATGGGAGCTGGGTCTCAGAAGGCCACCAGAGTCATAGGCAGCAGAACTAGTAGGGCCTTCCACATCCCACTCCACACTCACTTAAGTTGTTGTCCTACCATCCAAGAAAGCTTCACAAAAGGTGCCAATTACCCAGATGTGCTTCGGTGCTCCATGTCACCCTAGCACTGGAAATGTGTTGAACTAATCTCTCAGAAGTAGATTTCTTCAAGGGAATGTTATATTCTGCACGAGCTCCTACTAGCAGGAAGGGCAGCTGAGAGCTATTCCAAGTGGTTCCACTTCGAATCCACTCCTATTGGTCATCTAGTAAACAACACAAAATTAAGAAGGAAGGGACTGGGGACATAGCTCAGTTGGTAGAGTGCTTTCCTCACATGCACAAGGGCCTGGGTTAAATTCCCAGCACCACAAAAAAAAAAAAAAAAAAAGGAATGAGTGAATAATTCCCAGACTTTGCTCTCCCCAAAGGATACAAAGTTGGTTATTAAAATGATTAATAAATTAAAAGGAATAATTAGGGGAGAAAGTTCAGGATGTAAAAGAACAATTGGAAAAAAGTGATTCTGGAAAAACAATCTTGGAAACAAAAGCTTGATAAGTCAAATTAAAAAAAAACAGCTGAAAGCTTCATTCACCAATTGACTAAATCAATCAGGAGAAAAATGTCAGGCAGGGCTTGAAGACAAGGTTGATGACTCATCACATTTAGATGCTAATAAAGAAAAAATAAATTATAAACAGAATATACAGGGTTATGGATGAGATTAAAAGAATAAACGTGTGAATCACAAGTAAAGACAAAGGAACAGAGATACAGGATAAAGGCATAGAAAACACATTCAATGAAATATTAGTAGAACAAAGAATATTGAAAGATGCAAAAAAGAAGCACCAAGTTGCTTATAAAGGTAAACCTATCAGAATAATAGATGATTTCTTAGAAGAAACTCTTAAGGACAGGAGTACATGGAATTAAAAATTCAAACCCTGAAGGGAAATCACTGCCAACCCAGATTCTTATTATACCTAACAAAGTTATCCTTTAGAATTGAAAGAAAACATAAAAATTTTCCAAGATAAGTATAAATTAGAGGAATGCATGACCACTAAACCAGAATTACAGAATGTATTTAAAGGAATACTGCATTTAGAAGAGGAAGCAAAATAAACAAATCACAATAACATAAACATGAAAAAGAATAATCTCACTGAAAGAACTGATAAAGGAGAACTAGAAAAGACTCAAACATTATTAATTCAGTAAACTATTAAACATCTAAAATGAATAAGAAAATAATGAACATACAGCACTTGCCACAACTAGAAGAAAAACAACAAATTGATAAGAATTAGTATATATCTTTCAAAAATAACTGAATGTAAATGGCATTAATTATCCAATTAATAGACACAAATTGACTAAATTAAAAATAAGACCCTGTAGTCTGCCATTAGTAAGAAAGTCACTTTGTGGGTAAAGACACACACAAAGTAAAGGATGGAAAAAGATATTCCAAGCAAATGGAATCTGAAAACAAGCCAAAGTGGCTATACTTACATTCAATAAAGTGGACTTCAGAACAATCAGTCAGAAAAATGAAGATGAAGACTGTCACCACATATTTGTTTCAATATCTTTATTTTATCTTTTTTTTTATTTGGTGCTGAGGATCAAACCCAGTGCCTCAGGCATGTGAGGCAAGTCCCTACCACTAAGCCACAATCCCAGCTCTTGTCATTATATATATTGATAAAAGGAATAATCCGTCAAGAAGCTATAAAAAGTCAGGTGTAGTAGCATGCCACTCAGGAGGCTGAGGCAAGATGATCACAAATTTTATGATCTTCTAAAACTGAATCAAGAAGATATAAAAAGACTAAATGGAGTAATAACAAACAATTAGAGGTTAAAGTTGTAATAAAAAAGTCTCCTATTACAGTGTCCCCCAAAAGCTCATGTGTGAGACAAAGCAGGAACGTTCATAGGTGAAATGATCAGACTATGAGTACTATCACCTAATCAATGAATTAATCCATTTAGCAGATTAACAGTTTGAAAGTACTACTATAAGAAATACTACTATAAGGCAGGCAGGGTGTGGCTGAAGGAACCAGGTCACTATAGGCATGACTTTGGGGTTTATACTTTGTCCCTGGCACCTCACTTACCCTCTCTTCTTCCTGGCAGCCATGAGCTAACATCTCTACTTCACCATGCCCTGCTACCATGATGTTCTGCTTCACCTCAGGCCAGAGCAATTGAGTCAATCCACCATGGAGTAAGACCTCTGAAACTGTGAGCCCAAAACAAACTTTTCCTCCTCTAAGCTTTTCTACTCAAGTATTTTGGTCACAATGACATAAAAGCTAACTAATACATTTCCCAACAACAAAAAGAAAAAAGGAAAGCCCAGGACCAAAGAGATTCCCTTCTGAATTTTGCAAGACCTTTAAAGAAGAAATAACACCAATGTTTCTCAAACTGGTCCATGAAATATAAAAGGAAGGAATCCTTCCAAACTCATTCTCAGTATTCAAGTCAGCATGACCCTACTACCAAAACCAGAGAAGGACATATCAAAAAAAAGAAAACTATAGACCAATATCCCTGATGAACACAGATGCAAAATCTAAAAAAAAATACTTGCAAATTGAATTCAACAACACATTAAAAAGATCGCATACCATGATCAAATTGGTTTCATTCCAGGGATGCAAGGATAGTTCAACATGGCAAATCAATAAACATAATATAGCACATAAATAGAATCAAGGATAAAAATCAAAAGATCATCTCATATGCAGAAAATTGACAAAATTAAACATTCCTTCATAATAAAAGCCACGAAGCAACCAGGGATAAAGGATCATACCTGAACATAGTAAAGGCTGTATACAACAAATGCAAAGCCAATATTACACTGAAGGAGAAAAAACTGAAAGAATGTCCTCTAAAACAAGAAACTAGACAAGGATGTCCACTATCACAATTCCTAGTGAAAATAATACTTGAAATTTTAGCCAGAGCAATTAGGTTAAGGGAAGGAAATAAAAGGGATATGAATAAGAAAGAAGGAAGCCAAATTATCCCTGATTTTTGTTTTGTTTTGATTTTGTTTTGTTTGGGTACTGGAGATTGAATGCCAGGGCACTTTAACACTGAGCTAATCCCCAATCCTTTTTTATTTTTTTTTACGTTGAGACAGGGACTAAGTTGCTGAGGCTGGCCTTGAACTTGCAATTCTCCTGCCTCAGCCTCCCAGGTCAATGGGATTACAGGCATGTGCCACCATGATTGAAATCCCTGTTTAGATATGATTCTATATTCAGAAGACTCTCTTGAAGACTCCACCAGTCAGGCATAGTGGCACACACCTGTAATCCCAGCAGCATAGGAGGCTGAGGCAGGATGACCACAAGTTCAAAGTTAGCCTCAGCAACTTAGTGAGGCTCTCAACAACTTAGTAAGACCCTGTGTAAAAATTTTAAAATTTTTTTAAAAAGGACCTAGGGCTGGGAACATAGCTCATTTGGTAGAGTGCTTGCCTAGCATGTACAAGGCCCTGGGTTCAATTCCCAGCACCACAAAACGCAGTGGGGAGGGGGTGCCTGAATGTTGCTCAGTGATAAAGCACCCCTGGTATCAAAATAAAGAATAAAAATAAAACAGACTCCTCCAAAAGATACAAATTTAGCACAGCAGGGGGACAGAAATCAACAAACAAAATCAGCAGCTTTTCTATACACCCATAATGAACTCACTGAGAAAAAAATAAAACAAAGAAAACAATCCCATTTGCAATATCATCAAAAAATAAAATATCCAGGAATAAACCTATCCAAGGAGATGAAGAAATGAACATAAAAAAACATAAAGAAAATGAAATCAATAAAATTGATTAAAAAAACCATGAAGAAAGAAATAGAAGAAGACCTCCCATATTCATGGATTGGAATAATAAATATTATCAAAATAACCAAATTACTGAAAGCAATCTACAGATTCAATGCAATCCCCACCAAAATACCAACAAACTTTCTTCACAGAAGTAGAAAAAAATCCTAAAATTCATATGGAAGCACAAAAAACGTTGAATAGTCAAAGCAATCGAGAGCAAAAACAGCAATGCTGGAGGCATCACAGTACCTGATTTCAAAATATACGATAGAGCCATACTTACAAAAACAGCATGGTATTGAAATACAAATATATAAACCAATGGAACAGAACAAAGGATCTAGAATGAAACCCACTATCTTCAACCACCTGATCCTGACAAGGGTGCCAAAAACATACATTGGAAATTCAAAATCCGGTGCTGGAAAAACTGAAAAACCACATGTAAAAGTTTGAAATTGGACCATTATTTCTCACTCAGTACAAAAATCAACTCCAAGTGGATCTAAGATCTTAATATAAGATCTAAAACAACTATTACAGGAAAACAGAGGAAACACTCCAATATATTGGTACTGGCAGTGATTTCCTGAATAGAACCCCAATAGCTCAGGATAAAAAGCAAGAATTGATAAGTGAGATTACACCAAATTAAAAAGCTTCTGACAGCAAAAAATAAAAATGAAGAGAAATAAAAATAAAAATAAAATGAAGAGAAAACCTACAGATTGAGATAAACCTTTGCCAGCTATTCCTCTGACAGAGGACTAATATCAAGAATATATAAAAACTCAAAAAAGAAATGGTCATCATGGTGCACAACTATAATCCCAGCTACCCGGGAGGCTGAGGCAGAAGAATCACAAGTTCAAGACCAGCCTCAGTGATTTAGTGAGGCCCTCGAAAACTAAAAAATTCTCTCAAAATCTAAAAAATAAAAAGCTAGAAATGTAGCTCAGTGGTAGAGTGTCCCTGGGTTCAATCCACAGCACTGTTAAAATTTTTTTAAAAAGCAGAAAGAAATGAAAAAAAAAAACCTCAAGCCAGGCATGGTGGTAGGTGCATGCCTGTAGTCCCGGCAACTTGGGAGACTGAGGCAGGAAGATTCCAAGTTCAAAGTCAGCCTCAGCAACTTAGAGAAGCTTTAAGCAACTTAGTGAGACCCAGTCTCAAATAAAAAATAAAAGGGCTGGGTATGTGGCTCAGTGGTTAAGTGTCCCTGGCCAAAAAAAGACAAAAACAAAAACACCCAAACCAAACCTCAAAAAAAGTGAACAAATGAACATGAAATTCAATCAGTAAATGGTCAAATGATCTGAATGGATATTTCTCTAAAAATGTACAAATATGCAACAAACATGAAAAATGCTCGACATCTTTAGACAACAAGGAAATGCAAATCAAAGCTTCATCAAGAGTCCATCTCATCCCAGTCAGAATGGCTATCAGCAAAAGAACAAAAAATAACAAATGAACTTTGGAGAAAAAGGAAAACTTATACACTATTAGAATACATATTAATACAGCCACTATTGAAAAAAGTATTGAAGTTCCTCAAAATCAAAAATAGATCTATCATGTGATCCAGCTATACTACTCCTGGATATATATCCAAAGGAAATGAAGTTAGAATACAAATTAGATACCTGCATACCCATGCTTCTTACAGCAATATTCACAATTGCCTCTACAAAATCAGTATAGGTACCCATGAACAGAATGTACTTTTAAAAAGTGTATATTTTAATTGCACATGTGCGGCGCATGCACACACACACAAACACACAATAGAGTTTTACTCAGCCATAAAGAAGAATAAAGTCATGTCATTTACAGTAAAATGAATGGAACTGAAGTTTATCATGCTGAGCAAAATTAGCCATACACATTAAGTTAAGGATCACATGTTTTTTTCTCATATGTGGAAACTCTTCAAAAAAAGAGACCTGAAAATAGAAGACAGTCTATTAAGGAAAAGAAAGGGATACAGGAAGAGGAGAAATGAGGTCAGGGGAGAGAGGAAAGGGCAGAAGAGGGTAGTAGGGAAAGTGAATGCAATCTAAGCACAATAGACGCACAAGTGGAAATGTCACAGTGAAACCCATTAATTTGTACTATTAATATTATGTATTAATTATAATTTTTAAAAAGTGTCAAGAACAATAAAAAGAGATTAAGGAACTATTCCATATTAAAGGACACTAAGAAATATAATAGCTGAATTCTGAGTGATTCTGGATTATTTACTGTACGGGGAAAATAAAAGAGCAATATTATAGGGAGAACTGGTGGATATTGCAATATGGATTGTGAGTTAAATAACAACACAGTACCAATTACCAATAAATTTCACTGGCAGGGTGCTTGCCTGGCATGTGTGAGGCCCTGGATTTAATCTCTAGCACTTGGGGGGGAAATTATAAAGCATATTTTTTAAAGCATTAACAATCCAAAAGATTCATGGGAAATGAGCATTTACAGTCAATTCACAAAATAAGCTAATAAACATTTAGGAAAAAGAAAAACAAGAAGTCAACTTCGCTAATAACCAGGCAAATAAAGACAACAATGAGATGTATTTTTCCACCTGTTTTCTTTTTAAAAAACATCAACTGGTAAGTTTTCCCTAAAATGGCCACTCAACACTTTGTTAGTAGGAGTGTTAATTGGAAACTTTCAAGAAAGCAACTCATAAAAATGAATCAAAGCTTTAAAAATATCCTCACTCTTCTAGTTTATACTATCCAAAAGAAATAATCTCAACCATAGATTGAAATGTATGCCCAAAGATATTCATCAAAGGATATTTGCAGAAGCAAAATTCTTTAAAGTAATCCACATATTAAATAAAGAGAAATGGTGAAATCAACTACACTGTAACCACAAAATACAATAGTCAGTCACTAAAATAGATTAAAATGGGAAATATGATGCAATAAACATTAAGAAAATAGTTTACAAAAGGAAGCATTTAATATAGACTTAACTACACAACTCATAAACCCCAGAACAGAAGTACTAAAAGCAAACAGTGACTGAATGTAAATACAAACTGGAAGTTGAACACCTGTGCCAGTCTCCAAATTGTTTCTAAGATCTTACTTACTTACCCCTTCATACCTGTTGCACCAACTCAAAACAGAGCAACCATTCCTTACATGGTGGTGTCCTTCTCCATCTGCCTGTTTGCTCCCTTGGCACTTGAGGGCATGGCACTATCTCCTGCTACACTCAGTAAACATTTGCTGCTTCATATTTAGAAACTCCCACCTCTTTTCATACATGTAAAAGAAGTGACTCTAGCTACTAAAGTTACCACAAACTGAAACCTAAATTAATATGCAGTTTCACTTTTCATTCCTTCTTTCAAGTAAAAACCTTAAAGAGAAAACATCTTCAGATCTCTTTCCTAACCTGATGCCTAAAGTAGGGAGGCAAAACAAAGACACCACATACCTGATTCGTAGGACCACAAATGTTGTCCGCTTACTTCTATGCAAAAAGACATTTACTTTAACAGTTTAATCATTAGCTCCCACCCACAAACACACCCATCTGTGCCTTGCAGAACTCAACCACTACACCGGGCCACACCTCACTCTAGTTTTGCCCTATTCCCCACTGATGCTGCCTTCCACTTGGCCACTTTCCACCTAATTAGCTGAACAGAGCACTGGCAGGGGAGAGAAGATTGTAAGCAAGGCTGGGAACACGGAGAAACCAGACAGGAGTAGGATTACCTAAATGTGGCAGAAGGCCATCTGAGAGGCATCCATAAGTCAGTGGCCCTAAATAGCAGCAATTTTTCACCACAGAGTTTTTGGCAGTGTTTTGAAAGATACTTTTTGTTGCCCAGTGTTGGAAGTGCTACTAGCATCTGGTAGAAAGAGGCCTGGTTTGATACCAAACATCCCACAAAGCACAGGACAGCTCCCCACAACAAATAATTATTCAACCTCAAATGTTACAACCTTAACAATACTGTTAAGGTTGAGAAACCTTAACAGTTACAAGGTTAAAACCTTAATAATACTTTACCATAAATTGATTTATCCACTAGTGCAATGGATTCTAATCCCAATTCATCAGGAACAAGATCCTCAGTGGGTAAAGGAAACCTGAGTTAGTTTAAGAAATATAAACAAACATACACATCCTTCTCAATCAGAAAAGTGTTCCTTTGGTGACCAAAATTCTACCTCAGGCATCAGGAGAGAAAGCATTATAATTTAAGAAAACTATTAAGAATGCCTGTTTCCCAAAGGCTTTGGTCCCCTACATATCATGTATTTCTGCAAAGACTGCTTCACAGCAGCAACTATAAGAAGATAATACTATCAAAATTGCCCAGACGGGTAAACACCTTCAGAGAAGCTGGCAGAGCACCCACAGAGTAGATGACAAATTTAGCTGTGTATATCAATAGGACCTAAGAATTCAAACTCAGAGTGTACCACGCAACTTAAGAGAAAAGTGGTAAGCTCTCAAAGATCACTCAAAAAGAATAATTGTGCTGCTTTCCTAGATGAATCATCAAATACTACACAAGATTTAAGCAACATTTTCAAAATTATTTCAAAATTTATTTTGGCTGAATCCAAAATAAATATATAAATTTCAGATAAAAAGAGAATTTAATGTAAGAGTCATCACTACTATAATTTAGTTTAAAAGAGAACTATCAGGTCACACCAAAATAAGTTTTTCTCAGGCTGGGGGCTGTACCTCAGTGGCAGAACACTTGCCTAGCATGTGTGGGGCAGTGGGTTCGATCCTCAGCACCAAATTAAAAAATAATAATAAAATTTAAAAACAAATAAAATAAAGACATTTTGTCCATCTACAACTACAAAAAAAGAATTTTAAAAAATAAGTTTTTCTCCATTATTTTAACAACTTTGTCATGCATGATTCCTGCCCATGGGAGGCCAGAAGGTTGGAGAAGTCATCCAGTGCCATCCCTAGATGAGACTTCAACAACTTTAACCTGTCTCTAAAGTCTCATTTACCTGTTTGACCTTGACCTTTGTCATTTCAGTATAAGAGAATACTCACCACTTAAGGTCCATTTTAACACTGAACAGGAATAACCATTAAAAATTCATCCATTATGCTGAATCAAGAATGCATGTCTGGGGCTGAGGTTGTGGCTCAGTGGCACAGTGCTTGCCTAACTCTTGCCCTCAGAATAATACCAAGTTGGATAACAAGATGCCATATAAATCAGGAACACTAGTGCACACCTGTCACACCAGCTACTGGGCAGGAGGAGGAGGCAGGAAGATTGCAAACATGAGGCCAGCCTCGGAAACTTAGTGAAACCCTCAGCAACTTAGGGAGACCAGGAATCAAAATAAAAAATAAAAAGGGCTGGGGATGGAGCCCAGTGATAAAACACCATGGGTTCAATTCACAGTACCAAAACCAAACACACAACATGAGAGGATGGGGGTATAGTCCAGTAGTAGAGCAGAAGCTTAGCATGCTTAAGGCCCTAGGTTCAATCTCCAGCACCAAAAAAAACCACCATCAGATACTACCTCACAGCCACCAGTTAATAAAAACATGTGAAATATTGGGTTCAATCATCAGCACCACATATAAATAAATAAAATCAAATAAAGATCTATCAACCACTTAAAAAAAAAATACTAAACAAAAGGGAGAGTGCATGCCTTCCCAGCAACTCAGGAGGCTGAAGCAGGAAGATCACGAGTTCAAAGCCAGCCTCAGCAATTTAATGAGGTCCTAAGCAACTCAGTGAGACCCTGTCTATAAATAAAATATTAAAAAGGGGCTGGGGATGTTGCTCAGGGGTTAAGGCCCCTGGGTTCAATCCCTGGTACATAAAAAAGTGCATGTCTTTAAACCACAGGTTTTAGTTTAAATCATGTGAAACAAGTCTTATTATTCTAGATGTATCAGCCCTTAAAGTTTTTCTCAAATTACCCTGCCCTCACTCCCCAATCCAAGCCTTTTCATTCTCCAGGTTTTAAAATGTATTCTCCTCATCAACTGTGTTATAGTTAGCTCTTTAAGGTATTATACAATTAAGACTCAATGGAAGGCAAAAAACAGAAGAATAAAAAGGAATCTTAGTAACCAACAGTTCACACCCCATCTCACTTTTATAAATGAGTAACTAAGGCAGAGAAAAGACTCTCTGATGGAGGTTAAGCTGTTACTCAGGAAAGTTGGAGAAGAAACTCAGGCTTCCTAACTCTTGCCCTCAGAATAATACCAAGTTGTATAACAAGATGCCATGTAAATCAGGAACACTGGTGCACACCTGTCATCCCAGCTACTGGGCAGGAAGAGGAGGAGGCAGGAGGATTGCAAACATGAGGCCAACCTCAGAAACTTAGTGAAACCCTCAGCAACTTAGGGAGACCCGAAATCAAAATAAAAAATAAAAGGGCTGGGGATGGAGCCCAGTGATAAAACACCATGGAGTTCAATTCACAGTACCAAAATCAAATACACACCATGAGGGGATGGGGGTATAGTCCAGTAGTAGAGCACAAGCTTAGCATGCTTAAGGCCCTAGGTTCAATCTCCAACAACAAAAAAAAACTACCATCAGATAGTACTTCACAGCCACCAGTTAATAAAAACTTAAATATCTGACAACATTAAGTGCTAGCAACGACATGGAACAAGAACTAACATACTATTGATAAAAATTCATATTAGCAAAATCACTATGAAAAATTTAAATAGTGCAACAGACAGAAATCTAAAGCTATTCCCCGAAGATTCCTAGCCTGGTTATTCAATCAAATGTTAACCTGGGTACAATTGTGAAGTGACTATACAGGTAAAATACAAACAGTAAACTATATCATCCAGGTGGGCACAAGCTAATCACAGAATAATACCAAGTTGCCCTCAGAATAATACCAATAATATCAACAAGCCCTGTTAACAGCAGACAATTATCTTCAGCTAGAGGAGGAGAAAGAGATGAGGTAGGATGGGCAATCTAGTAGCTCAGTGGTAGAGTGCATGTTTAGCATGTGTGAGACCCTGGGTTTTAACTCCAGCACACAAAAATAGAAAAGAAAAAAGAGGTTAAGACATTCAAAGCATGAGAAGCAAACAACCAACTGCTTGCTGGCTCTGAAGATAAACTAATGAAAGAGACCACAGGGCAAGGAATATGAGTGGCCTCTAGAAGCTGAGAATAACCACCAGTTAACATCCAGTGAAGAAACAGACCTCAGTCCTACAACCACAGAGAACTGAACTATAAATAAGCTTGGGAGCAGATTCATCTCCAGAGTTTCTAGAAAAGAATACAGTCCTACCAACTAGATCTCAGTCTTATAAAACCCACAGCAGATAATCCAGACAAGTCTACCACACTTCTGACCTCTATGAGACTATGAATTTGTGTTGTCTGAAGCCTCTGAATTTGGGGCAATTTGTTAGGCAAGGTACAGTAGTGCACACCTGTAACCCGTAGTCCCAGTTATTCCAGAGGCTGAAGCGGGAACGTTTTTTGGGCGGTGGAGGGCAGTACTGGGGATTGAACCTATAGCATAGGCAAGTGCTCTACCACTAAGCTACACCCCAGCCCCAGAAGGTTCTCTGAGTCTAGGAGTTCAGGGCAAGCCTGGACAAGATAGCAGGACCCCATCTCAGAAAAACAAAAACACAGATAACCAACACTTGCAGAAAAAATGAAGAAATGTATTAACCTACAACCTAGAAGCTAGACATCTGACTAGATATGACTCTTGTCTCAGTGGCCTGAGTGTACCAGAAGACAAGCACAAGAGTGTTTTCACATCACCAAGCTCCTAAATGAAACTGAGTATAGCAAAAACAAGATTGGTAACAGATAAAATATAAAATGTTATACTGATTGTTTTACATATTCACAGTGAGTAGAATCAGAAGGCCTAAGAACTTCCTCAAAGATTATTTATAACAGAACAGTGTACTGCTTTAGAAAATGTGAAGTTAATCACGTAACTGAAGAACAGGTAGAGTTGGAAAGTTTAAGGGTTTTTTTTTTTTTTAAAAAAAGTCATTTCAAGACTCAAATTTATATTGTTTTCAGAAACTTTAGCATAATTTTTATTTGCTTTCAGATATTTTAAACAATTTACAACCAAAAATATAAACATAAAAACAAATTAGGGGGCTGGGGTTGTAGCAGTGGTATAGCACAAGCCTAGCATGTGTGAAGCACTTGGTTCGAGCCTCAGTACCACATAAAAATAAATAAAAGTACTGTGTCCATCTACATCAAAAAATTTTAAAAGTTAGGAAACTATGCACTGCTCTTAATTTTAAAAAAATCCTGATAATGAATTTTGCCTACCTATAACCTATAATATTCTATTCGTGAAATAGCATATTATTTTCTCCTAAACTGAGTTTTCTCAAAATCCAAGTTGTTGTGCTTAGGGGTTTCAAGATTTAAATAAAAGGTGGTTGTTGGTGGTCCCACCAGGCTAAGGCAGGAGGACCTAGAACCCAGGAGTTCAAGGATAACTTGGACAATATGGTGAGACCCCCGCCTCAAAAGAAATTAGTAAAAGGGCATGTTCACATTATTCTACAACTCTTCTGATTTTAGTTCATATACTTTTTCAGTGTGCATGCTTTTCACAGGATATGTCCTAATCTCTCCACTCCATTCTGTGCCTGAACAATTAAGTCAGCAATGAGGCAGGAGATCTCACTGTTAGAATCAAAAAACCCACTAGGACTGGATTGCAAGAAAAGATGGGAAAAGTAAGGTATTTACTGGAAATGCTGAGGCCCCTTTCCTGTAATATAAGAGATTCAGCAATTGTCTAACTGCATCACATACAAATGAAACCAAGAGAAAAACAACCACACATTCAAAAATTCCACCTTCCACTAGGCTGGTGACCCATGCCTGTAATCCCAGTGGCTCAGGAGGCTAAGGCAGGAGGATCGCAAGTTTGATGTCAGCCTCAATAACTCAGCGATGCCCAAAGCAACTTAGAGAGGCACTGTCTCAAAATAAACAAATAAAAAGGGCTGGGGATGTGGCTCATTGGTTAAGTGCCCCTGGGTTCAATCCCTGATACAAAAAAAAAAAAAAAAAATCACCTTCTGATTGCATCAAATTGACACACAAAACATTTCCACAACGAGGTATAAAAAGTCCAGTTTCAATTTTGGGGCCCCTCCAAATACGGTTCTTTGTAAAAGAAGGTTCCGTTGCATTAAAGAAATATGAAAATAACAACATAAGCCTTTAAGACTCTCCCTAATAAGTTTTCTATTTAAAATTTCATCTACAAAGGCGAAGATCCAAATTTAAAGGGAAATGAAAAGCAACTTTAAAAAAAAAAAACACCTACCTAATGCTTTCCCTGTGGCAGCTTCACCATAAGCGGCTCTCTCTTGAAATCACGTCAGACATGGAAGGTCCTAACAGAGCACTAGTCAAGTCTAACCATCCCAAAAATGTGGAAACTGGCTGAAGAAGAGCTCTGACTTACCCACGGTCTCACAGCCCGTCAGGGGCAGGACAACTCCAGGCCCTCAACGCCACACGTCCTGGCAACCCAAGCTCGGGCCGGCCTCAAGCGCAGACCCGAGTCCCGAACCGGAAGGGCTAACCGCCCAGGGTCGCGCTGCCTCTCCACGGGATGCGCGCTTGGCCCCCGACCCCGGGGCAGAGAAGCGCGCGTGAGGGGCCGACTCTGCCCGCCACCTGTCGCAGACCGGCGTCAGACGGCCACACCCCCTGCCCGGGCCTGGGACGCGGGCCGTCTCCTTGGTGGCGGGCGGCTGTGACTGTGAACCGCGTGGGAGATCCGGGTCTGGAAGCCGCAGGAGTCACCTCAGGTGGGCGCTGAGATTGAGGCGCCGCCCCCACCGCCAACCTGCAGTTCGCGGGAGACCCGGCCGCAGGCGCCTGTTTACACTCCTCTGTGGGAGGACGCTGGCTGACCCGTCACGTGACGCGTGCGTCACGTGCCCTCCCGAGGCGATGGGCGGAGTGGGAGGGGAGAGGCGTTGCCCCGGCAACTGTGGCGCTGTGGGGCGGGGAGCGACGGCGCCGCTGACCCTCCACCAGGAGAAACCACCCGGCCAGAAAGAGGAAGGACCACCCCAGCCCTGGCTCCGTCCTTTAGAGACCCTGGGCCTGACTGCATCTGTTATTAGCATTTTGGAAGAAGAGAATTCGTTCAGTCAACATGATGTGCTTGGTGGAAAGAAATAGAAACTTTCTTACCAGAGCTAGCAAATGAAAGGGGGAGCCAGGAAATAATGAAAATGATTTTGTTTGCATCAACGAACAGATTTTTGCCTGCTTTCACTCCTTCATCTACAGTGGAGGGCTGATGCCCACAGCTCACCCCTTGCAGCGAGAGAAAGGTGGGGTGTGTATGGATCTCCAACTTGTTATATTTTCAGTTTCTTGGGGATTAGTCTTTGTGTAAATAGACATATCTAAATAAATATTTGATTCAGCTTTTGCCCACATTAAACTTCCCTGATTATACATCTCTGTATCTTTAGTGACTGTTTCTACAAACTCCAGTTTTCATAGATCAAACTTCGTAGAAGTTTCGACTACTGCCAATTTTACTCCTTGTTTTAAATTGCACGAAAGACTTTGCATAATTTCTTAGTAAATTCGTGATTTGTAAGCAAATCCCCACAAATATCCCAGAATTGTTTTTGTTTTATTTTGTTTTTGTTTTGTTTTGTCTTGGGTGATCTATTGAATGGCTTATCAAGTTCCTCCCCACAATTCTGATCACTTTGCATACTTGGCTATGTATAGAGCAAAATCTTAGGGTCAAAACAGTGGATTTAAAATATCCTCCAGATTAGTATAACAAAATCAAACCATCATTTCTATAACACAACTGGAATGCACCATAACCAAAAGTAGTAAATGAAATGTTGAATTTTTTCATACACATCTTTTTACTATAGAAAATAGGTTATCAAGGCCAGCTGTCACAACTTATGGACTCTTCTGGCACCAAGAGTTCCAAGAAGGCAGGATTAGTTTCTTCTACTGGTATACTTTATGCCTAAACTATGTCTGGTGAACAAAAAGTTTGATTGAGTGATTTTTAGATGTAGAATCCTGCCATCCTTCTGTAAAAAGTGGCAGAACCTTCATAGTTCCAGGGGCATCTGTGAGTCTTACAGAAGGACTGAGAAGTATTACTTATGCAGACAAGGCTAGAGTGATTCCTGTCTTAACCATTACTACCTAGGCATTTCACTTCAACTTTCTGAGCCTCTTTTCATTTATCCAAAAGAAAAATATCTGCTGGGTAGAGTGGTTCTGAGGTGAAATAAGACAATGCCTGCACAACACTAAAGTGCCCAAGAAGCCAGACCCAGTGGCTCATGCCGTAATCTCAGTGACTCTGGAAGCTGGGGCAGGAAGTTGAAAGTTTGAGGCCAGCCTCAGCAACTTTGACTCTCAGCAATTTAGCAAGACCCAATTTGGCTAAACTAAATAAATAAATAAAGTTCTGGGGATATAGCTTAGTGGAGAGTACCTCTGGATTCAATCTCCAATACCAGAATTAATTAATTAACAAACAAATAAATAAAATTCCCTACCCACACAGCATTCAGTAAATAGTAACCTATACAGTCTTTGGCAAGAAAGTAGTAGTATAAAAATTCAGAGTTCTGAGGGAAAGGAGTCTAACAGTTTGAATGTGTCCAAGTCCTGGGTCCAGATTCTTGTCACCTGGCCTACAGTTGAGGAAGAGATTGCCAACAAGAAAACAAAGAAAAAATGAGAAGAATCCTTTGTGCTTTGAATATAAATCTGCCTTCCAGTAACAAAGTTACTCTTAGGTAACAAGGTATTCAGTACAAGAGGAGTACTGGCTTTAGCCAGGTGTAGTGGCAAATGTCTGTAATCTCAGTGACTCAGGAGGCTGAGGCAGGAGACTCACAAGTTCAAAGCTTAGCCTCAGCAATATAGTGAGGCCCCAAGCAACTTAATGAGACCCTGTCTCAAAATAAAAATTTAAAAATGGCTGGGGATGTTGCTCAGTGGTTAGGTATCCCTGGATTCAATCCCCAGTCCATAAAAAAAAGGAATATTAGCCTTTCAGGAAAAGATTAGTAGGTACAAAGTTTCCAAATCCTTTCTATTTGTGCTCTTGGGGACTCCTAACACATTGTCCTTCCATAACTTATATCACATAAAGAAATTGCCTTCTTCTAATATTTGTGGGATATGGGGGTGATATTCTAAAAAAAAGTCAGGCTTCAGCCAAGTGGCCAGTGATACCCTGAGAATCAGTTATACCCAAATGGTTAAACATATAAACTGTGTTCTAGAGTTTTAGTTATGGTTTCATTGTTAACCACAAAATGCATAGTTATGTATGACATGATACACTGGGAAGTATACAACTCAAATGGCATTTTATCTAAAACAGTGAATATATATATTAGTGTTCCAACTGACATAATGAATGTAAGAAATAATGGAGAACTTGCAAACAAATGAAGAGATGAATACTAACCTGCTATGATATTACAAAGCTATGATGTGGTACAGACAATGTTGAATTCAATTTTCCTGATTCCAAGTCTATAGTCAGCTTTCGATCACTATAACAAGAGAACTTATACCTGAGAACTTATAAAAGTCTTATTTTTGGCTCATGGTTCTGGAGGATCCAGTACAAGATCAGGACATGAGGTGAAGGGAGAGCTTTGGTCTCCCGACAAGGTAATACATCATAGTGAGAACATATGGCAGAGCAAAATCTCCTACTTACATCATAAAAGTAGAGTGGTGGAGGAAGAGGAAGGGGCTGAGGTCATACAATCCCCTTTAAGGACATGCCTATAAAAACCTAAAGACTTCCCACAAGGCTCCACCTCTTGAAGTTTCCACTACATCCCAGTAGAAACACCCTGGTATCAAATCTTTAACACATGGACCTTTGGAGAACACATCTAAATCATAACAAAGTCTAACTTCCTTTTATTTTTTATTAATATCCATGAATATATGACTTTTATCGTGTTTATTATTTCTTTGTTTTTTACTTCCCACACTGACAACAATCTTGTTTCACTTAGTATTTAGCATGCTTTTCAAAGGTAGATCCAGTAGGATTTACAGATTAGATGTGGATATGAAAGACCAAAGTGAAGTTTGAGGTTTGGGGCCTATACAACCAAAAGAATCAAATTGTGGAAATGAATGATTATGTTTAATTTAGGGGTTATGTTTAATTAGGGTTAGGGGAACAGGATCCATAATTTGATTTAAATTTGACATGTTACTTGGACATTCAAATGAAGATTAACAGTTGGTAGCTGGCTAGTAGATTTGGAATTTTGAGGAAGAATGTATAAATTGTGCCAATGGTATGTAAAGCTATAGGATTGAAGGAGATCACACAGAGCAGTAACTTTAATACCTTTGACCTCAAACCAGGATATGAAATACATTTTACATATTGATCAAATAGATGTTTATAACTAGAAGTTTCCAGAAGCATATTTACCCTTCCTGTATGGGATGCAGTATTCCCTTTCTCTTCTACTTATTTCTTTAAACTTTTTTATCCTAATTCAATTGGTTCTTTCTAAACTAGTAACAGTTGTGGCCTACAGTTTAAAAATCATTTATAGTCACTGACCTAGAACATTAATTGCATAACTGCAACAAGAGATCCAAAGGCTAGTCATGTAGCACTATTGAGATAAGACCATGAGCAAAGGAAACTTAGGAAAATTGGGAGGTAACAGGAAAACTGGAGTCTGGAAGGCTAAATGAAGAATATTTCAAACGGGAAGTAACTACCTAAATGTGTCATTTGCTACTGAGAAGTTGGGTAAGATAAATGACCTTTGGATTTGGCAATATAGAAATCATTGAGATCCTGAAAGTAGAGCAATTAAGATACAGTGATGGGATTAAAGGTCTGATTGTAGAGATACTAGATGGTGACAGCATTTTGTAAAGAGAAGCATGGAAATTGGACTATAGTGGACAAGAAAACATTAAGCTTTTCTGGTTCTTATATATTACTATAAGTGGCCTAGTAACAAAGAAATGTTGATGCAGAAGATGGTGGCAACTGTAGGAAGGAAATCTTTGAGTAGGCTGGAGGAGCCACCCTTCACTAAAGTAAACAAGAGGAATAGTGTTGATAAATAAAATGTACAGGCTATTGGTTTAGGCTGAGCTCCTGCACCAGGCCCAAGAAACCAAATCAAAATGGGGTACTCATGCTGTAATTCCATGTCACCAAGCTAAGACTGTCACCATAAGGGAATCCTAGGAGGTCTATTTAGAGGCAAAGGAGATTACTTCTTGCACCTTCCAGATTCTTGACTCAGCACAGAAAATACCTAAAGAACACATCCGATTTTAGCAAAGAGCAAAAGAACTTTAAATAAAGCAAAAAGTGAAGATAGACATTCTCAGAATAGAATGCAGAGCAAAATATGCCTCTGGGAGCTTAAGGTCCAAGTTTTTATTAATGAACATAATTAGATGGAATATGTATGATCTAAAGAACTGGACATTCCTTGGGAAATACTGAACAAGACTATACTTCTCCATTAGATGGTCTGGTCTGGCATGAAGGTTTCATCTTCCTTCAGTGTGTCTGGGACTGATGACCCAATCTAATGTATGGCCCTAGCCTCACAAGGTTAACCATCTCTATGTTTCTGCTTTGCTAAATTCCAGAAAACTTACAGGGAACTGGAAATTTACAAAGTAGTTTATTCAGTTTTTCATACCTTTTAGTCTTTTTCTGTGTCTACACTCAGGCTCTTTTGTTGAGCTCACAAGTTGTCTATAAATTGCCACATTACAACAGGGATGTTTTCTCCTTTGGAGACTCAGTTTTCTCTATATATTCCTAACTTTCTATCTCAAAACCCTAAGTACATATACGAAGACATGAATGGTGTGACTCTACTTTGTGTACAACCAGAGACATGAAAAATTGTGCTCTATATGTGTAATATGAATTGAATTTCATTCTGCTGTCATATATAATAAAATTAGAATAAAAAATTAAGTTTATCTCATCTTCCAAAAAATCAGACCAAGAACCCAAAACAGGCCATTTTTAGCCCCATGCTCATGCTAAGTCCCTTTTGCTTTAAACTCTTTACAATGTAATAGCTTTGAAGCAACCAAACTACTTTTAGTCCTGTTTCTGCTTTTCTCCAGTCCTTTTCAGTCTATAAAGCCAACCTCCTCTGATCAATTTATTAGAACACTGATTCTACCTTATAGAATAAGGTGTTGCCCAATTCTAGAATCAAAAGTAAAAGCCAATAGCTCAACGTGGTGGTACACCTGTAGTCCCAGTTACTCAGAAACCTGAGGCTGGAGGATCTCTTGAGCCCAGGAGTGTGAGACCAGCCTGGGAAATGTAGCAGTACCCCTTCCACCAGAAAAAAATTTAATTTAAAGGCCAATTACAATTTTTAAACTACATTTGTTGTAATTTTGTCTTCTGACGGTGGATACAGGTACAGATATCGCAGTAGATTTGTTGTTGGGCACATGTAATTTCTCTTCTGATTGTTTATAGTTAAATAAGAGAGTGAGGGGATGGAGAGAGGTGTTGGTGGTTTGAGAGAAAACAGTGCCACCTGACTAGCCTATGGGTCTCTTCTTTTGTTGCAATTATGCCACTGCCCTTGCAATTATGCAATTAATCCAGGAGAGTGCTACATTCCAGCCCCAGCCCCTTGATTTCCCACACTTATTATTGCTGTATCTTCTCCTAACTTCTATCCTTGCCTCTTATGAGGTTCTTTTTTTTCTACATATCTTTTTTTCCCTAGACAATCACAAAAGTTATTTTTCAAAACTTATGTCTGAACATGTTAACCCCAGTAGTTTCCCAGTTCAGAATAAAATCCAAAATTCTTGCTTAGAGAGTCCTCCATGATCTAGCCTTGCTGCTATTGCTCCCTCTCAATGGCTTTCCTCTGCTGCCTGGCTTCCTCACTGTTACTTGGTTTCCTCAAGAGTAGAACATTGCCATGTTCAGTAATTGGATGCTGAGGCAGGTAAATCTGAAGCTAACCTCAGCAACATAGCGAGGCCCTGCCTCAAAATAAAAAATAAAACAGGCTGGGAATGTAGCTCAGTGGCAGAATGTAATCCTCGTTCAATCCTCAGTACTGAAAAAACAAAGTAGAATACTGTCCTACATTTCACTTCCCTGTGGCTTTGTTACCCTGCTCAGGTCCAGTGCTACTGGATGACCAGATTCCTACCCCAGTCTAATCTTGCTTATCTTTAAGGACAGAATATCTGAAGGCCAGAAGTTCCTCTTCAGATGGGCTAGCTGAAACTAGTTGGATCTAAGGCCACTACCATGTGACCTCCAGACAACCTATAACTTATTTATAATATAATCAAATACATGAATATTTCTCCCCCTTGTTTCTTTTACCCTAAATCTATAATCTTCTGACCCCAAGTGGGGAAAGTTGATTGGGAATTCATCTCCCACTTCTATTGCTAAGAATAAAAGTGCCCTTCACTACTTAATTGATGTTTGGTCTTATTATTGGTTTCACAATTCCAATAGGGAAAAAGGATATAATACACCACCTTTCCCTACTTGGCTTTTGTTCTTAGCCCTTAATTCCATCAGTGGCAGAGAAATCTAGTTCCCTAAATCTCCATTTGCCAGTCCAGTTCTTGCCAATGAGATATGATCGAAAGGGACATCTATACCTCCAAACAAAAGCATTTTAGAGCCAAACACAACCCTCCAGCTCCAACTTCCCCTGCAACAACAATCTAGAAGACCATGAGAGCAATGGAGAAACTATACAATAGAAACAGCCTGAATTGCTGAGTCACTTTATTGGGCAGCTGCCCTGGGAAATTGGCTGGGTCAGTGGATTTTGCATGGAAAAAATGAACTTTGTTGGGTTAAACCACTGAGCCTTGGGGGTTAATTTGTTACCACAGGATAATTAAATATCTGTTATACACTGAATTATGCCAATGCCCCACAATTCATATGTTGAAGTTCTTACCCCCAGTATCTCATAATGTCACTCTATTTAAAATAGAGATGGTCTTAACAGAGGTGATCAGGATGGACCCTAATTCAACATGACTGGTGTCCTTGTAAGAAGAGATTAATATACAGACACACAAAGAGAAAAGACTATGTGAAGACAGGGAGAAAATAGCCATTTGTAAGCCAAGGAGAGATGATTCTGAAGGAATCAACAGTTTTTATCCATTGATGTTAAATTGCTAGTCCCCAACAAATTTCTGTTGTTTAAATCAAGGATCTGTGGCCCTTTATTATGGTAGCACTAGCAAATGAATTCAGGATACACTATCTAAATTATTTATTTTGCTTCTTTCTTCTAGAATGTACATGCATAATAAAAGTAAAAATGTTTAGTTTAATATTGTGTCCATGGCACTTAGAATAGGTCATGACACCAAACAAAAGCTCAATTAATATGTATCAAATGACTAAACATTGGAATGAAATTTTTCAAAAAAATATTTCTAGAGCTCTATTCATTTTTCTAACTTTCCTTAATATTTTTAAGACTCCTTTGAGTTAATCTTGACTTTTCATTTATAATATTGCCCATTTGCTTTTCTTTCATTTGGGGGGGGTTAGGATCTTGGGGATTTAACCCAAGAGCAATTTCCATGGAGCTACATCCCAGCCCTCCCCATTTTTTTTTTTTTTGAAACAATGTCTCACTAAGTGGATTAGGGCCTCACTAAATTGTTGAGGTTGGACTTGAACTTGTAATCCTCCTGAGCTACTAGGATTACAGGTAATGCATCACTGTTTCTGGCTTTTTTTTTTTCCTTAAAGCAATGATGATGTGAATTTGGTTGAAATATTTCAGGACAATTTCAATTTTATTCAATTTCCAGTAATCAATTTTTCCTCTTAATTTTTATTTTCACCTTTCCATTGGTTTTCTAACTTATTTTTCTAAGTTTTAGATTAGTTATACTTCACAGTTTTTCTTTTCCTAGGCAACAGACTTTTCTGCTTTAAACTCTTTTTTAAGTAAAGAATATAGTAATTACAGCTTTGACTGTGTTGTACAAATTTTAATTAATACTACTTAGGTTGCATAAAATAATATGTGCTAATTTTTTAGGTATAGATGGACACAATATCTTTATTTATTTTCATATGGTGTTGAGGATTCATCCCAGTGCCTCACACATGTGAGACAAACGCTTTACCACTAAGCTACAGCCCCAGCCCATGAAGAATGTTCTTTAGTCTTATATTATTTACATTGGTTTATTTCTTTGGGTTTTTTTATATATATTTTTCAAATTGTCAACGGACCTTTATTTTATTAATTCATTTATATGTGGTGCTGAGAATCGAACCCAATGCCTCACACATGCTAGGCAAGTGCTCTCCCACTGAGCCACAATCTCAGCCCTTCTTTGTTTCTTTTTTGATACTGGGAATGAAACTCAGGCAAGGGCACTTTACCACTGAGCCACATCCCAGTTCTTTTTATTTTTTTATTTTGAGTTGTGGTCTTGCTAAGTTGCTGAGGCTGGCTTTGAATTTGTTATCCTCCTGCCTCAGCCTCTGGAGTGTCTGGGATTACCAGTGTAAGCCACCACACTCAGCTATTGGTATACATTTTATTTATTTATATTTAGTTACAGATGGAAACAATACCTTTATTTATTTTTATGTGGTGCTGAGAATTGTACCCAGTGCCTCACATGTGCTAGGCAAGCGCTCCACCACCGAGCTACAACTCTATTCCTGTTACAGACTTTAATAACAACATTTTGCAAAACAATATTTCTAAGAAGATAGCATGTAAAATTTAACTTTATATTTTAAAGGGATTCATCTGTCTCCAAATTAAACTATTTATGAAATAATCAGAATTTAGAAAACATATATCCCTACTGTTTGTCCCATTTTATTCCCTATAAAAATCTATTACATTCATCTAGTTTTTCACTGTCAACTTATTCTGTTCTACCTATTTCACTTCTTTTTACATGTATCTTTTTTAAAAATAATTTTTAGTTGTAAGTAGACACAACACCTTTATTTATTTTTATGTGATGCTGAAGATCAAACCCAGTGCCTCACACATGCTAGGAAAGCGCTGTACCACTGAGTCATAACCCCAGTCCTATATGTATATTTTTTAATAAACTAGTTTTAGAATAATTTTAATTTATAGAAAATTTGCAAAAATAGTTCAAATTTTCTATATATCTCACAATCAGTTTCTCTGATTCACATCTTACATTAGTATGTGAATTAACCAAAAGTATACATTAAACTAAAGTCCACACTTTACTCACATTTCCTCAGTTCCCTTTTCTGTGCCAGGGCCCCATCCAAGGTACTATATCACATTTGTCAGCATGTCTGCTTAGGCTTCTCTTAGTTGTTCATTTCTTAGGTTTCCCTTGTTTTTGGTGGCCTTGATAATGTTCAGGAGTATTAGTCGGATATTTATAGAATGTTCCTCAGTTGGGAATTATTTTCCCCATAGTTCCACTGGTCTGACTGGGGTGATGGGTTTTGAGAGGAAGATTAGAGGTAAAGTACCATTCTCGTCACATGTCAAGGATACACACCAGAAATCTGAGTTATGACTATGAATGACCTCAATCACCTGGTTGAGGTGTCTATCAGGCAAACACTTTTACCACTTACTTAAACTACCAGACCAGGACCAAATTTAAATACTGTAGATGTGATTTTAAAAAAAACCCAGGGCTAGGGCTGTAGCTGAGTGGTTAAGCAACTGCCTGGCCCATATGAGACATTAGGTTTAATTCTCAGCACTACATAAAAATAAATAAAGATATTGTGTTCATCTACAACTAAAAATATTTTTAAAAAACTATTTAATTCTCAAATATTATTTTCTTTCTCTATTCTATATAAACCCTATCTTCGAGATAGGGTTTCACTATATTACCCATGTTGGCCTCAAACTCCTGGGCTCCAGCAATTATTCTGCCCCAGCTGCTCAAGAAACTAGGACTCTAGGAGTGTGCCACCATGCTTGGCTCCCATTTTCCTCTTGAGGAGATGGAATATGAATTTGGGGGTTGATTTAGTATCCTGCATTCTCTACATGAGGATTTCTTCCTTTCCATTTTCCTTGTACCCTAACAAATCTTACAATTCTCACCTCTTTTGAAATCTAATCATCTATCACAGATACTGTGGCTCATCAGTCCAGAAACTGCTATAAAGGAAAAGCTAAAACCTTAATCTATCAAATGTCCTTGTTATCAAGGTTCTGGGCCAATGAAATAAAAGCTAAAGACATGTGGCAGGGCATTTCATCCTGAAATAAAGAGGTGAAGCCTAAGAAAAACTCCTCTTGGGGAAAAAAATAAATATATACACACACATACATCATATATATATATATATATATCTTCTAGGGTTCTTGCCCAGCACTTCCTATTTTCTTAGCTAATTCTCACTTATTATTCTTCAAGAAATTTCAACCTAAGGAGTCCTAGACTAGGTCAGGTGCTTTTGTTGCATACTTGCACAGCTCCACAAACTTTTCCTTTATAATATTTATCAAAATGATAATTAGTGACATGTTAAGGAAAGTCTGGGTTGCAATGTAAGCTTTACCTGCCTGGTTTACTATTATATCCCAAACACCTAATTACTGTCCCTTGCACTTGGGAGTTACTCAATAAGTATTTGAATGAACAAATTTGCAAAAGAGGATTACCTTATAAGCACAGTCACCAAGTACATAAAAATTAAGCAATATTTATATTTTTCTCCTTGGCCCCCACTCATGCTAATCAGTCCCATTCTTACTTCCTAATAATGTACAAAATCTCTAAACACTTGAGGAAAACCAACAGTATGAAAGAAAAAGATTAAGACTGACAAAAAAAATCTAAGAAAATGAAATAAAAAAATTAAATTAAAACCAAAAATATGTTTTCATAAATAAGACCAGAATGAATTATTTAAACCATGGCTCAAGCTGAAAATGCTATATAAAAATTTTGAAGTACATATTCTTTTTGTTGTTGCTACTGCTAATGCTATTATTGCTGTGGTCACTAGAGACTGAACCCATGGGTGCTCTACTTCTACCACTGAGCATTACATCCCCAGCCCTTTTTATTTTTTGAGACAGGGTCTTGCTAAATTGCTGAAATTGGCCTCAAACTTGTCAGCCTCTGAAGTCACTGGGATTATAGGCATGCACCACCATGCCTGGCTTAAGTACGTTTTTAAAAACAAAAGAAAGACTGGCAAGCTTCTCTAGAGTCAGTGGACTAAAATCTAAGTGAAGGCATGCATCCAAAGTGGTAACAGAGCACTAAAATCATGACTGTACTATGTGTATATACCAAACAGGACAGATGTGAGATTTGGTTCTGATGGCCTCCCAAGGGCCAGGGAGATCGAAGTCCAAGTTCAGTGTCACCCCAGGAAGATAACGCGCCTCTCCAAGGCTGAGATCCCACTCTACCCCCAATCTATAAGATTGCAAAAAAGAAAAGATACTTTGGAGTTGGTGGGGAGAGTCTGAGGAGAGAGGGAGGGTGTGAAAGCTGTAAACAAACTGGATGACTAAAGTAAAGATACTAAGCATTGGTAAGGATATAAAGCACAGAACTCTCAAATTGTTATATATAGAAAAGATAAGTAAATTAGTAAAACCACTTTGAACTATTGGTTAAGTATTATCTAATAAACTGTACATGCACAAGGACCATCTTATGATCTAGACATTCTACTCTTATATATAGACCCAAAAGAAAAACATGCATATAGTTTTCAAGGGACAGGTACAAGAATGTTCATATCAGCATTATTTGTAACAGCTCAAAGGCAGAAACAATCCAATGTTCATCAATAGTAGATGGATGAATAAATTCATATTTATACACCACCACCATAAAAATAAACTACAACCACAGCAACACAGATAAGTATCCACGCCCTTGTGTGAATAAAACAAATAATATATATTCCATACAATTCCATACCATTTTGCAAAGAGAAAACTGAAGGGATACTATGGTTTGGGAGATAAAACCATATAGAAGTTGGGTGTGGTGGAGCATGTCTATTGACTTGAGAGGGTGAGGCAAGAGGTGCAACTTTGAGGCCAATCTCAGCAGCTAATGAAGTCCCTGTCTCATAATAAAAAGTTAAAAAAGAACTGGAAATATAACTCAGTGGTAAAGTGCCCATGAATTAAATCCCTAGTACCTAAACAAATAAATCCATATAGAAAAAAAAAGAAGAAAATATCAATCACAAAAAGGCAAGATGGTGGTTATGTTTATAGAAGGCTGTGAAGGACGTAGAACTAATTCAAAGAGAATAGTTAGCAAACTATTGCAATAGCTCAAGTCAAGGCTATGGTAACCTGTACTGGGGTAATTGCAGTAGAGTAGGTGAATTTGAAATTACTGTAACTAAAAATACTATTATGGACCAAATGGTATACTATCAAAATTCATGTTAAAACCCTAACTAACCTTCACTGTGGCTGTAATTGGAAAAAGGAAATAATTAAGGTTATGTGAGGTCATGAGGGTGGGGCTCTGATCTATAGGACTGGAGTCCATAAGAAGAGACATTGGTGAGCTCAGTCCTTCCCCAAACCCCATTAAGGACAGATCATGTGAGGGCCACACTGGAAGGCAATCATCTGAGCTGGGTCTGGTCATGCACAACTGTTAACCCAGCTACACAGGAAGCTGAGGAAGGAGGACTGAAAGTTTGAAGCCAGCCTGGGTAATTTGGTTGGACCAACTCATAAAAAGGAAGGGAGGGAGTAAGTAAAGAAAAACAGCCATCTGCAAGCCAGGAAAAGAACCCTCACCAGCAATCAGCAACCAAACCTACTAGACTTGTTCTGGAATTCCAGCATCCAGAACTACGAAAAAATAAATTTGTTTAAGCCACCCAGTTTGTGGTATTTCACTGGGGCAACCTGGGCAGGCTAATATGTATTGTGGTACTAAGAAGTGGGCACTTCTGTAATAAATACCTAAAAATGAGAAAGTAGTTTTGGAACTGGGTAATGAAGTTGAAAAAGTTTGGATGCGAATGCTAGACTTGGATTGTCATGATAGGACTGTTGGTGGAAATATGGACCAACACAATTGGATGAAAGGTGAGAACTCAAAAAGAAGAGAGCTCCAGGGAAAGCCTCCATCTTACTACAGAAAACACAGAGCATGAACAGAATGCTCAAGGACATTATGGACATTAAAGGTCATTCTTGTGAGGTCTCAGACAGATCTGTTATTTTATTAATTAGAACAAATGTAATCCCTTGGTGTAAAATGAAAGAACTTGGCTGAATTGTGTTCTGGCGTTTTGTAGAAGGTAGAAATTGTGAGCAATGAAATGGAATAATTGAGATCTCTAGGAAAAGTATTGGTTTTTCTTTATAACTTAAAATGCTTAAAAAAATCTTTTTTTTTTATACAGATAGATTGAAAGACTTTTAAGCAAAAAGGAGCCACAGAGCCTTTCTTTCTCTCTGCCTACTCAGTTCTACTTTACAGTATACTTTCATTTTCACTTTCAATAAATCTATGCTCTGTCTGGCCTTGTTTTATTTTGTTTTTTTAAAAGGACAGGCTGGGGCTACAGCTCAATGGCAGAGCTCTTGCCTCATACATGTGAGGCACTGGGTTCATTCCTCAGCAGTGCACAAAAATACATAATAAAGGCATGCTGTCCATCTACAACCACCAAAAAAGATTTTTTTAAAAAAGGACCTATAATTTAATTTGGAAAATTCTCAGCCTATATATACTGCAGTAATAAAAATAAGAAAATGTTCTGAAAGGAACACTAAATATGACTGATAATTTTGCACCTGAGCAAAATCCAAGAATAAAAATGAGATTATACACCTTACAAACATTGTCAGCTAGACCTCACTCAATGAAACAGTAATAACAGAATAAAAGGTGTGGGGCTTTCGGGATTCCACAGGACAAGACAATAGAGCAATATGGCTATGAATCTGAGCTTTTCTCTTTTAAAAAAGTGAGGAACATCTCAAAGGTGATGGGCAAGGCTGCACTGCCACCCAGGGTTCCAGGAACAAGAGCATGCTGCCTGAATGGTCCTGGAGGATATAGCATCAAATCACAAGGACAATTCTTGAGACTTAAGGTTTAATGGGATTTGTCTTACTAGATTTTGAACTTGTATGAGGTCTGGCATCCCTTTCCTTTGACCTATTTCTCCCCTTTGGAATGGCTCTCTATCCTATGTCTGTCCCGCCATTGTATTTTGCAAATAACTTATCTGATTTCACAGATTCATAAACAGAGGAGGATTTTACCTCAGGATGATTATACTTGATTTAGATTTAGATGAGACATTCAAATAAGAAGACCATGGGAACTTCTGGATGGAATGAAAGCATTTGCATGAGAGAACATAAATTTTGAGAGGCCAGAAGGTTATGGACAGAATGCCAGTCACCTCCAAAATTCATATGTTGAAGCCCTAAGCCCCAATGTGGCTTTATTTGGAATAAGTAATTTGGATTAAATTAGGTCATAAGGGTGAGGCCCTGAATTGAGAAGACCAGTGTCCTTATTAACAGAGAATCCATCCATGAGTCAGCCTCCTTATATCAAAGAAAACATTCTGCATTTGGCTTTTTGGGATTGGCTAACTTCACTTAGCATTATCTTCTCCAATGCCATCCACTTACCTGCAAATGCCATAATTTTATTCCCTTTTATTGCTGAGTAAAATTCCATTGTGTATATATACCACGTTTTTTATTCATTCATCCACTGAAGGGCACCTAGGTTGGCTCCACAGTTTAGTTATTGTGAATTGTGCTGCTATAAACATTGATGTGGCTGTGTCCCTCTAGTACGCTGTTTTTAAGTCTTTTGGGTATAAACAGAGGAGAGGGATATCTGGGTCAAATGGTGGTTCTATTCCCAGATTACCAAGGAATCTCCATACTGCTTTCCATATTGGCTGCACCAATTTGCAGTGCTACCAGCAATGTATGAGTGTACCTTTTTCCCCACATCCTTGCCAACACTTATAGGGCAGAGGGGTGGGAGGGAAAGGGAGGGGGAAGAGGATTAGTAAGCATGGTGGAATGTGATAGACATCATCATCCAAAGTACATGTATGAAGACACGAATTGGTGTCAACATACTTTATATACAGAGATATGAAAAATTGTGCTGTATACATGTAATAAGAATTGTAATGTATTTGCAGTTGTTTATTTTTTAAAAAAAAATTGAAAAAAAAAACCCAGAGAATCCAAAGAGTTCTTTCTCTTTCTTTCTCTCTCTCTCTCTCTCTCTCTCTCTCTCTCTCTCTCTCTCTCTGGTTTTCCCTCAGCCTCATTACTTGCATGCACATTGAGAAAAGCCCATGTGAAGACATATTAAGAAAGTGGCTGGTAGAGTTCTCTTATCAGAAACCAATCCTGTTGGGCCTTGATCTGGGAAGTTCAGCCTCTAGAATTTGTAAGACAACAAATTTCTGGGCTATTTTGTTGGGAGCCTAAGCAGGCCAACATGCTTACAAAAAGTGAGAAGCATTAATGTATAATAAAGATAAATTCTTGTCATTAATAATAAAATATAACAAATTAATGTCTAAAACACACTACTGGTCTTATGATGGCAATTACTAAAATGGGAAACCTAAAACTGATTATTAGAAAAGATTGGGGTCTACAATGAAATTTTTACATATAATTTTTACTCTTATATAGTTTTTCTAAAACTGTGCATATTACTTCCATCAATCCTTTAAAGTTAAAATACCATACCTTCGGGCTGAGGTTGTGGCTCAGTGGTTGAGCGTTTGCCTAGCATGTGTGAAGCACTGGGTTTGAGCCTCAGCACCGCATATAAATAAATGAATAAAATAAAGGTCCATCAGTATCTCAAAAATATCTTTTAAAAAAAATACCATACCTTCATTTCCTAAATTTCAGTCATCCAAGTGTTTTTTAATTTTTGTTATATGTACTCTTGTTAATTTTCAACCAACTTATTTAAAATTAAATCATTTATTTTACTTGACTTTCAACTTTTACTGCTTACAATTATGTTTTTCTGAGACACATTAAAATATGTCTATTAAAAAATGTTTACCAAGCTGGATGTGGTGGTACACGCCTGTAATCCCAACAACTTGGGAGGCTGAGGCAGGAGCATTGCAAGTTTGAGACCAGTCTGGGCAATTTAGTGAGACCCTGTCTCAAAATTAAAAATATAAAAGGTTAGGGATGTTGCTCAGTGATAGAGCACACCTAGGTTCAATCTGAAATATTGCAAAAAAAAAATGTTTATCCATGTTAACCTAAAATTATCTCCCTGTTTCTGGAGTACAAAAGAGGCCATGGTTTGAGAAATAGTGCTAGATGCAAAATTTAATCATTTGATGTCTTAGAACCACATTAAACACATAAGAAAATAAATACCTATCTTTCATTATTTATGTATTTATTGTTGCTATTATGTCCAGGTTGGTTCTGAACTTCTAGACTCAAGGGATCCCCATCCCCCTGTCTCCTGAGTAGCTAGGACTACAGGCATGTATCACTGTGTCTAGCTCCTGTCTTTTTTTTGTTGTTTTTTGTTTTGTTTTCAATACATCCCAGTCCTTTCTAACATTTTTTGAGACAAGGTCTCACTAAGTTTCTAAGGCTGGCCTCAAACTTGCAATCCTCCTGCCTCAAACTCCCAAGTCACTGGGATTAGAGAATATACCACTGTGCTTAGCTCCTGCCTTGTTTTTTTATAATTAAATACCTCCACAAGTAATACCCCTGAAAAAAACATCTGAGTATTGTAATTTCCCATGTTAGATGACTAAATTGTACTAAATATAACTTGAAAATATTTCACATCATGAAAAGTTACATATTTTAAAACATTTAATATAAAAAATGCTTAATGTTCGTAAAAAATTTGAAAACTACTTTTGTCATATATGGTTTTAGATACATAAAATATAAAAGCTTTTTTGTGTGTATTAAGGATATACTAAGCTATATTCCCAGCCCTTTTTATTTTATGTCAGGATCTCACTGATTTGCTGAGGTCTTGCTAAATAGCTGAGGCTGGCTTCAAACTTAAAATCTTCCTGCCTTGGCTTCCAAAGTCCCTGGAATTATAGGCATGTTCCATTGCTCCTGGCAAGAAAAGGTATTTATAAAAGAAAATTTTGTAAATAATCAAATAGCCGAACTCATAGTGAAATAGAATATTTATTTGAATTTCTCTTGGTAGTAGCACTCAACAAAGAAAAAATAAACCAAGCTGTGACATTTTGTTTTAAATGCAGCCATTTTTTGGAAAATGAAACAGTTTTTGTGTTTAATGGCAATAAGTGGGACATCTATTTTAAAACTACCATTTAAGAAGTAGTACTTTAAGAATATATACTATGATTAACATGATGTGTTTTATGGAATAGATGCATATCTGAATGCCAATGTGAATATGGAAGAAATATATATGTGTTAAAAACCACACTGGAAAGCTAAAAGTTCTTTTTTACAAAAAGTAGTTTGAAATAAATAAGAACTTGCTAGTAAACCCCATAAACTTCCACACATGGGATTTAAAAAAAAGTCCCCACCTGCCCCCCCAACACAAAAGAAAAAACTTGGTCAATTTGAGTAGAGACATTACACAACCACTCATTTCTGTACAACATGGAGGCCTGGTTACACAGTCAATATTAACTTCCTAAAGTGCATCTTTTGAAGACTTGTCTAGTAAAATTGCAAAATCAAACATAAAACACTTAACACAGACATGCAATAACAAAGCTAAATCATTATAGTGCAAAGTTTTTAAAACTACTTTTAAAACTTTTGATTCACCAAAGAATAAAGACATCAAATAGAGTAGTGTTCTCATCCTCCAACAATATGCGTTATATGCTTTTGTTACTTGGCAAATCTTTTTGGAGTCAAATAAAAATAATGCAGTCTAAACAATATTTCTTCTGTTAATATAATACGATTCCTCAGGCAGAACAGTAAGATGCAGAGGAAGAGTTAGATTTTTGGAAGTTTTGGTGCATTAACCACAGGATTTGCCTCCTGCAAGTATCTCCTCCCTGCACTCTTGTAATCATAGGTGCAGCCGTGAGTTTCTGCATAGCGATGAGATGCACAGAAGTTGTTTCCACATCTAAAGCACAAAAAGAGTTTATGTGAATAGTCACATTTCTATGAAAGGCTCATCTCTTTGGGAGAGAGACAGATGCTTGACTTCAGGTATTCCAACAGGAGCCCTTTGGATCTCCTTAGCAATCTCAGTGCTGACATTTCCCTTCCACTTATAAGCACAGAGACCCCTCCCAAACAAAACAAGTTAATTGTCTATGAATGAAGTTTATAATAAAGAATCCACTATGGAACGAAATAGGGTGTATGCCTTTCTGGAGTAGTAAAATTTCAAAAGCTGATAAATATGTCCACCATATCTCTTATATTTAAACCTGGAAAGAACGCTAAATTTCTAAGAAATTTTATTTCATGAAAAAATTAGATTATATAAAAGATAACTATGCCATAAAAGGATTTTTAAAAAATGTTTCTAGGGCTGGGGCATAGCTCAGTGGTACAGCACTTATATAGCTTTGTGAGGCCCTGGGTTCAATCCCTAGTACCACAAAAAAAAATTAAAATAAATGCTTTGAGCAATAAGATAGGCTGTTTTCAGTTGGACCTGATACATTCTAAAAAGTAGCAATTATTTTCAATGCTTGGCCTAATCCTAAGGGCAGATAAAGATATCAATCAATGCTAATAAAAGACATAGTTGTGGGAAGAAAAAAATATATTATTAAAAGAACAGTGATCTGTTTTGAAATGAGTGAACCATATAATTGTTAAAATTCACAGTAAATTAAATTCAGTCCTTTTTTTGGCTATTTAAAATAGAATATTGGAGAAGGGGTTCTTGTAGGTAATAGTCAAACAAAAACCAAGTGTATTAACAAAGAACAAAGAAGGTCCATTCTGTCCTATTGGCTTATTGGGTAGTGGAAGATCTGCTTTTGCCTTTTGGAAATTCATTAACTATCTACTTGCTCTTTACTTCAGTCAATTAGGAATTCAACTGAAGGTTGCTACTTGAACATCAGCTTGATGTTATGAATGGCCAATTTAAATAATGTTTTATTTTGCATAATCCCCATGCTGGGTCACAACAGAGAAAGCATCTTAGCTTCTCCAGCTGGCCAACCTGCCTGCATTCGTAGCTAGTAGCCAGTCCAGTTTTCTTTCCACAAAGAAAACAATGCTTTGTTGTTTTTTTCTTTGTTTGAAGAGGGGCTTTCACAGGTGGGAGGTGATGGGTACATTCCCCTGTTTAGAGAAAGGACATCTTGATTAATATAGGCATTAAATTCTAAATGTGAATATCACTAAGCAAAACACAAGACACATTCCTGTAATGATAAACATCTATGATGTAAGAATTTAATTTGTATCATTTTCTTTTTTGCATAATAGGGATTGAATCCAGGGGTGCTCTACCACTGAGCTCTACCCATAGTCCTTTGCCAAAGTGCTAGGTTGGCCTCAAACTTGTGATCCTCCTGCCTTAGGCTCTTCAGTAGCTAGGATTATAGGCATGTGCTACTACACCCAGCTTTATACAATTTTTATATTGAAAATTATTTACAGAACCTACAAGTTGCAGGAGTAGTTTCCTAAATTTTTTTTAAGATGTGATAGGATTCTACTGATACTAAGACAATATTTTTTAAGACTTCTTGTATAAACCAACACTTTGCTGATTAGATCTGAGGATAATCAGCTTACATATAGTATACCAAACATTGAAGAGATCAAGAAAAGTATCTGGTTCAAAGTTGTCCTTGATGATTCCCCTGAGAACAATGTCTTTGCAAAGCAATCATCCTGCCAACATTGAGGTATATCAGAGGATCATGGGGCTTTTCTTTTAGTGATAAGCTACCACAGAAAGTAAATTCTCAACAATGAGCAACTTTCATTGTTTCAAATTTCATTCTTCCAAAATTTAATAATTTTAAAATTAAAAGAACATGTATTTTTCTCTGTTACTAAGTGCTTTAAAGTCAAAATCAGTTCACATATAAAAAAGCACTCTGAAAAATTTAAATGTTATAATGATATAAATGTTATAAATAGTGACTAACACAGTACACAGCTTGATCTCACAGTATTACTTTTTTAAAAAGTATAGTTTTACAGAAAAAATTATTAGGGGCTGGGGATTTATCTCAGTGGTAGAGCTTTTGCCTAGCATGTTCAAGGCCCCAGCACCAAAAATTTTAGTAAATTCTATACTATTGTAACTTGATTTTTTTTCTTTTTCTTCTTAAAAATAAGAGAATATCTCGCCAGGTGTGGTCACCTGCAATTCCAGTGATTCAGGAGGTTGAAGGAGAAGGATCTCAAGTTGGAGGCTGATGAATAAATTCTACCCATTTCAGGAGAGAAACATGATGGCAATAATGATGATTTTTCCCATTTTCATAACATGCACAAAGTCCTTACCCTTTGAATTTCTTTCAATGTGAACTCATAAGTCCTATGAAGAATTCTGTGACATCTGCTGTAATTTTGAAAAGATTCCCATAGCTTTTCATGAAGGAGGCCAGTTAAGACTTAGTAAGTCTTAAGACTTTGTCTCAAGAAAAAATAAAATAAAAACGGCTGAGGATATAGTTCAGTGGTAGAGCACCACTGGGTTCAATCCCTAGTACTAAATGATTGGTGATGATGATGATGATGATGGCATATTTCATGTGAATGAAATAAATTTGTTTGATTATTAACTTAAATGTCTTTAGAATTGACCAAAATCAACAAACCCTTTGGGAGAGGGTACTGGGATTGAACCCAGGGGCACTCGACCACTGAGCCACATCCCTATTTTGTATTTTATTTAAAGACAGGTCTTACTGAGTTGCTTAGTGCCTCATTTTGCTGAGGCTGGGTTGAACTTGTGATCCTCCTGCCTTAGCCTCCCAAGCCACTGGGATTACAGGTGTGAGCCCCTGTGCTCAGCCCAATTCTCTCTTTGTATTTATATTTTTAAGAGGTAAAAAGTACCCCATATCACCTTTGTGAAATGTTCCTGGTAATTCTAAGTGCACTGAGAAAAAAAGCTCTTATTGAATTGGTGCGTAGGAGCCATTAGGAGTCATTCAGTTACTTCTTTCAAGTTTTTTCCAGTTTTGTGCAAGAACTGGGAGTACATTTTACAGACTGATAGTAAAGCAGACTCAATTTTGTTGGGCTTGTATATTGAGCACCCAATCTGTATTGTGGCAAAAGATATAGCATCAATTAACTGTAAATCTGAATTTTTAATCTTTAAATAGAGTTTTCATAGTCTTTCATCTGCCTAATAAATATTAAACTCAGGCCTCTCATACTTTTTCATAGTAGTTGATTAGAACTTCACAGGTGCCAGAACCATTGACACTCTCCCACTTTTCTTTTCATTCCTCTGCTTGTTCTTACTATTTTTATTGGCCTTTGATAAGTGCCATCAAGCATTTGTGAGTCCCTATTATTTTTAACAAGTATGGACAGTAGCTTTGAGCTTATCTGATGAATTGGGATGTATCTCAGTGGTAAGAGGGTATACTTAGCATTCATAAGAAGACCAATGAAGAAACTTAGTAAGTCAATAAAGTAAAACTTACACCAAAAATTAGTCTCCAGATAACTCAGAATGATACAATTATTACTTAGGTGGGTTCAATTCTCAGCACCAAAATAAATAGATAGATAGATAAATAATAACTTGCACAGGACCCACAGGGACGGCATCTATACAAGATACCTAACAGAAGCACATTTATTTTCAACCACCTTTGAAGCTCAGGCTTAGGATATTCTTTCTAAAACAATGGTGGGTCAAAGAAAACTACTGATTATAAATTAGTTCGGTGCAATCACATTTTCATTTTTCTTTCTGTAGGAGATTCTTGAACTCAATATTTTCCAAATTTTTTCATTCAAGAACTATTGTGAATGTGCAGACATAAAGAACATATTAGTGGGCTGGGGTTGTGGCTCAGTGTTAGAGCGCTCACCTAGCATGCACAAGGCACTGGGTTCCATCCTCAGCACTACATAAAGTAAAATAAGATATTGTATCCACCTAAAACTTAAGAATAGATTTTTTTTTAAAAAAAGAACATATCAGTGACAGAATTAGGTGGCATAAAAACATCTGCCATCTCCTATGAAAACTGTTTCTATATATTCTTCTACCCAAAGACAACTATTTATTAGTCATCTACTCCATCACTAATTTTCCTAATATTCCTTTGTCTGGCAATGAAA
This sequence comes from Marmota monax, assembly GCF_021218885.2. Classification (NCBI taxonomy): domain Eukaryota; kingdom Metazoa; phylum Chordata; class Mammalia; order Rodentia; family Sciuridae; genus Marmota; species Marmota monax. Next base: position 2,832,202 of record NW_026692713.1, on the reverse strand, counting down.
GCCTTACATGTCCAATATGATGGTTTATAACTTTCCAGAGCCATTTCCTACTATTTACCATGTCATACCAACCCTGAATGATGTACTGGGTCCGTTCACATCCAAAGTCTTTTTCCAAAATTCTCTACATCACATGCCAACCTATTAAAATTCTACTTATCCTGTAAGACATCATCAATCCTCAACTCTTCTCTGAAGCTTCCTCACAAATGTGTATTACATGCATAAAGAAAAATTTCATAAAATAATGTTGATGTATAGAATAAAACTAAGGTTAAAAAAGATAGAGGCTTGGGGTAAAACTCAGTGGTAGAGCATTTGTCTAGCATGGTGGCTTTAATCCCAAGCACTGCCAAAGTAATTTTTTAAAAAGACAAAAATAATAGCAAATCAAAATAAAAATCTGTTGTGATTTTTTTTTGTGTGTGTGGCACTAGAGACCAAACCCAGGGCCTTGTACATTCAAAGCAAGCACTCTACCAACTGAGCTATATCCCCAGCCCTCAAAATAAAAATCTATAATAACATAATAGCCAAGAATTAAAAAGAAAGAAATGTAGCTCAGTGGTAAAGCACTTGCTTAGCAAGCATAAGGCTCTGGATTCGATGTCTAGTGCCACATTAGAAAATAAGAAAAAAGAAAAAATATTTCAAATACAAAGACCAAGTAAGGTAATTCTACAGAGCACCCGCTGATTTTGAAATTATGGAGATCTTTGGTGACCTCAGGATTAGCAATTCAGAAGATCAGCAAGAAGAGAAGAAAGCACTGAAACCTACATTAAGACGGATGGAGTAGATGAAAGATGCAAATTACTAAAAGGCTTTACTGTGAATTAGGACAGCACAGTATGTCAAGGAAAAACTATAACATTAAAAGTGGATATATCACAGAACTGGGTTGTGGCTCAGCAGTAGTGTGCTCGCCTAGCACGTAGGAGGCCCTGGGTTCGATCCTCAGCACCACATATAAATAAACAAAATAAAGGAATTATGTTCATCTACAACTAAAAAAAAAATTTTAAAAAGTGGATATATTACAGTAATCAAAACATTGTGGCACTGGCATATACATATATAGACCAATGGAAGAGAATAAAGACCTAAGAAATAAACCCTCATCTATGAGGTCAAATAACTTTCAACAAAGGTGCAAAGATCTGGCAAGATTTGGCACCTTTATTAAGGGAAGAGTAGTCTTTTCAATAAATGGTACTAGGAAAACTAGATGCCCGCATTATAACAAAATAAAGCTGGGCTATCATCTAATATCATATTCAAAAATCAACTTAAAATGGATCAAAGATCTAAATGTATGGCCTACAACTATAAAACATCTAGAAGAAAACAACATGAGAAAACTTTCATGATACTAGATATCTAGAATATGACACCAAAGACACGAGTGACAAAGGGGAAAATACACAAACTGGATTTCATGAAAATTAAAAACTTGTGCAACAAAAGACACTTTTTAAGAGAGTAAAAAGTTTAGGCATAGCAGCACTTACCTATAATCCTAGCAATTTAGGAGGCTGAAGCAAGAAGATTGCGAAGTTTAAGACCAGCCTCAGAAACTTAGTGAAACCTTAAGCAGCTTGGCAAGACCCTGTCTCAAAATGCAAAAATAAAATAAAAGGGTTGGGGATAAAACTCAGTGATAAAGTGCCCCTGGGTTCAATCTCCAGTGCCAGAAAAAAAAAGTAGAGAAAAAAAAAGTGGAGAAAAGTTTGCAAATAATTTCATGATAAAGGCTTAATTTCTAGAACACATAAATGACTTGTAAAATCCAATAATACAAAACAACCAGCCTGATTAAAAAATGTATAAAGGATAGGAATAGATATTTCTCTAAAGATATACTAATGGCCAGAAACACCTGAAATTTAGCCAATGAGGCAATCAACATCACTAATTAGAGAATTGATGATATCACTAATCATTACAGAAAAGTAAATCAAGCTAGGTACCCTGGCACATGCCTATAATCCCAGCAATTTGGGAGGCCAAGGCAAGGGGATCACAAGTTAAGACCAGTCTCAGCAACTTAGTGAGGCCCTAAGACACTTAGGAAGATCTCGTCTCAAAATTTTTAAAAATTATAAATGAATAAAAAATAAAGAAATGCAAATCAAAACCACATTACATATCACCTTACACTCATTAAAATGGCTGTTTGGAAAACAAAACCAGAAAACAAGTACAAACAAGGAGAACTGGAATCCTGTGCACTATTAGTGGGAAAATAATATGGTGATTCCTCAAAAAATTAAAAATAAATCAGGTGTGGTAGCACACACCTGTAATCCCAGTAACTCAAGAAGTTGAGACAGGAAGACTGCAAATTCAAGGCTGGCCCCAGCAACTTAGCAAGGCCCTGTGTTAAAATAAAAAACAAAAAGGGCTGGTAATTTAGCTCAGAGGTACTATGCCCTTGGTTCAATCCCCAGTACAAAAAAAAGAGAAAAATAAAGTACCATATGATCCAGCAGTTTCATTTCTGATATACACCCCAAGGAATTTAAAGTAGTATCTCAAGTTCGCAGCACTATTACTCACTCTAGATAAAATGTGGAATCAACACAGGTGTATTACTGACTGATGAATGGATAAGCAAACTGTGCTACATAAAACAATGGAATATATGCCTTAAAAAGGAAGAAAATGTTGACATGTGCTACAACACAGATAAACCTTGAAGACATTATGATAAGTGAAATAAGCCAGTCACAAAAAGACAAATACTATATACACTTATATGGTACTTAAGAGTGGTTGCTGAGGGAAGCAGGGAGGGAGAAAATAAGGACTTGGTGGTTCTTTTTTGTTTTTGTTTTGTTTTTGAGATGGGGTTTTCCTATATTGTGCCTATGCAAAGTTTCAGTTTTGTAAGATGAAAAGAGTTCTGGAGATAGATGGTGGTTATGGTTGCCCAATAATGGGAATATACTTAATGCAAAGAAACTGTATACTTAAATTATTAAAAAAGTAAAATTTGTGAAAAAAGTAAAATTACTACACAAAAAATTTGAAAAAGTAAGAAGATATATTAAGACTCCATAATATCAGCCCTTACACAGAAATGGAAAACAAATCCTAAGTATCTCTTAAAAACATAAAACTCACATGATAACTATAATATATAAAGGTGGCACATCTTGGATAATGAATTTCCCAACTCTGGTCTGGATATTAAAACAAAAGAAGATAGGAATAGCTTCCCTATCCTTGAAAATACTGACTGATTAGTGCAACTTTAAGGTGACAGCACTTACTGGTAGGAGGAAATACTAATGTTATAGTCACTCCTGCTACTATGTTTTAGACAGGGCTAGTCCTAGAGATTGCTCCTTTCTTTTTCTTTTTTAGTACTAGAGATTGAACCCAGGAGCACTTCACCACTAAGCTACATCCCAAAGTCCTTTTTTTTTTTAACTTTTTATTTTCAGACAGTGTCTTGCTAAGTTGTTGAGGCTGGCCTCAAACTTGTGAACCTCCTGCCTCAGCCTCCCAAGTCACTGGCATTACAGGTATATATGCCACTGAGCCCACCTATTTTTTTTCTTTTATCCAGAAATAACTATCAGTCCATCAAAAAGAGAGTCTTACCCTTGATACTGAAGCAATGATGTTAAAAACATCTTTCTAGAGTAATTCCTCAAAGCCCATTCAGTATCCCATCAGGACTCAAGAGTGGCCAGCCACTAGGGGATGGGAACTATATGTTAATTCTTCAATAATCTTGTTTTTTTCATATAGACCATATCTTTTCCCAGACAAAGGATGTCAATTTCAATTCTGTTTTATTCTTCAGTTCACATAATGAATTTCTGAACTGGAATAAAGTTTAGGGAGAGAGTTTACTCTGTACATACCATAGAAAATGTTCTTCCCATTTCTCTTTGAAAATTCAACATTATACATAGTAATGTGATTATTAGCTTTATATTATTTTCAAAATAATCTATAGCTTACCTACTCTTTTCCCTGCTGCTGCATTATTTCCATTCATTCCAATACCACGGGCAGACTACAATTAAAACACAAAAACACCTACAGAGGTGAGTCAATGGGGAATAGAAGAGATCACCAAACATGAAATACTTGCATTTTATTACTAAGATGCTATTGGGCTTCCATTGAAAATTATCTAATCTATCTTTGTTTAATTAACAAATTAACTCGAAAACTGCTTGTCACATTTAGTAATATGATTCTTATTATTATTTAGATTTGATGGCTCAGATAAGAGTTCCTACTTTGAGAAAAATATTAGTAAAAACATTCAGTATTTAGCAATATATAATAAACTGTTTATATGAACTTATTTTCAAATCACACTTCTCAATCTGGGGCTAATATTATTTGAAATTTTATCATAAAAATATTTTTTAAAATTTTTAAAGATTTTTTATAAACTAGGCAAATATTTTCAGAGAAACTTATGAAAAAAGTCCAAACTTAGACCCCTATTTTCTGTAAACAAAAATCAAACTTTAAATATGATGAATAACTTACATGGATAACTACCAGATTATGTTGAAATGAAAACACTTACTAGAAAAAAATCTGTAGGTTCTGACTGGGGAGAACTTTTCCTAAGGCTTTCTTCCTGAAAATGCTGAAGGTTTGTAGACAGACCAATTCCAGAGGGCCGGAGCCTGCCTGCCCCACGTGTGCTCTGTAAACTGTCTTTTCTTGCGCTCTGCGCCAGTGAAGCAAAAAAACCGACATTATTTACACAACCAACGGGCTCTTTGGAAGCCTTGTTGGCTATTTCTGTAATGTCCCGAGCCTCAACTTTGGAAATAATATCAGATCTTTTCCCAGGCGAATCAACTTTAATACCACGAAAGCGAGTAGTCCTAGAGAAGGAAGAATCTGCCATGGTTCGAACATCCAATGACCTGAGCGTGTTTTGTGAAGCAGAAGGGAGGTTCCCAGACTCCAAACATTTGGACTGTCTCTGTGGTTTCACCAGAGAATTACGCAGTGGCATTGGAGCAGAACAGCGAAGTGGTGACAACAGTCCATTCTTGTGAGGACTTAATTCGCGGTGGTTGAGAACTGCAGTGTCTACTGACTCACCACTCAACACTCGTGTAACGTGTTTCAGATGCTGCTCTGTGACTCTCAACCCTTTGTCATCATTAGTGAGTAAGAGCTCTGTGTTTGCCTTTCGAACGCCTTCTAAGCTACTGTTCTGTTCAGTAGCATTTCCTTCTGAAACCGAGGCAAATGGACCCACTTTAAGTAGAAGTGATTCTCCAGGTACACTCCTTTCTGAAGTTGGAAATAAGACACTATCATCTTTGTTATTAGAGGGTAAGTTCCCTGAAATGTGTTTTGTCCGCCTGGGCAGGGATGATCCAAGAACAGAACCAGCAAGCTCTCCACCACTTTCCAACTCCATATGGGGTACCTGAGGTATCAGTCTGCTGTTACTGCTAGGATGAGACAGAGTGTTACTCTCCCAGTTATTCTCCTCCTTAAGTGCTTCACCAGTGAGAGACGAAATAGGTCTATCTGCAGGGGGCTGAGTTGCCAAAGTTGCAGCTGCCTTCCTGGATGGTTCTGGTAGATATTCATTTCCAGGAGAAGATAAACAAGATTGCCCAATGTGTGGCAGGACTCTTAACAACCTGTGGCGTGCTGCTGCTGTGGAACTGCTAGAAGGTCGAGAAGCTATAGGTGGATGAGGTTTTACTTTGACAACTTTCTTAGGCTATAAGAAAAGAGTGAATATATAATTCCTTTACACAGATGAGCTGCCTCTGGTAGCTGCTTTTATCCTAGACTCATTCTCTGGATAGTATGCAACTCTACATCCACCAAACATACTCTTTAAAACTGAAGGTTATGAGCTGGGCACAGTGGTGCTTGCCTCTACTCCCAGCAACTTGGGAGGCTGAGGCAGAAAGATCACAAGTTAAAGGCCAGCCTTAGCAACTTAGCAAGACCTTATCTCAAAATAAAAAATAAAAAGGAATGAGGATGTACCTCGGTGGTAGAGCATCTACGAGCTCAATTGCTAGTACCAGAAAAAGAAATAAATACATAAATAAATTTTTTTTAAATGAAGATTATGATTCTAAGCTGTAGAGATTAATAGCAGTTGCCTAAATCTGAGTATCTTCATGCATTCTCTAAAATAAAATAAAGCAAAATAACAAAAAATCCACAACCAAACAGATGAATAATATAATCAAATAAAATCACCCATATCCCACCCTTCAGCAAACTGGGAGAGATTCAAGTAATATGAAGTTCAAAGAAGAATTAGGAAAAAACCTAAACCTAAAAGACTTATCTGCAAAACCTATGCCAGTGGTAGAGTGTCAAGAAAGTGTAGCTTCAAAAACTGAACCCATAAAAAAGAAAATATACTTGTTATAAAAATACTGAAAAAGGTCTAAGATCTAAATCTTGGATATCAAACATGAGATATATTATGCTTTGTATCTTTAATGTCCCTGAAGAGGTCATGTACTAGACAATGCAGGAATGTTTAGAGGTGAAATTAATAGACTATGAGAGCTGTATCCTCATCAGTGGATTAATCCATTTGAAGGATTAATAATATGCATGAACTGCTGGGTGTGGAAGCACACGCCTGTAGTCCCAGTGACTCAGGAGGCTGAGACAGGAAGATCACAAGTTCAAAGTCAGCCTCAGCAAAAAAGCGAGGCACTAAGCAACTCAGTGAGACCCTGTCTCTGAATAAAATACAAAATAGGGATGGGGGTGTGGCTCAGTAGTCAAGTACCCCTGAGTTCAATCCCTGGTACCCTCATAATAATAATAATAATATGCATGAACAACTGGGTGGTTAGGCAAGTAGGGTATAGCTGGAGGAGTTATATCACTAGGGGTGTGGTCTTGGCATATATCTGTCCCTGAACCCTTCCCCACACCCTCTGCTTCCCAGTATCCAGAAGCTGAGCAATTTTCTTCCATCATGCCCTTCTGTCATGATGTTCTGCCTCACCTTGGGCCCATAGTGATGGAGTGGGCCCACTCATGCATTGAACCTCTGAAACTATAAGCCTAAACTAAACACTTCCTCTTATAAGTTGTTCTTATCAGGTATTTTAGACACAGAGACAAAAAGCTGATTAACAGAGTCTACAAGGAAATCAAAAGGAAGCAACCTGAAATAATTTAGTACCCAAGGAGATAGTATTATTCATGGGAGGAAGGAATAAAGAAGAGTAAATCAGAAGGGCAAGGTACCTTTCAAGAATAAATGTAAAGAAGAAGCAAAAAGAGGAAAGCAAAGATCATAGAGAAACAAAAGTAAATCACAAATTATAATGCACAAATTTAAAAAAAATAAATGAATTCAAGGGACACTGGCAGAGGAAGTGAATTGGGGGATGGAGAAGGGGTGGAAAAGAGAAATCACTGGGAAATAAATTGGACCAAATTATGTTATATGCATGTATCAATATGCCACAATGAACCCCACGATCATATATAACTATAATGCACTAATAAAAACATTAAAAAGTGAATCACAAAAATCAGAACACACACTAAGAATTCCCTCAAAGAAAAGAGTGCCACTGATTAAAACAACTAAAAAATTAAACAGTTGTGTGGCACACGCCTGTAATCTCAGCAACTTAGGAGGCTGAGGTAAGAGGATAAAAAATTAGAGGATAGCCTCAGCAATTTAGTGAAACCTTATCTCAAAATTTAAAGAATAAAAAAGAACCAGTGATATAGCTCAGGGGTGGAGTGTCTCTGGGACTGAACCCAATCCCATTAAAAAAAGGAAAGAAAACAAAAAAACTTGAATACAATACAAAACTCTCACTTTAGTATATTAACCACAACTATTAATACTTACCAAATAAATAAAATTATGGGAAAAATCAGAAAAGAAAAAGAAAAGGGCACACCAAATCCATAAAAACTATAAAAATAAAACAGAAAAAAGTGAGAATTAGAATATTTCAACTACTTAAAATTTTCTCCCAACACAATGAAGTGAAAGACCACTGCATCACAACACTCCAAACTGAATCAGATAAGCTTAAGTTAGTATTTGCATGTATTTTTTAAAAAATTATATCAAGTGGCACATACCTATATTCTCACTTTACTTGGGAGGCTAAGGCAGAAGGATTACAAGTTTGAGACTAGCCTTGGCAATTTAGGGAGACTCTGTCTCAAAATAAAAAACACAAGGTTCATCTCTAGTACTATGGGGAAAAAAAGTCATACCAAACAGTAAATCTCAAAACTGAAGACACAATGAACAACAGAGTGATATAAATATCAGGCCTAGAAATAATCTCCAGAAAATGAAATCATGTTAAAATGAAGAGTAAATTATCAGTTACACAAGGAGACTAGATTCTACTGAATATTTAATAAAGAATATTGGGAAGGGGTCAGGGTTGTGGCTCAGTGGTAGAGTGCTTACCTAGCATGTGTGAGGCACTGGGTTCAAGCCTCAGTACCACATAACAATAAATAAATAAAATAAAGGTACTGTACCCATCTACAACTTAAAAAAATAGGAAAAAAAGAATAGTGGAAAAAGATATGAAAACAGGCAAGAAAATTAAAATAAGAATTTAAAATGAGAAAAAGTAGTTGAATAGAAGACAAAGACATTCCAATATGTGTATAAAGGAAGTCCCTAGAAAACATTTAAAAACTAATATATACATTATAAAAAATTGTCCTGAAATAAGACTTGAATCATTATGTTAAAAAAGACTTTATTTTGTTTAAACAAATAAAATAAAGATATTTTGTCCATCTACAACTAAAAAAATATTTTAAAAACTACTCAATGTACTGTGAAAATTGACCCAGAACAGTAAATTCTAAGACTATCCTAAATTAAGTCATTTACAAAGAAAATAAGTGGGATTGTCAACTGGATTTCTCAATGGCAATATAGGAAGTAAGACAAAAATGGAGCAAAATTTTACAGAAACGCCTGGGAAATCAAATCACATTTTACACTCAGTTAAAGGGTAAAGAAAAGGTTCCGAACATGCAAAAACTCAGTAATTTCTGTTCTTATAAACCTTTTTGAAGAATTTACTAACCAAAAAGTATAGAGAAACTTTAGTAAAAAAAAGATTGATAGTAAGCATGGTATATATGTCATTGAAACGAAAATATCAGTGGGTATAAGGAATGCACATTTGGAGAAAAAAGAAGTTTACTGTCACTTAATACACTGATGGTCATTAATAAGTAGGAGTTAAAAGATATTGATGGTATATGGTCCTGATATTAGGCAAGGAAAGTTTAAGGGTAAAGATGCTAAAGATATGACATAAAGAAAATATTTTATAACATTTTAGGATTTGCAGTACAATGAAAATATGCTACTAGTATTTATGTACCAAGTCACACAGCATCTATCTCCTTAAAACAAAAAACTATGGGAGATGAAAAGAGATATGCACAGAAAGCTTCTAATTATAGACTTTCATGTATCATTATTTTCATTCCAAAAGATTAAGTGGACAAGTTAAAAAAAAGAAAACAGCAGATCCAAACAACCTATTATTAAGGTTGATTTTATAGATATAAATACCAAACTTTTACACTTAAATTAGAAAATACCTTTGAAATACACATAGAATATATATGAAAAGTGATATTGAATCTCAATGAATAAAATTCTATTAAGTAGAAATGTTAACAATATTGTCCAATTTCCATGAAATAAAACTAGCAATCCATTAAATTATTTTTGTACTGACAAAAATTATATACTAACAAAAATCATAAATTTACTTTAAAAACAATTAAAGTACTGCAAATTGACATTGTATTACTATTATTAGTATTACTAGTATTTTGTAGTAATTAAAATCCTACAAGTTGACACGTTCCCACTGATGTGTTAACTGAGAAAAATATATCATCTTTGAAATATTTCTAGCAAAAATGTTTTAACCTGCATGATAAAACTATCAGACAAATCCATATTGAGGGATATTCTGTAAAATAATGGGCCTATACTCTTAAAATACCTGATATGAATGTCCAAATAAAGTTAAAAAATAATTGTTTAACCAAATTGTCTAAGCAAACATTACATCTAAATGCAATGCAGATTTATTTTATTTTATTTTATTTTTGAGATACAGTCATGCTGTTGCCCATACTAGCACTGCACTCTTAGACTGAAGCAATCTACCTGCCTTGGCCTCCCTAGTAGCTGGAACTAGAGACATGTGCCAGAGTACGTGGCTATGTGATTCTTGATTGAAAACAAAACAAAACAAAATGCTATCAAAGCATATTATTTAGATGTGGAAAATATGAATACAGATGACATAATGTGCATCAGTGACACATTTTATGAGCATGTTAATTGCATGGAAAGAGAAGGAGAAAGCCCTTATTCTTAGGAGATACATGGTAAATGAAATATTTCAAAAGTGTCATAATATCTACAATTAATTCCCAAACAAATCAGAGGAAAAAATTAGGGAGAAAAAGCAAATGTGAGAAGGCATTAATTAGTGAATCCAGGTAAAGTGTGTATGTGTGTGTGTGTGTGTGTGTGTTTGTGTGTTTCCAATGCTGCAGATGGAACCCAGGGCCTTGCACATGCCAGACATATGCTTTATCACTGAGCTACATCCCCAGCCTTGGTATAGTATATGTTGATCTTCACTGTAGTAGTCTTATTTCTGAGAAATTAAACATTTTTCAAAATTAAAAGAAATAAAGCAAATAAGTTTTCAGAAAAATGCTGAAAATTCATTGCCAGAAATCTTTAAAAAAAGAAATAATTCCATAAGAGGTAAAATAATTGAAGGAAATACATAACTACAGGAAAGAACAAGTGATAACAGAAAAGGTGAATATGAGCTGGGTGTGGTGGCGCACACCTGTAATCCAAGTGACTCAGGAGGTTGAGAAAGGAGGATCACAAGTTCAAAGCCAGCCTCAGCAACTTAGCGAGACCTTGTATCAAAATTAAAAATAAGAAGGGCTGGGGATGTATCTGAGTGGTAAAGCACCCCTGGATTCAATCCCTGGTCCCAAAAAAAGAAAAGAGAGAGAAAGCAAACAACACAGTGAATTCCCAAACCATTTACTATCCATAAGAACGGGAGTCTAACTAGAGTAAGATATATTCCATGCTTATGTAATCATATCAAAATTGATTCTGCTGTCATAGATAACTAAAAATAATAAACATAAAAGAAAAGGTGAATGTATAGGGAAATATAAATAACTGAAGAGAGCTGGGGTTGTGGCTCAGTGGCAGAGTGCTTGCCTACCACATGCGAGGCCCTGGGTTTGATCCTCAGCACCACATAAACAAAATTAAATAAAATGAAGGTATTGTGCCCAACTACAAATAAAAAATAAATATAATAAATAAATAACTGAATATTGGCAATATAAAACAACTAGAGGGGGCTGAGGATGTGGCTCAGTGGTAGAGTATTTGCGTGGCATGCATGAAGCCCTGGGTTCAATCCTCAGCACTGTGAAAAATACATAAATAAATAAATTGGGGGGGGGTGTTCAAAATACATGTAGACACTTAAATGCTTGGCCACAATGACATAAAAGTTGTTGGAAGTATAATGAAGTTGGTATTCTAGGATTTGGGCATTAACAAGAAAATAGAAGGAATCATTTTTATAAGACTGCAATAAATCAAAGATGTACAGTATATAATCTCTAAGTTAACCACTTAAAGGAACCAGCCTAAGAATATAAGACTAACAAAAAAGTATATAGATGAAAATTAAATAAAATTAATATTAAAAAGGAAGGGGGTTGTAGCTCAGTGGAAGAATGCTTACTCAGCACACGTAAGGCATTGGGTTCAATCCTCAGTACCACATAAAAATAAATAAATAAAATAAAGGTATTGTGTCCATCTACAACTAAAAAATATTTTTTTAAAAGGAGAGGAGGGAGACAAAATGAAACAAAACGGGTAGTAAAATAGAAAACAAATAGATGAAAAATCTGAATACAATTAGTAATTTCACTAAATGTAAATAAAAAATAAATGTCAGTTTAGATTTTTAAAAAATGAGGTAAACCATGTGCTGCTTAAATTATAACAGAGATTGAAAATAATAGAATGGAAAAGATACCATACATACCCTGCAGAAAAACAAAAAGAAATAGGTTAATCAAAGCAGATATTTTAAGAGTGCTACTTAAGATAAGGAAAAACATTTTATAATAATAAGTGTTCAATCAAAAGGAAGATATCACAATCGAGAATCTATACTAAACCCAATGACAGAACTTCACAATATAAAATGCAAAAATAAAGAACTGAAAGGAAAAAATAAATCCACAACTATAGAAGAAGAGTTTAACCTAACTCTCTTAATGATTGATAGAAAACAGAATATCCGCTTCAAAAACAAAAAATAAAGACAAACCAGAAAGGATACAGAAACAAAATCTGAACAACACAATTAACAAAATTGATAAATTAACAAACTGATAGACATTTTACATATCAGAATATATTTTACAATAAATATCAATATATATCAGAATTTATTTATATAACATCAGAATATACAGTTTTTTCAAGGGTAAAAGTAGGATTGCCAATATGCTTATATTCATAAACCTCAACTACCTTCAAAAGATTAAAATCCTTTCAGTATGTTTTCTCGTAAATTAAGCTATAAATCACTATTAAAAAGGTATACAGGGCTGGGGATATAGATCAGTTGGGAGAGTGCTTGCTTCACATGCACAAGGCCCTGGGTTTAATCCCCAGCACCACAAAATAATAATTATTATTATTATTATTGTTGTTATTATTATTAATATTATTGTATACAAAATTGCAACATGTTTGCAAACTAGAGCCTACTTCTATGTAAACCATGGGGGGGGGAACCCCAATATCAAAGAGGTCTACATATTTAATGTAAAATCTATCAAAATCCCAAAAGCAAAAATAAAATGTAAACCTTATCAAAATCCCAAAAGTTTGGCTGGGTGGGGTGGTGCATGTCTGTAATCCCAGCTGCTTGGGAGGAGGAGGCAGGAGGATTGCGAGTTCAAAGTCAGCCTCAGCAATTTAGCAAGGCACTAAGCAACTCAGTGAGACCCTGTTTCTAAATAAAATACAAAATAGGGCTAGGATGAGGCTCGGTGATCGAGTGCCCCTGAGTTCAATTCCAGTTCAATCCCCCCACCCCTCAAAATCCCAAAAGTTCAAAAAATAAATAAAGTTTAAACATAAATAGAAAAAAAAACCCTAAAAGTAACAGTATTGCCACTGTGAAAAAGTTTTGTTAAGTTTTTAAAAATTAAAAATAGAATTAATGTATTACCCAACAATTTCAACTCTGGTATATAGTTAAAAGGAGTGAAAGCAAGTTCTCAAAGAGATATTTTGTACTACCATGTTCATAGCATCATTATTCACAGTGGCTAAAATATGGAAGCAACCCAAGTGACTACTGATGGATAAATAAATAAATAAATGAAATGCTAAAGATGCAATGGAATATTATTCAATCTTTAAAATGAAGGAAATTCTGACACATTCTATGACATGAATAAACCTCAGAGCATTATACTAAATGAAGTAAGCCAGTCACAAAAAGACAAATGCTGCACGATTTCACCTTATATGAAGAATCAAATTCCTAGATATAGAAAATGGAATGGTGGTTGTCAAGAGGTTGGGGAGGATGGGTACTAGGGAAGTTGGGATTTTGTTTTTTTTATTTTGGAACTGAGGACTGAACCCAGGGACACTTAACCACTGAGCCACATCCCCAACCATTTTTATTTATTTTAATTTTGAGACAGAGTCTCGCTAAGTTGCTTAGGGCCTTGCCAAATTGCTGAGGCTGGCTTTGAACTTGTAATCCTCCTGCCTTAGCCTCCTGAGTTGCTGTGCCACCACACCTGGATGGGGAGTTGTTTTTTAATGAGTACAGAGTTTCAGTTTTGTAAGATAAAGTTCTCAAGACTGGTTGCACAAAAATGTGAAAGTACTTTACATACTGAATGGTGAGTACAACTTGAAGATGGTTAAGATGGAAAATTTTATCTTCACAATTAAGAATAAAAAAATTTAAAGTTCATGACAGAATCTAGGTGATAATAAATTTAAGTGCTTGGTGTTAATTTCAATTTAGGTGTTTGTTGGAAAAGGAAAAACACAGACTAATTTTTCTCATGAAGAAAAATCTTAAATAAAACATTAGCAAATGAAATCTAAAGACATAAAAAAGGAAGTAAAAATAACATAAAAAGAGAACAAATCACAACCAAGAGTGGTTCATTCCAAGAATGCAAGAATTGTTCTACATTTTTAAAATCAATTTGCCACATTATCCGAATATTTTATTCAGGGTACAATATTTTAAAACTTCCCTTTGGATTTCTTCTTTGACCTATTAATTATTTAGAAATGTGTTATTTTCAAACATCGGAAGACTTTCCAGATACTTTGTATTTAACTATATTCTCTTATAAATTAGAGCATTTATTTTGGTATTATTTGAATATTTTAAAATTTATTGGGACTTCTTTCATGGCACACAATGTGGTTTCTTTTAGTAGATGCTCTTCTCACTTCCCCCTGAATATCAGAAAAATGCAAAGTGAAATCAGTGTGATTTCACTATATACCAACCAGAATGGCAAAAATAAAAACAGGAGAACCATTCAAGATACTGGTTAAGAACATGAAAAAAAAAAAAAATGCAACTCTCATTCGCTGTTGGACAGATATAAACTAGTTTAATCACTATGGAAAACTAATAAAATTTACAATAAAACTAGAATAGTAGCTATTATCCATAATAGGTAAATATTTACACAGCATTTTAAAAAGAATCCAAGATTAAATTTAAACTATCTTTTATTATCCTTCAAGTTCTAGAGAGATGAATTGTTTTGTTGTTTTGTTTTGTTTTGGTACTGTACTGGGATTGAATTCAGGACCCTGCACAAGTTAGGCAAGCACTCTGTCACTGAGCTATATCCCCAGAACTTTTTAAAATTTTTCACTCGAGCTCCTGCTTCGTCTTAGTGTGCGTTAATCAGCCCATGTTGCTGTACGCAATTGACAAGGGCTTTGCTAGTACTGCTGAGTCTTCCCTCCTGACAGGGGAATCCACAGGAGGCAGGAGCAGAGGCTCCCCCAAGACCTTCAGCCCACATACTGCTCCACTGCTCCTTCTTAACTGAGAAGCACTGTTTGAAGGTGAGGTATGTGTTGGTGTCTGTGTTTGTGGAGGGAGGAGAGGGATTACTTGGATACATGATTTGCCACTAATAAAGCTATTAGAACTAGAAATAGAAGGGAAAGAGGGGGAATGTGAAATTCTGGAACTAACACCTACAATCCTGCAGCAAGAAACTGGAAAATACTCCTCACAGAGGTTTTTGTATATCAGCAAAGGCAAACATTAACCAAGGACTCAGAATAATGTGTGAGTCGAGCTTGTGGGCAGATTCAAGGGGCTTCGAGAGCTTAGAGATAGGGAATTTAATTTAGAGCCCATGAGGGACTTTGCATTTAAGTTGTAAAAAATGAGTAGAAGCTGGCTGGGGAATCTGGTGTGAGAAAGCAGCCAAGGGGGCAAAAGCCTAGGTGATGGACCCCCAAGTCATGAGAGCTTGGAGTGAACAAAACTCAATGTTAAATGCAACATCTGGGGGATTAAGCTTTCCAAATATGAACTTTGGAAGGACACAAATGTTCAGTCCATTGTACCTCTCTCATTCAAAAAATTGCTATGGAGGGCTGGGGATGTGGCTCAAGCGGTAGCGTGCTCGCCTGGCATGCGTGCGGCCTGGGTTCGATCCTCAGCACCACATACAAAGATGTTGTATCTGCAGAAAACTAAAAAATAAATATTAAAAAAAAATTTAAAAAAATTGCTATGGAAAAGGGGGGGAAAAGCATTATTCAGAATAAACAGCATGCCAATAAATTCCTATGTTGATACCGTTTCCCTGGCATTTATGTATTAGGAGATGAGGGCTTTGGAAGGAGAGTAGGTCAAGGGAGTGGAGCAATGAATGAAATTAATACTTCTAAAAGAGGACCCTTGCCCTCCTACTATGTGAGGACACAAGAAGAAGGTATGATCTGTGAGCCAGTAAGTCCCTGTCACTATGCCTTGTTATGGACTTTCTGGACTTGCGTACTGTGAAAAATAAATTTTTGTTGTTTATAAAAAAAAAAATTATTTTGAGACAGGGTCTTGCTATGTTGCCCAGGATGGCCTCAAACTTGTGTAGCCTCCAGTATAGCTGGGTATAAAGGTATGTACCACTTGCTTGGCCTAGAGTTATGAAATTTAAAAATCACAAATTAATATAACTCATATTAAGTTGCCATATAATCTTTCCCCATGTGTTACTGGCCCTTTCATGTATCAATAAATAACAGAGGCCAGAATCTTGAAATGAATAATATTTTATAAATTTTTGTTCACAATTACCAACAGACCTCATTGTTGAACCCTGAAAGGGTAAGCTAGAAAAAATCCTGGCCAAGTGCTGACAGCATCACCTTTTTGCTGAGATTCATGTTCTCCATCTTAGCCTTAAGCAGCTTCATTTTATTCATAGTTATTGAATTTTCAATGATCTGTTGCCCAGAAGGAGAAGGCTCAACTTCTTCATTCTCATCTGTATACAAATTATACACTGAACCACCTCTGCAAAGAAAAATAACAACTTCTTGAAATTTGCTTGATTCTGGCTCAAAAATTAAAACTCTTCTATGTGCAATAGCAAATATACATGCTACTACCTATAAAACACTAAATCCTTTTTGTCAATGTAAATGCAAGGAAAATATATTTCAAAAAAATGTTTTTCTCAGGAGAACAAATAAATGGGGATAAATACTGCATCATGAAAATCTAGGACATTTCTAGAACAACCAGTGCAACTAAAAATCTAGTATACCTGAGCTTCTCTTAATTCAACATTCAACAAATTATTGGTAAAAATCATTGGACACCTGTTAACAGCATTCCCAAAGGAGCAAAATCCATTTCCACAAGAATGCTCTGATTTCATTTTATTAGCCAAGGCTGACAGATGTGCAGCCTACACCACAGTCTGATCAGATTTCCATGAACTAGAATAAAAAAGAAATTGGTACAGAAGTACAGATTTTTCTTTATCCTGAAAAGATTCTCACTAAAAAGAAAAAAAAGAACTCATACATAGGTATAATCAGAACATTTTCTGTTCCTAAATAACAAATAATAAAAAAATTTTAAAAAGGGCTAACAACTTTTTTTCTGTTTGGAAACATAATTACGAAGAATAGCATAGACTTTAACATAGAAAAAAGATACCTCTCCAAGTCAAGCCATGACACACATTATTAAACATGTTAAACTTTCAATTACTGATCAACCATCATGATATATTTATTTACACTTTAAAGAAATATTTGGAGTCTCTTTTTTTTCTCAGCATACCTGGAGAATGATTAAAACTTCAGAGCAAATTAAGAATACATATTAGTCACTGTGGCCCATTTACTTATATGAATACCAAAATGTACAGCCATGCTACAGAAGTATGAGGATTAACATATTTTCTGTTCTATCTTCTTGTAACAAATGGAAACAATTTAGGATAGGCTTAATAACCTTAATATAGCAACTAGCCTCCACAACCCATTTGATCTGCAGTTCTTGATCTGTGACTATCACTGCTACCCATAGCTAGCTGATTGTCACCTATGTATACTAATGGACAAAAATCACAGTGCTAAAGTAGTCACATTGCCTGCCATTTGCTGAACACTTACTGTTCAGGCACTTCCTACACAATATTCCTAATCTTTGCAAAACTACATAAGGTAGACATTATATCCTATTTTATAAAATGACAAGATTACAGTTAAGGGAGGTAAGTGATTTGGTTTAAGACGAGGAAACTGGTGAGCATAAAATCAAATGCCCCATCTGTCTTGTTCCAAAGCTGATTCTTCTTACTTAGAGAAGTAAGTTGCTTCCCTAGGCACCAAATGACAGATCTTACTGCATCAACCTTGTGCACTCAAATGAGTCACAGAATGTATAGTGTGTGATAGCTTTTATCTTGAGGTCAACGCACCTGAAAAGGAGGGATATGAGAGTATTTTTGTCAGTTCACCTTGAGGAATTAGAAAAAGTAACTCAAGTTTACTCTACTCTTGGTTACCTTGCAATATTTTAAATTAAATTTAATTTAAATATTCCTTTGTTATCTTATAACATTTTAACTTTACCCTTATCAAATACTCAAAGAAATTTTTGACTCAGTCTTACTGTCATGAAAAGATCTACTCTCCCGTGGAATATGTGTTTAAAAGAATAATCAAGGTATTTTATTGGATTCATTTTAGAATATAAAAACACCTTAAGTTCACCTTTTTCCCCCAAGAATTACATTACTATATTTTCTCTCAAAAAGCACAGTGTCATAAGATCAGTTAGAAGCTAGTCACAAATTATAACTACATGGCAAAATGTAACTAGATTAGAATAACATAATAATTTATAAACTTATTTCAAAAATATCCTTATAAATTTAAATATTCCAACATTTTCTTGAATTCCTACATATTTTTGAGTACTATACAAGACTTTCTTTAAATAATTTTAAATGATTAAAGAATAAGAAATGGGAAAATGTGATATCTATTTTAACATAAATATTGTTCATCTCAAAGCCAATAATAGTTAATTGAGTTTTACAAAGAAGTTACCATTTAAGTTTGAAATGGCTCTTTATATTTCTTTAAAAAAAAAAACAGAACAAAACAAAAAAATGGCAAGGTAGAATGACTGGAATGAACCAAAGAACACCCAGTTCTACCTGTTTCTTCTTAGAGCAGGTTATCAGGGGCCTATCACCTATTATGGGTGCTCATGAACAAAAGATGGTTTTCACATTTTTTGTGTGTGTGGTGCTGGGGATTAAACTCAGGGACTTGTGCATGCAAGGCAAGCACTCTACCAACTGAGCTATATCCCCAGCTCAGTTTTCACACATTTAAATAGTTGAAAATAATAATGGTGTTTCATAACACACGAAAACTGTTCAAAATTCAACTCTGTCTTCATAAACGTAGTTTTAGTGGAACAAAGCCATAGTCATTTGATTGTGTATCAGAGGTGAGTATCTGTTACAGAAAATGCATGTAGTTCTCACCACTCTGAAGCTTGGCAAACCACAAATCACCATGACACAGTCATAATTCAATCACATTTTGAGTACTATGTGTACTGTAACTTTTTTATATATACTAATATATCAAAACAAGAAAAGTGGATTTTAAATGCTGCAATTTTAAGGCATAGAGGAGATTATGTTATCAGTTTTATGGCAAAGCCTTTTTTTATGATGAAGTGACACTATAGCTTTGCTAAAGGACACAGCATATATTAGAGACATTACCACAGTAAGCACTCATTGCAATATTCCCAACTTGCAGGGAAGCAACAGTAAAATAAATTAGAAAATTTACAATGAAATCTCATTGCAGTATAACTTCTTCATAAAATAAAAGATGAAAATGAGATTACAACCAACAAAGTGTTTATTTGCAAGCCAAGCAAGAAAAGGTATTTATCAATAGTGAATTAATTCAACCATGTTTGATCACAGCAGCTGAAGAAATGTGTACAGAGAAAATAAACTTCTTTAAAGACTACTTTTCTAGGAAGAACAATTTATTGAAGATTTGACATTAGAGGCAATGACAACACTCAATTTAAAATTAAAGCAAATTATTTTGAGCCATTTTCCTTGGCTTCAGATAAATCTGCATTTGTTACCAATATTGCTCACGTGTTATTGTTAACTAAGGGTATCAATACCAAAGTATAAAGTGACTGAAGAGTTAGCCTCTCTGAATAGACTGCATGAAACTATTACAGGTGAGAATATTTCCAAAGAAGTTGTTAAAACACTAAAGAAATATATCTTGAAGTGAAATCTACCATATGTGTAAAGCTGAAAAAAAGTTTAAAAGTTAAAAGGTGGGCAAATAATAAAGTTACTAAATATTAACTTTACTATTCATCAGTATGTATTCTGCAATAAATATCTGAATCTACCATATATTATTAAACTAGTAGGGCCTGTGGTAAACTTCACTTGTTCCACGGACTTAACTCATGATCAATTTGATGCCTTAGCAGTGGCAAAGTTTTATTGTGGGGTTTGTTGTTTTATTTTCCAGGGATTAAACCCAGGCCCTAAAGCATGCTAGGTGCGTGCTCTACCACTATTATGGCTCCAAACCTTAACACTATTTCTTAAGCTCTTGGATTTTTGAATGAGAAGAACCATCTTCAGCCAATAATATCAGACAATGAATGCCTTAGAAATTAGTTTTTGTTGTAGAATTGATAATATTTCCTAACAAATTCAACCTAAAATGACAAGACAAAACAATGCTTACATGTGAAACTTACACTGCAGTAATGGCATTTCAACAACTAGTGTTGCTTGAATCACATGTAATGACATGTTGCAATATTTGTGTGGGAATAGCACTCTCACAAATTTATAGCAGATATATTTTCTGAGCTCAAACTCTAGATCTTGATAAGTTTTTACACCATGATACAAGTTTAAAGGCAATCTCCCATATTTCAAAATCCACTTAAATGTGCAATGGAGCACTTCTACTTATCTTCAATTGAAAGTGATTAATCTGTGATACCATGAAATGTTAAAGGAAAACAACAAAGACAAAACTAACAGAACTTTATGAATGCTTTCCAAATGGTGAATATGCTCAATTAAAATCATATGCCGGGGCTGGGGTTGTGGCTCAGTGGTAGAGCACTTGCCTTGCACATGTGAGGCACTGGGTTCGATCCTCAGTACCACATATAAATAAATAAAGGTATTGTGTTCCATCTACAACTAAACTGCAACTAAAAAAAATTTAAATCATATGTTCATGGGCTGATATCAATAGTTGGCAGTATTTACCTGTGTGAAAAAACATTCAAAGATAAAATCATAAAATCTCATTACAGGTCAACATTAAGAGGTGACCTTTAGCAACTGGTTTTACAAATTTGATAGGCAACACTAACATTCAACCTCAATCAAGTAAAATACTCTCATAAAAATAATTCCTTTGGGGCTGGGGATGTGGCTCAAGCGGTAGTGCGCTCGCCTGGCATGCGTGCGGCCCAGATTCGATCCTCAGCACCACATACAAACTAAACTAAAAAATAAATATTAAAATTCTCTCCCTCTCTCTCTCTCTCTCTCTCTCTCTCAAAAAAATAATTCCTTCTCATAAGTAGACCTATATTATGTATTACTAAAAAAATGTAGTCATTTATTGTTTTTTCTTAAACTTGGTTTTGAACCCAGGGGCACTTTAGTGACCTACATTCCCACCCCTTTTTAAATTTTAAAACAGGGTCTCTCTAAGATGTTGAGGCTGGCCTCAAACTTTCAATCATTCTGTCTCAGCTTCCTGAGTTGCTGGGATTAAAGGTGTGGGCCACCATGCCTAGCACAATTATTATTCTTATCTTTTGAATTTTGCCAGTAAAGGTTTTGTGGATATTTGTTTCCTCTCTTGTTACAAAACTACTTACATAATATCTTTTATTCGGGCCAGGGTTGTGGCTCAGTGATAGAGCACTTGCCTAGCATGCGTGAGGCACTGGGTTTGATCCCCAGTACCACATAAAAATAAAAACAAATAAAGTTATTGTGTCCATTTACAACTGAAAAAATATTTTTCAAAATAATATCTTTTATCTTATCTCTTGGTTCAACAATCCCCAGTTACTATCAGGGGACCTTTACAGAAAAAGTTTGTGGCCCCTGTTGTAGAGTAATAAAGCCCCTTCTAGAATAGACAGGATAAATGTCCTTCATGTATGACCAGATAGTTTTCTACTACCTTTCCTATCTACTCCTTTTCTTTCTTTGTCCAATTGTGCTAGATGAGGAAAAAGGAAGGAAAAAAATAAAACGTAACAGAGAATTATCTTGAGAGGGACAATTATATGATTTTAATCATATTTGATGAAGATTTTAGGCTAAAAGTTGGCCAAGGAAAATTTGAAGCAAGAAGAGAAAATGACATTTTATGCAAAGGGGAAAAGGTGTATGAAAACATGGTATAATGAAGAGGCCTGGAAAATAGGATGTCAGGCTCTCCAGGGCCTCATGTTAGGCTGAGGAGCCAGATTTCCTTCTTCAGGAGAGTCAAAAGAGGGTGAACTAAGGAAGGAAATTCAAACAATCATGAGCCAGCATGTGGAGAAATAGGTGTGAAGGAATTCTACTATGGCCCAGGACAGTTGCCCTCAATTGCAATACCTTATCTAATCTAGCCTATATGTGGATGCCATGGTTTACAGTGCTAACCAGACCATGATATATTAGAGGACAGTCAACACCTATTGTTCTCTGTAGACAGACAGACACACACACACACACACACACACACACACACAATCCTTCTTGCACATGTGCTCTGCGGTAGGCAGAATCCTAAAGGAATCTCTATGGTTCCCAGTCCTGGTGTTCCTACCCTGTACGGTGCACCGTTTAGGGTGGGCATGACCTATGACTAAATTCTAGCCAACTGATTATGACACAGGTAAAGAGAGTCTGTAGATGTAATATAGGCTCTAAATCAGTTCATATCGAGTTAATCAAATGGGATCTGAAGATAGCTGCTAGTCAAGGACCAGCAAAAACTATGGCCCTCAGTCATGTAACTGAAAGGAAATAATTATGTCAGCAATGTGAATGAGTTGATAGTAGATTCCCTTCCCCACCCAAGTCTGCAGATTAGAATGCACACTTGCTGATACCTTGTGTACATCCCATAAAATACCAATAAAATACTCTCAGCAGAGTACCAGCTTTATTGTGCCTCGACTTCCAACCTCCAGATACTGTTCTCCAAAATACAAGTTGTTTTTTTCTTTTAATAGTTTTACCACTAGTTTTCTCCTCTTCCTCTTCCTCCTTTTTTTTGGGGGGGGGGGGGGTGGGTAAGATGTACTTCAGTTACCTATAAAACCTTTTTTTTTTGTCTGCTTGGCAAACATCTATTCCTTGTTATATTCTCTTCCTTTCAGAGGTAATCCCTAACCCTCCATGTTTCAGATAAAATGAAGGCCCTTTCATCTGTTTTCCCAGAATATGAACATTATATTACCAACACCATTAATAGTAGATTGTATGCTCAATGAAGGTAGGTATAATCATCTTTATACAGTAGGACCTAAGGTAGTGACTAGCTATAAAATTTCAGTAATATTTAATGACTTAAAGTGAAAGGAGATAAAGAATCAGAGTAAGTTAGAATGTGCAGAAAATTAGAAGTTATTTTGTCCAATTTCCCGATTTTTCTATTGCCTAGCTAAATATCTGCAGAGGTTGCCTTTCTGATTTTAGAAATAGTGTTTCTCTCCCTTTTACAGAGTAGGAAAATAAAAACAAAGAAGGAAAGATATTTATCCATCTTCAAGTAGTGAAGTTAAATTTTTAAAAAATATACCAACTTCGGGTTTAACACTTTCTACAGGGTTACATAATAACACATTATCACAAGACTATAACCTAGTAGGCATCTCAAAATTTCATAAAGTAACAGAAACAAATTTTTTAATGAAAAAATTCTACTATGTAAAGAAACTTTTAGAAATAACTTTTTAAGTATCAATTATATGAAGGATAATTTCAGAATTATATGTTAGGGGGAGGAGCGAGGAAGGTGCATGACATTTAGTCAATTTTGTTGTAATACCAAGAATATCTTGACAACATAAGATAAACATAAAGGTTTATGGAGTATAACATCTGATATTGTCCTTTTCTAAGTGAGATATGCAAATGAAAACCTATTTACCTTAAAGATTCAGATAATGGTGTTAAAGTGCCATCTCCCCTATCTACTACACGAAAGAAATTCAATTGATCTCCTTCTCGGTATACCAAATATGTAACTTGTTTGTTGCAGGAGGTCTTCTCCCAGACCTCATCTCGACTGGAATCCATGTACTCAGCCATCTCCCTAAGTGGATCTTCCACAGGAACTACAAATGGAAAAATTGACAAAAAAGCTTTCAATTTACATCAACTTTTGTGCGTCTCAATATAGTGACAGGATATAATGTGCTGAATTTGAACAACCACCTTGTGCATATAATATGTACATGACATTATTTGGATAAATATTTGGTGTTCCTACATTAATACAGCATTCTTGTGCTGTATTAATATGAAAGAAACAAAACACATCACTATGCTTCTATGTCCAAAGACAGGGTTTAACTAAAACAATAGTTTTGTATGTGTGCGTGTGTGTGTGTGTGTGTGTGCAAGCTATTGGAGTCCACATATTTGCTGATTCTACGACATCATTATCTATGGTTATTTTCACTGTAAACCTTCTCTTCCTATATTTTTAAATATTGATTCCAACAATTAATAATTAAAAAGCAACAATAAACTTACTTTAGGCTAAAAAATAAAAATGCACACATATTCACAATTGGAAGACATATCTAAAAAATGAGAAGCACACAGAGTTCTTCCTTTTATATAATGGCTGAGTTATTCTTAGATTTGTTTCTTTTTTGGTAGTGTTGAAGATTGAACCCAGAGCTTTATACATGCTAGGCAAACACTCAAGTATACAATATAACCCAGAACAAGAGGGGTCATTTACTATACTAAACTGAAATGTGTGAATGGTCAATATGTTGTTTCTGAAAAAGATCCTCCCAGGACTCCAATTGTCCTGAAAGGTATCCACGTGTCCAGATGTGTCCAATCAGAGCACACAGAAGCCACTCTGAAGGCCCCCCAAATGGCAGATTCTAGTGGTCCACAGTTGTCCTCAAGTTAGAATGACAATTGCAGCCATCATTACAACCTGATCATCTCCACAATGTCCATTGATTTTTACCCCTGGTGGTGGGAATAGGTATCAAGAGATTTCAGGTTCTTAGGATGAATGTTCCAGTAGACTTGGGAGTCTGTTTGAGGGGAAAAAAATGTGCCATGTCATGCTGCAAGACTATTTGTTCTCTCCTAAAAGAGGCAACAATTTTGTAAGCTTCACAACTTTTATTTACTAACAGAATCACAATGTTATACTACTTTTTAAAAAGATGTGAGCCATGTGTGATGTCACATGCCTGTAATCCCAGCAATTTGAGATGCTGAGGTAGGAGGATTAAAAATTTGAGGCCAGCAACCTCAGCAACTTAGCAAAACCCTCAGCAACTTAGTGAGATCCTGTCTCAAAATTTAAAAAGGGCTGGGGACATAGTTTAGTGGTAATGTTTCCCTGGGTTCAATCCCCAGTACTAAATAAACAAGTGAAACCAGTAAAAAAAAAAAGTTAAACTCTGAATGTAATTAGGTAAAACATCAAAGATGTTCCCATATCCTAAATTCATATCATTACTAATAAAACATAAAAAGTATAGAAATATAATAAGATTTAGCTTTTTTATAAAATAATTATTTAAATATTTTGATTAGCTCTTTGACAGACACAAAGTATATAAATATTTAAATTTTTTTTCAAATAAGTCCTTGCTCTTTTTAAGTTTAGTAATGTTTTACATTACATTACTAACAAGTAAAAATTAAGATATCAATATTTTAGGCTTGCTACTGCTGTTACTATAGCCACATTGAAAACCTTTCCTGAATAAGTAACAGCGTGTGTGTGTGTGTATGTATGTATGTATGTATGTGTATATATATATATATATATATATATATATATATATATATATACTTGTCTTTTCACAAAAGAAAAGGCATTTGGATTTTATCAGCTATAAAGTAATACATATGGACTTAGGGTACAATTTAATTCTAGAAAGGAAGTATTTGTACAATGCTAAATACTATTGGAATTCAAATGATAAAGGTACTTATTTGAAATAGCAAGACTAAATTAGCTTTAAAATATGATTTCCTGTACATCCACAACACTGGGATCCTAACTGGAATAAAATACACTCCATGTTTATAAGAATATATCAAAATTGACGCCACTATCATGTATAACTAAAAAGAACAAACTAAAAAATTCAATAAAATATGATTTCTTGAATACATTATGGAGAAGTCCTAAATCTGGGTTGAGTTGTCTTTTTCACAAATTTTTTAATGACACATGGTAGATAATATCAAGCATTTAATTTTTATAAAAGTTAATTCAATAAAGGTAAAATTATTAAAAACTTAATTTTAAATATTAAAACATAAGTTCAGTGCATATTTTTAAATCACAAACATGGCACAGAAAGTTTAAGGGAAAATTATTAGGAAGACTTTATTACAAAGCTTCAATTATTAGAGGCACAGTGGGCAAAGGTTTCTGGGCCTGTTTGTGAGCAGAGCTTCTTTTTTGTCTGACATTTCAGAGAGGTTCCAGGAACAGTCTCTGCTCTTTGAGCTTCACAATGCCGCCCAAGGATGATAGAAAGAAGATGCTGGAAAGTTGACCAAGAATGACAAGGACCCAGTGAACAAATCTGAAGGCAAGGTCAAAAAAGAAGAAGTGGTCCAAAGGCAAAGTTTCAGTAAAGCTCAACAATCTAATCTTGTTGGACAAAGCTACTCATGACAAACTCTGCTTGGAAGTTTCCAACTACAAGCTTACATCCCCAGCTGTGGTCTCAGAGACTGAAGATTTGAGATTCCCTGGCCAGGGAAACCCTCAGGACCTCCTCAGTAAAAGACTTATCAAACTGGTTTCAAAGCACAGAGCTCAAGTAATTTACACCAGAAATACCAAAGGTGGAGATGCCCAGCTGCTAGTAAAGATGCATGAACAGGTCCAACCAACTGTACATTTGGAAAAATAAAACTTTCTAAAAGCATTCAACTACTAAAAGCTAGTGATTGATGCCTTTCATTTCTGCTTTAAAAAATCTACATATTTTACATATAAATATCTTATATATGAAATATAAATATTATATAAACATATATACAAAACACTATATGTATTACTAACACTCATTTTCATACACATATAAAATAATTTTAGTCCCAGTAAGAAAAAGTAAATACTTTTGTATTAAGTAAATACTTTTGATTAAATACTTTGGTTTAAAGACACATAAATAGACAACTTTTAAAAGTACATTAACAAGGGGCTGGGGCTGTAGCTCAGTAGTAGAGTGCTTGCCTAGCATGCATGAGGTACTGGGTTTGATCCTCAGCACCACATAAAAATAAAGAAATAAAATAAAGGCATTCTGTCCATCTACAACTACAAAATTTTAAAAAAATACATTAACAATGGAATTCACATGCCATTAAACACTATTTAATTGTATCTTAACATAACGGCACAGTAAACACTTAGGGTTCTTGTACTATCCTAAGAATTGTTACTATAAACATTGCTGAAATCACTTAAAACTATTTTGTAACTCTAATTCTTAGAAAGTTCCTAATGTCAAGAGTGCTAATTAACCATTCCTAAAGTTACTACTTTTGTTTTCTCTAACCTAAGCAGAACAGAACACCTTTCACAAAACCTCTCGAGGTAGGTAAGAAAAGGGTGGTAATGATATTTGTATTTTTTGTTGTTCTTGTTTGTTTGTTTCCTTAAAAGTACTGGGGATTGAACCCAGGGTCTTATGAATGCTAGGCAAAGTACTCTACCACTGAGCTACATCCCCAGCCCAATAATTCTATTTTTTAACCAAAGTTATGAAGCTGGACAGTATATAATTTGATATGTGGAAGTAATCTTTCAGTAGGATTAATACTTAACCTTAATTTATCTGGTTTGTAAAGAACCAAACAAAGAAAAGCCTTCCTCAAAATGAGGTGCACAAAAGCAGGAGGAGCAGGAGTGTTCTGAATAGCTGCCTCAACTTGGTAGGGATGTGACCTACCTGAATCAAGAGTCAATGTGAACACTCCCAGCTCTTCCTGTGCCTAGAATCTTCTTGTTAATCAAGTTTCTATCCATATCATCTTTTCCAAGGGCTCTTCCTATAATCCTACTTCCACAGACATTATCATATTATCTTGTTTCCTGAAAAGCACTTACAACCACTTGAAATTATACCAATTCTTATACATTTATTTGTGGCAGTGTCATAAAGCATGGACTCTGTCCCCCATATTTACTGCATTTGGGACATGGCACTAAATATCACAGATGCTCACTATATATTTGTTGAATGAATGAATGGTCTCTAGAGACCAACCACATTCTGAGAAAAGATTCAACCAAGGCCAGAAAAATATTCACAAAACCCAGCTGCATCAAAAACTTTGTAATTTTCCATAGCAATCATTAGCCCAGAAATTAAAAACTCAGTAGATAAAATAAAAGCAAGACTAGTATGAACCTAAAGGCAATGATAGCATAATATTTAGACTATATCACTCCATTTCTTTTTCCTATATTGTGAGATTTATTTTTAAATCGTCTTGGATTGAATCAGGAGCATTAGACTTTCTAGAATATATTTCAGAGTTCCAAGCTCTATATACTTAGCTTATAAAGAATAATGCCTAAAGAAACAAATGCGATTCTTCTAAGACCTAATAGCATAAAGGGAACTTGACTAAAAATGTTGACTTGAAATTTCTTATTGTTAAATTGCTTGAAGAATATGATTGTTGAATTGCTATAATATATGCCTACCTTTTCTAGTATTTATAGGTCCACCACGCATAGCCAATACCAGCTTCAAGGTACAACCTTCTGAAATGCTGTGAATAGTTAACACAAAAATAAACTATAATCATCAAAATACTCAGTTTAAATGTAACATTAACTATGTGCTGGTTTATTAGCCACAGTACCTACTCTATAAAATATAAAAAGATACAACAGTATTATTAAATATAAAATGTATTTGCTTGTATAAATAACAAAAATGGCCAGGCGCGGTGGCACAAACCTATACTCCCAGCAGTTCGGGAGGCTGAGGCAGAAGAATTGTAAGTTCAAAGCCAGCCTCAGCAAAAGGGAGGCACTAAGCAACTCAGTAAGACTCTATCTCTAAATAAAATATAAAATAGGCCCAGTGTCTGAGTGCCCAGTACTCCCCTCCAAAAAATGTTTATAAGTTTTCATAAGCCTTAAATATGATGTGAAATTCAAAGTACTGGAAGGGAGTACTGGAAGTCAGTGTATCATGTAGCTTAGTCTCTTCATGCCACATGTAAGGAGAAAGAGGCCCAGTTAAGAGGCTTGCCCAAGACCCGAAGTATTGGAAAATGGCAACTCTATTCAGTATGGAAAATAGCAAATCTACTAGGTCTCCTAACTCCCAGTACTCTTCCAGTACTCTTACACACCACCTCTCATTCTTTTGCTTCTTTTCTTAAGAGTAATGAATTATGTGAGAGGAAAGAGGAAAAGACACAAAAAGCCAAAAAGTATGTTTGTAATCACTAGTGCACACAGGGTCGCTTAGTAACAGAAGCAGGGCTTAATGAAAAAATATTTGGGGGAGAGCAATTCTCATATTCCTAGAATTTGTGAAAATGGAAGGAAGAGGAAACATGGCCAGATGAGAATGGGTCAATATTCAAAGAAAGAATCAAAGAAGGCAAGATGTATAAAGGTGGGAGATAAACAGCTTAACATGAAAATGAAAAGGCAAAACACAAGTATCAAAGGACAAAGATGGGGTAACAACCCAACATATCTATAGTTCATAATTTTATAATGAAATCCAGAAATCAGAGCTATTCAGAAGAGAGATAATCCAAGGATTCAGAAGAAAAACACTGGTGTACAGAGTCATAAAACTGAATGCCTATGAATCAGCTAATACGCAGTTACACTCACTTGTAATCATTCAAGCAATAATCATCTTCAAGTTCCATGTTATTCCAAATTAAGTGCTGCTGACAGATGGGAATACCTTAGGGGAAGGTGATAATAAAGAGTGTTAACAATTCAATAGCATCTCCAAATGAGTATGATACAAAGCTATTCCATTAAAGAATTAAGTATACTAATAAATACATTTCTAAATTGAATGTTAGCTGCTTAAAGTTTACAGAATCATTGGTAAAAATTATGGTTAAAGTATTAAAGTTAGATGAAATCTAACTTATTCACTTGAGAAGAGTATGTTTCAGTTCACTTTCTGGCCCTAAAACAATGTATAAAATCAGGGAGCCCTAAGAAAGGCAAGATAGCATGAGTCATTCCTCAAACAGTTTAAGGACTAAAAGATTGTTTTAATGCTGCAAAAGACAGTATTCATTTGGTTATATTCAGTGTTGAAAGTATCTTATGGTTTGGGTTTGGGATGTAGCTCAGTGGCAGGGCACCTGGCTATTAAGCCTCTGGGTTCCATCCCTTGTACCACCAAAAGAAAAAAAAACTTAAATTATGGGCAATTTTTAATGTTGAAAATGATAGTCCATAAGACCTTTTCTTTACATTTCTTATGAGGTAAAAAGAATATTAAGGCAGCCAGGCATTGATGCATGCCTGCAATTCCAGTGACTTGAGAGGCTGAGGCAGGAAGGTTTAAAAGGTCAAAGCCAACCTCAGTAACTTAGCAAGGCCCTTAGAAACTTAGTGAGACCCTGTCTCTAAATAAAAAATAAAAAGGGCTGGAATGTGGCTCAGTGGTTAAGTATGGTTAAGCGCTCAATCCCTGGTATCAAAAAAAAAAAAAAAAAAAGAATATTAAGGCAGATTATATGCTTGAGCATAATAATTCTAATTATCATTTTAATAAATTCCACATTTAAATGTCCTAAGCAAGTTCAAATTATATTATTCAAGGAATGACCATTATCTAATTAATAGAACACTTAATAATACCAATATTGATGAAAATCTTTTTCAAATATCTCACATACTTGTCTTCTCAAGTTGCTTTTGCTTATGATACTACAAAATAAGTAGACCAGAAATAATGTGTTAGCTTTTACTACTATAAGCCAGGTACTATTTTATGCACTTGACCTATGTTATCATAACTTAACTGTACCAGCAAGCTTGTGAAGTGGGCACCAATAGACACCCCATTTCACAGGAGATAACACCCAAGAAAAGAGAATTAATTGGGACACTGAGAGTATGTGGGGGATCAGAGGTGTGAAGGGTGCCTAAAGAGACTGCACAATCTTTATGCTCACTCATCTCTAAGAAATCAGCCTCCACAAAACAAAAGTAGCTGTCTGAGGAATATGCAAAAGTGTTGGCTGTCAGGAGATGTGAATATCAATTAAGTGCTCAGCAAAAAGAAAATGCCAGTAAAAAAAAAGGTTTCTAAGCTAGAAATTATTTCACTCTGAAAGTATTATCATATTAAATATTTAATGCACCAAGATCATCTTTTCAATCAAATTTCCAGAATTTCATTAGCATAAGTAGACAAAGCAATTTGGGCAAGTAACACTATGTTTACATTCAATCAACATTTGGAACATTATTTTGTAACTGAAACTTAGAGCTGGATTGAAGAGACAGTTGACACTGCTTAAATACTACTTAACTACTTTTAATAGACATAGCCATCCTTTAGCAGACAATATAATGTCCATGATTGAGCTGGGTTCCTGACTGCTAGTTGTTGGATGACTGAGTAAAAGTCATCAAACTCTATGAGTTTCAGCTTCTTTTCTTGCACACTGAAAAAGACTGGTGTTCCTCTACCATTAGCACTTTCTGAATCTAAAATTTATAAAACAAACCAATTCTGCTCTAAGACAGGGTTGCTGAATTTTTATTTTCTAAATCTGGCAACCTCAACAATTATTACAAGCCTAAGTCCAGAAGAATTTATTCTATAAAACAAATTTCCAGGGCTAGGATTGTGGCTCAGCAGTAAAGAGCTCCTTAGCATGGGCGGGACCTGGGTTTGATTCTCAGCACCACATAAAAATAAAGGCATTGTGTTGTGTCCATCTACCAAAAAAAAAAAATCTCTCTCTTAAAAAAAAAAAAAAAATTCCCTGTCCCCCAAATAGACTGCATGCATACACATTTTTTAATTTATTTGCTTCTTTTTGTGTGTATGTGTGTGCACTCTTGGGAATAGAACCCAGATCCTTGCACATGTAAAGAAGCACTTTGCCATTCAACAGTGTTTTAAAAGTTTCTTTCAAATGAAAATATCAATCATAAAAATAACCACTTGTGAAAAAAACAGACAATACAAAAAATTATAATGGAAAAAAAACATGTGCAATCCTAAATCTAGTAAAATCTATTTTTAATAGAATGGGATTGTACTTCGTAAAACTGTTTAGTAAACTTTTTTCATTTAATATATTGTATACATTTTTTCATGTCAGCAAAAATATACATTTTTTAAAATAACTAAATGGGACTCCAAGTTATATTTCTGCCTTACATGATTTACCCAATCATTCTACTAAGAGATTATTTTCATCTATCCAATTTTTCACTATTATAAACAAATTTATGATTGCAAAAGTTGTCAGGATAAAAATAAAGTTGCTTGTATCAACCCTAACAACAATTAAAAAAAAAGTTAAATAAAAGCAGGAGGTAATGAAGTAAGGGTTCTCACACAATTGCCTGATGATAACTACTGCAAAAGATTGCCAGAATCACAGTCTTGCATAAAGGCCACCACAACCTTATACAAAAAATACTTCTGTAAGAACTTCTGCCAAGCAATTTCCTTGTTTAACCTATGACCAGCACCAACTTTATTAGAAATCTTTATGGCTAAGAACTATGATTGCAAACTATCTTATGTAATCCTTATTTCTGAAGTTTTAGAAACTTCCCCTTGTCTCAACCTCTTTGAATACACTCGTAGTTTAGTATGACATGCATATTTCTATTCTATTCCCAAATAAATTTAACTAATCTTTAGAAAATCTCCCTAATTCCTTTTTAGGTTTACATGATTAAGCAACATGTGAATATGCATGCATCTGGGAATAAATACATAAGTTTGTGTGTGTGTGTGTGTGTGTGTGTGTGTACACATATAATTTACTGCTCAGGCTGGCATAACAAAACACCACAGACCAGGTGATTTAAACAGAAATTTATTTCCCACAGCTCTGGAGACCAGACGCCCCAGATCAAGGTGCAAGGCAGGTTTCACTCTGAGGATTCTTTTATTGGCATGAAGGCAGCTGCCATCTCATTATGCACTCTGGTGACTTTCTTTGTGTGACAGCAGAGAGATAGGGAGCTCTCTGGTGCCTCTTCTTATAAAGACACTAATCCCACTGTTTTAGTCAGCTTTTTCACTTCTGTGACCAAAAGACCTGACAAGAACAATTAGAGGAGGAAAAGTTTATTTGGGGGCTCATGGTTTCAGAGGTTTCAGTCCATAGATGGCTGACTCCATTCCTCAGGGCCTGAGATGAGGCAGAACATCATGGCAGAAGAATGTGGTGGCAGAAAGTAGCTCAAAGCAATGCACCAAAAAGCAGAGAGAGAGCGAGCTCTGCTCAATAAAAACAAAATATATACCCCCCCAAAAAAAAAAAAAAAAAAATATATATATATATATATATATATATATATATATCCCAAAGGCACATCCCTAGGGACCCACCTCCTTCATCAACACCCTATCTGCCTCAGTTTCTACTCAGTTAATACTGATCAGAAGATTAATTCACTGATTTAATTAAGGCTTTCATAATCCAATTACTTCATCTCTAAGCCTTTTTGCATTGTCCTACACATGTGGTTTTGGGGAACATATATTTAAACCATAACAATCATCATGAGGGCACAATGCTTATGACCTCATTGTAACCCTATTTACCTCGGAAAGGCCCCAATTGAGGGTTAAGACCTCAACCTAAGAATTTGGTGTGTGTGTTGGGGGGACATAAATATTCAGTCATAACTGAGTATGTTTGTATATATATTGTAATGACTCAAAGGTGTTTCTTGTGTCTTTTTAAAGAATTTTTCAGACAAATGCATGTGAGAACATGTTTATATCTGCATCTAGAATAAACCATAGAAGCAGAATCAATAGAACTTCTGGGTAATTAAAGAAAATGGGACCACAGATCCCATCTGTCAATGTTTTCTTCCAAACAAGAGAATATTATGAAGGGATATAAATCTATATAGAAACCCTGTCATAAAACATTATAACTTCAAGATAGAGAATGTACAAATTTCAAGATAATTGTAAATAAAAAGGTCAATCACCCCATCTCAGTGCAGAATACCTCATGCTCCCACCCTTACAAGGTTAATTGAGAAAAACCATAGGTTAGACAGAGAAAGAAGTTAGTATTAGTCCTAAACTTGATTTAAAAAAAAAAAAAAGATAGGAGCTTACACCGAGCACGGAGCGGCCGAGTTCCGGCTCCCGGAACCGTCCCGGAACCGCCCTGGCTCAGGGCTGCGGAGCCCGCGGAGGCTGCTTCTTGGACCCTGCTACTATCAGAGCATACACCAAGCACTAAGCGGCCGAATTCCGGCTCCCGGAACTGAGCCCGCGGGGGCTGCTTCTTGGAGCTTACACTTATAGGAGCTTACACCGAGCACGGAGCGGCCGAGTTCCGGCTCCCGGAACTTCCCTGGACCGGGGCTAGGAGCCCGCGGAAACTGTGTCTCTGTCCGGGTCCTGCTGAGGGCAGGTCAGGACTCACCCATTGCTTGGGTTGCCAGGCAAGGGGAACGAAATGCTGCCATTCGCATAGGATACCAACATGGCAGAGATCTGATGTCAGCAGAAAGCGGTGGAGGAGAGATCTTCATCAATACCAGCGGTGACATAAGCAGTTGGTCTCCTGGTAAGGGGGGTGAGGCTCAGTCACCCGAGTCTCCTCAATTTGTCCTCGAGCCAGAGGGAAGGAGCCGGGCCGCCGCCAGCCCCCGGAGCAGGCCCAGCAGCTCGCCAGCGTGGTGACCGCGTGACCCCAATTGGAGAGGGGGCGGAGCGGAGCCGCCACCCACACCCGCCAGGTGGGCAGACCCACGACCCAGTAGTACATGGGCGTGGTAGGAGGGGCAGGGCAGAGCCGCCCTTCGCGCTTGCAAGGTAAACAGACCTGTGACAGCCTGGCGGGTCAGGCCCAGTGGCCTGCCAGTGTGGTACACACGTCACCCCAACTCGAGTAGGGGCAGAGCAGATCCTTATCCCACGCCCGGATCAGGCCCTGCCAGTGTGGTGGTCACGTGACCCCAATTGGAGTGGGGGTGGAGCGGAACTGCCACCCGTGCCCGCAGGGTGAGCAGACCAGTGATCAACCTGCAGATCAGGCCCAGGGGTCCGCAGGCGTGGTAGGAGGGGCAGGGCAGATCCGCCGCCCGCGCCTTCAAGGTAGGCAGACCTACAACAGACCGGCGGATCAGGCCCAGGAGCCTGCCGGCGGGGTACAAACACCACCCTAATTGGAGTAGTGACAGAGCAGAGTCGCCTCCCTTGCCAGGAACAGACCCAGCATCCTGCAGGCGGGGTAGTCACGACACCCCAATTGGAGTAGGGGCAAAGCAGAGCCTCCACCCGTGCCCGAAAGGTGGGCAGATCTGCGACCGACCAGCGGGACAGGCCCAGTGGCCTGCTGGTACGACAGACACGTCACCCCAATTGGAGTAGGGGCAGAACAGAGCCGCCACCAGCTCCCAGAACAGGCCCAGTGACCTGCCGGCGTGGTAGCCACGACACCCCAATTGGAATAAGGAGAGAGCAGAGCCGCCGCCCGCACCTGCAGGAAAGATACGCAAGCAGTATGAAAAGACAAGGAAAGAAAGGACCACAAGCAATGCAGGTCAACGCAACTTTAGAAGAGGTAACAGCTGCAGCAGATGGAATGTCAGATAAAGAATTCAGGATATACATGCTTCAGATGATCTGGAGTATCAAGGAAGACATTAAACAGCAAAATCAGACAATGAAAGATCACTTCGACAACGAATTACGCAAACAAATCCAGGAAGCAAAGGATCAACTATACAGGGAGATAGAGGTTATAAAAAACAAGCAATCAGAAATCCTAGAAATGCAGGAAGCAATAAACCAACTTAAAAACTCAATGGAGAATACTACCAACAGAGTAGAACACTTAGAAGATAGAACATCAGACAATGAAGACAAAGTATTTCAACTGGAAAAGAACATAGACAGCTCAGCAAGACTGTTAAGAAACCATGAGCAGAACATCCAAGAAATATGGGATAACATTAAGAGACCAAACTTAAGAGTCATTGGGATACAGGAAGGTACAGAGCTCCAAACCAAAGGAATGAGCAGTCTATTCCATGAAATAATACAAGAAAACTTCCCAGACTTGAAGAATGAGACAGAATCCCAAATCCTAGAAGCCTACAGGACGCCGAATGTGCAAAATCATAAGAGATCCACACCTAGACACATTATAATGAAGATGCCCAACATACAGAATAAGGAGAGAATTTTAAAAGCTACAAGAGAAAGGAAGCAGATTACATTTAGGGGCAAGCCAATCAGGATAACAGCTGATCTTTCAACACAGACTCTGAAAGCTAGAAGATCCTGGAATAACATATTTCAAACACTGAAAGATAATGGGTTCCAACCAAGAATTGTGTATCCAGCGAAATTAAGCTTCAGGATGGAGAATGAAATTAAAACCTTCCACGATAAACAAAAGTTTAAAGAATTCGCAGCTAGAAAACCATCTCTTCAAAACATCCTAGCCAAAGTATTACAGGAAGAGGAAATGGAAAATAACAATGAAAACCAACAGTGGGAGGTAGGACAGTAAAGGGGGGGGGGAAACAATCAAAGAGGAAAACAAACAATGTTTAGTAACAGAAATAAACAAATATGGCTGGAAGAACAACCCATATCTCAATAATAACCCTAAATGTTAATGGCTTAAACTCACCAATTAAGAGACACAGGCTAGTAGAATGGATCACAAAACAAGACCCAACAATATGCTGCCTACAGGAGACGCATTTGATAGGAAAAGACATACATAGGCTGAAGGTGAAAGGTTGGGAAAAATCATATCACTCATATGGACTTCGGAAACAAGCAGGCGTGTCCATACTCATATCAAATAAAATAGATTTCAAGCCAAAGTTAATCAAAAGAGATAAAGAGGGACACTACATACTGCTTAAGGGAACCATACACCAACAAGACATAACAATCATAAATATTTATGCCCCAAACAATGGTGCAGCTATGTTCGTCAAACAAACTCTTCTCAAGTTCAAGAGTCTAATAGACCACCACACCATAATCATGGGAGACTTCAACACACCTCTCTCGCCACTGGACAGATCTTCCAAACAAAAGTTGAATAAGGAAACTATAGAACTCAATAACACTATTAATAACCTAGACCTAATTGACATATATAGAGTATACCACCCAACATCAAGCAGTTACACTTTTTTCTCAGCAGCACATGGATCCTTCTCAAAAATAGATCATATATTATGTCACAGGGCAACTCTTAGACAATATAAAGGAGTAGAGATATTACCATGCATCTTATCTGATCATAATGGAATGAAACTGAAAATCAACGATAAAAGAAGGAAGGAAAAAGCATACATCAATTGGAGAATGAACAATAGGTTACTGAATGATCAATGGATTATAGAAGACATCAAGGAGGAAATTAAAAAATTCTTAGAGATAAATGAAAACACAGACACAACATATCGGAATCTATGGGACACATTGAAAGCAGTTCTAAGAGGAAAATTCATTGCTTGGAGTTCATTCCTTAAAAAAAGAAAAAACCAACAAATAAATGATCTCATACTTCATCTCAAAATCCTTGAAAAAGAAGAGCAAAACAACAGCAAAAGAAGTAGAAGGCAAGAAATAATTAAAGTCAGAGCTGAAATTAATGAAATCGAAACAAAAGAAACAATTGAAAAAATGGACAAAACTAAAAGTTGGTTCTTTGAAAAAATAAACAAAATCGACAGACCCTTAGCGATGCTAGCGAAGAGAAGAAGAGAGAGAACTCAAATTACTAGCATACGGGATGAAAAAGGCAATATCACAACAGACACTTCAGAAATACAGAAGATAATCAAAAACTATTTTGAATCCTTATACTCCAATAAATTAGAAGATAGTGAAGGCATAGATAAATTTCTTAAGTCATATGATCTGCCCAGATTGAGTCAGGAGGATATAGAAAACCTAAACAGACCAATATCAATTGAGGAGATAGAAGAAACCATCAAAAGACTACCAACTAAGAAAAGCCCAGGTCCCGATGGGTATACAGCAGAATTTTACAAAACCTTTAAAGAAGAACTAATACCAATACTTTTCAAGCTACTTCAGGAAATAGAAAAGGAGGGAGAACTTCCAAATTC
The DNA here is from genome assembly GCF_021218885.2 of Marmota monax. NCBI lineage: Eukaryota > Metazoa > Chordata > Mammalia > Rodentia > Sciuridae > Marmota > Marmota monax. The sequence continues at coordinate 2,793,939 of NW_026692713.1, read as the reverse complement.
ATTCTATGAGGCCAACATCACCCTGATACCTAAACCAGACAAAGACACTTCAAAGAAAGAAAACTACAGACCAATATCTCTAATGAACCTAGATGCAAAAATCCTCAATAAAATTCTGGCGAATCGGATACAAAAACATATAAAAAAAATTGTACACCATGATCAAGTAGGATTCATCCCTGGGATGCAAGGCTGGTTCAATATACGGAAATCAATAAATGTTATTCACCACATCAATAGACTTAAAAATAAGAACCATATGATCATCTCGATAGATGCGGAAAAAGCATTTGACAAAGTACAGCATCCCTTTATGTTCAAAACTCTAGAAAAACTAGGGATAACAGGAACATACCTCAATATTGTAAAAGCAATCTATGCTAAGCCTCAGGCTAGCATTATTCTGAATGGAGAAAAACTGAAGGCATTCCCTCTAAAATCTGGAACAAGACAGGGATGCCCTCTCTCTCCACTTCTCTTCAACATAGTTCTCGAAACACTGGCCAGAGCAATTAGACAGACGAAAGAAATTAAAGGCATAAAAATAGGAAAAGAAGAAATTAAATTATCACTATTTGCAGATGATATGATTCTATATCTAGCAGACCCAAAAGGCTCTACAAAGAAACTATTAGAGCTAATAAATGAATTCAGCAAAGTGGCAGGATTTAAAATCAACACGCATAAATCAAAGGCATTCCTGTATATCAGCGACAAATCCTCTGAAATGGAAATGAGGACAACCACTCCATTCAAAATATCTTCAAAAAAAATAAAATACTTGGGAATCAACCTAACAAAAGAGGTGAAAGACTTATACAATGAAAACTACAGAACCCTAAAGAGAGAAATAGAAGAAGATCTTAGAAGATGGAAAAATATACCCTGTTCATGGATAGGCAGAACTAACATCATCAAAATGGCGATATTACCAAAAGTTCTCTATAGGTTTAATGCAATGCCAATCAAAATCCCAATGGCATTTCTTGTAGAAATAGAGAAAGCAATCATGAAATTCATATGGAAAAATAAAAGACCCAGAATAGCAAAAACAATGCTAAGCAAGAAGTGTGAATCAGGCGGTATAGCGATACCAGACTTCAAACTATACTACAGAGCAATAGTAACAAAAACAGCATGGTACTGGTACCAAAACAGGCGTGTGGACCAATGGTACAGAATAGAGGACACAGAAACCAATCCACAAAACTACAACTATCTTATATTTGATAAAGGGGCTAAAAGCATGCAATGGAGGAAGGATAGCATCTTCAACAAATGGTGCTGGGAAAACTGGAAATCCATATGCAACAAAATGAAACTGAATCCCTTTCTCTCGCCATGCACAAAAGTGAATTCAAAATGGATCAAGGAACTTGATATCAAATCAGAGACGCGCCGTCTGATAGAAGAAAAAGTTGGCTACGATCTACAGTCGGTGGGGTCGGGCTCCAAATTCCTCAATAGGACACCCATAGCACAAAAGTTACTAACTACAATCAACAAATGGGACTTACTCAAACTAAGAAGTTTTTTCTCAGCAAAAGAAACAATAAGAGAGGTAAATAGGGCGCCTACATCCTGGGAACAAATCTTTACTCCTCACACTTCAGATAGAGCCCTAATATCCAGAGTATACAAAGAACTCAAAAAATTAGACAATAAGAGAACAAACAACCCAATCAACAAATGGGCCAAGGACCTGAACAGACACTTCACAGAGGAGGACATACAGTCAATCAACAAGTACATGAAAAAATGCTCAACATCTCTAGCTGTCAGAGAAATGCAAATCAAAACCACCCTAAGATACCATCTCACTCCAGTAAGATTGGCAGCCATTAGGAAGTCAAACAACAACAAGTGCTGGCGAGGATGTGGGGAAAAGGGTACACTTGTACATTGCTGGTGGGACTGCAGATTGGTGCAGCCAATTTGGAAAGCAGTATGGAGATTTCTTGGAAAGCTGGGAATGGAGCCACCATTTGACCCAGCTATTCCCCTTCTTGGTCTATTCCCTAAAGACCTAAAAAGAGCATGCTACAGGGACACTGCTACATCGATGTTCATAGCAGCACAGTTCACAATAGCAAGACTGTGGAACCAACCTAGATGCCCTTCAATAGACGAATGGATAAAAAAAATGTGGCATTTATACACAATGGAGTATTACTCTGCATTAAAAAATGACAAAATCATAGAATTTACAGGGAAATGGATGGCATTAGAGCAGATTATGCTAAGTGAAGCTAGCCAATCCCTAAAAAACAAATGCCAAATGTCTTCTTTGATATAAGGAAAGTAACTAAGAACAGAGTAGGGACGAAGAACAGGAGAAGAAGATTAACATTTAACAGGGATGAGAGGTGGGAGGGAAAGGGAGAGAGAAGGGAAATTGCACGGTAATGGAAGGAGACCCTCAGGGTTATACAGTGGAGGGGGTAGAGAGAGAGGAGGGGAGGGGAGGGGAGAGGTGGGGAGGGGGGAGGGTGGATGATGGGAAAGGCAGCGGAGCACAACAGACACTAGTATGGCAATTTGTAAATCAATGGATGTGTAACTGATGTGAATCTGCAATCTGTGTATGGGGTGAAGGTGGGAGTTCATAACCCACTAGAATCAAAGTGTGGAATATGATATGTCAAGAAATTTGTAATGTTTTGAACAACCCACAATAAAAAATTAAAAAAAAAAATATAAAATTTTAAAATTAAAAAAAAAAAAAAAAAAAAAAAAAAAAAAAAAAAAAACACCACCAGAAGATAAAGGTCACCCTGGGTATGAACATTTACAAAAAGGTAGGTCGGGGCACTAATAACAATTTAAAGAAGCTTCTTTTTAAAATATTTATTTTTTTAGTTGTAGTTGGACACAATACCTTTATTTTGTTTATTTATTTTTATGTAGCACTGAGGATCAAACCCAGGGCCTCGCACGTGCTAGGCGAGTGCTCTACCACTGAGCCACAACCCCACCCCTGAAGAAGCTTCTGTAGGAGATTTAAAAAAAAAAATACAACAGATAAAAAGAGTAGCATGTGAAGCAGTTTCACTGTATATTCGCTACCAACTTATCAGACTCCAGTGAGACAGAATACTCACACACTAGTTACAGGAAGTGTAACTAGTTACTTGCTACACAGCTAAATCTAGCAACCTAGTACTCATCTCCAGTCAGTCCCTCACAAATAAGAAAAGCTGCCTGGGACAGATGGAGACTAAGTGTACCCCACCTGGACTGCAACTGAGGGGCCCTATAAAGCAGCCTCTCCTGGGTTTTTAAACTTGGTTCTACATTACATTCTCAAGAACTGAAGGACATCCTGGTCCCTGAGGGCCTGGAACAGACCCCAGGCTTTTATATCCGCAGCATTATATAGCCATTTCTGAGTGCTACAGGTGAGAAAGAGCAAAAACTGGGTTGGTCCAAGGCTACTTGAAGAACTTTCCTTCAAACCCCTTAGTGATTTGATGGTTAAAGGGAAAAGAAACAAAGGGTAAAGAGTCCTGCAAGACAAGAGAACATCACAAAATTGGGGAATTTACACCACCACCATAAACACCAAACCACCGGAAGATGTCTTATAGACCATTTATTTGATTTCTGGTCAATGCTACATTGATAGAAAATGCATCAAACAATCTTTTTTTTTTAAGAGAGAGAGAGAGAGAGAGAATTTTTTTTAATATTTATTTTTTAGTTTTCGGTGGACACAACATCTTTGTTTGTATGTGGTGCTGAGGATCAAACCCAGGCGAGTGCGCTACCACTTCAGCCACATCCCCAGCCCTCATTCAAACAATCTTAAAGATTATTTTAAACACCAAGATCACAAAAATAAGCAAGAGAAAAATGAACAGGTGCATAAGAGTTAATGGTACAAACAAGAAAATGAAACCCCACATATATCAACTAAAGAAAAATTCACCCTGAAAAAGAAATCATGAAGTAGAAGAAGATTGTTAAGTCCTCACCTCAGAGTTAAAAATACTCAAGCATTTGGATATATGAAAATCATTTGTACCTGAAAATCAAAAATTATCAGAATTTGACTGAAAGAATATATACAAAGTAAAGAATTTAAAAAAAAAAAAATTATGTGCCAGGCACAGTGGCACACACCTGTAATCCTACTGACTCAGGAGACTAAAGCAAGAAGATCAAAAGTTCAAGGTTAGCCTCCCCAATTTAGCAAGACCCTGTCTCAAAATAAAAATTAAAAACGGCTGTGGATGTAGCTTAGTGGTACAGTGCCCCTGAGTTCAATCCCCAGTACCTAATAATAATAACTACAACAACAACAATGACAGTTATCAGAAGAGAATATCCAGTATTAAACAAATATAAATAAAATAAAAATAAATTATTATTCTCAAAAAGAAGAAAAGAAAAACGAAGTAAACCAAAAGCACAAGAAAAGAAACTATACAGATGAAAGCAGAACACAATGAGACAGAAAATAGAAAAAAAGTAAAAGGAAATTCCATTATTAAAAATTCAACAAACTTTTAGCAAACTTTGTCAAGGGAAAAAAAAGAGAAATAACAAATACATAAAAATAATAAATATCAAGGCAATAACATCCTAAGAAATGTTAGATTAACAAAGTTAAAGTTAGAAAGCTTAAACAGATAAATGTTCTTAGAGGAACTAGGAAATGTTATTCAGGAACTATACCAAAATTAAAAACACCAGACCCAGAGGGATTCACAGGATTTCACCAAAATTTTAAGGAGATAAAGTAAACTCTAAGATCTACAATTTTTCCAAAGCATATACATAAAAACTTCCTAACCTAGGAAGAAGCAAATACCATTAACTACTAAATCTAAGAGAATTAAAACAGAAAAAGAAAACTATAGACCAATTCATACAAATTCATTAAAAAAATCTTTATATTTGAAAACAGGCTCCACAAGTACACAAAGAAAATCTTTACCATAACCAAGTGGAATATAGTTGAGGAAGGCAAATTGGTTCAATACTAAGGAATCTATTAATATCATATATCACAGTAATAATTACAAGGTGACAGAAAACCTGTCTAGAGATGTTGAAAAAAAAAAACCTTTATAAAATTCAATACCTATTCATGATATTTTTTACCTTCCAAAAATAAATTTAATTCCAATCACACTGTAAAGAGTAACACAAAATTTTATATATAACTTATTGATAACAGGTTACCTTTATCCAGTTACAAACATTAAATGATATAAATATCAACTAAATTCCTTATTTCTATATAAATCTGAAGGAGACTATTGCTACAGACAATTGTAGCTTAAGTTTTATACTTTAAAAGACTTGTATACTTGAAGAACATAAATATAATATACAGTGAAGCCAGTAATGGTTAGGATCACAATTATACAGGTGTCCTTATATTAACTAAGTTTAACTTTTAAAGTAAAATTTAGAATCTATAATATAAAGTAACAATAATCAGGGGTCTGCATGGATTAGCAGTACTAGCAAAAATCAATGGATAGCCTTAAATCTGTTATATGTTTCGGAAACAGTTCTAATGATTAGAAACTGACTTGTTCAAAGTAAACATATATAAGCCAGGTCTTAAAATGTCAGTGCCATTCTATGTCAGATACTTTGTATAAAAGAGAGCACTCACAGGTTATTTTACCTGTAAACCTCCATAAACTAACATTTCACAAACTTTTACATTAACACTTAGACAAGGCTCAAACAGTTCTCAGAGGTATCTCTGGCCACATATATTTAGGGGTGTCCACTATATTGTAATAACCTAAAATAACAGTTGTTTATTTGATCAGTTACAAAGTAATCATTTAAAAGATTTTAAAAGAGGTACAAACCCTAATCCCTTTAAGACTTAGTTTTCCTAAGTAATAAAACCTAACAGACACAAGAACTTATCTTGATAATAAGAGCAGATCAATGTTTTAAGGAGCCCTTCTTGTTTCTAAACATAAGAGAATTTTCATATTAAAAGTTAACCTTAGGAAAAACCCTTGGATAATTTTAACTGTGCTGATTATATATAGCCAAGTTAATCACATACACGAGCACTTTGAGATTTACCTTCCACAGACTTTTTGCAACTTACTTACATTCTATAGCTTGTTTATATCCTTAGTTTGTCCCCTTTCACCTTGGACTTTAGCATCAAATCTTTTCCCTTCTAATTTTCCATATTCTTACATTCATATTCTGAAACAATCCTATGCCCCACAGGTAAGAGAAAAAATTATAGCATTATGTCTATTAGATTTTACCCTTTAGAAATTAAAATAGAGAGAGCTGCCAACCACGCCTGCAAGGTAGGCAGGCCTGCGACCCACCGGCAGAACAGGCGCAGCGGCCTGCTGAGAGGCAGAGCCGCCCCCTCCCCCCGCGCCTGCAAGGTAGACGGAACTGTGACCACCCACAGAACAGGCCCAGCGGCCTGCTGAGGGGCAGAGCCGCCCCCCACCCCCCGCGCCTGCAAGGTAGGCGGAACTGTGACCACCGACGGAAAAGGCCCAGTGGCCTGCGGAGAGGCAGAGCTGCCAACCACGCCTGCAAGGTAGGCGGGCCTGCAACCCACCGCCAGAACAGGCGCAGCGGCCTGCTGAGGGGCAGAGCCGCCCCCTCCGCCCCCGCCTGCAAGGTAGGCAGAACTGTGACCACCGGCAGAATGGGCCCAGCGGCCTGCTGAGGGGCAGAGCCGCCCCCTCCCCCCCCTGCAAGGTAGGCGGACTTGTGACCCACTGGCAGATCAGACCCAGAATTCCGCGGAGGGGCAGAGCTGCCCCACGCGCTTGCAAGGTAGGCAGACCTGCGACCACCAACAGAACAGGCCAGACCTGCAACCGACAGACAGAACAGGCCCAGCGGCCTGCGGAAGGGTAGAGCCGCCCCCCCCCCCCCGCGCCTGCAAGGTAGGCGGACCTGCGACCCACAGGCAGAACAGGCCCAGAAGCCTGCAGAGGGGCAGTGCCGCTGCCTGCGCCTGCAAATTAGGCAGAACTGCGACCACCGACAGAACAAGCCTAGCAGCCCGCAGAGGGGCAGAGCCGCCGCCCGCACCTGTGAGGGAGACTTTGCAACTATACAAGACCAATATAAATATATAGGGGGAAAATTCAATACCACAACAGTTTCACCAAGCAGAAAGAAACGCGAACAGTATGAAGAGACAAGGAAAGAAAGGACCACAAGCATTGCAGGTCAACTCAAAGTTAGAAGAGGTAATAGCTGCAGCAGATGGAATGTCAGATAAAGAATTCAGGATATACATGCTTCAGATGATCTGGAGTCTCAAGGAAGACATCAGACAGCAAAATCAGACAATGAAAGATCACTTCAACAATGAATTACATAAACAAATCCAAGAAGCAAAAGATCAACTATACAGGGAGATAGAGGTTATAAAAAACAAACAAACAGAAATCCCAGAAATGCAGGAAGCAATAAACCAACTTAAAAACTCAATTGAGAATACTACCAGCAGAGTAGAACACTTAGAAGATAGAACATCAGACAATGAAGATAAAGTATTTCAACTTGAAAAGAACATAGACAGCTCAGCAAGACTGTTAAGAAACCATGAGCAGAACATCCAAGAAATATGGGATAACATTAAGAGACCAAATTTAAGAGTCATTGGGATACAGGAAGGGATAGAGTTTCAAACCAAAGGAATGAGCAATCTATTCAATGAAATAATACGAGAAAACTTCCCAGACATGAAGAATGAGACAGAATCCCAAATCCTAGAAGCCTACAGGACGCCGAATGTGCAAAATCATAAGAGATCCACACCTAGACACATTATAATGAAGATGCCCAACATACAGAATAAGGAGAGAATTTTAAAAGCTACAAGAGAAAGGAAGCAGATTACATTTAGGGGTAAGCCAATCAGGATAACAGCTAATCTTTCAACACAGACTCTGAAAGCTAGAAGATCCTGGAATAACATATTTCAAACACTGAAAGAAAATGGGTTCCAACCAAGAATTGTGTATCCAGCGAAATTAAGCTTCAGGATGGAAGATGAAATTAAAACCTTCCACGATAAACAAAAGTTAAAAGAATTTGCAGCTAGAAAACCATCTCTTCAAAACATCCTTGGCAAAACATTACAGGAAGAGGAAATGGAAAATAACAATGAAAACCAACAGTGGGAGGTAGGACAGTAAGGGGGGGGAAAATAATCAAAGAGGAAAACAAACCATGTTTAGTAACATAAATAAACAAATATGGCTGGAAGAACAACCCATATCTCAATAATAACCCTAAATGTTAATGGCTTAAACTCACCAATTAAGAGGCACAGGCTAGTAGAATGGATCACAAAACAAGACCCAACAATATGCTGCCTACAGGAGACGCATTTGATAGGAAAAGACATACATAGGCTGAAGGTGAAAGGTTGGGAAAAATCATATCACTCATATGGACTTCGGAAACAAGCAGGAGTGTCCATACTCATATCAAATAAAATAGATTTCAAGCCCAAGTTAATCAAAAGGGATAAAGAGGGACACTACATACTGCTCAAGGGAACCATACACCAACAAGACATAACAATCATAAATATATATGCCCCAAACAATGGTGCAGCTATGTTCATCAAACAAACGCTTCTCAAGTTCAAGAGTCTAATAGACCACCATACAATAATCATGGGAGACTTCAACACACCTCTCTCACCAATGGACAGATCTTCCAAACAAAAGTTGAATAAGGAAACTATAGAACTCAATAACACAATTAATAACCTAGACTTAATTGACATATATAGAATATACTACCCAACATCAAGCAGTTACACTTTTTTCTCAGCAGCACATGGATCCTTCTCAAAAATAGATCATATATTATGTCACAGGGCAACTCTTAGACAATATAAAGGAGTAGAGATAATACCATGCATCTTATCTGATCATAATGGAATGAAACTGAAAATCAACGATAAAAGGAAGGAAGGAAAAAGCATACATCACTTGGAGAATGAACAATAGGTTACTGAATGATCAATGGGTTATAGAAGACATCAAGGAGGAAATTAAAAAATTCTTAGAGATAAATGAAAACACAGACACAACATATCGGAATCTATGGGACACATTGAAAGCAGTTCTAAGAGGAAAATTCATTGCATGGAGTTCATTCCTTAAAAAAAGAAAAAACCAACAAATAAATGATCTCATACTTCATCTCAAAATCCTAGAAAAAGAAGAGCAAAACAACAGCAAAAGAAGCAGAAGGCAAGAAATAATTAAAATCAGAGCTGAAATTAATGAAATCGAAACAAAAGAAACAATTGAAAAAATTGACAAAACTAAAAGTTGGTTCTTTGAAAAAATAAACAAAATCGACAGACCCTTAGCCATGGTAACGAAGAGAAGAAGAGAGAGAACTCAAATTACTAGCATACGGGATGAAAAAGGCAATATCACAACAGACACTTCAGAAATACAGAAGATAATCAAAAATTATTTTGAATCCTTATACTCCAATAAATTAGAAGATAGTGAAGGCATAGATAAATTTCTTAAGTCATATGATCTGCCCAGATTGAGTCAGGAAGATATAGACAACCTAAACAGACCAATATCAATTGAGGAAATAGAAGAAACCATCAAAAGACTACCAACTAAGAAAAGCCCAGGACCGGATGGGTATACAGCAGAGTTTTACAAAACCTTTAAAGAGGAACTAATACCAATACTTTTCAAATCTTTACTCCTCATACTTCAGATAGAGCCCTAATATCCAGAGTATACAAAGAACTCAAAAAATTAGACAATAAGATAACAAATAACCCAATCAACAAATGGGCCAAGGACCTGAACAGACACTTCTCAGAGGAGGACATACAATCAATCAACAAGTACATGAAAAAATGCTCACCATCTCTAGCAGTCAGAGAAATGCAAATCAAAACCACCCTAAGATACCATCTCACTCCAGTAAGATTGGCAGCCATTATGAAGTCAAACAACAACAAGTGCTGGCGAGGATGTGGGGAAAAGGGTACACTTGTACATTGCTGGTGGGACTGCAAATTGGTGCAGCCAATTTGGAAAGCAGTATGGAGATTTCTTGGAAAGCTGGGAATGGAACCACCATTTGACCCAGCTATTCCCCTTCTTGGTCTATTCCCTAAAGACCTAAAAAGAGCATGCTACAGGGACACTGCTAAATTGATGTTCATAGCAGCACAATTCACAATAGCAAGACTGTGGAACCAACCTAGATGCCCTTCAATAGAAGAATGGATAAAAAAAAAATGTGGCATTTATACACAATGGAGTATTACTCTGCATTAAAAAAATGACAAAATCATAGAATTTGCAGGGAAACGGATGGCATTAGAGCAGATTATGCTAAGTGAAGCTAGCCAATCCCTAAAAAACAAATGCCAAATGTCTTCTTTGATATAAGGAGAGTAACTAAGAACAGAGTAGGGACGAAGAGCATGAGAAGAAGATTAACATTAAACAGGGATGAGAGGTGGGAGGGAAAGGGAGAGAGAAGGGAAATTGCATGGAAATGGAAGGAGACCCTCAGGGTTATACAAAAGTACATACAAGAGGTAGTGAGGGGAAAGGGAAAAATAATACAAGGGGGACAAATGAATGACAGTAGAGGGGGTAGAGAGAGAAGAGGGGAGGGGAGGGGGGATAGTAGAGGATAGGAAAGGCAGCAGAACACAACAGACACTAGTATGGCAATATGTAAATCAATGGATGTGTAACTGATGTGATTCTGCAATCTGTATAGGGGGTAAAAATGGGAGTTCATAACCCACTTGAATCAAAGTGTGAAATATGATATATCAAGAACTATGTAATGTTTTGAACAACCAACAATAAAAAATTAAAAAAAATAAAAATAAAGAAATTAAAATAGAGCTGGTCAAACATTTTTACAGTATGACCTAGGCATGAGGTTAGCCTGTACAATTGGAACGTCAGAAGCAGGGTCTGTTAGCCCTGATGGATGCTGAAATCAAAGATTCAGGTGGCCACCTATCCTCCATGAAGACAGATCTGCTCCTACCATTACCACTGTTATCTCCTTCCTTAGGATTCGCCAAAAGAGCAGCTCTTTTTCTTTTTCTTTGAGAGTTAACCCTTGAATATTTGGTCTCTAGAAAAAGACAGTGGATGGGCTGGGGATGTGGCTCAAGCGGTAGCGCGCTTGCCTGGCATGTGTGCGGCCCAGGTTCGGTCCTCAGCACCATATACAGACAAAGATGTTGTGTTCGCCGAAAATTAAAAAATAAATATTAAAATTCTCTCTCTCTCTCTCACTCTCTCTCTCTCTTTCTTTAAAAAAAAAAGACAGTGGAAAAAAATAGAGAGGGATTTAAAAAAAAAGAAAAGAAACTCCAGTTAGACAAAACAAGGCTAACCAGAGCAAAATATATTAATTTAGGCATGCAAGACCACAGGTGGGGATGGGCTTGGGGTTTAGGTCATGAAAGCATTTAAAAGCCTGAAGTTCCCTAGAGACTCTGTTTAGGTACTTGAGAGAGAGAAGGTGAAAGAATTGGGGGTATCAATAAGACATACAGAGTAGTTGGTAGTATCTTGAGCACCAGGAAATACATGTAGAAGAGGCATTTCTGCAGAGGAGAAGAGAGAATATTTGGCTTACACTCTGAGGATGAATGGGTTATCTCTTTCCTGAAGACCTTAGATCTGATCAGACTAAGATCATCTCAGGATCCAAGATTCATCAGGTGAGGATGCCCTCCACCACTGGGCCAAGTCAGTCAGAAACAGAAAGATAGTATTTGATACTTTGCATTCCTGAGGACTGCCCAGGTCAGACTCTGGACCTAAGACCTTCATGCAGCATCAGGAAGTCTCTCTGGTCTTCTACCATCAGTTGTCTCAAGTCTTCCTCTGTCCCACACACCAATTCTCTCCCATAGAAAAGAAACTGGAGCAAGTCAGGACTGACATTCTCAATGCCAAAGCAAAGGGGACAGGACCCATCTGCTCAGCATGCCTGTTTACCCTCGTCTTAAGACTGCCAGCAATGTTAGTCAGTTAAAAATGACTAGTGTTTGTCCACTAAGTTTATTTTTAGAGTAGTTGGTAGTACTTTGAGCACCAGAAAATACAGTGTTTAAAGACAGTTTGTCTACTAAGAAAGAGAACACAAAAGAGAAATGAGAACTCCCTTTTCCATATTATTCACCCTTCCATAGATCCCAGGCAAGCCCTCATAAATGTAACAGGGAGGGTGGATGGGTGGGTTCTTTGTCTCATGAATTCAAGGAATGAAATACATGGACACAAGTGTCAGATATACCAAAGTAACAGGATTTATTAGAGTAATGGGGAAAAAGCAGAGCTCCCAAAGACAGAGGTATCCCAAGAGATGGATGCCTTGAGGGGCTTTTCATTGAGAAGAAAGTTGAGCAGTTTTAGCAGAGAGAAGGTGGTAACCAGGCCTGGACCAGAAGTCTAGACATCAGGAACCTTGGACCATTTGCCATTGTGGTAGAGAAAATTTTCAAGATCCTGGAGAATTTGGAAGTCAAATATGCCATTTTCAGGACAGTGACTGCTACTGTCCAGCTTGTGTAGGGGCTAGGCAGTAGGTCTGACTGTGTCTTGGAGACCCAGGGTCTGAATATGTTTGGAAAGGTACCCTAAGGTGTATCTCATAGAGCCTTTGATGGGGTCTGGCTCATCCTGGACAAAAAGGATTAAGGAGGGCCTCTAAGGACTCTGGCAGAGAGAAAAGCCAAATCAAGGGGCATCCCCACAAGAATTTTGGTTTCTCTGAGGGTGTTCCAGGAGCAATCAATGGAATGACAGGCAATTGTTGGGTGTCCCAAAGAAAGCAAGTTGTTGCCACCCAGTGGTGGCAGAGGTTTCTCTCACTCAGTGCTGGGATTTGTCAGAGAAACAGCATCCATGGAGAGAAAAACCATGGCAAGGATTTGAGGAATCTGGAGGAGTCAGAGGGGGTCACTCATCCAATAAGTGATGGCCAGTGGTAGATGTGAAGTCGCACAACGTGAGTGGTCATTACTGGAGCTGCCAGAGAGAGAAGTAGAAAGAGAGAGGGAAAGAAAGAGAACAGATGGAGGTCAAGGTAAGGCCCAAAGAGGCTGCCCATGGTGGGAACCTTGAACACTGGTCCTGGGTTTCAATACCAACATGTAAGGAAATAAAGAGAGGTGGCTCAACAATGCAGGTTTATTTGGGACAATCCTTCAGAGGGGGCCCAGTGGAAATGAGACCCCTCCATTCATGATTTTTTTAAATATTTTTTTTTAGTTGCAGATGAACACAATACCTGTATTTATTTATTTATTTTTATATGATGCTGAGGATCAAACCCAGTGCCTCACATGTGCTATTCAAGCGCTCTACCACTGAGCCACAATCCCAGCCCCCATGTATGATATTTTTAAAAACTCAAGAAAATAGGAATTAGAGGGGTTTGTTTGTGGTACTGGGTATTGAACTCAGGATGCTCTACCACTGAGCTATATTCTCTTTTAAATTTTTACTTTGACACAGAATCTCAATACATTACTCAGGCTGCCCTTGAGCCTCAGCCTCCTGAATATGTAGGATTAAAGGTGTACATCAAAGTACTCGGCCTATACCAACTAGGTCTAAAGCCAGTATGTAACTTAATGGGGAATACTAGAAGCAGTTCTATTAAGATCAGGAGCATTGCAAGGATGACCACTATCCTACTGAACAGAGCACTACAGATATTTAATGTAATTAAAAAAGAGGAATAAATTAAAGGCCAAAAATGTTAAGTAATAAAACTATTTCTAGTGCAGATAATATGCTAGATATAACTGATGTGAAAACCCTTGTGAACCCTGATAAAAGTAAGAAAAGTACATAGTAAAATAGAAAGATATAAAATTAGCACAAGAATAGAAAGATATAAAATTAGCCTTCAAATAAGCAAAAAAGCAAACTATTAAAGAACACAATGGAAGAAAAATTTCTACTACAATAGCAATAAAGTATATTTAATACTTAGTAACAAACTTAAAAACTTCTACAAAATTTTAAATACATCTACATAAAAGGAGACTTAAACCTGGGCACAGTGGCACATACCTGTAATCCCAGTGACTCAGGAGGCTGAGGCAGAAGGATTGCAAATTCAAAGCCAGTCTCAGCAATTTAGCAAGACTGTCAGCACTCAGCAAAATCTGGTCTCAAAAGACCTGGTAATGTAGCTCAGTGGCAAAGCATTCATGGGTTCAATCCCCAGTAAAAAAAAAAAAAAAAAAAAAAAAAGACTTAAAAAAACAGAAAGATAAACCTGTTCTTAGAATAATTCACATTCTAACGTTGTCAGTTCCACCTAAGTTAATTTATAAATGTAATACAATCACACTAAAATACCAACTTTAAAAAGAATAAGCAAGAGCCAGGTGCAGCGACACAGGTCTGTAATTCCAGCAGCCCAGGAGGCTGAGGCAGGAGCCAGCAACTTAATGAGGTCCTAAGCAACTCAGTGAAACCCTGTCTATAAATAAAATACAAAATAGGGCTAGGGATGTGGCTCAGTGGTCGAGTGCCCCTGAATTCAATCCCTGGTACAAAAATAAAAAAGGAAGAAGAAGAAGAGGCAAGGGATATTAAATTAAATAGAAAACAAACTTGAAGAATAGCCAGAAAATGAATGATTACTAGTTCTACCATACATGAAAACCCAGCATCAAGCCTCCGTAATTACAAGAGTATGGTACTGATTGACACATAAAAAAACCCAGAAATAGACCCAATTAGAGATGATAAAGATGGGCTCTCAAGTTACTGAGCCAAATATGAACTTTTTAAATAAATGGTATTGGAACAACTGAGTAGTCATGTAGGAAAAGATAAATTAGATCAATACCTAATGCCATACATACAAACTCCAAATGGATTAGAAAGATAAATGTAAAATATGAAACCTTACAAATAAAAGAAAACATGGATGAATACCTCTAACTTTGGATTAGGGAAAGGAATTTCTATTTTTATAAGGAATGCTATTGGGATTTTGATGGGAATTGCATTAAATCTGTATAGTGCTTTTGGACATTTTGATAATATTAATTCTGCCTACACAAGAGCAAGGTTGATCTTTCCATCTTCTAAGGTCTTTGATTTCTCTCTTTAGGGTTCTGTAGTTTTCACTGTATAGATCTATAATCTTTCACCTCTTTCATTAAGTTCATTCCCAAGATTTTTTTTTTGAGGTTATTGTGAATGGGGTAATTTTTCTCATTTCCTTCTTAGAGGATTTGTCACTGATATACAGAAATGCCTTTGATTTAGGTGTTGATTTTATATCCTGCTACTTTGCTGAATTAATTTACTAGTTCTAGAAGTTTTCTGGTGGAGTTTTTTGGGTCTTCTAGGTATAGAATCATATCATCAGCAAATAATGCTAATTTAAGTTCTTCTTCTCTGAAACATATCCCTTTAATTTCTTTCATTTGCCTAATTGCTCTGGCCAGCGTTTCAAGAATGATGTTGAATAAAAGTGGTGAAAGAGGGAATGCCTTCAATTTTTCTCTATTTAGAATGATGTTGGCCTGAAGCTTAGCATACATAGCCTTTACAATGTTGAGATATGTTCCTGTTATCCCCAGTTTTTCTAATCCCAATAGCATTCCTCATAGAAATAGAAAAAGCAGTCATGAAATTAGTCTGGAAAAAAAGAGACCCAGAATAGTTAAAGTAATCTTTAGCAGGAAAAGTGAGGCAGGTAGCATCTCTATACCAGACCTTAAACTATACTACAGAGCAATAGTAACAAAAACAGCATGGTATTGGCACCCAAACAGACTGGTAGACCAATGGTACAGAATAGCAGACACAGAGACTAACCCACAAAATTACAATTATGTTAGACAAGGTGACAAAAACATGCATTGGAGAAAAGAAAGCCTCTTCAACAAATGGTGCCAAGAAAACTGGAAATCAATATGCAATAAAATGAAATTAAACCCCTATCTCTCACCAAAATTTAACTTAAAATGGATCAAGGACCTAGGAATTAAACCAGAGATTCTGCATCTAACAGAAAAAAAAAAAGTTGTCTCTAATCTTCATCATGTGGGATTAGGCCCCAACTTCCTTAATAAGACTCCTTTGGCACAAGAATTAAAACCAAGAATCAATAAATGGGATGGAATCAAGCTAAAAAGTTTCTTCTCACCAAAAGAAACAATCTCTGGGGTGAACAGAGAGCCTACATCCTGAGAGCAAATTTTTACCCCTCACACATCAGGTAGAATATATAATCTCTAGAGTATATAATAAACTCAAAAGCTAAACATCAAAAAAATAAATAACCCAATCAAAAATTGAGCCAAGGATCTGAACCGACACTTCTCAGAAGAGGATATACAATCAATCAACAAATATATGAAAAATGCTAAGCATCTCTAGCAATTAGAGAAATGTAAATCAAAACTACTCTAAGATATCATCTTACTCCAGTCAGAATGGCAGCTATTATAAAGACAAACAACAACAAGTGTTGGCGAGGATGTGGGGGAAAAGGCACTCTCATACACTGTTGGTGGGACTGCAAATTGGTGCAGCCAATATGGAAAGGAGTATGGAGATTCCTTGGAAATCTGGGAATGGAACCATCAGCTATCCCACTCCACGGACTATACCCAAAGAACTTAAAAACAGTATACTACAGGGACACAGCCACATCAATGTTTATAGCAGCACAATTCACAATATCTAAACTGTGGAGCCAACCTATATACCCTTCAGTGGAGGAATGGATAAAAAAAAAAGTAGCATATATACATAATGGAATTTTACTCACCCAATAAAAGAAAAGAAAATCATTCATTTGCAGGTAAATGGATGGCATTGGAGAAGAATGCTAAGTGAAGTTAGCCAATTCCAAAAAACAAATGCCAAATATTTTCTCTGATATAAGGAGGCTGACTCATAGTGGAGAAGGGATGGGGAGCATGGGAGGAATAAATGAATTCTAGATAGGGAAGAGGGATGGGATAGAAAGGGAAGGGGCAGGGGATTAGCAAGGATGGTGGAATGTGATAGACATAATTATCCAAAGTACATGTATGAAGACACAAATTGTGTGTCAACATACTTTATATACAAACACAGATATGAAAAATTGTGGTATATATGTGTAACAAGAATTGTAATGTGGGCTGGGGATGTGGCTCAAGCGGTAGTGCGCTCGCGGCGCTGTGTTCGATCCTCAGCACCACATAAAAATAAAAAGAAAAATGGTGTGTCCACCGAAAACTAAAAAATAAATATTAAAAAATTATCTTTTTTAAAAAAAATTGTAATGCATTCCACTGTCATTTTTTAAATCAATAATAAAAGGATTTCTATTACTCAAAAAGCAAGTCAACAAAAGATTGCTAAATTTGCTTTAAAATTTGTATTTTTCATGTGAAAAAAAAAATTTGTTTGTTTTTTGCAGTATAAGGAGTTGACTCCAGCAGTGCTCTCCACTGAACTACAACCCCAGTCCTTTTTATTTTTTATTTTAAGACAGGGTCTTGCTAATTGCTAAGGGCACTTCACTAAATTACTGAGGCTTACCTCAAACTTGTAATCCTCCTGTCCCAATCTAACAAATTGCTAGGATTACAGGTATGTACCACACCCAGCCTCAGCCCTTTAAAAAAAAATTGAAATGTTCTCACTAAGTTGCTTAGGCTGACCTTGAATTTGAAATCCTCCTGCCTTAGCAACCTGAATAACTGTAATCATAGGTGTGTATCACCTCACCTGGTTAAAAAAGTTTTTAATTTCATGAGAAAGAAACCCATATAACCAAAGTTAAAAGACAACTGACAAAGCAGGAGAAAATATGTATAACATTCCACAGACAAAAGACTAATATCCCTTATATATAATAGATTTTTAAAAATTAGAGAACAGCCAGATGTGGTGGTGTACATCTGTAATCCCAGCAATTTAGGAGGCTGAGGCAAGAAATTGAAAGTTCAAGGCCAGCCTCACCAACTTGACAGGGCACTAAGCAACTTAGTACATAATAAGGTATATAATATAAATACAATAAAAAGATCTGAGGATATAACATAAAGGTAAAGTGCTCCTGAGTTCAATCCTTACAACCAAAGAAGAAAATTCTAATTAAAAAATGTGCAAAAGACATAAAAAATTCACCATAAAAGATACATAACAGCCCTTAGGGGCTGGGGTTGTGGCTCAGTGGTAGAGCACTTGCCTAGCATGTGTAAGGCACTGGGTTCAATTTTGAGTACTGCATATAAATAAATGAATAAGATAAAGGTCCATCAACATCTAAAAAAATTTTTAAAAACATCCCTTACACTTATGACTAAACTGTTCCAATTCATTTATAATTGGAGAATTAAAACAACACATTAGATTGGTGAAAATTTTAAAGTTTGACAACACTTTCTGATGGCAAGGTTGTGGGTCAATAGGCATTTTCATATCTTTTTTTATTAATTTTATATATATATATATATATATATATATATATATATATATATGACAGTGGAATGCATTACAATTCTTATTGCACATATAGAGCACAATTTTTCATAACTCTGGTTGTATACAAAATATATTCACACCAATTCATATCTTCATACGTGACTTTGGATAATGATGTCTATCACATTCCACCAATATTTCTAACCCCATGCCCCCTCCCTTCCCCTCTCACCACTCTACCCCCATCTAGAGTTCATCTATTCCTCCCATGCTCCCCCTCCCTACCAGAATATGAATCAGCCTCCTTATATCAGAGAAAACATTCAGCATTTGGTTTTTTGGGATTAGCTAACTTCACTTAGCATTATCTACTCTAATGCCATTCATTTACCTGCAAATGGCATGATTTTATTCTCTTTTATTGGCTGAATAATATTCCATTGCGTATATTTACCACATTTTCTTTATCCATTCATCTACTGGAGGGCATCTAGGTTGGCTCCAGTTTGGCTATTGTGAATTGTGCTGCTATATACATTGATTCGGCTGTGTCCCTGTAGTATGTTGTGTTTAAGTCCTTTGGGTATAGACTGATAGCTGGGTCAAATGTTGGTTCCATTCTCAACTTTCCAAGAAATCTCCATACTGCTTTCCATATTGGCTATACCAATTTGTAGTCCCACCAGCAGTCCAGCAGTGTATGAGCATGTCTTCTTCCCCACATCCTCACCTCTCCAATGCCATCCATTTACCTGCAAATGAATGATTTTCTTTTCTTTTATTGGGTGAGTAAAATTCCATTATGTATATATGCTACTTTTTTTTTTATCCATTCCTCCACTGAAGGGTATATAGGTTGGCTCCACAGTTTAGATATTGTGAATATGTTTGTCTTCATAATAGCTGTCATTCTGACTGGAGTGAGATGAAATCTTAGAGTAGTTTAGATTTGCATTTTTCTAATTGCTAGCGGTGATAAACATTTTTTCATATATGTGTTGACTGTATATCATCTTCTGAGAAGTGTCTGTCCATGGCCCATTTATTAATTGGGTTATTTGGTTTTTTTGGTGCTTAGATTTTTGAGTTTTTTTTATATACCCTAGAGATTAATTCTCTATCTAATGGGAATTAGATAGATGAAAGAAATTAAAGGGATACACATAGGAATAGAAGAACTCGGAATTGGCACTATTTGCTGATGATATGATTCTATACCTAGAAGACCCTAAAAGTTCTACCAGAAAACTTCTAGAACTAGTAAATGAATTCAGCAAAGTAGCAGGTTATAAAATCAACACCCACAAATCAAATGCATTTCTCTATACCAGTGACAAATCCTCAGGAAGGGAAATGAGAAAAACTACCCCATTTACAATAGCCTCAAAAAATAAAATAAAATATTTGAGAATCATCTTAATGAAAGAGGTGAAAGATCTATACAATGAAAACTACAGAATGCTAAAGAAAGAAATGAAAGAAGACCCTAGAAGATGGAAATATCTACCTTGCTCAAGTAGACAGAATTAATATTATCAAAGTGACCATACTTCCGAAAGCACTATACAGATTTAATGCAATTCTGATCAAAATCTCAATGGCATTCCTCATAGAAACAGAAAAAGCAGTCATGAAATCCGTCTGGAAAAAAATTAAGAGACCCAGAATAGCTAAAGTAATCCTTGGCAGGAAGAGTGAAGCAGGTGGCATCACTATATCAGACCTTAAACTATACTACAGAGCAAAAGTAACAAAAACAGCATAGTATTGGCACCCAAATAGACCGGTAGATCAATGGTACAGAATAGAGGACACAGAGACTAACCCACAAAATTATGATTATCTTATGTTAGACAAGGTGCCAAAAACAGGCACTGGAGAAAAGATAGCCTCTTCAACAAATGGTGCTGGTAAAACTGGAAATCCATATGCAACAAAATGAAGTTAAACCCTATCTCTCATCAAGCACAAAACTCAACTCAAAGTGGATTGAAGATGTAGGAATTGAACCAGAGACACTGTGTCTATTAGAATTAAACCAGAGACACTGTGTCTATGTCTCCATCATGTGGGATTAGGCCCCAACTTCCTTAATAAGACTCCTTTGGCACAAGAATTAAAATCAAGAGTCAATAAATGGGGGCTGGGGATGTGGCTCAAGCGGTAGCGCGCTCGCCTGGCATGCGTGCGGCCCAGGTTCGATCCTCAGCACCACATACATACAAACAAAGATGTTGTGTCCACCGAAAACTAAAAATAAACATTAAAAAATTTCTCTCTCTCTCTCTCTCTCTCTTTCTTAAAAAAAAGAATCAATAAATGGGATGGACTCAAACTAAAAAGTTTCTTCTCAGCAAAAGAAACAATCTGTGAGGTGAATAGAGAATCTCATCATGGGGACATTTTCATATACTGCTGTGAGAATAAAGTACTACAACCATTCTGGAGAGGAATTTGATAATACCTAAAAAATAAACTACATGTACATTTATCTTTTGACCCAGCAATCCCAACATTATTAATCTACCCTAAAGATATGCCTACAACATTCAAAAATATGCACAAGGCTATCCACTGTTGCACCATTTAAAACTGTAAAACAATAAATGCCACACATAAGAAAACGATTGAAAAAACAACAATATATTCACATAATGAGTCCAGATAGATATGAGGGGGAAAATGCTGTGAAGAAAAATGAATGAGAAAGACTTCTATGAACCACTTTGGTATAAAATCAGGATAAATTATTAAATGTAAAAAGAAAAGTATGGTATGTTACCATTCATGTTACAAAGAAGAAAGTATTTACCCATTTGTGCAAAATAAAAACAGGAGGATAAATCAGAAACCAGTGAGATTGGTTATGCACAGGGAATGACTGGAGTGGGGCAGAAAATATGGGAAAAGGAACAAAGTAGTAGAGATGAAGAGGTAGCAACACTCCTGAAGAAATGTCTGTGTAGTTCTGACTCTTAGGACTATGTTGATGTTTTACCACAACTTCAACCTCCACCCTCAAATGAATAATTAAAATCATTAAGCCTGCAGGGGAGCCCCCAAATGAGTATAAATGAATTGCAGTTAAAGGTGTGGGGAAGAGAAAAAAAATAACTGAGGGAACTAAACAATGTCCTGACTACATATTGTAAGCTAGGACAAAGAGAACTATATGCAAAGACAAAGAGAACTCAGACACCACGTATAAATGAATAAGTAAAATAAAGGTATTGTTTCTACAACTAAAAAAATTTTCAAAAAATAAGTGAATTTTATATGAATGCTATCTCCAGTTTTAAATGTAAAAAATGAAACACATACAAAAGCTAAAATAATTCTTTACTTGCAGACCCCTGCTACCAAAAAAAAAAAAAAGTTAAAAAGCACGCACATAACATGTACCAAAAGCCAACATTCTGGATCATAAATCCAATCTGTACAAATTAAAAGAATTCAAATAATATATTTGTATTACATTATAAATAAGTAACAAAAGATCTCTAGATATTCTCCAAATTCATAGAAACTAAGAACTATGTTTCAAAAAAAATCCATCAATCAAAAAAGAAATCAGAAGGAAAATTAGAAAATAATTTGAACTGAGTAAAAGTGAAAACAAAATATCACAATGTGTGGGAGAACATTAAAGCAGTACTTAGGAGAAGATTAAAGCACCAAATACCAATATGATTAAAGTAGAAATGTTTCATATCAATGACCTTAGCTTCTCCAGAACAGTGGAATGAAACTGACCAAATTATGCTATGAACATATATGAATATACCACAGTGAATTTCACCTTTATGTATATCTATAAAGCACTAATTTTAAAACTATAAATAAATAGAAGGAAGACAAGTAGAGAAAGGGGAATAGGGAGAGGACGGGTGGGGAAGTGCCGCAGTCTGGCTGGGCACAATCAGGAGCCACTTGTCAAAAGAAACTAACTTTACTTTTAGAACCACACACGCCAAACAAAACAGCCTCTCAGGAAAAACCCTCAGAGCCTCAACTGCCACCACCGGCTTTCAACAAGCCTCTCTCTCCCACACAAGCTTCTCTCCACCTCCCATAATACTCCTGCTCTTGAGGCCGATTGCCTGGGTCATGTGGGCGGAGCTAAAAAAGTCCCCCAATGAGCAGCTCCGTGGTCTGAAAGGGCAGGGAAACAGCCCAATGAGCATCACCGCAGAGGAGCCAATCAGCTAGATGTTGCTGGGGCCGCTGTGAGCCAATCATCAGCCGGCAGCTGGAAGTTTGCTGGCAGCTGGAAGTTTGCTGGGGCCCCTTCGGCTGTGGCTCTCAACATCTCCCCCTCTCTGTTTAAACAACAAGCATGTGGCTTAGGGACTGTGCCTGCCTTAGGTTGTCCAATAGTACATATGGTACTTAGGTTGGTACCATTGCAATTGGATCTTACCCGTCACTGACTACCGGTCCAGTATACAGTTACACCTGTGGAGAGGTCCTGACAAGCAGAAGGGAGGAAGATACACCAAGCCAATTGATGGCTTTTGGAAAAATTGTACCACCAATGACATCATCAGCAAAAATACCCCAACACTACCACAAGTTGCTGCACCAACAGATAGTTCACAATGCATACAGGTGAGCTCACAATGTGTCCAGGCAAGTTCTGCAAGCAGTTCAGTGACGGCTATTGTAGAAGCTGTAGATTGGTTTTATCTTTGACTTCACTAGCATTGGGATGAAGATAGGAATTCTGGCAATAATGGCTAAAGAAAAAATTATGTAACATTACAGAAGGCACTAAAAGAAAACAATTTTCTTAACAATTTACATTATCTTCATCGGCACTGGGATGAAGATAGGAATTCTGGCAATAATGGCTAAAGAAAAAATTATGTAACATTACAGAAGGCACTAAAAGAAAACAATTTTCTTAACAATTTACATTATCTTCATCGGCACTGGGATGAAGATAGGAATTCTGGCAATAATGGCTAAAGAAAAAATTATGTAACACTACAGAAGGCACTAAAAGAAAACAATTTTCTTAACAATTTACATTATCTTTAAGAGAATTATTAAATATAATGAAAAGGAAAGGTGAAAGTAAACAAACAGATCTGATAACCTTCTTTTTTGTTTACATATTAAAACAATCTTCAACAGTTGTTTACCCAATTTAAATTAAACCATATAAATCACGTGAAAAAAAAATATTTGGATCCATTTTATCATGAGCGCTCATCATATATGATATATGGACATACGTACATTCAAACACATAACACAAAACACAAGTGTGCACACATAATAGAATACATACAACACATAACATTATAGTAAAGGCCTTATAACTTTTTACAGGTGAAATCTCCATTGCAATGTTTAAAAACTCTATAGTCAAAAAATAGAACTAATCAGCAAAACATTAACCTAGGTCTGTATGAGCTCAAAAAACAAAATAGAACTTCATGATATGGCAAAGGGCAATAATAAAACAGATATTGAAAAAAGCATCCTGGTTCTGTTGCAGATGTAAGAATAGCCAAACTGGAGTTTTGGATATCAGTTGTTATGGATTTGAGCCAAATCATTTTCTTTTTGGTCTGTAGAAATCGCTTTAGTTAATCTTTCTGGAATCCAAATCGGTTGTTGTTCTCCCTGTGGAAACACATAAATAGACCCCCGACTCCAGACAATCACTGGGTCAGGACCTTGGTTAATCTCTCTGGAATCCAAATCGGCTGTTCTTCTCCCTGTGGAAACATACAAACAGACCCCCGACTCCAGACAATTACTGGGTCAGGACCTTTCTATTGTCCTGTTAGAATATCCTTCCAAAGTACCTTGGGCTTATGTACATTTTTTGGACACATATGCCTTTCCGCAGCATTAAGTCCTGATGAGTCCAAATTTAAAAAGTTTAGAGTAAAAAGGGTTATTTTAAGTTTATCTTTGGGGAATATATACCCCTTCCCAATTCCTTCTTTTTGCTTTAATAAGTACATTTTAATAGTTTGATGAGCTCTTTCAACTATGCCTTGTCCCTGTGGATTGTATGGGATTCCTGTTATATGAGTAATGCCAAATGTTGAGCAAAATTGTTTAAAAGAGGTAGAAGTATAACCAGGGGCATTATCTGTTTTTAACTGTTTTGGAACACCCACAGTGGCAAAATTTTGTAAGCAATGAGCTATAACATCTTTAGTTTTTTCTCCGGCATGAAGGGAGCCCATCAAAAATCCAGAAGAAGTATCGACTGTAACATGCAAATATTTTAATTTTCCAAATTCTGGCAAGTGTGTGATGTCCATCTGCCAAATATGATTAGGTATCAATCCTCTAGGATTGACTCCAAGATTAACTTGTGGTAAAAAGGTCACACAATTTTGACATTGTTTTATTATTTGTCTAGCTTGTTCCTTAGTTATTTTAAAACACTTTTGTAAAGTATTAGCATTGACATGGAACTTTTTATGAAAATTTATAGCTTCTTCTAGTGTAGAGAAAATATGTATGTCATGTGTAGTTTTATCTGCTAAATCATTGCCCAAACTAAGGGCTCCAGGCAATCCTGTATGTGCCCTGATATGTCCTATAAAGAATGGATCTTTTCTGTCCCAGATTAGACTTTGTATAGTGGAAAGCAAAGAGAAAACAGTAGAAGAAGGGGAAATCCTACCAGCATCTTCAAGAGATACTATAGCATTAACTACATACTGACTATCAGAAAATAAATTAAATACAGAATCTTTAAACATCACAAAAGCTTGTAAAACTGCATTAAGCTCTACCTTTTGAGCTGATTGTTTGGGTACTAAAAATGTAAAAGTTTGATCAGGGGTAACTACTGCTGCTGTACCATTATTTGACCCATCAGTGAATATATTTGGAGCATTCATGATAGGTGTTTTTCTTGTCATTTTTGGAAAAATTACAGGATGCAATGACCAAAAAGACAATAAAGGATTAGATGGTAAGTGGTTATCAAATGAAACATTAGATTTGCACATGATTATTGCCCAAGTATTTAACTCATTAGCTAACTCATCAATTTGATTCATAGTATATGGAGTAATAATTTTATTGGGAGAAATTCCAAACACTCCCTTTGCTGCTTTTATTCCTTTGAGTATTAATTGTCCTACAGCCTCAAGATACCTAGTAAGAATAGTGTTAGGAGAATAAGATAAATGTATCCATAATAATGGACCTTCTTGCCAAAATACTCCTGTAGGAATATTTTTTGTTGGTAGTACAATAAATAATAAAGGCAAACTTATATCAATTCTATCCAAATGCATATTTTTCATATATGTTTCAATGATTTTTAATGCCTTTCTTGCTTCAGGCGTTAACATTCGGGGTGAATTT
Source organism: Marmota monax (assembly GCF_021218885.2). Taxonomy (NCBI): domain Eukaryota; kingdom Metazoa; phylum Chordata; class Mammalia; order Rodentia; family Sciuridae; genus Marmota; species Marmota monax. Next base: position 2,768,140 of record NW_026692713.1, on the reverse strand, counting down.
GGATCTGATGGACCTTTTAGGATATCAAATAAAGGTCCTAACTCTCCTGTTGGTATACCTAAATAAGGCCTTATCCAATTTATGTCTCCTAATAACTTTTGAAAGTCATTAAGTGATTTGAGTTGATCTACTCGTATTTGAATTTTTGGTGGACGGACCATGGTTGAGGATAATAGAACTCCTAAATAATTAATTGGAAAATTTAATTGTACTTTATCTATTGCTATCTCTAGATTATAATTTTTTAATAAGTTTGTAAGTGTGGCATAACATTTTAGCAATGTGTTTTTATCTTTGTGTGCTAATAATACATCATCCATATAGTGAAATATTTGTAGTTCAGGATTTTGATTTCTAAGTGGCTGGATTACTTTGTTAACATAAATTTGACACATAGTTGGGCTGTTAGCCATCCCTTGAGGGAGTACTTTCCATTCATATCTCTGATCAGGACCTTCATGATTCAGTGCAGGGATAGTAAATGCAAAACGTGGACTATCCTCAGGATGAATTGGAATTGAAAAAAAACAATCTTTAATATCTATAACTAAAACATACCAGGTTTTTGGCAAAGCAGACAACTGAGGAATCCCTGATTGAGCAGGTCCCATAATAACCATCTCATTATTAATGGCTCTTAAAGCTTGCAATAATCTCCATTTACCAGATTTCTTTTTGATGACAAAAATGGGAGTATTATGGGGAGATACAGAAGGTTGTATATGTCCTTCTGCTAATTGTTGTTTGACCAGGTCATGGGCTGCTTGTATCTTTTCTTTAGTCAGGGGCCACTGAGGAACCCATACTGGTCTTTCTGATTTCCAAGTAATTTTTATTGTCTCAGTGGCCCTTTCTGAAAATCCAACCCATGTCTGTCTGTTCCTTGATCTATTTGTATTGGTGCTGCTATACCTTGTTCTTGTTTTTCTAATCTTTTTCCTTTCCTAAAACCTTGTCTAGTCATAATAGTGGGTGCATTTTGGTTGATGTTATTTGTTAATGTCAAACCTAATTGATCTAGGACATCTCGTCCCCATAAATTTATAGGAAGATGATCCAATACATATGGCTGTATAGTTCCTTCACATCCTTCAGGATCCTTCCAATCTAATACCATTGCACTTCTATGGGGATTAGTTGCCACTCCTAGGCCTCGAAGCATTTGAGTGGCTTGTTGTAATGGCCAATGTTTTGGCCATTCTTGACGAGAGATGATGCTAAGGTCTGCACCTGTATCCAGTAGCCCATTAAATTCATGTCCTTGAATATTTAGTTTTAGCATGGGGCGAGAATCTAAATTTAAAGAAAGCATAGCCCAATCTACACCTGTGGAGCCTAATCCCTTGGAACCTCTTTCTACAGTACGACTGGAAAATTTATCATGTAGGCTGGGTATTATTAGTAACTGTGCTATTCTATCTCCTGGTGAAATTACTGATATACCCTTTGGAGAACTGGCTATAATTTTTATTTCACCTTCATAATCGGGATCAATTACCCCAGGACTTATCATAAGTCCTTTTAGAGTAGAAGAGCTGCGTCCCAATAATAAGCCTACTGTTCCTTTGGGAAGAGGTCCTTTCCTTCAGGGAAGTATTAAGGACTGAAGTGGAGCAAATATATTCTATGTTTTGTATGATTAAGTCAAAATGAATCCAAATATTATGTATATAACTATAGTGTACTTACAAATATGTACAAAATAATTAGAAAGAGAACAAATTAAACACAAAATAAGCAGAACAGAATTAATTTTTAAAAAATCACAACAGAAACTGATGAAATAAAAATAGAAAAACAGGAGAAGGGGGCTGGGGTTGTGGCTCAGTGATAGAGCTCTGCTGGCCTAGCACGTGTGGGGCGCTGGGTTAGTTCTCAGCACCACATAAAAATAAAATAAAGGTGTTGTGTCCAACTACAACTAAATATATATATATATATATATATATATATATATATATGTATTTAAATATATATATATTTGAAATATATATATATGAAATATATTTTTTTTCTTTTTTCAAATATATATATATATTTGAAAAAATAAAAGAAAAATAGGAGAAAATCAATGAATGCAAAATCTGATTCTTTAACAAGTTTCCTAAATTAGGTTAAACATTTTCTAAAAAGAAGATGCAAATTACCAATGTCAAGAGCAGGAGAAATGACATCATTACAGATTCTATAAATATTGAGAGGATAATAAGGGATATTATGAATAACGCTATATCAACACAATTCAACAAGAGGAACAGAAGCCTTAAAAAACACAAACTCAAGCTCATTCAAGAAGAAAAAGAACCCGAACAAATCCATTCTATTTCATAGGCTGGGCTATCATAACAATGGTATTCTCTTTTAAAAAAACTGCAGAGGAAAATAGTTCCAACTCATTTCATGAGGCCAGGATCATCCTGTTGTCAAAACCAGATGCAAACATTATAAGATAGAATTACAGGCTTATATCCTTCATGAACACAGATACAAAATTTCTACACAGTTTTAGTACACAGAATTCAACAACAGGTTAAAAATATAATACAATATGAAGAAGTAAGGTTTGTGTCAGAAAAGTTGGTTTAACATTTAAAAATCTATTTAATTCACACATTAACTAAACAAGAAAACTCATATTTCAAGCAGAGAAAGCATTTCACAAAATCAAATACCCATTCTATAAAAACTATGAGCAAACTAGGATCAGAGGGAACTTCTTCAATATGATAAAATCTAAATAATGGTAAAAGACTAAATACTTCCCCTAATGTAAGATACCATATAAAGATGTCTCCTTCTCATGATTTCTATTTATCATTATACTCAAAGTCCCAACTAGTGAAGTGGGACGATAAATAAATAAATAAATAAAAATTAAAAAGCATCCAGATTAGAAAGAAAGAAGCCAAACTGTCTTTATTTTAAAGACATGATTGTCTATGTGGAAAACCTGATAGAACAAAAATAAAATAAAACAAAAAATATAACTAATAATAATAGTGAGTTTATTTAATTAAGTTAATAAACTAAAACAACCAATAAGTGAAGTCAGTAAGACTTCAGGATATAAGATCAACTAACAAAAAAACTTTCTATATACTAGCAAATAACAAATGGGAATTGAAACCAAACAATCCCATTTAGGACAGCATCATATATATGAAAATACATAATAAGTATTCAGGAATAAATATTTAGAGAATAAATCTGATAAAATATGTGAAAGACACATACATACAAAACTACTCACACACACACACACACACACACACACACACACCACACCTTTTGAAAAAGAATAATAAAGTTGGATGGTTATGACTACCTGAATTCCAAGAATTATAAAGTTATAGTAATCAAAAGAGCAGGTCATTGACCTAAAAATAGACATGAAAACCAATGTAATGGAATACTCCAAAATAAATTCACATGTATATTCACAACTCCTTTTTGATAAAGGTGAAAGGCAACATGGCAGCAGAAAAGGATAGCTTCTTCAACTGGACATCCACGTGCAAAATAAATAAATAAATTGAACAAATTTGGATCAGTTATACACCAAAAATTACATCTAACTCAAAGCTACTCATAGATCTAAATATGAATCCTAAAACTATAGAACCTCAAAGGGAAAACAAAGAAGATCCTCTTTGTGACCTTAGATTAAACCAAGATTTCTTAGATTAAACCAAGATTTCCTAGATATAACACAACTGTTAAAAATTTAAATTGGACTTCAACAAATTTTAAACTTCTGCTCTTCAAAAAGAAACTGTTAGGACAACAAAAAGATAAGCCAAAGCTTGGGAGAAAAATTTCAGTGTCCCCCGCAAAAGCTCATGTGTGAGGCAATACTAAAACATTCAGAGGTGAAATGACTGTGACTTAAACCTGATCAGTGTTAATCCACTGACAGGGATTAACTGGGTAGGTAACTGTAGGCAGGTAGGGTGTGGCTGGAGAAGGTGGGTCATTAGGATGTGCCTTTTGGGTAAATTTTTTCTTCCTGATGAGCTAGTCTCTCTCCCTGCTTTCTGATGCCATGTCCTTGACCATACTCTTCTGCCATTATCTTCTGCGTCATCTCAGGCCCAGCACAATGGGAGTTGGCTGTTTATGGACTGAGTCCTCTGAAACTGTGAGCCAAATAAACTTTTCCTCCTCTAAAATTGTTCTTTGTCATGTATTTTGGTCACAGATATTAAAAAGCTTACTGAAACACTCAGTAAAATATGTACTGATTAAAGATACACACAAAAGGAATTCTCAAAACAAAAAAAAAAAACCTTTGGTTTAAAAAATATGGGTAAAAGATCTGAATAGACACTTCAACGAAGAAGAGTAAAATAAAGCTCACAAAGATATTCACTATCATTTGTCATTAGATAAATGCAAACTAAAACCACAATGAGATATTACTACACATCTATTAGAATAACAAAAATCAAAGATATCAAGTGTTGAAAAAGATAGGAGAAAAAACACTCTTCCATTCTTTTCCTCAACTATATCTTCTTTTTTCCAGCCAGCATTAACCACCAATCCAAATTTGGTGTAAATGATTCCTCTGCTTTTCATTATTCCTTTATTTGCATATGTGGTATTCTTTCTTTTGTTCCTTTTTATCTTTATTTAAGTGGAATCACAGTGTATGTGTTCCTCTCAGATTTGCTTTTTAAATTCACCACATTTCACATGAAGATATTATTAGTTTTCCTTTCTATAATCTAGTTTATAGAATTCCATTCCAATATGACAAATATACTTACATATACCACAATTTATTCATTCTACTGTATTCATTCGAGTTGTTTCCAGAATTTTTATATTATCAACAGGACTATTATGGATATCCTTCTCTCTGTCTTGTCCAGGCATTTAATTTTATAGTTTTCCTTGTTTCTATGGTGCTGCAGATTGAACCCAGAGCATCCCACATGCTAGGCAAGTACTATACCACTGAGTCACATCCCACCCCCATACATTTTTGTTATCTTAACTTTTACAGTGCTGGGGGTTGAACCCAACACCTTGCCCATACTAGGCAAGTGCTCTACCCTTGAGCTACATTCCCAGGCCCTGTATTTCATTTTAAAACATATTTTATATAATAACTTTATTAATATGGAAACACTAGCATTTTCACGTTACTATTTGCCTGGTACATATTTTTTAACTCTATTACTTTCAACACAGTTGGGATCTTTATATTTTAGATTAGGACTTTTTTTGGGGGGGGGTACCAGGGATTGAGCTCAGGGGCACTCAACCACATCCCCAGCCCTATTTTATATTCTACTTAGAGACAGGGTCTCACTGAGTCACTTAGCACCTTACTGTTGCTGAGGTTGGCATTGAACTTGCAATCCTGCTGTCTCAGCCTCGAGAGATGCTGGGATTACAGACATACACCACCACACCTGGGTTAGATTAGGACTTTTATATCAGTATTTGATGTCGACATTTTTAAAAACTAGCCTACTGATTTTGGTCTTTCAATTAGCATTTTGTCTATTTTATATAATCAGGGTTGATTATATATTCATTTCTATCTCATATTTTGTGGTGTTTAATTGTTTTGCTTTCACTAACTCCCTCTTTTATGTATTAAATGGAAAAGATGGAGTACTTTTATAATTTTTCTCTACCATTTGAAGGTTATATAACTATTTCGAATTTGAAAAGACTACTATAAAAATTTAAATGATCATATTTAACACAAAATAAAATCTAAAGCTAATCACATCTGTATAGTTCTCATGAACAATACTAAGAACCTTAGTACTCTCATTTCAAGTAACTCTACTTGACTTACATTATTATTGTTACCAGGATTTTAATCCTCTCTTGATTTTCTCAAACCTTCTTAAGTGTCTAAATCAGATATTGCTTTATTTAGTGAATGTTTAGACTTACCAAGAAATGTGACATTTTGTAAACCATTCCATTATTAGTGCCCTCAGAAAAGACACAAGAGATGATTTCTCTCATCTCTATCATGTGAGGAACCACCAAAAAACCAGCTATCTGCAAACCAAAAAGAATGCCCTCACTAGACGCTGGATCTGTTGGTTCCTTGACCTTGTATTTCCAGCCTCCAACTTTCAGAAATAAATTTCTATTGTTTAAGCTATCCAGTTCATTGTATTCTGCCCCATCAGCCTGAACTTTTTAGGAAAGATAACAAGAATGGAAATTAAAAGATGTTTAACATCATTAGGGAAATACAAATTAAAACTACAGTGAAATAGTGCCAATACCTATTAGAATTGTAAAAAAGAAACAAAAGCAACTCAGAAGATATTAAGTGCTGATCATAGGGCATATGACTGTATATTAGTCATACAAAATGGTATAGTCTCTGGAAAACAGTCTTAGCAGTTTCTTATGGAATTAAATATACACTTATTACATACTCATCAATTCCATTCCTAAGTATTTACCAAATGAAATGAAACCTATGTTCCCATAAAAACATGAAGGCTCATAAGGCTTTATTTATAATTGTCAAAACCTGAAAACTGCACAAATGTCCCTCAATTTGGGAATGAATAACTATTGATACCATACAATGAACCATTACTTGGCCATAAACAGGATAGCTTTTGATACATGTAACAATATAGAGAAATCTCAAATGTATTATAGGAAAGAAAGCAGACTTAAAAGACATATTATTCCATTTATATGAAATTCTTGGAAAGCAAAATACAGGAATAGAAACAGGACAGGGGGTGGTAGGAGCTGGGTACAAAGGAAGGGTTGACCACAAAAGTAAGAGTACAAGAGAATTTTGGTGGGTGATAGAATTGTTCTGTATGGGTTTTGTTTGTTGTTTTTGGTTTTTTGAGATAGTGTCTCACTGTGTTGCCCAGATGGTCTTGAGTTCATAAGCTCTAATGATTCCCCAACTTCAGCCTCCTGCCACTAGGCCCCACCCTGTATTACATATCTTGATTCTGGTGGTGGTTACATGGCAGTAAATGTTTGCCAATATTGGCAGAGCTATCTACTTGTTGAGGGTTGAATTGTGTCCCCTCAAAATTCATAGATTAAATTCCTAATCACTAGAATCTAAGAATATACCTTATTCAAAGGCAAATACAATCAAGTTCAAATAAATTAGGGAAGACCCTAATCTAATGATTTGTCTTTATAAAAAGGGAAATTTGAAGACAGAAACGTGGAGACGTTGTGAGGAGATGTGGGTGATGGATGAGGAGATGGTGTGATTAGTCAATGAATGAGAAAGACTAATAGCCAACTACCAGAAGCTAAATGAAGGACACGGACAGATTCTAACAGCCTACAAAAGGAACCAATACTAAGGAATCCACACTAAAATCTTAGATTTCCAAAACTGTAAGACAATAAATTTCTGTTGTTTAGGCTACCCGGTTTGTGGTACTTTGATACAGCAGCCACAGTAAATAAATATGTAAATTTTATAATATGCCCATGTAACCACCACCAGAATCAATACTTTTAATAAAAATATTGAAGACATTTCAATGTTACTAGTTTGAATATTAAGAGTGTGAAAACTATAAAAAGTTATCAAGTTATTTTATACTCTATATTGACATGGTTGCAGATCCCCAAATGACAATGATTCTTTAAATAAAATAAAAATCTTTTGCCAACAAAGAACTTAATGACAATGAAATTCAACTTGTAGAGCAGAGATAACAGTTTTCGAAAGGAATTTTAAAACAAATGATTACATTAAAGAGAAAGATGAGATTCCCAGTTTCAGCTCCAACACGTAAAGGGCTTATAAGGAGCTTATTCCACTCATATCAAAAAAAATAGCTGAATGAACTGACACCACAGAGTTTTCTTGGAGCCATCACAGAAATAAGGCAAACTACTACCTTAAAATCTGTAGCGATATATAGAGAGTCACAGCCAAAAGCTACTTACCTAAAGTAGAAGTCTCTGAAGTCACAAACTAGAAGGAACACTTAAATGGTAATTCTGTCTGGTAGATAATGAGTATGCACTCGCAGGAGACAGAAATTCCTGAGGACCACAATCTTAGGGAAGCCTCCATATTTTCATGAGTTTTATCTCTACAGAACTCCACTAGGTTCTCATTGTGAAGAATCAAGAAAGGTTCCCTTGTAGCTTAGACATAGGCAGGGGGAAAATAAATACTATAAAAGAACCAAAACACTATCCATAACAAAAGCCTATTACCTTTACTGGAGACCAGGCCCTTCAAGCCTTCCTATGGGATTAGGTAGTGAAGAGAGATGCTAATATATATTTTGAAGACTGTAACCTAGAGTAAGGATGGCCTTAAGCCTTAGCCTAAGCAACTCCATTTTAAAACTCCAGTTTGAAACCTGCAGTCTCACCAGGCACACCTACAAGCCCTCCAGTATGGCCCTCAGGCATAAACAAGTGACTTCTCCTTAACCTGACAAACCCAGAGTAAAGTCTCTGGCATGTTGCCCTTGCCCTGATAAGAGGAAGAAGCAAGAAAATCAGGATGGGGACCACCAGCTCAGATGCTTTAATCTGAGGACGAATGACCTCACTGAGAAATCCAGTAGCAGCTGATAGGGATTGAAAGGGTGGTCAGAAGCCCCAAAATTTAGTGTAAATGATGGAGCAAGTGAACAGACATTCAGCCAGCCAACACTGATGCACACAAGCCTGAGAGCCTGATGAGGACCTAGATTGACATCCCAACTTTCCTCATCTGCCTGATCCTCTGCATTGTTCTCACCACTCTCAAACTCTACAGCAGCTTCTTGACTCTGGTGATAAAAAGACTTCTCCCTATGACTACCTCCTCAGCCAGTCGTCAGCTCCACCCCAAGAGAAGCCTGTCTTGATTCCTGATCTGATCACCATGGTCTGAATGAGTGTGCTTCTGCTGGACTAGGAGCCTAAGTCTTGAGACTTCTGATCTGACACTTGAGCTTAGCATGCAGCGGGAATGTCTGTCATGAGCCTGTCATGATTAAGTGTATTTGCAGTGCTTAGAATTAATCTAGAATTGTTTGCTGTGAATTGATTATGTCTACTGCAGTGCCTAGCATTAAGGATTGTCATTCTCTTGATTAAGAACCTACAGAGTGAAATTGTATTGAGTGATTTGAGTGAATAAAGCATTGAAAAGGGCAGAAGCACATGGACATTCTTAATCTCTCCCCTTTGAGTGCATAAGTCGCACCTTTGCCCATCGCAACACCCAGGGACATAGACTCACTAAAAGACTGATTATTTTATTTTATTATTTAATAATAAAATTATAGAATATTTCCCCTCCCCAAAACCTTACCACCAAACTAACAAGGCACAGAAAACTAACAGTAGATTACAATGGAAAGGTCTGTCAACACCAAGACTCTGAGGAAGAGTTCTTAAGGAAACCCAAACACAGCAGAGGAGACAAAATATAAAACTACAGGAATCTGAAGTCTCTGGCACTTTCAACTATAGCAAACATTACACAATCCAAGGCCACAAAACACACATTGACAAATTCAAAGAATAGAATTGTCTCATATCACATTAGAGTTAAACCAGAAATCAGTACCCCAGAATAGCTGAAAAAAACAAAATGTCTAGAATTGAAATAATACATTTTAAAATAACACATGGGTCAAGAAAAATGTTTCAAGAGAAAATTAAAATATTTTAACTAAATGAAAATACAACTTATTATAATTTGTGGAATACCTAGGAAAAAAATTATAGCATTAAAAATATGTATTAGAAAGAGAAGATCTAATAGCAATAACCTAAGTTTCCTCCTAAGAAACATAGGGAAAGAAGTAGTAAGCAGGAAAAAAAATTAATGAATTAATACTAAGAAAAGGTACAGAGCTGAGCACAGTGGCAAATGCCTGTAATCCCAGTGGCTTCAGGAGGCTGAGGTAGGAGGATAACGAGTTCAAAGACAACCTCAGCAAAAGTGAGGAGCTAAGCAACTCAGTGAGATCCTGCCTCTAAATAAAATATAAAGAGGGCTGGGGATGTGGCTCAGTGGTTGAATGCCCCTGAGTTCAATCCCGAGTACCCGCCCCTCCCCCCAAAAAAGAAAAAAAAAGGTATAGAATATGCACAAGTCAAAGGCAGGCCAAATGCAGACATTAATAAAATTAAAAATACAACAGAGATGAAAACTGTCTTTGAAAAAACCAATAAAACAGAAAAACTCCTGGCAAGACTGTCAAAAAGAGAGAAGGCATAAATATAGAATGAAAAAGCAGCATAATAATAGACACGGCAGAAATTTGAAAACATAAGAGACTACTTTAAAAATTCATGTGATAAATTAGAAAATATAGGCAAATAGACAATTTTCCAGAAAAGCATATGTTTATAATTGACTGGGAGGATTAAAAATATGTATGGCCTTGGGCAACTGTTAGGTTTGTTGTTATAATGTATGATCATTTTTAGATCCTATAACATAATCATATGCAGTAAATTAGGCTGGGCTAAAGATGATCCCTGAAACAGTAGCTGAGAGACAGAAGTAAACTGTAATAAAATGATATGAAGAAGCCATATTAATCAGTTATTTATAAGGATTTCTAAGAATTATTAGAATCACTGCTGAGAAAATTAAAACAACAACTCTCTAAAATAAATGTTCTTTGTCTTTCCCAATATCCAGAGCTTATCAGGTTCAGACAATTTTACAGGCAAAGTTCTGCAAAATAATTCAGGGTTAGTAACATGAATAGATAAGACAATTTTGAATAACATATTTAACAATATGTTGTGAAAACTTACAGTTAACCCTTAAAACTGAGAAAAAATAAAATCCTCCATTTTTCTCAGGTATTTTGTCATAATGCCAAAAAGATAATGAACTCAGTGAGGTAATGCATAAGTTATTGGCTTGATTGTGAACATTGCACAGTGCATGCATATGTCAACATCATGTTGTACACTATAAATATATGCAATATTTGTCAATTAAAAGTAGTAATAAAAAAGGACTTATAGTAAATAAGCCAGTGTAATACTGACGTAGGGAGAGACAGATAAACAGATCAGATTATCATTTTTCACTCACACACACACACACGTGCACACACACATATTATATAAATATATATATGATACATGATGGGCACGATATTATTTTAATGAGAAAATATTCAATAAGTGGTAGTATTCAGACAACCAATTATCTATGTAGGGAAAAAATTAGGTCCCTATACGACATAAGGTCAGAATAAAGTAGGTTATGCTGAAGTGGCAACTCTTCAAAAAAAATAGTAAAAGTGGTTTAAAATATTTCTCATTCATTGTTACAAGTTCACTACATGTCAGTAAGGGAACCATGCTCACTATAGTCACTCAGAGATCCAGGTTGATGGAGCAATAATGTGTAGAAATGATTCTCTATTCATAGCTGATTGGCCAAAACTAATACTTATGGTCCCATCTACTCAAAAAGGGCCAGGAAAACCATCCTATTCTATGCACAGAAAATAAATCTCTAGCAAGGAGCAGTAATGGCAAGATTAGATGGCAAATCCATGTAATCCACTGCAACAAATAATCCTTTACATTTCTTGACACATTTTTATTTCCCAACTCCACTGCATTATTTTCACATCATCTGGAAGGGATAGACTCTCTTTTGCAGACCGCTGTCCTAAGAATTTCCCTTCTATGGAAAGTCAAAGAGCTAAGCTAAGTCTCTTTCCAAGTGTATAGTGCATACATTCTTGGGTACACATAGTACTATCTCCAGACTAACTATTTTTCCTTTGATAAAGACCACAGGCACTATGCTAAACACTTAGCATTTATTAACTCATGTAAACATGAGAACATCTTTTGAGATTAGTACCATTATTATTCTCATTTTAAATTGGAATAACTAAGATATAGAGAAGTTAAGTAATTCGGCTAGTAATGTGAAACCAGGCACTTCTGTTCCTTCAAGGCCCAGCTAAAATCCCCTTGCAAGAACCAACCCTACTTTGCTACAGTTTAATTATTCCTAATCCAGTGCTCTCTTGCAACCTTTTCTCCACAAATTCCTTCCATCCTCCTTCCTGTCTTTCTCTAGGCTCTAGTTCTGAATTCACCAGAGACTGTCCAAAAGGAAAAGATCTGTTTTCCCTGCAGGATTAATCTGACTAGTGTCACCTTTGTCCTCTCTATTTTATATCTACAATCTGAAGAATCTTACCACATTGTCCCCAAATGACTTTCAGAGTGAAAGTATAAAGCTCACCCAGGAAAGGATTAGAATTTATTTATCACAAAGGCTACCTTCTTGAAGCTTCCTGAAGAACAAAATGACTGTCAGTACCTCTGGGCTAAAAGATGCTATGAGAAATTCTGGACAAGAGCAGGAAAGAAAGGGATAAGGGGGGTGAGAATGGGAAATGGGCATAGGAGGAGGGATTTAAGATCTACCTCTACTTCACTAGTGGCAGGTGCTATGCACTGAATTCTGTTGCCTGCCATTAATACACTGAAGCCCTGGCCCTTACTATGATGATGCTACTTGGAGATAATGCCTTTGGGAATTAATCAGGATTATACAGGGTAATGATGATGGTTACCTCCTGATGGCTTAGTGTCCTTACAAGAGATACCAAAGAACTTGTTTATTCTCTGTATGCATGTGTCTGTGTGTATATGTGTGTGTGTGTGTGTGATGTGCGCATGCCTACGTGCACATCACTTGAAGTCACAGTAATAATGCATGAGAAGTCTGCAAGATAGGAAGAGGCTGTTATGATTTGAATATGGTCTGTCCCCTGTGAAACAAAAATTTTATTCCTATCTAAGAGATTAAGAGGGCAGAAATTCAAACTGACTGGTGTATAGAGGTGGGGCCTCTGGGATGATTAGGATTAGATAAAATCATCATGATTGAATACTAGTGGTTTTATAAGAAGAGGGAAAGAGACCAGACACAAACTTAGATGCTATCCTGCCTCTTGCCATGTGATGCCCTGAGCCTATCTAGGGACTCTGCCTCTCAATCTTTGGCCAGACCTGTGAGCCAAAATAAGCCATCTTTTCTTTATAACTTAACCAACCTGTAGTGCTGTTATTAGCAACAGAAAACAGATTAAGATAACGGCCCTCAACAGAATCCAAGCATGCTGATACCTAGACTGACAGAAAATAACTTCTGCTGTTTTAAGTCACCCAATCTACAGTATTTTGTTATGTCAGCCCCAGGAGACTAAGACAGTAGATATTTTACATATTACCTTAATTTTCCAATCACTGCATTTGTTTTATAATGTTTAAAATGGGATTCAATTGTCTAATAGCTATAAGCCACTGCTTTTACCCCAGCAATATCTCCTACGGAAGACAAAACGTCTATATTATTTGTTCTGATTCTGACAATAATTAAATTCTTCTCTTAAATGAATTCCTAAATGTCTCTAAACCCAAGTACACTCTTCCAACACTAAAAGACTGAAACAGGATGCCCTCTAAAGTGCTTTGCCACACAAAGACGGCTTAAAATGTGTGAATAAGGTTAAAAAAAATTAAGGATATTTGGATTAAAAAAGGGCTTTTATATTCTTGCATTGAAAAAGATATCACTGTGTGTATGCATATATATATATACATATATATATATATATATGAATATATATTTGCTTATATATATATATATATGCATACATACACACACACACACACACACACACACATACATATATATGAATGAAGCCGAACAAAGTCTAAATAAACTATTCTGACTCTGGATCTCACCAAATCATTTGGTAGTACAAAATCTACACGCGCCATTACTAGATGCACGGATATGGTTACTAGACTCAATCACTACTACGAAGAACTCCCTCAGGGCTAGAGTAGTAGCAAATACTCAGAAGTTCAGAAACCAGGATCCTTGATCCCACAAAAATGAAAATTTTCTTTCTTGCTGATCCTTCTATAATTCTGAATTTCAACTGGTCAAAGGGGGACCCTAATTATGACCTTTGTATTATAAGCAAGATCCAACTAGCTCCACTGACAAAGATCCACTTAGTGTTATATGGAACAATTTAATTCCCAGTCAAATCTAGATTTTAACAACTATAAATTTTGTTATAACTTATTTCAGAATATGCAAAGTACAAATAAAAAAACTAATTTTAACACAAAATAATTTTCATAGATAAATCACAAAAAAGAGATATTATACCTTATCCAATATCCCTGCTATACTAAAGGAACTTCAAACTATATGTAATTGAAAACTTAAAGCTTTTCTCAGAAAATCTCCATATTAGAGGGTAGAAGGATTTAACAAAGCAGTATAAAATCGTGAGTAAGCTGGGCAGTGGCGCATGCCTGTAATCCCAGTAGCTCAGAAGGCTGAGGCAGGAGGATCACGAGTTCCAAGCCAGCCTCAGCAAAAGTAAGGTACTAAGTAACTTAGTGAGACCCTGTTTCTAAATAAAAATACAAAATAGGGCTGGGGATGTGGTTCAGTGACCAAATGCCCCTGAGTTCAATCCCCAGTAGCACCCCCATCCCTGCAAAAAAGGTAAGTAATAAGCAAGTCACTAAAAGGGAACACAATTATTATTTCCCATTAAAATTAAATAATATGGTTATGACAAAATTTGCATGTCAAAATTTGCATGTGCTAAAAATTATTTTCAAATATGATTTTGCACCATTAACACAATGCTAGAGATCTGCTTCAAAGGAATTTGGTGGAAAGGAACAAGATGGAAAGAAAACAGGAATGGAAAGGAGATAGGTTCATGAATTGGAAATTGAAGAAAAGTGAGGATTCACTGGGATTCATTATCAATTCTAACATATGCTTGAAATTTTCTCCATTAAAAAAACTTTAAAACTTTTTATACTTTTCTGATAAGCAAATTTAATCCTTACAACCTAAAAATATAGAAAGACTAGTACCTTCCAATCTTTGAATTTTTGCTTTCACAGAAATAACAGCTTCAAAGGGTGAAACTCTCAGCTCAAAACAAGTTCCAGTCAATGTTTCAATGAAGAGTTCCATGGTATCACAGAAAGAAAGTTTATAGTAATATGGTCCCACGTTATCTTCATTGAAGAATGGAGGCTCTTTTCTGTTGTCCATCACTTTGACTTTTATAATTCCTCTGGAATAAGTCGTAGCCAACTGTATCGCAGTTCTAGCCAAATCAACTTTGAACATTGGTAATATGTACTGTTGTTCATGTTTTGAGTTTTGTACCTAAAAAGAAAGAATAATTTTTTAAACAAGTTTCATTCCCCTAAAAATTTTCTTAATAATTTTATGACTAATCCTGAATTTTTCACACTTGTCTCTGAAACCACTCTTCAAAATAAACTATAACATTATTAAGAATAGGCACATGTAGATATAGATAGATTTTTTTTGTCTCTGTGTGTGTATATGTCTGTGCACATTTATATGTCTGTCTCACTATGGATTGAACCCTGGGGCACTGATAATATCCTTACTTCTTTTTTATTTTTTTATTTTGAGGCAGAACCTCACTAACTTGCCTAGGCTGGACTTAAACTTGTGATCCTCCTGACTTAGTCTCCAGAGTTGCTAGGATTATAGGCTTATGCCACCATGTCAGGCAGAATAGGTATGCTTTTGATACTCTAATGTACTAAAGCTTGAAACAATTCCTAACATATTGTATATGGCAAACAATCATTTTAATATTAACATTTAAACTCAAAGTGTCAACATAACTTTATAAGACTTTGAAAAATACATGCATATCATTTTCCAAAAAATATGTAAATTATGTCATCAAAATCTATCAAGAATAATTTTGCAGCCATTGCATATTTGAATCAAACCAGATAAAAGGAACCACAAGAATCTTAATAGGTTGTTTAAAAACAGGACCCACTAAATAACCAATGAGCATTTGGATTTCCAGGGACTAGCTATCATTATAATATTAAAAGGTGGTTAGTATTGGTAAGAGATATTAGATAATCTTTTTTTAACATTTATTTTTTAGTTGTAGGTGGACACAATACTTTTATTTCACTTATTTACTTTTATGCAGTCCTGAGAATCGAACCCAGTGCCTCACGCATGCTAGGTGAGCATTCTTCCTCTGAGCCACAACCCCAGTTCCCCTAGATAATCTTTACTTAAAACATACAATGGCTAATAAGTAGAAGAGATAAAGACACCAAGCAGAAGTAATAAGAGAAATCACAAGTATGGGCCAGGCACAGTGGCACAGGCCTGTAATACAGCAATCTGGACGTTGAAGGAGGATCTGAAATTTGAGGTCAGTCTCAGCAACTTAATAAGAACCTTAGCAACTTAGGACTGAGGATGTATCTCATTGCTAAAGTGCACCTGGATTTAATAACACCCTCCAAAAAATTACAAGTGTGGAATTAGGAACATAGGAATAATCAAATTGATAAAATGATGTTAATCAATAAACTCTTGGGAAAAGGGGAGGCCCTCAAACTTAAACTGTAAGAATAATACACATCTTCCTGCATGGGTAGGGAAAACTTTTGTAAAATGGCTTTATTGATATATAATTTATAGATTACAAAATTTTTCAATTAAAATGTAAAATTCATTGATTTTTAGCATATTCAGAGTTGTGCAACGGTCACCACAACCACTTTTGTGTATGTGTTGGTGGGTAGGGATTAGGGATTGAAACCAGAGCCTTGCACATGTCTACCACTGAGCTACACCCCCAATTCCTCACAATCACTTTTAGAGCATTTTCATCACCCTGAAAAGGAACCTCATAACCTATAGCCATATCTCCTAAATTTCCCCATTTTGCCTCTCAACTACTAATCTACTTTTTTCTCCCCATAATTAGCCCATTCTGGATAGTTTACATAAGCAGAATTATACAATATAAAGTCTTTTGTGACATGTTTACTTGGCATGTTTTCAAAGTCCATTTATGTTCTAGGGTACACAATATTCCCTTATGTGGATACACATCATATTTTTCCAGTCATTAGTTGATGGACATTTGGGTTGTTTCCAATCTTTGCCTATTATTAATTACAAGTTTTTGTGTAGACATATATTTTCCTTTCTCATATGTGTGTGTGTGTGTGTGTATCTAGGAGTAAGTTTGCTGAGTTTTGTAGTAACTCTGTTTTGCAATTTATAGAACTGTTTTCCAAAGTGGTCTGAACCATTTTACAGTCTCACCAACAATGAATGAGGGTGCCAAATTCTCCACATTCTTGTCAATACTTCTGGTCTTTTTGATTAAAGCAATCCTGTGGATGTGCAGTAGTATGTTGTGGTTGTGATGTGCATTTCTCTAATGACTAATAATTTTGAATATTTTTATGTGATTATTGTCCATTGGTATATCTTCTACAGAGAAATGTCTATTTGGATCCTTTACCCATTCTTTAATTTTTTTTATCATTGAGATGTAAGTTTAAATAACCTATATATAAGCCCCTTACCCTATATAA
Organism: Marmota monax; assembly: GCF_021218885.2. NCBI lineage: Eukaryota > Metazoa > Chordata > Mammalia > Rodentia > Sciuridae > Marmota > Marmota monax. The sequence continues at coordinate 2,750,716 of NW_026692713.1, read as the reverse complement.
GATTAGCAAATATTTTCTCTCATTTTGTGAGTTGTCTTTTACATTCTTGATGTTATCATCACAAATTCAGAAGTTGTCAATTTTGATCAAGTCAAATTTGGCTATTTTTTCTTTTGTTGTCATATTTTTAAAACTTTAGCCTTGCCCAAGGTAACAGATTCACTCATATATCCTTTCCTAAAAAATGTATAGCTTTACATCTTCAACAAATGGTGCTGGGAAAACTGGAAATCCATATGCAACAAAATGAAACTGAATCCCTTTCTCTCGCCATGCACAAAAGTTAACTCAAAATGGATTAAGGAGCTTGATATCAAATCAGAGACATGCTGTCTGATAGAAGAAAAAGTTGGCTACGATCTACATACTGTGGGGTCGGGCTCCAAATTCCTCAATAGGACACCCATAGCACAAGAGTTAATAACTAGAATCAACAAATGGGACTTACTCAAACTAAAAAGTTTTTTCTCAGCAAAAGAAACAATAAGAGAGGTAAATAGGGAGCCTACATCCTGGGAACAAATCTTTACTCCTCACACTTCAGATAGAGCCCTAATATCCAGAGTATACAAAGAACTCAAAAAATTAGACAATAAGATAACAAATAACCCAATCAACAAATGGGCCAAGGACCTGAACAGACACTTCTCAGAGGAGGACATACAATCAATCAACAAGTACATGAAAAAATGCTCACCATCTCTAGCAGTCAGAGAAATGCAAATCAAAACCACCCTAAGATACCATCTCACTCCAGTAAGATTGGCAGCCATTATGAAGTCAAACAACAACAAGTGCTGGCGAGGATGTGGGGAAAAGGGTACACTTGTACATTGCTGGTGGGACTGCAAATTGGTGCAGCCAATTTGGAAAGCAGTATGGAGATTTCTTGGAAAGCTGGGAATGGAACCACCATTTGACCCAGCTATTCCCCTTCTTGGTCTATTCCCTAAAGACCTAAAAAGAGCATGCTACAGGGACACTGCTAAATTGATGTTCATAGCAGCACAATTCACAATAGCAAGACTGTGGAACCAACCTAGATGCCCTTCAATAGAAGAATGGATAAAAAAAAATGTGGCATTTATACACAATGGAGTATTACTCTGCATTAAAAAAATGACAAAATCATAGAATTTGCAGGGAAACGGATGGCATTAGAGCAGATTATGCTAAGTGAAGCTAGCCAATCCCTAAAAAACAAATGCCAAATGTCTTCTTTGATATAAGGAGAGTAACTAAGAACAGAGTAGGGACGAAGAGCATGAGAAGAAGATTAACATTAAACAGGGATGAGAGGTGGGAGGGAAAGGGAGAGAGAAGGGAAATTGCATGGAAATGGAAGGAGACCCTCAGGGTTATACAAAATTACATACAAGAGGAAGTGAGGGGAAAATAATACAAGGGGGAGAAATGAATGACAGTAGAGGGGGCAGAGAGAGAAGAGGGGAGGGGAGGGGAGGGGAGGGGGGATAGTAGAGGATAGGAAAGGCAGCAGAATACAACAGAAACTAGTATGGCAATATGTAAATCAATGGATGTGTAACTGATGTGATTCTGCAATCTGTATACGGGGTAAAAATGGGAGTTCATAACCCACTTGAATCAAAGTGTGAAATATGATATATCAAGAACCAACAATAAAAATAAAAAAAAATGTATAGCTTTACCTTTTAATTTACAGTTAGTGGTCACTCTGAATTTATTTTTGTATATGGTGTGAGGCAGGAGTCCAACTTTATCCTTTTGCATGTGTTTAACCAGTTGTTTCAATATCATTTATTGGAATGGCTGTCCTATCCCCATTGTCATTAATCCCTGTAGAAAATCAACTGAGGAATGTGTTTAATTTCAGACTTTTAATTCTATTTCATTGGTCAATACATCTATACTTTTTTCAGTAATATTGAGAGCCACAGCCAAAGGGGCCCCAGCAAACTTCCAGCTGCCAGCAAACTTCCAGCTGCCGGCTGATGATTGACTCACAGCGGCCCCAGCAACATCTAGCTGATTGGCTCCTCTGCGGTGATGCTCATTGGGCTGTTTCCCTGCCCTTTCAGACCACGGAGCTGCTCATTGGGGGACTTTTTTGGCTCCGCCCACATGACCCAGCCAATCGGCCTCAAGAGCAGGAGGATTGTGGGAGGTGGAGAGAAGCTGGTGTGGGAGAGAGAGGCTTGTGGAAAGCCGGTGGTGGCAGTTGAGGCTCTGAGGGTTTTTCCTGAGAGGCTGTTTTGTTTGGCGTGTGTGGTTCTAAAAATAAAGTTAGTTTCTTTTGACAAGTGGCTCCTGATTGTGCCCAGCCAGACTGCGGCATTTGGTGGCTCGCACGGGGAGCGACTGAGGGTAAGTGAAACTGCTCGCCCCTGAGGGCAGGGCGAGAGGATGGGTAGCCATTTTAAGATTCCTCTTTTATTTTGCTTCACTTTTGTTTTAAGTTGCCTGTCCCTGGAGATGAGTGAGACGGAAGAAAAACCGCTCACATCTGAGGAAAAACTATTTACGTCTGAGGAACAGATAGGGAGAAAGGACGGATGCCCATGTCAGGAGGATAGAAAGGCTATAATGACTTTTTGTTGTTCCCTTTTTATTTCATTCTGTCTCGGTTTTGTTTGGCGTCATCTTGTTGGGTTGTATTATAGTAGAAATATGGGATCAGAAATTAGTAAAAAACAAACTGAAAGAGTGTTAAGTAAATTGTTAGAGGAAGGAGGCATCCCAGTAAAATCAAGAGCAGTCAGGGCATATGTTGATACAATACAAAAATGTAGCCCATGGCTTTTTAAGGAGGAGTTGTTAAATATATCACAATGGAACCATCATGGTGAAGATTTAAAAAGAATAGAAAAGAAAAGCCCAGGGACTCTGCCAGTTGGCACATTGCCATTGTGGACGTTCGTATCTTGTTTCTTAGTCCAAAGCCTTCAGTTCAGACAATGGTAGAGGAAGGAGAAGACATAATGATTCAAGTAAAAGAGAAGGTCTCTCAAGTTAGTCAGACAGAGGAAAAGATTCAAGTAAAAGAGAAGGCCTCTCAAGCTAGTCAGACAGAGAAAGAAAGTGTAAAACAGAAAAAGCCATCAGGGGGAAATTTACAACAGGAGACTGCTACTAACACCTTTCTATCACCAGAGGGTGTAAGTGTCCAACCAACAGCACCACCTCTACAGGAGACTGCTACTAACACCTTTCTATCACCAGAGGGCGTAAGTGTCCAACCAACAGCGCCACCTCCATATGCTGGGAGGCCCCCAACCCCCGCAGTTGATAGTTGGGATCCTGAGACAAGATCTCAAATATTAACATGCCCTGTATTTGAGGCAGGAGGGCAGCGATTTTACCAAGTTTTAAATTTCAAAACAGTGAAGCAGCTAAAAGAGGCTGTAACAACCTATGGTCCTCAAGCACCCTTCACTGTAAGCATGGTCGAATCCATTAACAACTTGAACATGACGCCAGCAGATTGGGCTAATATGTGTAAAGCTGTGCTAAATGGAGGACAATACCTGTTATGGAAGGTTGCCAATGAGGAATTTTGCAAGGAGACGGCTAGGCGAAATGCAGCAGCTGGTTATCCTCAGAGAAATCTAGATATGTTGTTAGGAAAGGGACCTTATGAGGATCAGCAGCAACAAATTGCATATGATCCTGGCGTATACGCACAAATTGCTGCAGATGCAATTAAGGCATGGAAGACTTTACAAGGACATGGAGGTTTACAAGGTCAATTATCTAAGGTAATACAAGGAGCTAATGAACCTTATGCTGAATTTGTAGATAGGCTTATTCAAACAGCTACCAGAGTTTTTGGGAATACAGAACAAGCAATGCCATTACTAAAACACCTGGCTTATGAGCAAGCGAATCGTTGGTGCAGAGATATCATTAGACCATGGAAACATGAAGATTTAAACACATATATTAAATTATGTAGAGACATTAATGAACAAGAGCAAGTCGTGGCAGCTGCAGTAAAACAGGCTTTAGATGCCAGAGACATTAATGAACAAGGGCAAATTGTGGCAGCTGCAGTAAAACAGGCTTTAGATGCCAGGCCAAGAACATGCTACAATTGTGAACAAACAGGACATTTTAAAAGGAATTGCCCCATTGGAGGAGGGTTTAACAAAACTAGGTATCAAAGGAGTAGAATACCAGGTATTTGCCCACGATGCCGTAGAGGGAGACATTGGGCTAATGAATGCCGTTCTCAAACCACCATAGAGGGTACTCCATTATCAAAAAACGAACAAGGACCAGGTGTTTATCCACGATATTGTGCAGAAAGGCATCGGGCTCCATTGCCAAAAAATGGACAGGGGGGCCCAATGCTCCGGGGCCCCAAACCACAAATATACGGAGCACTGGAGGAACCCAGCAACCCCATCAGGGTAGTGCCCAGGACACATTGTCCATCAGATCCCTCATCAGACAAACCAGAGGGAGCGCAGGGTTGGACATCTGCGCCTCCGCCAGAGCAGTACTAACTCCAGAGATGGGAGTTCAAATCATTCCCACAGGGGTGAAAGGACCTCTTCCCAAAGGAACAGTAGGCTTATTATTGGGACGCAGCTCTTCTACTCTAAAAGGACTTATGATAAGTCCTGGGGTAATTGATCCCGATTATGAAGGTGAAATAAAAATTATAGCCAGTTCTCCAAAGGGTATATCAGTAATTTCACCAGGAGATAGAATAGCACAGTTACTAATAATACCCAGCCTACATGATAAATTTTCCAGTCGTACTGTAGAAAGAGGTTCCAAGGGATTAGGCTCCACAGGTGTAGATTGGGCTATGCTTTCTTTAAATTTAGATTCTCGCCCCATGCTAAAACTAAATATTCAAGGACATGAATTTAATGGGCTACTGGATACAGGTGCAGACCTTAGCATCATCTCTCGTCAAGAATGGCCAAAACATTGGCCATTACAACAAGCCACTCAAATGCTTCGAGGCCTAGGAGTGGCAACTAATCCCCATAGAAGTGCAATGGTATTTGATTGGAAGGATCCTGAAGGATGTGAAGGAACTATACAGCCATATGTATTGGATCATCTTCCTATAAATTTATGGGGACGAGATGTCCTAGATCAATTAGGTTTGACATTAACAAATAACATCAACCAAAATGCACCCACTATTATGACTAGACAAGGTTTTAGGAAAGGAAAAAGATTAGAAAAACAAGAACAAGGTATAGCAGCACCAATACAAACAGATCAAGGAACAGACAGACATGGGTTGGATTTTCAGAAAGGGCCACTGAGACAATAAAAATTACTTGGAAATCAGAAAGACCAGTATGGGTTCCTCAGTGGCCCCTGACTAAAGAAAAGATACAAGCAGCCCATGACCTGGTCAAACAACAATTAGCAGAAGGACATATACAACCTTCTGTATCTCCCCATAATACTCCCATTTTTGTCATCAAAAAGAAATCTGGTAAATGGAGATTATTGCAAGCTTTAAGAGCCATTAATAATGAGATGGTTATTATGGGACCTGCTCAATCAGGGATTCCTCAGTTGTCTGCTTTGCCAAAAACCTGGTATGTTTTAGTTATAGATATTAAAGATTGTTTTTTTTCAATTCCAATTCATCCTGAGGATAGTCCACGTTTTGCATTTACTATCCCTGCACTGAATCATGAAGGTCCTGATCAGAGATATGAATGGAAAGTACTCCCTCAAGGGATGGCTAACAGCCCAACTATGTGTCAAATTTATGTTAACAAAGTAATCCAGCCACTTAGAAATCAAAATCCTGAACTACAAATATTTCACTATATGGATGATGTATTATTAGCACACAAAGATAAAAACACATTGCTAGAATGTTATGCCACACTTACAAACTTATTAAAAAATTATAATCTAGAGATAGCAATAGATAAAGTACAATTAAATTTTCCAATTAATTATTTAGGAGTTCTATTATCCTCAACCATGGTCCGTCCACCAAAAATTCAAATACGAGTAGATCAACTCAAATCACTTAATGACTTTCAAAAGTTATTAGGAGACATAAATTGGATAAGGCCTTATTTAGGTATACCAACAGGAGAGTTGGGACCTTTATTTGATATCCTAAAAGGTCCATCAGATCCAAATTCACCCCAAATGTTAACGCCTGAAGCAAGAAAGGCATTAAAAATCATTGAAACATATATGGAAAATATGCATTTGGATAGAATTGATATAAGTTTGCCTTTATTATTTATTGTACTACCAACAAAAAATATTCCTACAGGAGTATTTTGGCAAGAAGGTCCATTATTATGGATACATTTATCTTATTCTCCTAACACTATTCTTACTAGGTATCTTGAGGCTGTAGGACAATTAATACTCAAAGGAATAAAAGCAGCAAAGGGAGTGTTTGGAATTTCTCCCAATAAAATTATTACTCCATATACTATGGATCAAATTGATGAGTTAGCTAATGAGTTAAATACTTGGGCAATAATCATGTGCAAATCTAATGTTTCATTTGATAACCACTTACCATTTAATCCTTTATTGTCTTTTTGGTCATTGCATCCTGTAATTTTTCCAAAAATGACAAGAAAAACACCTGTCATGAATGCTCCAAATATATTCACTGATGGGTCAAATAATGGTACAGCAGCAGTAGTTACCCCTGATCAAACTTTTACATTTTTAGTACCCAAACAATCAGCTCAAAAGGTAGAGCTTAATGCAGTTTTACAAGCTTTTGTGATGTTTAAAGATTCTGTATTTAATTTATTTTCTGATAGTCAGTATGTAGTTAATGCTATAGTATCTCTTGAAGATGCTGGTAGGATTTCCCCTTCTTCTACTGTTTTCTCTTTGCTTTCCACTATACAAAGTCTAATCTGGGACAGAAAAGATCCATTCTTTATAGGACATATCAGGGCACATACAGGATTGCCTGGAGCCCTTAGTTTGGGCAATGAGTTAGCAGATAAAACTACACATGACATACATATTTTCTCTACACTAGAAGAAGCTATAAATTTTCATAAAAAGTTCCATGTCAATGCTAATACTTTACAAAAGCGTTTTAAAATAACTAAGGATCAAGCTAGACAAATAATAAAACAATGTCAAAATTGTGTGACCTTTTTACCACAAGTTAATCTTGGAGTCAATCCTAGAGGATTGATACCTAACCATATTTGGCAGATGGACATCACACACTTGCCAGAATTTGGAAAATTAAAATATTTGCATGTTACAGTCGATACTTCTTCTGGATTTTTGATGGGCTCCCTTCATGCCGGAGAAAAAACTAAAGATGTTATAGCTCATTGCTTACAAAATTTTGCCACTGTGGGTGTTCCAAAACAGTTAAAAACAGATAATGCCCCTGGTTATACTTCTACCTCTTTTAAACAATTTTGCTCAACATTTGGCATTACTCACATAACAGGAATCCCATACAATCCACAGGGACAAGGCATAGTTGAAAGAGCTCATCAAACTATTAAAATGTACTTATTAAAGCAAAAAGAAGGAATTGGGAAGGGGTATATATTCCCCAAAGATAAACTTAAAATAACCCTTTTTACTCTAAACTTTTTAAATTTGGATTCATCAGGACTTAGTGCTGCGGAAAGGCATATGTGTCCAAAAAATGTACATAAGCCCAAGGTACTTTGGAAGGATATTCTAACAGGACAATGGAAAGGTCCTGACCCAGTAATTGTCTGGAGTCGGGGGTCTGTTTGTGTGTTTCCACAGGGAGAACAGCAGCCGATTTGGATTCCAGAGAGATTAACCAAGATCCTGACCCAGTGATTGTCTGGAGTCGGGGGTCTGTTTATGTGTTTCCACAGGGAGAACAGCAGCCGATTTGGATTCCAGAAAGATTAACTAAAGCGATTTCTACAGACCAAAAAGAAGATGATTTGGCTCAAATCCATAACAACTGATATCCAAAACTCCAGTTTGGCTATTCTTACATCTGCAACAGAACCAGGATGCTTTTTTCAATATCTATTTTATTATTGCCCTTTGCCATATCATGAAGTTCTATTTTGTTTTTTGAGCTCATACAGACCTAGGTTAATGTTTTGCTGATCAGTTCTATTTTTTGACTATAGAGTTTTTAAACATTGCAATGGAGATTTCACCTGTAAAAAGTTATAAGGCCTTTACTATAATGTTATGTGTTGTATGTATTATATTATGTGTGCACACTTGTGTTTTGTGTTATATGTTTGAATGTACGTATGTCCATATATCATATATGATGAGCGCTCATGATAAAATGGATCCAAATATTTTTTTTTCACGTGATTTATATGGTTTAATTTAAATTGGGTAAACAACTGTTGAAGATTGTTTTAATATGTAAACAAAAAAGAAGGTTATCAGATCTGTTTGTTTACTTTCACCTTTCCTTTTCATTATATTTAATAATTCTCTTAAAGATAATGTAAATTGTTAAGAAAATTGTTTTCTTTTAGTGCCTTCTGTAGTGTTACATAATTTTTTCTTTAGCCATTATTGCCAGAATTCCTATCTTCATCCCAGTGCCGGTGAAGACAATGTAAATTGTTAAGAAAATTGTTTTCTTTTAGTGCCTTCTGTAATGTTACATAATTTTTTCTTTAGCCATTATTGCCAGAATTCCTATCTTCATCCCAGTGCCGGTGAAGACAATGTAAATTGTTAAGAAAATTGTTTTCTTTTAGTGCCTTCTGTAATGTTACATAATTTTTTCTTTAGCCATTATTGCCAGAATTCCTATCTTCATCCCCGTGCTGGTGAAGTCAAAGATAAAACCAATCTACAGCTTCTACAATAGCCATCACTGAACTGCTTGCAGAACTTGCCTGGACACAATGTGAGCTCACCTGTATGCATTGTGAACTATCTGTTGGTACAGCGAATTGTGGTAGTGCTGGAGTATTTTTGCTGATGGTGTCACCGGTGGTACAATTTTTCAAAGGAGCCCTCAATTGGCTTAATGTCATGGCATTTTGCATCCTCCTCTACTAGTGATGGTCTAAAATTTGGGGGCCAACAGAGGTGAGGCAAAGAACCTCACCCCCCCACAGGTGCAAAGGCCTATCCACAAGTATGGCTGTATGCTGGACCGGTAGTCAGTGACGGGTATGATCCAATTGCAGTGGTACCAACCTAAGACAGGAGGCTGACGCCTAGAGGTCAGTTCATCCGATGACGGGTAAGGACCATATGTTGAATTGGACTGCCTAACAGGCACGGTCCCTAAGCCACATGCTTGTTGTTTAAACAGAGAGGGGGAGATATTGAGAGCCACAGCCAAAGGGGCCCCAGCAAACTTCCAGCTGCCAGCAAACTTCCAGCTGCCGGCTGATGATTGACTCACAGCGGCCCCAGCAACATCTAGCTGATTGGCTCCTCTGCGGTGATGCTCATTGGGCTGTTTCCCTGCCCTTTCAGACCATGGAGCTGCTCATTGGGGGACTTTTTTGGCTCCGCCCACATGACCCAGCCAATCGGCCTCAAGAGCAGGAGGATTGTGGGAGGTGGAGAGAAGCTGGTGTGGGAGAGAGAGGCTTGTGGAAAGCCGGTGGTGGCAGTTGAGGCTCTGAGGGTTTTTCCTGAGAGGCTGTTTTGTTTGGCGTGTGTGGTTCTAAAAATAAAGTTAGTTTCTTTTGACAAGTGGCTCCTGATTGTGCCCAGCCAGACTGCGGCAAGTAATACAGTATAGCTTTAAGCTCTGAAATCAGGAAATGTGAGTCCTCCAACCTGTTCTTCTCTTTGCAGACTACTATTCTAAAATCCCTGAATTTCCATATGAATTTTAGGATGAATACACCTATTTTACAAAAACGTCAGGTGAGATTTTGATAGGAATTACACTGAGTCTGTATATCAATATTCTTGGAGAGTACTGCCATATTAACAACACCGTCTTCCAATCCAGGAACATGCAATGTCTTTCATTTTATGTTTTCTTTAATTTGTTTCAAGTATTTTGTTTTTTAGAGTATAACCTGTATATTCTTTTTAGTTTATTTATAAGTATAATTATCATACTATTATAAATAGAATTATTTTTAGGATGTTCATTGCTAATGTACAGTAATAAAATTCTTTTTAATATGCTAATCTTATACACTGCAACTGTGCTTAATTGTTTTAGTTCTAATATTTTTGTAGTGGATTCATTAATGTTTTCTATATATAAGCTGAACACACAAGATCATGTTATATGTAAATATAGTGTTACTTCTTCTTTTCCAATCTAGATGCCCTTTACTTCCTTTTCTTAGTTATAGTAAGTCCTTTGAACCTACAGTGTAAGGTTGACTAGAAATGGTTTGACTAGACATCTTTGTATTCCTGAGTGTAGAAGGAAAGCATTAAGTTTTGCCACTAGATATGATGTTTGTTGTGAGGTTTTCGTAGATAATCTTTCCCAGGTTAAAGAGTTTCCCTTCTATTCCTGCTTGTTTAGTATTTGGGGGTTTTGTTTCAAATCGTGAAGGGGTCAAATGTTTTTTCCATGTATCCTTTTAAATAATCATGGTTTTAATAATGAGTTATTACTTTATACTAATAACTTGATATATTACATTGATTTTTGTAGGTTGAATCAACCTTGAATTCCCAGACTTAATTGTATTTGTACACATAATCCTTCATATATGTTGCTGGATTTGGTTTGGTAGAATTTACTATGAATTTCTGTGTCTATAATCATGAGATAATAATTTGTAGTTTTGTCTTTTTCTGATTTTATAATCAAGGTAATATTTGCTTCATAGAATCAGTTGGGAAACGTTCCCAAGTAAACTTCTGGATGTATTTCAGAATGGGTAAAACTACAGAGTAGAAGGATATCAGTAAGCAAGCCAAGGTAAACATTATATAGAACTGTAAAAATAAAAAAAAAATGTGTCATACATACATTAATTTTTTCTACCAAGGGATATTATCCATCACTGAAGTCATTATAATTTTAATAGAAATATATTTAAAATTATCTAAAGATTGTGGTTTGGATAATAATAATCTTCACTCAAAAAGCATGATAAGCTGGGGGCCGGGGTTGTGGCTCAGCAGTAGGACGCTCACCTAGAGTGTGGGAGGCCCTGGGTTCAATCCTCAGCACCATATAAAAATAAATAAATAAAATAAAGGTATTGTGTCCAACTACAACTAAAAAATAAATATTAAAAAAAATTAAGAAAAAACCATGACAAGCATCTGAATTCTGGACACTACAAAGATACCTGAAATCCAATATATCCAAAACTAACTATCTTTCCTACAAACCTTCCGTCTGTTCTTCAGTCCTCACCTTGTTAAACAGTACCACCAGTCAATCAGTCACTCAAACCAGAAATTTAGAAATTATTTCGTATTCTTTCCCCAACCCCGTGATATCTGGAAGTGACCAATCTTGACAGTATGACTTCGTTTTTTTAATTTGTTACATATGACAGTACAGTGATCTTGACATATCATACATTTGAATCAGATGGGATATAATTTCTCATTTTTCTGAGTATACAGGTTGCAGAAACACACTGGTCATGCAGTCACATATATACACACAGTAAAAATAATGTCTGTTTCATACTACTATCCTTCCTATCTCCCCAACCCTTCCCCCCTCCCCTCCCTCCATTTCTCTCTACTTAATCTAGGGTAACGCTATTTTTTTTTTCTCACATCTTCATATACATGTATTTTGTATAACAGTGAAGGTCTCTTTCCACCATCCATGCAATTCCATTTCTCCCTCCCTTTCCCTCCCACCCCTCTTCCCTATGTAGAGGTAATCTTCTTCCCATGCTCTTCCTCTCTTCCCCATTTTGAGTCACCCCCCTTATATCAGAGAAGACATTCACCATTTGTTTTTTTGGGATTGGCTAACTTCAATTAGCATAATCTGCTCTAATGCCATCCAATTTCCCTGCAAATGCCATTATCTTATTATTTTTTTAGTGCTGAGTAATATTCCATTGTATATATATGCCACATTTTTTTAATCCATTTATCCATTGAAGGGCATCTAGGTTGGCTCCACAGTCTAGCTTTTGTGAATTGAGCTGCTATAAACATTGATGTGGCTGTGTCTCTGTAGTATGCTGTTTTTAGGTCCTTTGGGTATAGTCCGAGAAGGGGAATAGCTGGGTCAAATGGTGGTTCCATTCCCAGCTTTCCAAGGAATCTCCATACTGCTTTCCAAATTGGCTGCACCAATTTGCAGTCCCACCAGCAGTGTATGAGTGTACCTTCCTCCCCCCCCATCCTCTTCCGAACTTGTTGTTTCTCTTCATCATGGCTGCCATTCTTACTGGAGTGAGATGGTATCTTAGTTTTAATTTGCGTTTCTCTGATTGCTAGAGATGATGAGCATTTTTTTTATATTTGTTAATTGATTGTACATCCTCTTCTGAGAAGTGCCTGTTCAGGTCCTTGGCCCATTTGTTGATTGGGTTATTTTGTCTTTTTTGGCGTATAGCTTTTTGAGTTCTTTGTATACCCTAGAGATTAGAGCTCTATCTGATGTGTGAAGGGTAAAAATTTGTTCCCAGGATGTAGGCTTCCTATTCACCTCACATATTATTTCTCTTGCTGAGAAAAAACTTTTTAGTTTGAATTCATCCCATTTGTTGATTCTGGTTTTAATTATTGTGCTATAGGTGTCTTATTAAGGAAATTGGGGCCTAACCCCACATGATGGAGATTAGGGCCTACTTTTTCTTCTATTAGACGCAGAGTCTCCGGTTTAATTCCTAGATCCTTGATCCATTTTGAGTTAACTTTTGTGTTTGGTGAGAGATAGGGATTCAATTTCATTTTGTTGCGTATGGATTTCTGATTTTCCCAGCACCATTTGTTGAAGATGCTATCCTTTCTCCAGTGCATGCTTTGAGCACCTTTGTCTAATATAAGGTAGTTGTAGTTTTGTGGGTTAGTCTCTGTGTCCTCTATCCTGTACCATTGGTCCACCAGCCTGTTTTGGTGCCAGTACCAAATTTTGTTATTATTGCTCCATAGTATAGTTTAAGGTCTGGTATAGGGATACCACCTGTTTCACTCTTCCTGCTTAGAATTGCTTTAGATTTTCTGGGTCTCTTATTTTTCCAGATGAATTTCATAATTGCTTTTTCTATTTCTGTGGGGAATGCCATTGGGATTTTGATCGGAATTGCACTGAATCTGTATAGTGCTCTTGGTAATATGACTTCTTAATATTTCTGTATACTGTTACCCTCTTCATTCACACTGATTAGAACTTAGTTTCAAGAGTTTATTAGCTCTCAACTGAGCCTTTTTGAAAGCCTAGCTATTACCCTTGATTCCTGTGTTTCATTCTTCAAATACATCAATTATCGTTTTAAAAAAACTTTTGGAAATAAAGTTTATGAAAATTGGATTAGGGTGTCATTTTATCACACTATTCAGTAATTACTATATATACTCTCTATTATCTTTATTTAAGCAGGGGAAGAGGTCAAAGTTCTAGAATGTTTATTCTTGACTTTAGAATGCACTGAATAAAAATCTTACCAATGAGGGAAATGAACCTAAGTTAAAGACACAAATTTTTCTCCTTTTAAATACTTTATTTTTTGTAGGGAAGATTTAGGTTCACAGTAAAATTGAGCAAAAAGTACATAAGAGCTCAACCACCCTCCTCCTCTCCTAGCTACATCCTGTGACAGCACCGTACATTTGTTATAACTGATGAACCTACATATCATTATCACCCAAAATCCATGTTTACATTAGGGTTCACTGTTGATGATTTATAAACTGTAGGTTTGGACAAATGTATATAGACATATATTCCCAATGACAGTAGTTACACTGCCCCCCAAAATCCTATGTTCTATCTATTGATCCCTCCCCTTTCCCCCAACTCCTAATCTCTTAAATGTATTCACTGCTTATCTTTTCCAGAATATCATATAGTTGAAATCATTCAATATTCAGCCTTTTCAGATTGACTACTTTCCCTTAGTAAAATGCATTTAAGGTTCTTCCACATCATTTCATGACTTGATGGCTTATTTATTTTTAATATTAAATAATATTCTATTGTCTGGATTTATTTATCCATTCACTGACTGATAGGTATCTTAGATATTTCCAAATTTTGGCAATTATAAACAAAAGCTACTATAGGCATTGTATTCATGTTTTCATAAGGATGTAAGTTTTCAACTCATTTGGGCAAATCCCAAGAAGTTCAACTGCTGGATTGTATGATAAGAGTATGTTTAGTTTTTTTAAGAAGACACTAAATAGTATTCCAAAGTGTCTATACCATTTTGGCATTCCGACCAGAAATGAATGGGAATTCCTGTTGCTTCACATCCTCACCAGCATTTTGTATTACACTGTCAGTGTTCTGGATTTTGGTCATCCTAAGCAGTCATGTAGGGGTGTCTTGTTTGAATTTGTTTCCCTAATAAAATATGGTGAGGAGTACAGTTATCTTTTGAAACCATGGAACTAATCTTGTTAAGAAGTTCTTAGCTCAAGGTTTCACGATACCATCCACTCTATAGAATAACATTCAGGGTGGATATGGTGGCATGCATCTGTATCCCCCACTACTCAGAAGACTGAGGCAGGAGGATCTCAAGTTCAAGGCCAATCTTGCCACTATTACCAGACCCTGTGTCAAAATAAAAAAAATAAATAAAAATGGCTGGAGATGTAGCTCCATGGTAAAGTGCTCCTCAATTTAATCCCTAGTACCCAGGGAGGGTTAGATAGGCATCGGAAAACATTCAGACTTTCTAGAAAGGCTCTTAAGATCTCACCTTCTAACCCCTTTTTATTTATCTGCATATTTCACCCAAAACCCTTTGATAATTTATCCTCTAATCATTTCTACCTCCAGCTTTGGAACATACCAGCTTCTATCTTTGCACCTGTTCTGCTCTGTTCACTGTCTACATACACACAACTACCTGATAAGGACCTAATCAGCTCCAGGGGCTGTGGATATATCTCAAGGACCATACTGCTGGCAGCTGGAAGTTTGCTGGGGCCCCCCCACAGGTGCAAAGGCCTATCCACAAGTATGGCTGTATGCTGGACCGGTAGTCAGTGACGGGTATGATCCAATTGCAGTGGTACCAACCTAAGACAGGAGGCTGACGCCTAGAGGTCAGTTCATCCGATGACGGGTAAGGACCATATGTTGAATTGGACTGCCTAACAGGCACTGTCCCTAAGCCACATGCTTGTTGTTTAAACAGAGAGGGGGAGATGTTGAGAGCCACAGCCAAAGGGGCCCCAGCAAACTTCCAGCTGCCAGCACCATACATCTCAAGGAGGCTCTGGGTTTAATTCACAATGCCACCCAAAATAAATGAATAAATTTAGCTCTAACAACCTATCCCACAAAACCTTTTTTTTAATTTTTTTTTAGTTGTTGATGGACCTTTATTTATTTATTAATTTATATGTGGTGTTTAGAATCGAACCCAGTACCTCACCCATGCCAGGCAAACGCTCTACCACTAAGCCACAACCCTCAGCCCCCACAAAATCTTTTATATCTAGTCTTGTTTTCCTTTTATTTATTTATTTAGTTATTTATTTGAACTGGGGATTGAACTCTTGAGGTGCCACATCCCCAACCCTTTTCTTTGTTTTTTGACATAGGGTCTCACTAAACTGCTCAGAGCCTTCATTTTTGCTGAGGCTGTCCTCAAACTATCGATCCTCCTGCCTCAGGCTCCTGAGTCACTGGGATTACAGGCAAGTGCCACCATGCCCAGTTCTATTCTCCTTTGCCCCACTACCTATATCATGTATTACACATAACAATTTTATTGTTTACATGGCTTTCTTGCCCTTCTAAACTATAAGCTATTTAAGGGAGGAAAGACATTTGATTTACTTTTCCATCGTCTAGCAGTGTTTTTCACATATTGGTACTCACTGAAAGTTTGTTGAATTAAAGAATAAGAAAAAACTTCCTCAATTGATGCTTAAAAAAAACTGTGATATACATAAAGCATTATTTTGTCCTAAAGAGAGGAAGATTGATTATGCTCCAAAAGTTTGAAGGGACAATGGTTTCCCATGGAAATGATGACCAACTCCAACAAAATATACCCAACTCATGACAGACATGCATATATATGTATTTTGTTATAGTGTGAGCTTTCATAATACTAAAAGGAAATTAATTTAGTTTACTAAGGAACCTGCATTGCATTGTGCAAATTGCTAATGCTCCTAAAGAAATGGCATCACAGGAAGAAAAGTTGTTGCTGCCATATATATATATATATATGTATGTGTATATATATATATATATATATATACACACACACACATACATATATATGTGTGTATATATATATATACATATATATATACATATAAATATACACATATGTATATAAATACACACACACACACACACACACACACACACTAGTTAACAACAACAAAAAAACATAAATAGAAGAAGACCAGTAGAGTAGAGGAAGGAAACAGGAGAGGGAGAAAGGGAGAGTAAGAGAAAAGTACTAGGGACTAGGACTGAAGTGGAGGAAATTATATTCCATGTGTGTATGACTATGTCAAAACAAACTCCAATATTACGTATAACTATGATGCATCAATTAAAAAAAAGAAAAAGGTAGAGAAAATGTCTACAGGAAAAATGACTTTATATGGCGCTCTAGAACCTTAATCCATTTTCTTTCCCTTAAAATGAGATTTTGGTTCTTAAAAACATACTTATCAGCAGGGTGTGGTGGCACAAAACTGTAATCCGTTGGCTTGGGAGGCTGAGGCAGGAGAATCACAATTTCAAAGCCAGCCTCAGCAACCCAGTAAGGCCCTAAGCAACCCAGCAAAATCCTGTCTCAAAATAAAATACAAAAAGGGCTGGGGATGTGGCTCAGTGATTAAGTGCCCCTGGGTTCAATCCCGAGTACCAAAACAAACAAAAACATACTTAGAGTGTACTACAGAATGATCAGTGTCTGTTAACTCAAGGTCAACAACACTCGGCCTACAAAGTAGCAGCTCTGGCAACATAAGTCAGGTATGCTGAAAGGAACATTACAGAAAGACAGGGATGGGTGAGCAGTGCCTATCCAGGGAATTTAGATACACAGGATATATAAGGAGCATTTCTTTCAGCACAGTGCTTTTGCATAGCAGTACCCTGAAAATAATAATCTGGAAGTCCTTCATCCAGAAGGAGAATGCATAGTAACTGTAGATGAGAAGAAAAATAGCAATAAAGTACAACATTGATTATGCTGAAACTTTCATGGTAAGTTTAGACCCGGTCAATGGAATTATTTGTAATATACAAAAAGAACTAAGGATAGTAACCTCAATTGAAAATGCTTCCTCTAGAAAATAGTCATACTAAAGTTTAATTAGAAGAAACAGTGAAAATTGAATAGAGAGAAATGATAGGAGAGGAGGGGAGGAGTATGGGGGATAGAAGGGCAGCAGAAGAGAATAGACATTATGATTGATGTATGTATATAGGTGACTCTATGACCAGTGTGATTCTGCAATCTGTACAATTAGAAAAATGAGAAATTATACCCCAATGATACAAATGTATGAATTGCCAAGATCATTGTAATGTCATGTGTAGATAATAAAAAAATTTAAAAACTTTAAAAAAAATAAAGAAAATAAACAAAAAGAAACACAGTGAAAACATGTAACCTGGTTAAACCAGATTAGACTAGAAGAGCAAATGAAAAGATTAGTGGGCCAAAGACCTAGCCAGTACTAAAATCTGAGTCCACAGAGGACTTCTCCATACAGTCATGTGTGGCTAAGCATATTGGGGGCCACATTATGTTGGAAAAGGAGGGGTGCAATGAAGACTCAAAGGTGGTAAATGATGCAAGAAGAGCTTTAAAAATAGAAAAGAAAGGAGGCAGGTAGAGAAAGAGGTGTTTCCAGAATTTTTACAAATAATTAGAAAAACATACCTAGCTATTAAGAGCAATGACATCGACGCAATTTCTAAATAAATTCTCCAAAACATGTCATCTTTTCTGAAAAAGTTCTGAAAACAACATCCAAACATGAAAGGGAAGTTAAAGATACACAGGCAATAATGGCACTGGCTTATCACCTAAAAGCAGTTACTTTTTAAACTTTCCTCCCAACTTAAAGGTATCCATGATGTGATGTGGACATTAATTACAGACCCAGATCTGTATTTACTGATATGAAAAAAACATCCGTAACGTTTTAAATGCAAGCTACAAAATTACATCAACCCTATCATACATCTGTAACTTAAATTCCAGCCTGGAGTCGACTGGCCAATGGGCCTAGGAAATAACTTCAGTGTTTGCGCCTATGCAAGCTTTCAATAAACATACGCGCTACACGCTCACAAATCACCTGCGCAGCCCTTGCTCCTCGATGCTACCCAGATGCCCCGGCCTCAATCTGGAGGGCGGTGGCCGTGCTCCCCGTGGGAACAGCGACTCGGAGAACAGCACCCGCTTGGGGCAGGTCAGCTGGGAGGCCCGCTTCAGCCAGCGGAGGGACCCACCCGCGAGACTGTGTCCTGCGCAAAGGCGGCCCCCCGCGCCGGTCCCGGGGAAGCGGCGGCGGCTGGAGTCGGGCAGCAGAGCTAGGGCTGCGGAAGGGGCGCGGCCCGGCTGCCTGGCGCGCTGCTCCAGCCCCGCGAAGGGCGGCTGCGGCGCGCCCCAGCTCAGCGGCCCGCGGCCCAGGGCGCCCTCCCCATCCAGCACGCTCGCTCGCTCGCTCGCCCGCTCGCCCTCACCGGCTGTCTGGTCCGTTTGCTCGCTCGCACGCAGGTCGACGAAGACTTTAGGCTCCGCTAGCGTAGCCGCAGCAGTCGCAGACCTGCAACGCTCCGCGACCACCGCGGCCCCGCCCTTTGTGACACCGTCTGCCAATCGCTCGCCGGCGCTCAAGCAGCCCTCCAATCAGCGAGGAAGGGGGTGGGGCCTTGCCGCCCAACTCGGCGGTTGCTCGGACGCCTGAGGCTTGGCGTTCGGCGACGATTGTCGGCTAGGAGAGACCCGGATGTTGAGCTTCATTACTAACAACAGTAAACACCTGACTAGGGCTCAAGCCAGCAACTGGCCACTAGCCACACCGTCCGCAGCGAGAGGCGGGCTTGCAGCCTGCATGGAGCGGGGCCTTGGAGCGCCTTCCCTGGGACCCCCCCCCCCATGGCCCTCTGGCGATAGGTGGGTCCCGGGCATGCACTGTCCAGTGGGTGGCTTTTCCAGAGCCTGGGACACTCCTAGGGCGTCCTGGACGTTAAACAAATCTTCCTTTCACCTCACCGCTTCCTAACATTCCTGGCCTCAATTGCCTCATCTGAAAAATGGGGACATTACCGTGTCTGGCTGAAGGGGGAAAGCAGATCTTTCTGTAGTTCTCGTTCATTTACAGCTCATCCACCTTGGGAAGGTTGTAGACCAGAAAAAGTGGGCAGTGTGAGTTCCAAATCCCAGCCACCCTTTTTTCCTCTTCATTTCCAGCTGCTGAGCTGGGGTGTAAATAGTAACCGGCTTCAAGACAACGTGAGCCTTCGAGCCCAACATTGGCCACACTGCTTCATTCTCTACATAGGATAGGCTGTTCCTACAAAACTAGCAGCCTCACTCACCTACTTCACTAGGTGGATTCTTCAACTGACAATTAAATAATCTTACTCCCACTCTGGTTCACTCATCCTCAGTTTATGACTCAGGAACCAGCCTAGGATGAATCCAACATCTAATCAGTCTCCATATTGTCTTCTTCTCTAAAACTGAGTCCCTACCCACCAATCTCCACAACCCACCAAACTACCGATAATACACTAGGGTGTGTATGGTAAGGCCCTTGACTTCATTTGTTGTCCTCTTCTTACCATTGGTTAGTTCCTTAAGCTCTACACTTGCTTAATGCTGAGTAGGATGAAACTGCTTGCAGACAGACATGATGGTAAATTATCTTCATACACAGAACCAAGTACTAGTGCCTGTGATAAGAGACTTAATTTAAGTAACGAATTGTGTTTCTCAACCCTAAGCCCCAATTCACAGAATTGACAGCATAGGCTTTGGAGTCAGGCAGATGAGTTCAGTCTTGGTTTCCAATACTGGAAGCTCCATCTGATCAAGTCATTCTGATCCTCATGTGCTATTTTGCAAGTGCTACATAGTTACAAGAGTCTTTACATATTGTCTCCTTCATCATAATCCTGAAAAGTTGGTATAAAGCTAAGGAAGGTAACACAATTAAACAGCTCTAAGTGCAAGAGCCAAATGTGAATCTCAGATAAAATTTAAAATCCAATCTTGTTCCACTATTCCACATTTCTCCCAGATTTTAGTCTTTATCCATGAAATTAGGACATTACTGATCCAGTAGTGCCGCAGTCTGGCTGGGCACAATCAGGAGCCACTTGTCAAAAGAAACTAACTTTATTTTTAGAACCACACACGCCAAACAAAATAGCCTCTCAGGAAAAACCCTCAGAGCCTCAACTGCCACCACCGGCTTTCCACAAGCCTCTCTCTCCCACACAAGCTTCTCTCCACCTCCCACAATCCTCCTGCTCTTGAGGCCGATTGGCTGGGTCATGTGGGCGGAGCCAAAAAAGTCCCCCAATGAGCAGCTCCGTGGTCTGAAAGGGCAGGGAAACAGCCCAATGAGCATCACCGCAGAGGAGCCAATCAGCTAGATGTTGCTGGGGCCGAGGAGCCAATCAGCTAGATGTTGCTCGGGCGCTGTGAGCCAATCATCAGCCCGCAGCTGGAAGTTTGCTGGCAGCTGGAAGTTTGCTGGGGCCCCTTTGGCTGTGGCTCTCAACACAGTAGTACATGAAGACTAAATAAAATAGCATGAAAAGTGCCTGCTATAGGAATTCTTTTTTTTCCTATGATTTCATGAATCCCTAAAATCAGTCCTGATAATGAATAGATCTGGTGACAAATCTTGCTGAGTCAGATCCCACACTGGGCTTGAACTCAGAGCAGGAAACTGAATATATAACCTAAAGAATAGAAAGGAAATTAATAAAAGGGATAGGAGAAGGCAATTGCTAAGTGCCCTCTTCTGCCATCAAACAATTCTCAGAGCAGGACACACTGCTGACCTGTGAGACCCATACAAAATCTTTGGCTGTGGGTATGAGGAACTCCCAATCCAAGGTCTTGCTAGGTTGTGAAAGCTGGCCTTGAACTTGTGATCCGTCTGCCTCAGCATCCCAAAGTAGCTGGGATTATAATCATGCACAACTGTGCCCAGTTTCCCAGTCCAATCTTAACTTGTCCAAGGAAGTTGCTAATGGCTTTAGGATCTGTGAGGCCTGGCTAGCCTACAAGATCATGCCAGATACGGCACAGCACTGGAAAAGATAGCTAGTAGGTGGGAAGGTAAGCCATTCATGTGGCAAGTGGCTACCATACTGGCCAATAGAGACACAGAACACATCCATCAATGCAGAATTCTGCAGGACACTGCTGCTCGGAAGGCTGACATTTCCATTTAAGTATGTGTCTCTGCTAATATTACCTGGGTTCATCCCGCTGACTCCATAAGAAAATGCAAAGCTCCAAGGATGGAAATGGATGACTAAAAGCAAAGTCAGCAAACTGTTTCTGTAAAGGGGCAAATAAACATTTTAAGCTCTGTGGACCATCCAGTCACTGTTGCAACTACTCAATGCTAGCATTGTAGGGAGGTTGAATGTAGCCATAGACAATATGTAAACAGATATGGCTGTTTTCCAGTAAAATTTCACAAAACCAGATGATTGGTGTCCATAGCTTGCCAAATGTTTCCTTAAAGGACCTGTACAGGAATTTTTGGAATTCAGTGGACACCTCTGAAGCTAAGACTCATGAAGTATATCTCATTCTCCTTTCTCTTCTACCAAGGCCTTTCCTAAGCTAGGACTTCCTGCCATGTAACAAAGGACTTAGGTCCTCTGTATAGCATTTGCCACCTCCAGATTCCCTACAGATTATGAAAGCCACAAATATATTTCTCCTCTAACATGCCCTAATCTTATTATGACCCTACTAAGGCTAATTAAATAAAACACACCAACCTCCATGAAACATTTATTTGTTTTACAGTATTAAGCATGGTTAAAATCAGTGCAGAAAATATCAAGTACATTGGGTAAATGGTGAGCTAGCTGTTTCAGTGTTTGCTTTGTGTAATCAGGTTAAAATAATAAGCATTAAGACAGCATCATTTACTGAAGAACACAGCTAAAGGGTGAGATATGGATACCCTGTATGCTTTACTGGCCTCCAAAGGCATTCAGGGGATCATCAAATATGTTAGACCCCTTGTGTTCAGATCTTGGATCAGATGCCACCTGTGCAGATCGGCTTTTTGGTTTGATTTTCTTAGCCTGGACACCGGAGGAGAATATATCATCTTTGAAAAAAGAAAGAAAAAGATTTGCTGAACAAGCGAGAAAATGGGTGATTTTAAGACACATTCACACAAACCACCAAAGAACCATTTCTGGTAATAGTATAGGGTATCAAGAAACAAAGAAGTCAAGCCTCTTATAGTTCTGGTTTAGTTATTAATCAAATATAATCGCAGGTTGTTTTGAGCACAGATATCTTAGCTATAAAAGTGTGTATAAATTCGTGAAAAAAAAAGAAAAAAGGGTGACTGGATCTCTAACCCAGACTAGAAACTTATCATCTGGGACACTGGACTTATTTCTACATTCTTTTCACTTTGGGTTTTAAAAGGAAACGGTGACTAACAATATGCAAAAGAATCCAATACAGGGTTCACTTTCTTTCAGAATAAATACATTAATTCAAGGCATCTCAATGGTAAGAGTGAAGTCTTTGTGACTATATCCATGTTTAGTGTTCCACTTACTCTAAAGCTTGTCTTAATTATGCTGCTTGCCCAGTAATGTTACTGTTTAGATTCTGTTATACCAAGATTCCAACATGTGGATGCAAAGACAGGTATACACAAATGATAAAGACCACAGCCATTATTGGTAATAGAGAAAACTTAGAAACAAGTGAGAACACCATTAAAAGGCTAATGGCTAAATATAAAGCAGTATTACACAACCACTAAAATCAAGGAAGGAGATCTCCATGTGCTGACATGGAAAGACACAAAGTGCCTAGAAGGGCTCTGGGGATGTGGTTCAATGGTATGGTATATACCTAGTATATGTGAGGCCCTGGGTGTGATCCCTAGCACTATGGGGGATAAAAACAGAAAAGAAAAAGGTGACTAAAAGAAACAGAACAGGAAAAAAAGAAGTATATGTTTATATGTATACAAATATATATTATCATCACAATGTCTGAAAGGACATAAACCAAACTACTGATATTGCTTACATCTGAGGCTTTTTTTTTCATTTTCTAAATTATATGACTATTACCATAAGTATGTATTACATTTTTGATGAGAAACAAATGAAGTCTCCTGTACTCCACAGGGTGGGAGATAGCACACAGTTTGCTGAGGCAGTATGCCCTGTGTGGCTCTGCAACACCAACTGTCTCCCAGGTAGTCTCAAGGTCTAGATTTGGATAAGAAGAATAGGAAGCATATATTTGGCCTTAACTCCCAAGTTTTAGACATAGGATACACAGGAAGCCCAACATTTACAGCTACGGGGCATCTGACTTGCCCATTGAGCAAGCAGAAATTGTAGCATGTTCACAAACAATGAGATACCAAGTCTGATGTATGTTCTACTTCCTTGCAATCCTACTCACCTCATCTACGCGCAAGTTTTTGAAATGCTGACCCTTACTCTCTAGCTGGAACTCTGACTCAACCTACTGCATGGTACCCAACGTAGCTACCTCAGCCTATGTATCAGCCCATGGGCCAGTTCCTGATGGATCATGCTTTCATAGCATCAGTGTTTGTCAGATGGTTAATATAGAAAGGTTAAATTCTGGGTACCTTCATATTCCTTGATGTCTAACTTACCAAAAAATTGTTTCATCAAAATGACTATCCATAACTTACCCACACTCAGCCTAATTCAGGATTACATAGCAAACTGAAATCTACTAGGGAACAGTTTCTAGGAAATGGCCAATACAACTAACAGCAGACAGACCAAGGAACTGAATAGGAACAATTCTCTAGATCAAACATAGAAAAACAAACTTACCCATATCATCATCAAATATAGATTTAGCTTCTACTTTCTTTTTGGACTTTTCTTTGGGTTTTACAGTTAGGTCAGCAAAGATATCAATGTTATCATCAAATAAGTTGGATTCCAAAGTTTTCTCCTTCTCTCTTTTTTTATGTGAGGGTTTAATTGCTTCTGTAGCAAATATATCATCCTTGTTAAACCAAAACAAACAAGCAAAACAATTTTAAATTAAAAAAATTTTTCTTGATAAAAATACTTCAACGCGGTACAGAAACACAAACTGTTTAGGGTGTTTGGGAATATTCCCTCTGCCTGGAATGCACTCCTCCACATGCCTTTCTCATTATTCTATCATTAAAACACCAGCCCTACAGTGAGGCCTTCTCCATTATTCTACATATTAAAACACCAGCCCTACACTGAGGCCTTCTCTACCTGTTCTACCTGAAGGACAGTCTCCTACCCCTACTCACCATTCTTCCCTAGTTTTATTCATGGTACTTTGTGCTATTTGAAAATATCTTAATTATCTCTTTCCCCATTTATATTTGTTTGCTCTCCCTGAGAGCT
Organism: Marmota monax; assembly: GCF_021218885.2. NCBI lineage: Eukaryota > Metazoa > Chordata > Mammalia > Rodentia > Sciuridae > Marmota > Marmota monax. The sequence goes on along the minus strand of NW_026692713.1, from coordinate 2,726,052 downwards.
CTGAGGAACAGAGCACTTGTGGTCCTAGTTCACTCCACCTGCAGGACCCAAATGCTCAACAGATACCTATTGAGCAACAGCCACTGAAGGCCTTACTGCATGTGCCTTTGCTAAATTAGCAGGTCCAGTCAAGGCCTATTTCCTCAAAACCAAATGTTAAACATTCAAGCTACACCAATAGACTTCATATACGTCAGAGAGTGGTGTGTCAAGGAAGCTGACTATAGCAACGTTCTACAAAATTTAAAAAAAAAATCAAAACTATCAAAATCAAGACCTGGAAGCAAAGTGTGAAAGATGATATATCAAGAACTATGTAATGTTTTGAACAACCAACAATAAAAAAAAAAAATCAAGACCTGGGGTTGGGAGTGTTCCTCAGTGGTAGAATGCTTGCCCAGCATGTTAGAGGCTCTGGGTGTGATACCCAATACCACAAAATGAATCTAATGAACGAATGAATAAATGAATAAAATCAAGACTTTTATCAAGGATTATGACCAGCCAAAAAATACCCCTACATGCAGCAACACAACAACAACAACAATAAATCAAACACTTCTGTATAAATTTCAGTCATTAATAGGGAATCTTGGGCTGGGGTTGTGGCTCAGAGGTACAGCGCTCGCCTAGCATGTGTGAGCCCCTGGGTTCAACCCTCAGCACCACATAAAAATAAAATAAAGATATTGTGTCCACCTACAACTAAAAAATAAATGTTTAAAAAAAATAGGGATTCCTAATTATAACCATTAAGTAAATATCAGGTGTCTACAAAACTAGCTTAATGTAATAGATAGCACAAATGAGTCAATCAGTTGTTTTTCTTAACAGAGAAATAAGTACGAAATATTTTACTACCTCAAAAATATCTTCTGTTTTTGACATGACATCCTGATGGCTATTAGATTTTGATTCACTCTTCTTGCCTTTCTTATCTGTAAAGAGATCATCCTCATCTTCCAAGAGGGGAAAGGGATTTGCTTTCTTTACTGGTCTTGGTTTAACAGACTGAAAGAGATCATCATCACTGCTGGCTTCACCGAGTACAGGAAACAGGGGGCTTTTTTCTTTACTCCCTGCTGGTGGGTGGGCCATGGTCTCTGATGCCTTCCCCTTGGCTTTTGATCTCTCCATGGACTGAGATCCTGGGCCCCTGGAAAAGATGTCCCCAGAATCAAACAGGTCAGCTTCGCCTCTGGACTGACCCAGGGACTTTGCAAAGGGGCTTCTGTCCATTGCAGGAACAGGACTATTTTCCCAAGGTGGAGCAGCAGCAGCAGCAGCTGCCTCCTGAAAGACCTCTCCACTGGCTGCTCTAGGCTGAGGTTGCCAGCCATTTGGTGAAATGGCACCATCTGCCAATTGTGCAAGGGGTCCTCTGGGTAGACTCATGTCCTCAGCCTCACTGGACTCCTGGGCAGCCAGCCGCCTGGCTGCACGGGTCTGTGGTCTGCGCTTCCCTCTCACTTTGACACGGCTCTGCAATTGGATGAAAAAAAAAATCACATGCTGATCTGATGATAAAGTAAAAATTATTAAAAGCTAACATAGCAAAGAAATCAGTAGCATGAAGTACTGTAAGGTTATCTGGTCTCTATCAATCATTATCTGAAATACAAAAGAAGTTATTTCTTAAAGATTTCCAAAGGAGTTTGCTAGCGTACTTCATTTTTGAGGCTTTTGAGGGCAGTTTATGGTGCAGTTTCAGTGTCTGCTGGGACCTCAGAATGTAGGCAGATTGATGTTCTATGACTCACAACCCTCACAGGCATTCTTCTTTTCTCTATTCAAATGTGGGCACCTTTCAAAACAAGATAGCATTGGGAGATTCTGGAACCAAGCTTTATTAGGTGCTAATCTAAATTAGGCTTCAGGAGCAAAGAGGAATGACACAATAAGGAAAGAGAGGTAACCTGAGGTTCTGTTTTCTTCAAGCCAACAAACACTAAATTCAAATATTAAAAAAAATGGTTCTGAAACCAGAGCCCTTAATATAACATTGAAACATTAGTCTCTCAATAGCTATGATTTAATATTTGTGATATGTTCCAAAATATACAATCCAGTCAAGTTTTAGAGAGTACAACCTATTTGGGGCAAAGTACTTGACTGTACCTGCCTACTTCTAGGAAATTTCATGAATAATTTCAAGAAGTAGTTAATTTAAACTTAACCACCACCAAAAAAAGACTAATAAAAATTACAATAAAATGATATTTTACTTTATAAAAAATAGATCTGTAAACACTTAAAATGAATGTATTTGCTAAGGTTAAATCATTCTAGGTCTTATCACTTTAAAGATCAGCTAAGATTTCAAGAGAAGGGAGTCTAGTTAGAAAAAAGAAAAACCTTTAAAATAGAAGGAAAAGCTCCAAGAGTTCAGAGTTTATCAGAGATTCTGCGAAACAGTGTGACAGGTTTTTTACTTGAGGAGGAATTGCCATGATTTGCAAAAGGAGCCCAGGACATGGGGATGGGAGGGGAAAGCAACAGAAGTTAGAGGTGTGAGTGGAGGTACAGGTGGGGAAGAACATTCCAGGTGAGGAAGCAGCATGACTGGTGGGCAGCAGCAGGACGAAGTTTGTGTACTCAGGGAATGGAGCCTAGTGTTTGGAGTTCAGGCTGCAGTGTGGGGAGATTGATGGGAAAGCTGGAGGCATGGCTTGGCATCACCTGTAAAGGGGCTTTCATACCAAACTAGAAGCTAGAATGTTCTCCTCTGCACAGTGAGAAGCCCACAGATGGCAGATACCAAATGAGATAGGGGGAAACTTCATTGTGGCTACCATGTAATGTAAATGGAACAAAAGCAGACAATGAAAAAGCAGAAGCAGAATTAGGGAGGTGGAGAAAAGTAGGAGGGGCTGAAGCAAGGATGAGGAATTAATTGTGGAATCTTCAATGTGGAATTAAAGAGGCATTTCTATCAATGAACTAGAAAGAAGCATCCAAATTATTCTGGCTAAAGGAAAGCAAGCAAGCAAAGATGTTTTCTTCACCTTGTTTGCACTGTGTAAGGTGTCTGCCTGAGCTGGAAGATCGAAACTCACACCAGCCTCTGCACTGCCAGGAAGCATACTTTCCAGACCGTGGCTCCTTCCAGGTTCAGATGAAGGAAAAGCCAATTCTGGTGAAACAGGTTTTGCTCCCAAGATCTGGGGAACCGCTGAAGGCAGCAAGGCTGCTGGGTTAATTGTTAAATTTGCCTAAAGAAGAAAAATGAAACTCAGTATTTATTCTTTAACACATTAGTCTCTTACTATTTCTGTGACATGATGAGATTCGGTGTACACAATGTAGAATACAAGAGGAGAAAAAAAATGTAGGAAAATCACCTGATCTAGTCTTAGAATTAGAACAGGGGGTCACACACCTGTGCCCACCACTGTGATCAAAGAAAAGACGTTAAAGACAGAGCACACAAGAAGCAACAACTAGGTGGAATTGGGGGTGTGGCTGGAGTGGGGGGAAAGATGAGGAAATGCTTGGCAGCAGCTGAAAAAAGTGAAAATTCAAACAAGGTTTATAGATGCCACAAGGTAGGCAATGAAGATTCCAGATGTGTTATAATTACTTGTATTTTCCCGATCCGAGTGGATGGTTCTTTGGTTTTAAATGGAACGAGACCTGACGAATCCTGTATGAAATTACATTCAGTTAAAAATCCATTGGGGAAAGAGGAAGCAAAGTGTCTCAGGGATTACAGTCACGCCTGTACATAAATCTGTGATAGAGCAAAGCTGTCACTCTCCATATCATTCATTCAAATCCCTCCCAGGGCCTCAAAATCTTTGCTACCCTTACTTCACCTGTGCCCCCTCCTCTGGCATGTAGGTGGAAAGGCTCAGATCATACATGAAGAAGAGGGAGACACAGATGAGGAATAAGATTTGCAAGAGCTGTAGTCTGTCAGAACAGTAAAGCCTGATCAGCTGGCACCATTGACCTGCTGGCTATCCACCACAGTGGCATAGAGGAGCACACTGAACCTCTCCCCCAACCTGACACCACTTCTAACACTAAAGAATAGGAGTTTGGGGGTGAGTGAGTAGAGATGTGCTAGTCCAAGTGCCTCCCTTTCTGAGCTCAAGACAGAGGCCTCAGTGACATCCAGGGACACACTCCAGGCAGACTTTTGGCCTATTCTCAGAAGAAGCTCCTCAGAATTCTGAGAGGATTGCTGATGAGAAAGTCTAACAACAGCCTTCGCAGAAATGTTGACACTTAGAAGAAACTAATAAATCACATGTGATTTATATTAACTCAAATTTCATTCTATCCCAGAGGAGAAATGGGGTCTCTAGTGGGGAAAAAAGTTCTTCACCCTAACTTAATTCCATCCTGGAACTAAATTTGGAATGGAGTCAAAAAATAATAATGATTAAGTACAGAATCATGAAATTCCAGAGTAGAAAGGGAGAATAGAGATGAAAGGGGGTAAAAGAACAGAGTGGGGGAAAAAAGAAAGGTCCTTTTGCTATTTCCTCAACTAAGAGAACTCTGAGTAACTCTGGGTCTGCATTATGGAATTAGTCTGTACTGGGATGCAAATAAAAGCTGCAGGTCCTTACAGAGGTCAGTTCTAACCTGTGATGTTTCTGGTTTCCATATGCTTTTTTCTTTGCTACCTTGAGATGACTCTGGATGTTTTTGGTTCTTGAGAGAGGAAACAGAGTGGTCTTTTTTCACTACCCTCTTTTTTTCTGGTACCTTCAAAAGAAAAAGAATATCAAAGTCTGTCATGTATCAAATTTTAAAGTAAAATCATAATGTAAAAAAGGAACCTGGCTTCTGGGTTTTATAAGTCCCTTGAAAATGAAGTTGAACTAGGTAAAAGTAAAATAGCATTTTAAAGATGTCCTAGGGCTGGGGATATAGCTCAGTGGTAGAGTATTTGCTTAGCATGTATTCAATTCCCAGCATCACCAAAAAAAAAAAAAAACTGTTTTTTTGCAGGAGTCCTCTCTATGATAAAAAGAAAATAGTATATAAAAAACTGAGTGGGACAGAGGGAAAAAAAAAATAACACACAGATTTAAAATTTTCTCTCTAAAAGGCCCAAAAATGCAGTCACCATATTGTATGTAATGACCATTTAAAAAATCAAAGACACTTTTAATACAGTCAGAGGGTCTGGGTCAGTTAATGTTCTAATATTATTAGTTAGGGAACAATGTAATTTTCCTTCATCCTATAACTGGATATAGTTTCCTCTCCCACACTCCCCAACACTGAGAACAAAAGGTTGGTACCACAGGCTGGGTCTTAGCAGAGCTGAAAAGATCATCGTCTTCATCATCACCAAACAGGCTCCCAGTGCTTGGCTTTGACAACTACAATAGACAACATTTAGATTCAATATCCAAAAGAAAAGAAAAATAATTTACAAACAGAGCTCAGTGAGCCAGTGAGAGACTATCTAACACAATAACAAACATATAATGTAGGGACCCACTGGAAACTAACCTTCGTTTTTTTGGTGCCAGCAAAAAGGTCAACATCTGGGTCATTGTCCTTTTGGAGCTTGTGACTAAAGAGGAGCTCTTCGTCCTGAAACACACCTGTGCTCTTGGGGCGGGCATCAGGATCTTGACCCTGGGAGAAAGAGAGAAGATCACACGTTATTAGATTTCTTTCTTTCTTTTTTTTTTTCCTTTTTTTTTTTGTTCTAATTTGATATACATGACAGCAGAATCCATTACAATTCATATTACACATATAGAGCACAATTTTTCATATCTCTGATTGTACATAAAGTATATTCACACCATTTGTGTCTTCTTACACGTACTTAGGGTAATGATGTCCATCTCATTCCACCATCATTTCTAACCCATGCCCCCCCTTCCCCTCCCACCACTCTGCCCTATCTAGAGTTCATTTATTCCTCCCATGCTCCCACTCCCAACCCCACTATGAATCAGCCTCCTTATATCAGAGAAAACATTCGCCTTTTGGTTTTTAGGGATTGGCTAACTTCACTTAGCATTATCTTCTCTAACTCCATCCATTTATCTGCAAATGCCATGATTTTATTCTTATTGCTGAGTAATATTCTGTTGTGTATATATACCACAGTTTCTTTACTCATTCATCTATTGAGGGGCATCTAGGTTGGTTCCATAATTTTGCTATTGTGAATTGTGCTGTTATAAACATTGATGTGGCTATGTCCCTGTAGCATGCTGTTTTTAAAAACTTTGGGTATAGACCAAGGAGTGGGATAGCTGGGTCAAACGGCGGTTCCAATGTGATTAGATTTCTAAGGATTTATTAAGCAAAAGTCACAAGTACCAAGATGGACACAAGAAAGGTGTCCCCTGCAGTTCTGCTTATACTGGCAAAAGGTTGAAGCAATTTATTCACATAATAGAATACTGAAGAGCTATCAAAAATAGGGGAAAGTAAATTTATGAATACAGAAAACATAATCTAGAAAGATCATCTTTCAACCCTTGTGTGGTATCTGAGCATTTATTTTTTAAAAAATCCATGAGTTCCATGAGAAACATTTTGGAATACAAACAAAATTAAATGAGTTCTCATTCCTAAAAGGAACAACAGGCACCAGTGACTTAATCCCAAAAACCAGAGTGGATCAAGCATGTATCCCTAGTCCACAGACATGGCACAGGCATGACCAGCAAGCCATCTCCTAAGCCTTCCATCCCGCTACCTTCAGACTCCATAAAAGTTATTTTTTGTTTGCTAGGATAACAGACATTTAAAAATTACTGTTCACATTACTTGGTTTGAAGATATCATGCTTCAGATCTGACATTCTAAAATTCATCCCTATTCATTATTATGACAGCCTAAACAAACAAAAGATTAAGAACAAAACCCCACTTCTGAACAAATTAAATTACATTGTTAACTAATGATTAATTATTATTAATATATAAGAACCAGTTTAGAACAGAAGGAAGATGGCCGCTGCGTACGGGGGTTGCTGAAGTGCTGAGCGTGGTGCTCAAAGCAGCGGCTTTAATAGAGATTTCGCACAGTCTGTTAAAGCTCCTTTCACTGTTAATCTGTAGTGGACCACTTTGCCAAGGAGCAGGAAGAACAAAGAAATCGAAAAAGAGACGCTTGGCTGCTCAGAGCCGCGGGCGCTTTGCTCCCATCTGCTTCCTCTTTCGCTTCGCTCCGGGTGGAGAAGCTGAATGTGTAATCAGCAGTGGATTGTAAGTACCCGAGGCAAAGAAAGCTCAGTGCGCCCCGCCTTTTTTTTTTTTTCTTTTTTTTTTGAATATTTTTTATACAGGGAGAGTTTGTGGATTGGGATTGCTGGCGGGGCTGTGGTTTCTGTGCCGAAAATCCACTCCGCGGGAGCCGCCATTTGCTTTCTGCTTGCCGTCTTGATGGCTCTGTATACACTGTCCGGCAGCCGCACCTAGAGGTTGGAGCTGGGCTGCGTGCCGAGCCCTGTCCTCCGAAGGCTGGACTGCAGCCTCGAGCGTCTCTGTGGCCTGTTCGCCGCTGCACCTTCGGGCAGAGCCTGCTCTGGGGTCGTTCTGCACCCCCCTGCCAGGGGACCCGTGCTCCGGAGGAGGGGGACGGAGAGCCGCGGCGGCAGCCGCTTGGGCCCCTGGGGCCTGGCACCGGGCTGAAGAGCTGCGGAGGCCAGGGCGGCTCTGCTACGGTCGCAGACAAGCGCGGACGCTCGTCAGCGCGGCCCAGAGTTTCATTTCTAGAAATCTGGACTGGAAACAGAAGCAGCAGTTTGTATAATCCCAAGAACTTGCTTATACCAGGAAGCTGTAAGGGCAACATGAATATCACTGAGGAGATGTAACATGGTGGCAGGCGCAGAGAGATCAAGTCTCTGACATCTTCAACTGCGCGGGCATAGGGAGCCGTAAACTGTCTAAATGCTGTTTGCTCAGGATCACTAGGCAATGCTGAGCTGACGTGGATCTGGGGTGTACAGGCTGGGCCCCTCAGAACACACACACAGAGCCCGAATCGGAGGCAATTAAGCTCCGGTTCGCCTGCTTCGTGTGACTCAGCACTAACGATCCCGCTGAAATAATTGGTCGGCCCTTAGGAACTTACAGAGGTAAAAGCCAACCGAGCCTTCATAGGCAGTGGCCACAGGACTGAAACGGGGATTGGGAGAGACAGTCAGGACCCACCCGTTGCATTGGTCATCCGGCAAAGGGAACAAACGGTCACCATTTGCATGGGATATCACCATGGCAGAGAAATGGCGTCACGGGCGGAGGAGATAACTGCATTGAAACCAGCGCGACAGGTGTGTAATCCCCTAGCCATCTCTCTCCACACAGCGGGGAAACCTTAAGGGCCACTCCCAGCTCTCCTGTGAACGCAATAACCAGACCGAGGGAATCAGGAGTGGCGCGGGACTCGCGGCGCGGAACTCCCGGCTACCGCTCCCACCAGTGCTGACAACTGAGGTCTCTTGCACCAGCTACCGGGGGCGTGGCTACAGGAGGGCAAGCAAATTCGCTGGGGGATCTCAGCCCCAAGCTCTACAAACTTAGGGTCTGAGGGAGGCAAACAGGGAGAGTGAGCCCAGGTGTTCATGAAAACAGGGCTCCCAGGAGCAGCAGACCTGGCGTGTAGCCAGTATTGTGGTAAGCGCCACAGGTGAGCACGGCCTGGCTTGAGGAAACACAAGACAAGGCCCTAGACACTCAGGATTGGAGACCCGCCCAGTCTAGGAGAAAGAGCTGCTGCACAGTGAATGGTTCCCACCTATTGAGAGGAGAAGCTTGGCCCAGTGGGCACAGCTCCACCTACTGGAAGAGAAGTTAATAGAACTCTAGGACTGCATTTATTATTATTATCATTTTTTTTCTTTTCTTTTTCTTTTTTTTCTTCTTTTTCTTTCATTTTCAATTTTTATTTGTTGTTGTTCTTTAATTTTTTTTCAATGTTTCTATTTTTTAAATTTTTTTTATTTTATTATTTTTTTTTTAATTTTAATTTTCATTTTTTATTATCACTATTATTTTTGTTAAAATTTTTTTTTTCGTCTTTTCTTTCTTTCTTTATTATCTAATCTTTGTTATTCTTGTTTCTTTTGTCTTTTCATTTCTTTTCAATCTTCTTATTCCCCCTTCCTTGAATTGTACCTGCCTACTCTCATTCTCTTTAGTGACTTCTTCCCTTCCCTTCTAATATCTTTCCTCTCAAGCATCAAATAAATCTATAAGAGTAAACAGTAACTCAGCAGTCAAACAGAACAAGAAGTAACATGAGCAGCATAAAAAAGCAAGGAAGAAAAGGAGTACAAACAATGAAGGACAGCCTAAATATTCAGGAGGACCTAGAGTCAGCAGAAAAATGGTCATATAAAGAACTCAAGGAACACCTTAGACAGATGGAATGGAACCTTAAAGAGGATACGAGACAGCAAATCCAAACAGTGAAAGAACACTTTGAAAATGAATTACATAGACAGATAAAAGAAGAAGTTAAGCATCTTTATCAGGAGATTGAGATTATAAAAAAAACCAAACAATAATTCTAGAAATGAAGGAAACGATAAACCAAATTAAAAACTCAATTGAGAGTATCACTAACAGAGTGGAGCAAGTAGAAGCCAGAACATCAGATAATGAAGACAAAATATTTCATCTTGAAAAGAGCCTAGCCAACTCAGAAAGGCTGGTTAAAAACCACGAGAAAAACATCCAAGAGATATGGGATAACATAAAGAAACCAAACCTACGAGTCATCGGGATAGAAGAAGGTACAGAGATTCAAACCAAGGGAATGAGGAACCTGCTGAAAGAAATAATTACAGAAAACTTTCCAGAAATAAAAAAGGAAACGGATATACAAATTGTAGATGCATACAGGACACCGAGCACACAAAATCACAGTAGACCAACGCCAAGACACATTGTTATGAAGATATCCAATATACAGAACAAAGAGAAAATACTAAAAGCTGCAAGAGAAAGGAGGCAGATTACATTCAGGGGTAAACCAATAAGGTTAACAACGGATTTTTCATCACAGACGCTGAAAGCGAGAAGATCCTGGAACAACGTATTTCAAACACTGAAAGACAATGGATGCCAACCAAGAATTCTGTATCCAGCAAAATTAAGCTTCAGGTACGATAACGAAATAAAAATCTTTCATGATAAACAAAAGCTAAAAGAATTTGCAGCCAGAAAACCAGCATTGCAAAGCATCTTGAGCAAAACACTACACGAGGAAGAAATGAAAAACAATAACCAAAACCATCAGTGGGAAGTGCCTCTATAAAGACAGAGGGCGGGGGGAAAGCTAACCATGGAGAAACAAACTAAATTTAAAAAAAAAAAAAAAAAGAAGATAAATAATCAAACATGGCTGGAAGTACAAACCATATATCAATAGTAACTCTAAACATTAATGGCTTAAACTCTCCAATAAAGCGACATAGGCTGGTAACATGGATTAAAAAAACAAATCCAACAATATGCTGCCTCCAGGAGACACATCTGATTGGAAAAGACATACACAGGCTGAAGGTGAAAGGTTGGGAAAAAATATACCATGCACACGGTCCTCGTAAGCAAGCAGGGGTGGCCATCCTCATATCGAATAAAATTGACTTCAAGACTAAATTAATCAAAAGGGATAAGGAAGGACATTATATACTGTTAAAAGGAACCATTCACCAACAAGACATAACAATTATCAATATTTATGCACCAAATAATGGTGCTGCGACGTTCATAAAACAAATTCTCCTCAAGTTCAAGAATCAAATAGACCACAACACAATAATTATGGGTGACTTCAACACACCTCTCTCACAATTGGACAGATCCTCCAAACAAAAGCTGAATAAAGAAACTATAGAACTCAATATCACAATCAACAACCTAGACTTAACTGACATATATAGAATGTATCAACCATCATCAAGTGGATATACTTTTTTCTCAGCAGCACATGGATCCTCCTCAAAAATAGACCATATATTATGCCATAGGGCAACCCTCAGTAAATATACAGGGGTGGAGATAATACCATGCATTTTATCTGATCATAATGGAATGAAACTGGAAATCAATGATAAAAGACGGAAGGAAAAATCCTACATCACATGGAAAATGAACAATATGTTACTGAATGATCAATGGGTTACAGAAGACATAAAGGAAGAAATCAAAAAATTCTTAGAGATAAATGAAAATACAGACACAACATATCGGAATCTATGGGACACAATGAAAGCAGTTTTAAGACGGAAATTCATCGCTTGGAGGTCATTCCTCAAAAAAAGGAAAAACCAACAAATAAATGAGTTCACACTTCATCTCAAAGCCCTAGAAAAGGAAGAGCAAAACAACAGCAAATGTAGCAGAAGGCAAGAAATAATTAAAATCAGAGCGGAAATCAATGAAATTGAAACAAAAGAAACTATTGAAAAAATTAACAAAACTAAAAGTTGGTTCTTTGAAAAAATAAATAAGATCGACAGACCCTTAGCCATGCTAACGAAGAGAAAAAGAGAGAGAACTCAAATCACTAACATACGGGATGAAAAAGGCAATATCACAACAGACACTACAGAAATACAGAAGACAATTAGAAATTATTTTGAAAACCTATATTCCAATAAAATAGAAGATAGTGAAGACATTGATAAATTCCTTAAGTCATATGATTTGCCCAGACTGAGTCAGGAGGATACTCACAACTTAAACAGACCAATAACAATAGATGAAATAGAAGAAGCAATCAAAAGACTTCCAACCAAGAAAAGCCCAGGACCGGATGGGTATACAGCAGAGTTTTACAAAACCTTTAAGGAAGAATTAATACCAATACTTTTCAAGTTATTTCAGGAAATAGAAAAAGAAGGAGCTCTGCCAAATTCATTCTATGAGGCCAACATCACCCTGATTCCGAAACCAGACAAAGACACCTCAAAGAAAGAAAACTACAGACCAATATCTCTGATGAACATAGATGCAAAAATCCTCAATAAAATTCTGGCGAATCGGATACAAAGGCACATCAAAAAAATTGTGCACCATGATCAAGTAGGATTCATCCCTGGGATGCAAGGATGGTTCAATATACGGAAATCAATAAATGTTATTCACCACATCAATAGACTTAAAAATAAGAACCATATGATCATCTCAATAGACGCAGAAAAAGCATTCGACAAAGTACAGCATCCCTTTATGTTCAAAACATTAGAAAAACTAGGGATAACAGGAACTTACCTCGACATTGTAAAAGCTATCTATGCTAAGCCTCAGGCTAGCATCATTCTCAACGGAGAAAAATTGAAGGCATTCCCCCTAAAATCTGGAACAAGACAGGGATGCCCTCTATCACCACTTCTATTCAATATAGTTCTCGAAACACTGGCCAGAGCAATTAGACAGACGAAAGAAATTAAAGGCATAAAAATAGGAAAGGAAGAACTTAAATTATCACTATTTGCAGATGACATGATTCTATACCTAGAAGACCCAAAAGGGTCTACAAAAAAACTACTAGAACTAATAAATGAATTCAGCAAAGTGGCAGGATATAAAATCAACATGCATAAATCAAAGGCATTTCTGTATATCAGCGACAAAACTTCTGAAACGGAAATGAGGAAAAACACTCCATTCACAATATCCTCAAAAAAAATAAAATACTTGGGAATCAACCTAACAAAAGAGGTGAAAGATTTATATAATGAAAACTACAAAACCCTAAAAAGAGAAGTAGAAGAAGATCTTAGAAGATGGAAAAATATACCCTGTTCATGGATAGGCAGAACTAACATCATCAAAATGGCGATATTACCAAAAGTTCTCTATAGGTTTAATGCAATGCCAATCAAAATCCCAACGGCATTTCTTGTAGAAATGGATAAAGCAATCATGAAATTCATATGGAAAAATAAAAGACCCAGAATAGCAAAAGCAATTCTAAGCAGGAAGTGCGAATCAGGCGGTATAGCGATACCAGACTTAAAACTATATTACAGAGCAATAGTAACAAAAACAGCATGGTACTGGTACCAAAACAGGAGGGTGGACCAATGGTACAGAATAGAGGACACAGAGACTAATCCACAAAGCTACAACTATCTTATATTTGATAAAGGAGCTAAAAGCATGCAATGGAGGGAGGATAGCATCTTCAACAAATGGTGCTGGGAAAACTGGAAATCCATATGCAACAAAATGAAACTGAATCCCCTCCTCTCGCCATGCACAAAAGTTAACTCAAAGTGGATCAAGGAGCTAGTTATCAAATCAGAGACTCTGCGTCTGATAGAAGAAAAAGTTGGCTCCGATCTACATATTGTAGGGTCGGGCTCCAAATTCCTTAATAGGACACCCATAGCACAAAAGTTGATAACAAAAATCAACAAATGGGACTTACTTAAACTGAAAAGTTTTCTCTCAGCAAGAGAAACAATAAAAGAGGTAAATAGGGAGCCTACATCATGGGAACAAATTTTTACTCCTCACACTTCAGATAGAGCCCTAATATCCAGAGTATACAAAGAACTCAAAAAATTAAACAATAAGAAAACAAATAACCCAATCAACAAATGGGCCAAAGACCTGAACAGACACTTCTCAGAGGAGGACATACAATCAATCAACAAGTACATGAAAAAATGCTCACCATCTCTAGCAGTCAGAGAAATGCAAATCAAAACCACCCTAAGATACCATCTCACTCCAGTAAGATTGGCAGCCATTATGAAGTTAAACAACAACAAGTGCTGGAGAGGATGTGGGGAAAAGGGTACTCTTGTACATTGCTGGTGGGACTGCAATCTGGTGCGGCCAATCTGGAAAACAGTATGGAGACTCCTGGGAAAGCTGGGAATGGAACCACCATTTGACCCAGCTATTGCCCTTCTTGGACTTTTCCCTGAAGACCTTAAAAGAGCGTACTACAGGGATACTGCTACATCGATGTTCATAGCAGCACAATTCACAATTGCTAGACTGTGGAACCAACCCAGATGCCCTTCAATAGATGAATGGATAAAAAAAATGTGGCATTTATACACCATGGAGTATTACACAGCACTAAAAAATGACAAAATCATAGAATTTGCAGGGAAATGGATGGCACTAGAGCAGATTATGCTTAGTGAAGCTAGTCAATCCCTAAAAAACAAATACCAAATGTCTTCTTTGATATAATGAGAGCAACTAAGAACACAGCAGGGAGGAAGAGCAGGAAGAAAAGATTAACATTAAACAGATACATGAGGTGGGATGGAAAGGGAGAGCAAAGGAAAATTGCATGGTAATGGAGGGAAACCCTCATTGTTATACAAAATTACATATAAGAGGTTGTGAGGGAAATGGGAAAATAAACAAGGAGAGATATGAATTACAGTGGATGGGGTAGAGAGAGAAGATGGGAGGGGAGGGAGGGGGGATGGTAGAGGATAGGAAAGGTAGCAGAATACAACAGTTACTAATAGGGCATTATGTAAAAATGTGGATGTGTAACCGATGTGATTCTGCAATCTGTATTTGGGGTAAAATTGGGAGTTCATAACCAACTTGAATCTAATGTATGAAATATGATATGTCAAGAGCTTTATAATGTTTTGAACAACCAATAAAAAAAATTTAAAAAAAAAAGAACCAGTTTAACACAGAAACTAAAGTTAAAAGTTTCAAATCATGAAAAAACAGTACCCAAACCACACACTGCATGAGAAAATACAGTAAATAATTTATATTCACTATGTGCAGCTTTCATTTACAAATAGGGTTATTCTGCTGGTATAACAAAGAATTCATAAAACATTTTTGTAGAAATCAATACAAACTATTCAGTTTGATATTAAAAAAAAAAAATGGGATTCTACGAGAAGCCAAACCAGTTTTTTTCCCCAAATATCTCTGTTGAGATAACTCACACAATGTGTGCAAGCACCATCACCACAATCTAAACTTAGAACACTCTCATCACCCAAACATACCCCAAACCATTAGTGGTCACTTTCCATTCCTGCCCACCCACTTTACTCAGCCCCAAGCAACCACTCATCTACTTTCTGTCTTATGGGGTACTGTGTGGTAACCAGATACCTATACATGATGTGCAATGATGAAATCAGGATAATTAACATTTCCATCTCCTTAAATGTTTATCATTTCTGTGAATCAGAAAACTTCAAACTCCTTCTAAAGTTCTTTATAAAAATAGACAATTGTTGTGAATTATAGTCAGATTGTTGTGAATTATAGTCACCCTATTGGGCCATAGAGTATTAGAACTCATTCCTCCTATTTACTTCATACTTCTTGTTGCTAAATAAATCAGCAGATTTCCCTTACCTGTGGGGGATACACACTAAGACCCCCAGTAGATACCTGAAACCTCAAGAGTATGGAAGTCTATAATCCAATGCTGTTTCTACCATAAATAAGCACCTATCACCCACTGTGGTCATACCTTCTACAGTGTGAGATGTAGAACAAAACCAGCATGGATTTCTTTCTCTTCCTTCACAATGTGACAGATTTGTTCTTAGCATAGAGTTTAGCCACCTCTGCACATAATTTTTTTCTTTTCCTTAAGTCTATTACTTTTACCTTGCCTAAAAGGAAGACCTCCTTATTATTTCTTTTTGGCATATTAAAATTGCCAGTATCACTACTCTCGTGTTTGGGGGATATTATTAAGTAAAATAAGGACTTCTTAACTGCAAAAACACAAAACACTACTAAGGGACTACTGGACAGGTATCCTACACAGCATGGATAAGCTTGACAAAGGGATGTACAATATCAAGGGTGAATGGAGAGGGATGGTGTGCAGTTTATCATGTTATGCAGAAAGGGGCACAACTTAAAACTTACAAATTTCTGGAATTTCCCATTTAAGATTTTCAGGGTATAGTTGACTGTGGGTAACTGGAACTGTGGAAAGAAAAATCTTTGATAAGGAGGGACCGTTGTAATCCATTGAATGGGTAGAAAACATTGTGTGTGCCCATTCTTCAGTGGATGCACATTCGGGTTGTTTCCATCTTTTGGCTACTATAAACAATGCTACTGAAACATCCACATTCACATTTTTGTGTGAATGTGTTTTCATCCGTTTTGGATAAACCTAGAAGTGGAACTGCTGGGTCATGTGGTAACTCCATGCTTTCATAAGTTGAAGAACCACCAAATGGTTTTTCAAACTGATTGAACCATTTCACATTCTCAGAAGGAACAAATGAGGGTTTCAGATTCTTCACACCTCCTCAAAACTTGTAACTCCCTTTTTTGAGTTGTAGCCTTCCTGGTGGGCATCTCATTATGGTTTTGATTAGTACTACCCTAATGACTGATGATGCAGAGTATCTTCTCATGTGTTTTGCCAATGAGTGTATTTTCTTTGTAGAAACTTCTATTTGCATCCTTTCTCTTTAAAAAAAAAAGGGGGGGTCATCTTTTTATCGAGTTTTATTACTGAGTTTTAATTCTTTCACATACTCTAAATATAATCCCTTAGCAAATACCTGAAAGAATTTTCTCCCATTCTGTGGGTCATCCTTTTACTTTCTTGATGGTCCGGGTTTTTTTTGTGTGTGTGTGGTTTTTTTTTTTTGTAATGGGTGGGTAGGGGTTGTTTACTGGGGACTGAACTCCAGCACTCAACCACTGAGCCACATCCCCAGCCCTATTTTGCATTTTATTTAGAGACAGGGTCTCACTGAGTTGCTTAGCGCCCCACTATTACTGAAGCTGGCTTTGAACTTGTGATCCTCCTGACTCAGCCAGCTAAGCCACAGGTATTATAGGCATGCACCACTGTACCCAGCTTTGGTGGTATTTTTTGAAGCACAACTATTTTTAATTTTAATAAAGTCCAATTTGGCTACTTTTTTGTCACCTGTACTTTTGATGTCATAGTTAAGAAAGCTTTACCTAATCTAAGGTCATAATCATTTACTCATATACTAACTGTTTTAGTTCTTACATGTATATTTGAACCATTATAAGTTCATTTTTGTGTGTAGGATGAGGTAACAATTCAACCTCTTTTTTTTGCATGTGGCTTATGAGTGGGTCAGCACTATTTGTTGAATAAATATTATTTCTCCATTGAATTATCCTGGTACCCTTATCAAAAACTGACTGTAAAAGTGTTTATTTCTGAATTCTCAATTCTCTTCCACTAATCTATATATTTTAACCTTATGCCAGTACTATACTGTGATGAAGTGTGTTTTGAAATCAGAGAGTGTAAGTCTAACTTTCTTCTTTTCCAAAATTGCTGGCTATTCTGTGTTCTTTGCACTTTTATAAAAATTTTAGGATCAGCATGTCCATTTCTGCAAAAAGCAATGTGGAATTCTGATTGGGACTGCATTCAATCTGTAGATCAATTTGGGGAATACTGTCATCTTCACAATATTAAGGCTTCCAATCCATAAATATGAGATGTTTTTCTATCTATTTTAAGTCTCTAATTTCTCTCCATACTGTCATAGTTCTTAATATACAAGTCTTGCAATTCTTTTGTTAAATTTATTCCTAAGTATTTTTTTTTTGTTGGTGCTGTTAATGGAATTGATTTCTTAATTTCATTTTCAGACTGTTTCTGGCATATAAAATTATAATTGGTTTTAAAATATTGATCTTATATTCTATAATCTTGCTGAATTTAATTACTTTGAATAGATACTTTAGGACATGCTATAGATAGAGATAGTTTAACTCTTCTTTTCCAATCTGGATGCATTTTAATTTAGTTTCTTGTCTAACTACCCTGCTTAGAATCTCCAGTACAAAGTTGATTGGAATTGGCAAGAGTGAATGTCCTTATCTACTCATGATCTTAAAGCAACAGCATTTAGTCTTTCACAATTAAGTATAAAGTCAGCTATGGGTTTTCACAAATGTCCTTTATCAAGTTGAGGAAGTTTCCTTCCATGCTTAATTTATTGAGGGTTTTTATTTTATCAAGTACATTTTCTGCCTCTACTGGGATGACCACATGCTTTTTATCCTTTATTTTACTGATATGATATATTATATCAATTCATTTTCAAATGTTCAACCAACCTTGAATTTCTGGGAGAAATTCCACTTGTCATGCTATGTAATCTTTTTCATATTTTAATAGATTGGGTTTACTATAGCATTTTATTGAGGACTTTAGCATTTATATTCATTAAAGATATTGGTCAGTAGTTTTCTTGTGATGAGTCTGTGTATTTTTAATATCTGGATACTATCAGTCTCACAGAATGACTGTCACTTACTTTGAATAAAATTTACTGGAACATAATCATATCCAGTCATTTTAGTATTTTTTAGGGCTGCTTTCACACTACCAAGGGTAGAGCTGAGCAGCAATGAGAGAACCCATATGACCTGCAACAGCAAAAATAGTCACTATATAGCCCTTTACAAAAAAAAAAAAAGGACGCTGATACCTGATAAACACAAAAGGTCCATGTACAACATATATTTCTAAAACTAAATGCCAGACATAATGTAAGTGTACAGATCTGGCCTAACTTACCTCCTATCCAACAATGCTATCTGAGAGTCACTGATTTGGACTCCTGAATACCTAAATGACTTGAGAGAGTCATTTACATTCTCTATTGAAAGCTAAGGTTTCTTTAGTAACTCAACAACAGAATGAACACCATGAAATAGGATTCTTTTATCTTGTCTAAGATGTGAACTTTTATCATTTTTTGCTCACCTTTCCTACTTCTTTCTGTGGAGCAGAAATGTTGTTTTGATCTTCCATTTTATCCTCTTCATCATCAAACAAGCTAAGAACAGTTCTGGTTCTACCCTTGGTTCCTTTGTCTAATGAAGACGATGAAGAAAATAAATCAGAATTCTTGGCTGCATCCTGAGCAGATGTAGTCAAAAGTCCTTCCTGAAAATGGAAAAAGAAAAAGAAAAAAAATCAGTAACTGGGAATAAATATCCCACTTTGGGCCTCACAAGGTCCTTACTGATTCAATAACTAACTGCCACATTTACATGATTCAGAGCATGATAGCTAATTGTATCTACTCTCATGTGACAGAACACTGAGTGAGGTCAGTTCTCAATTATTGCTCAAATGAAATCCTGTAGAGATAATCTATAGTCAAAGGTAATTTTTCCAAACACTTTAAGACCATAAGTCCTGCCCCTCTGCTAGTAGATATACAGTTAGAACCCTGATGCACACAGGTTGATCATGAGTTAGAAAAGAACTTTTAAGTCACAGAAGCATCATATGTCAATCACTGGAAACAATCATGTGTTTTCTAATATTGAACTACTATGCCAGTCCCAAGGGGAAACATACTAAGCAAAACCAGACACTCAACTTGTAGAAGAAATACTCTGTGTATGCAATTAGGTTGATCACTAAAATAATCATAAAATGCAACACTTATTCATTGAAATAGTATCACAATTCAGGCAAGATAGCACTGATCATAAGAACTACTATTATGGGCTGGGTAGTTTGTGGCTCAGTGGTAGAGCGCTTGCCTAGCACGTGTGAGGCACTGGGTTCAATCCTCAGCACCACATAAAAATAAATAAGTTAAATAAAGGTATTGCATCCATCTACAACTAAAATAATTTGGGGAGCAGGGGTTACCAGGGATTAAACTCAGGGGTACTCGACCACTGAGCCACATCCCTAGCCCTATTTTGTATTTTATTAGAGACAGGGTCTCATTGAGTTGCTTAGAGTCTCACTAATTGCTGAGGCTGGCTTTGAACTCACAATCCTCCTGTCTCCACCTCCCAAGCCGCAAGAATTACAGGCATGCACCACCACACCTGGACTTAGAATAATAGTGGTTCTTTTTTAAAAATTATTTTATCATTTATGTACCACCAAGACAGAAAAACAATGCCGATTAAACATGCCATTGATCGTGAGGCATCCTAATTTCAGAGTGGCTAAACTGTGGAAAAACATGCTTCTTCGAAGAAATATGTATTTTATAAAATAGCACCTATCATGTGCAAGGTAACAGGCTATCAACATAATGGTGAACAAACAAACCCAGCCCCAATCCTCAAGTGAGGAAGAGGATAGCATAATAAGAATCAAGTATGCAATGGGTTAGGACCAGGTAATTCAGGTCTAAATGCAGCCACTGGGAAAAGAAGGTCACAGTGACATAGGTACAAATATACACTTGTATTACTATAGCTCCAAGGAGTCTCCATGAAAAAAGTAAATGTAATAATCTTCATACATTCCCTGGGAAGAGATATTAAACCTGAACACTTAGACCCACAAAGTTTAAGAAGATTTAGGAAAAAGATGAGATAAACAGAAACCAAAGGCAAGTACTGGTACTGAATTCCCCGATGTGGCCAGCAGCATTAGCCATAAGGCCTTTAGCAAGAGATGGCAAAAGCTGTTTGAGAAAACGTACACATTTGACTCTACTCTGTAATTCACAGCCAATATTAACCAGATGTAAAAGAATGAACTAAAATCTTCTCGCATCTTAACTCAATCGCAGGTGGGGAGTAGAGGAAAACTAATGGAACGAGGAACAGCACTTAGGAGAAGCCAAAAAGAGCACATATACAGAGAGAAAGGCAAAATGAAAAAACAAGAAAGATGTGGAAGAGAAATATGCAATGACATGAACATGTCAATAACAACACAGAACAGGAAGCCTGCACACCACTGTGTGCACGCATGTATCTAAAAAGGGAACAAAAATCAAGTGCCTACGGGTGGGGGTGGGGGTGGGAGCAGAGGCAGTCTTCTTCAAACTTTTCATTGTTTTCAAGTCTTCATACAAATGAGTCATTCATTTTCTATGGTGGAAAGATGATAAGGGTTTGTGTGTGTTACAATAACATAAGAGACACAAACACACTGGGAAACAAAAACAAAGGCTACCTTTCCTGCTGTCATAGCCGTGTCAATTTTCCCCGAGTCTGATGATGCTTTGGCACTCTCGACATTCTTATCTGTGGGTTTCACTCCAACTTGTGTCTTCTTCTCACCTTCATCACTGAACAGCAAAGGTGGCACCTCAGGGACAGTCTCTTTCTTCTGTCAAGAAAAGAGTAAAATTTGCAACAACAGCACCCAAAAAAATGTGCCTGACTAGTATGACAATGTACAGAAAGACCAAAACCGGTCCTCTTGGGACATAAGTGAACTATGAAAGGACAGTGCACAGAACAGTGGGGGAGGCACCAACAGAAGACAAGACAAACACTACTCTCTAGACTTTGGCCACAGCACTTCAGTTTCTGCTGCCATAAACATTTGTTTTGTCTCCTTTTCACCTCCTGTCAATCCCACCCTGTCCTCCCTTAAAAATAGACCTTGTGTGGGCTGGGGATGTGGCTCAAGCGGTAGCGCGCTCGCCTGGCATGCGTGCGGCCCGGGTTCGATCCTCAGCACCACATACAAACAAAGATGTTGTGTTCGCCGAAAACTAAAAAATAAATATTAAAATTCTCTGTGTCTGTCTGTCTGTCTCTCTCTCTCTCTCTTTAAAAAAAAAAAAATAGACCTTGTGGGCTGGGGATGTGGCTCAAGCGGTAACACGCTCACCTGGCATGCATGAGGCACTGGGTTCGATCCTCAGCACCACATAAAATAAAATAAAGATGTTGTGTCCACTGAAAACTAAAAAATAAATATTAAAAAAATTCTCTAAAAAAAAAATAGACCTTGCCATGATGCCAGGACAATTACTCTCTCTGTGCTTCCCTCCTCTTAACATTTCAACTCTTAAGCATCATCCAAAGCCATCCTACTAAAATAAAAATCCCTGCCCCACCTCCAAGCCCAAAACTGCACTTTTTGCATTAAGTAAATGGCAATCAACAGACACTCTAGTCTGTATCCCTCTCTTAATCTGTGCCTCCCCATTCCTCATCATCCCTTAAATTTACTGAAGACTTCTATACTTCCATACCATGTTCCCCTCTTGGCATGCAGAAGCAAATCCTCATATTTGCAGCAGGGTCCAGCTCACACATCACCCATGAAGGTTTTCCTGTTCTTCAGTAATCAGTTGCTTCATTGAATAAACATATTATTTCTCTATCTGGCATTTACTCTACTTTCTAATTGGTAATGTACATTTGTTCATTTGAAAGAACCATACATCATATTTCTATAGCTAGTTATGACATTTTTAAACTAAGTAGTTGCTCAAGTTTGCAAACCCTTTGGCTTGTCACTCATCTCTTCCTCCTCTGGAAGGCACAGATTTTTTAGAGATTAGGAACTAAAGTTTTGAGACTCACCTAGAGTTATCAACACCCTTGGGGCAAGTGAATTATCAACAGATTCTTAAGGAAAAAAACCATAACTCTATTATACTAACTAGATTAGATGCTATGAGAAAGTGAGGTTTGAAGCAAGGAATGTAGATATGGGAAACTAAGGGATGACATTATTATCCACATCAGAAAAAGAGTTATAAATGAAATTAAGAAAGGGATGATTTTCAGTTATTGTTAGGATGAGAACTTAAAATGCAAAATGATTTCAACTTGAAATAAAAGAAGACTGGAAGTTCACAAAAAAAAACTTTAAAAGAGATAAGTCAATACTAAAGGGATTAAAGAAAAAAAGTGTTATGAAATATGCTGGACTCACTAGAAACTATGCAAATTTCTGCAGCAAGTTGACTGGGAACAAAGAAGAGACTTAAGTAGGGCAGAATATTCTCCCTTCATATGACTCTGGTCTTTAAACTGAGGAACATGCCACTCACCATACTCGTTTTAAAGCTTCTTGCAGATAAGCTCACTCTTAATTCTCGTGATGAAATTTCTTGTCTTTTCTTTTTTGGTGCAGGGTCTCACAAATGCTAGGCAAGTGCTCTACCACTGAGCCAACATCCTCAGTTGAAATTTATTTTCTTGATATGCTTACAAACAACTTACATTTAACTTACTTTAAAATATTTTCTTTGGAGGAGGGACACCTATTTGCCTTTTCCTCCATATATACCCTAAGATCTCTAAACAAAAATAAAACAAACAAAAAATACATACGTCTTATCTACTATTGTCTAAAGGTAATTATATTTCACAAAGAGTAGAAAAATAGTGTGTAGGCTACTTAGCTTCTTAACATTCATGTCTTAAGCTTCTCCTTTTTTGTTTCCTTTGTGTGTGTGTGCACATGTATGATGCTAGTGATTGAACCTAGGGCTTTACTCATGCTAGGCATGCTCTCTATCACTGAGCTACATCCTCGCTCTTTTATTTATTTTGAGGGAGGGCCTTGAACTTGTACTCTTCCTACCTGAGCCTTTCAGGTAGCCAAGATTACAGGTGTGTGTAATCTTGATGAAGAACCTGTTACCACGTTAATTATAGGTGCCCTAATCCCTAGCTGCACAGTCCTAGGGACAGTGCTTCTCAGTTATGTTAATAGCCAATCAGTAAAAAGCAAGGAAATTCTTTCATGTGCTACATACAGCATGTGAACCTTGAGGACGTTATACTAAGTGTAATAAACAAGGTGAAGAAGAGTAGAGTAGTAGTAAGGCTAAGGCTCTGTGTCCAGTGATTCTTGATCTTTCAGGCCACTACAGCTCAGGCATAGGGGGTCTCGATAAAGCCTAGCCTAAGAAGTTCCAGATTTCCTTTTGGGGTTGTTAATCAGAAGTTGGTATTAAGACAGTGCTTGGTCTCACTTGTTCCTATGTGCAAATATGGTTAGCCAGAGAGAGAATGCTGGGGAGGAGTGCGATATGGCCTAGTGGCAAGATCCCAGTATGCCTTGGTTCCTGGACAAATACATCCTAATGGCACCTTCCTCTCTTTTTTTAATAGTCCTTTTTGATACAAAACTAACATCAAAGATGGCTAAACTTTTTAGTTCACATGATGGGAGTAATATCATTCAGAAGTAATCATTGAAAGGGTAGTTGGACCACATAGCCACTGATGGCTATTCTCCCCCCTTATCACAAAATTTAAAAAAAAAAAAACTTACATAAAACAAACAAACATATATTTTACCACCTTCCATTTTGAAGTATATAGATTTTAAGTGTATCCACACTGTTGTGCAACCAATCTGCAGAATTTTTTCATCATACAAAATTAAAACTCAATACCATTAAACAACTCCCCATTTCCCTCTCCCTTTAGTTCCTGAGAACTACCACTATACTTCCTATACCTTTGACTCTGACTACATCAGCAGTCCCATATAAGTAGAATCATACAGTATCTGGGGTTTGTGATTAGTTTATTACACTTAGCATAATATCCTCAAGGTTCACACATGTTGTATTTTTAGTACATGAAAGAATTTCCTTGCTTTTTACTCACTGGCTATTAACATAAACCAGGACCAAAGGGGTAGTTAGCACATAAAACATGTTCCCAAGAGGATAATTTATGCCTTGCTATAGTTTGGATCTGGAATGTTCCCTGAAGGACCATGTGTTAGAGGTTTAGTCCCCCACGTGGGACTTTTAAGAGAAGGGACCTAATAGAAGGAACTTAGGTCACCAGGGTGTGTCCCTGGAGGGGATACTGGGACTCCATTCCTTTCCTTTCTCTTTGCTTCCAGGGTGCCATGAAGTAAGCAGCTTCCTCTGCCTGTGCTCCTAACATCACGAACTTTGCTACCATGGTTCCAAATGTAACTGAGCCAACTGGTCATGGATTGACACATAAGCCCAAACAAACCTTCCCTCCTTATAAGTTCATTATCTTGGATGTTTTTGTCACAATGAAAGCAACTTGACTAACCCATGCCTTAACTGGCCTAGTCCAACGTTTGCAGAACTCCATGCCACTGGACTCTGTCTCCCTTGGCAGTTTCTTATCCCCACTCTTGACTGAACAGACTACATGACACGGAGGAATCCTTTTCTTTAGGCTTTGCACATGTGCTCCACCTGGAGAATACCACTAATCAAAAAAGCTCTTTTTAAACTAGGTAAACAAGTTCTTCCCTAAGACTCAATCTCCAAAGTCAGATTTTCAGAGCTGACTCAGGGTAGTATTACTATTTATGCTATTTCCTGGGTCTATGAGATTAAGAATACCGTTGCTGCAGGAGGAACAGATGCAGGAGGAGAGCCAAATAGAGAGCTTCCACTATCAGCGTCATCTTCAAAGAGGAGTGATGCTCTCTGGGTCTTCTTTTGACTATATGAACAAACAAAAGGTCAAACTCAAGGCAAAAGTAATTTAAAAACAAAAATAATAAGCCATACCTAAAGCAACCCACCTATCATCTTCTATTGATCTTACACAGTTGAAAGCAAATAAGAAAAACTTTTAAATAGGAGAAATTTGTCCCTAGCTAGTAACCTATGAAGAAGAATCACTTAAGTAGAAGAGTCCAGGGTCCTTGTCACTAGTCCCTTGTCAGTTACTTTCAGTCAGTGTAGGTGCATTAGCTATTAGCTCTGCAAGCACCTGATGCCTTGGCATTCACAGATGTAGCGTTCCCCTCACCAGCAGAGGAAGAACCAGAGAATTCAGATATGCCTTCTTCCAAGGACAGGAAGACAGGTGCTTAGACAGAACACAGGGCCACAGCCAGCTTTGGGAAGTGGCCTTGTGATCTACCTTCTACTTCTTTTTTCATAGTAGCTTTAAGGAGACATAATTTACATACCATAAAATTAACCCCCATAAAGTACACACATCAGTGGATTTTCATATTTTCACTGTGCAACTATCATCACAATCTTAGCGTACATCTTTATCATCCAAAAAAAGAAAGTCCATGTCACTCACCAGTCCCTTCTCCCCACAAACCCTGGCAGCTACCATTCTATGTTCTATCTCTCTGGAGTTACCTACTCTAGACATTTCATAGAAATGGAATCATAGTCTCTCTCTTTCTGGTCTTTTATGACTGGCTTCTTTCAGTTAACCTAACATTTTCTAGTTTCATCCAAAGCCTAGTATGTATCATTACTTTATTCCTTGTAATTCATGAATAAATAATGCATGGTTATGCAACATTTTGTTTATTCATCTGATGATGAATATCCAGGTTGTTTTTACTTTTGGGCTACTATGAACAATGCTACAATAAACATTCATATAAGCTTCTGTATGAATATACATTTTTCACTTCTCTTAGGTATACACCTAGGAATGAATTTATTGGATCATATGGTTAACTCTATGTTTAACATTTTGAGGAAGTGCTAAACTGTTTTCCAAACTGGCTGAACCATTTTACATTCCCACCAGCAGTATATGAGGTTTATAATTCTTCTACATCCTCACCTACACTTATTGTCTATAAAACTTTCTTCTGAAATCTGATGAAAGCTATGCATTACTTCCCACATATAAAATTTTATAGACAACCTTAGGAACAACTGAAGATGGAATGAGTCTAGGGCACAGACAGCACTACTGAAAACCAGATAATGTACGTGGCAGTCAGTCATCAGAATTTATAAACGAGATGTTCAGTTTATGACTATGATCAGATTATGACTATGAATGTGTCCGGGGGCATGCTGATAATATAGGTAACTTCCCCCAAAGTACACGGAACACTCAACTGCAGTGGAGTGTTCATGAAGGTAGAGCTGTGTCTGCTCTCCACTCTTTACCCTATTCCTTCTCTTTCTTATCTGTTCAGGTCAGGGAAGGCTTCTTAAGAGAGGACTTATACTACCTCTTAAAAGAAGCTGGCCAGGAAAAAAAAAAAAAGGAAGAATAGTGTCCCAGGAGAAACAGCATCGGAAAGAAAGGAATGAAACACATCCCCTGCATTTATCATGATGAATGACAATGTCTAAGTGTTGGCAACATACCAGCTATTGGGCTCAGCATTTTGGATTTGGGTTTCATTTAATCATCTCAACAACTCTATAAGAAATGAGGAAACTAAGGTACAGATAAATTAGATAAATTTGCCCAAGGTTATTCAAATAGGAGATGGCAAGGCCAGAATTTAACATCAGGTATTGGGATTCTAGAGCCTATATTCTGAACCAGAAGCCAAAGAGGTCAAGACATGGGAGCCTAAAGCAGAGAATGGTGAAATCTGAAGAGAAGACAGTATTTGGAGATAGAAATATGAGGTACTTTTATTTTTATTTTTAAAATTTTTCAAATTTTTAGTTGTAGATGGACACCTCTACAACTTTTATTTATTTTTAGTTGGTGCTGAGGATCAAACCCAGTGTCTCACACATGGTAGGTGAGCGCTCTACCACTGAGCCTGAGTTATTTTTAAATCCAATGAAGCATAATCACACTAAGGTACGGGATTGACAGGTCCAATCAATTGCCCCTTTATGCTACTACTAGTCAGATTAATTTCAAATTAATCATTTAAAGTTTTCAAGAGAAAAAAGTATTATTGGTGAGAGTTATTTTGAACCCACAGTGAATCAGGCAGCATGTTACATCAACACAGCCCATGTTTATTCTAAGTTTCTTGCCAGCTTCAGTTTAAGTGTCAATGTGGACAGTCACTCAGGGCGGGTAGGACTCCCGAAACCTGGTAGGATACTAGAGCTCTGCAGAGAACTATCCCCTTAACAGGATGTTTTTCAGTGCAAAGTGACTTCTATAGAAATGACAAACTTTTAAGTAACCTTGACCAAACTATACAATCTTTAGGATAGCCCTGAGAAAAAACAAAACAAATACAAAATTTAAACCCTTGACAAACTAAGAAAAAGAATATTTCACAGTTTAAAAAAAAAAAATGACAGATAAAATCAAGTAAGGATCCAAGACAAACATTTCTCAGTATTGAGGAAGAAGACCTTGCCTATGAAAGGCAAGGACATTTGCATTTGCACTTGTGTTGGGACTAGGAGGTGCCAACCATTAGCAGTGGAAACAATGACCATCTTGGGCGCTGAAAATCTTTCCTCACTGCTACACACACTGAGTAAATAATTTCTTACAATGGCCATCTCACCTGTCCTTGGCAATAGCAAATAGATCATCTTCATCATCCTCTTCAAAGAGACTCGTTTTTTTCACCACCTTGGCCTCCTGGCCCTGGTTGGTTCCTGAGTCCCAGAGTTCTCCTTTGGACCTGCTGTCAGATGCTGACTTGGTCTGTGAATCAGTAATATTCCACTGGTCCTTAAAACATAAAACACATTATTAAAAATCCTCCCTGAGGTTGAGGCACAGCTCAACGGTAGATACTTGCCTATCCTAGAGAAAACTCAGAACGAACAGATTTTGCCAAATGCTCCCCAGCTTATTACCACTAGTTCATACCTCTTTTGTCCAATCATGCTTCTCTAAACTAAGCATGTCTTCCTCAGACTTAGCATGTTTTCCTGTTTCTCTGAGCCTTCATTTCTGATGGCTTCCAAAGAAGCCTAAAACTTACCTTAAATAACGTGTATGCTTTTCCTTTGTTGATTTGTCTTTTGGTACAGGGCCTCAGACATGAACCTTGTGATGCGTGAGAAATCTTTACTTCTCTACATGGCCTAACTCATCTGAATTAGCATGTATTATAATTTATGGGCCACACTTATTCTCACCATTTTGAACAGTAATCTTTAATTCACTGTATTGGACATATTAAATATCTTTAAGAAAAGACACAACCTTATAAACATTATTTTTTGGTAAATGATCTTCACTAAGTATGAAACAGGGGTAGTAGGTTAAAAAAAAAAAAACAATGTTTGGGTTAGCTATGATTTCTTAAATCCCCTCAGATACTATCTTCTTCCTCCTCTTCAGGCAAAATCTTAACCCACCTCTTCATCACTGCTGAACAACAAAGTAGATGCTTTCTTTTTGGACTGCTCCAAGGGTTTTACTTTCTCTTGACTCTGAGTTTGTAGAGATGATGTCTGCTTTGTAGCAGCTGGAACCACAAAAAGATTATCCTAGAAATAAAAATGGTGGAGAGGTATGATAGCTTCATACACATAAAACAGAAAATGTAAAGTTGTTCTCCCATGTCAAAGGGAGTTAAGTCTCCATCGATAACAGAAAATAACATATCTGGGGGGGGAAAAATCATTGACTGCTAGTAGATCCCACTCCACAGGAGCCTTTCTAACTACATTCTCTACCCATGGAAGGGAAACAGATTACCACTGAACTTGAAGACAGAATACTAGGAAGGAGCAGGGGAAAGACAACTTGAGGATAAGGTGGTAGGAGGGGAAACTGAGGCCCATTCAGTGCCCCCACCTGGTGGGGGTTAAAGTTTGGTTTGTTTCCCTTCTTATGTGGGCATGAGAGTCCCAGGAGCAGTCAGTCAGCAACTCACACCTCTTTTTATGAATTAGAAACTAGAGCAAAGGATAAAAAGAGAGAACAAAGAGACTTTCTCCATTCTTTTTTTTTTTTTTAAAGAGAGAGAGAGAGAGAGAGAATTTTTTAATATTTATTTTTCAGTTTTTGGCGGACACAACATCATTGTTTGTATGTGGTGTTGAGGATCGAACCCAGGCCTCACGCATGCCAGGCGAGCACGCTACAAAAAAAAAAAAAAAAAAAAAAACCCAAATCTAGGAAAGAGGATGGAATAACTTGTGTTTCAGGTCAATTTTTTTAAAAAGAATACAAAGTTAAGAAATAGTTAAATTCCTGACATCCTAAGGGTTGACGATTATGAGTTCAATGGCATTTGTAAATTACTTTGTAATCAAGTATCCAAAAGTATCTCTTCTTAAAGTCATGGAACAAAACTGTCAGAAGGTCCCAGACTGGGTTAGATTGGAAAAACCTTTAACAGCATGGTACAGCAGGAGGACCATCCCGAACCATAAAAATCAATGAAGGGAGCATTTACGGAGAATGTGGTAAAGTAGGACAGGTCATGAGAATCATGATCTGGCATCAAATGGGAAAACTAACGACAAAAGTGAACACTCATATTACTTACTCTGTTCTAGAAACTGTGCAAGGGTTTTACATTTGTTACTTTAGTTCTCACAACAATCCCATTTACCTATAAGCCATACAAGATCACAGAAAGTTGAGTTACTTGCTGAAGGTCCCTCGTGTTAAATGATGGGAGCTAGGTCTGAGGCGACAACCAATGAGCTTATCCACTGCATGATACTGCGTAAGGGTTAAAGTTTGGTTTGTTTCCCTTCTTATTTTTATCCACCACTCTGATCTCCCCATTCAGGTGGGAGTGAAAGGCTAAGTGGGGACATGGTCATTCTTTTTCCACTTTGTCCAAGACATTCTCGCACATCCTTGAGTATAACACAGATTCACTCTCTGAACAGTATTTCTCAAATGCAGAGTCTAAAAAATGAAATCTACTGAGCTTTCCTTAAGAATTAGGCTGGGAGTTGGGGATGTAGCTCAGTCACAGAGTGCTTGCCTAGCACATGAAAGGCCTTGTGTTCAACCCCTATCACCAAAAAATAACTAAACCCAACAAACAAAAACCACTTGGTTCAGGAGTTTAACATCCTCCTCAATGTATAGCTGGGAAAACTTAATGAGTTTCCCTAGACTCATTATTGTTTCATGAGTTGCAGGAAGCATGACTGCTTTCCCATCACCTCTCTACTACATGAGCCTCTGGCTATAAAGCCACATTAACAACAACTTCCCACTCATCTAAAAGTTAATTATCTAGTGCTGCAATAACAATATTTACCTCTTCATCTTCATCATCGAAAAGGGAGACTGACGTGGGTAGTTTGTTGGGCAGGAGAGATGCACCTTTGGACTTACTTGCATTTTGAGAAGAAAATAAATCCTGTCAGATCAAGAGTGAAGTTGCTGATTAGTTGGGTATATCAGTTCAATACAAAACACTAAAGATTAGAACATGGTGGTTGCCATGCATCTAGGTTGAAAGGGAGAGGGTAGGTGGCTAAAACAATCTTTAAAGAGCTTCAGAGTCTGCCCCGTTTGTGCGTGGCACAAATGCCTGATGTTTTAGAGGACAGCCACAGGACTCTCGGGACTTCTGTGTTCCTACCTAAATGATATAAAGCAGAAAGACATTTTCTAATCAATGTCCTATCAAAAAAATTATTTTAAAAAGCTTCTTTTTTCTATCTAAAGAATCAGAGACAATCACACAAATTCAATAATGGAAACAGAGGCTAGATTCCCAAATTACTAAATCTATGATTGTCCCATTATTCACACCTCTCTCCCCTAAGATCATAATGTTATTTTCTTTAAATAATACAACCTAAGTTTCTATTTAAAACCATTTGCTATTCTTCTTAGCCACAGCTATAAGCTCTTGCAAACCAGAAAGACCTCCAAGATTCTGAAGAAATCATCAGAATAATAATGTGTTAATACGTTGGCTTGGACTGCTAAGAAAGCTCTGTGAACTGAGCCACGTGAAATTAGAAATGAGTTATTTGAGAAGAATTCTTCTCAATACAGTGGTTTTCACCTGGGTTCCATGGAGTCCCACCTTTATATGCAGGTTTATAAAAAGGTGTTCTGATGTTTTCAGAAAATGAAAGCAATCCAAACCAAAGAGTAAAAACCAATTTTTACATCATAATTTCGGACCTTTCTTGGTATTAGAGAAAAAAAGATATTTCAATTACCTCAAACATGTCCCCCAAAATGACTTCCTAGGACAGGCTTCAGCTCCATACTCGAGAAATAAAAGAATCATGCCTTCTGCTTCAATGCTTTATTTCCCCTTGTTTTACTTTTTCTTGCCTAAGAATCCCAACAACATCCAATAAAATCATTCATTGTATGATGATACAAACAGGGCAAAGCCTTTGGTGGTGATTTTTTTTTAAATTTCTGGTTCCCTGACACTGCCACCATCGAGAAATAGGGACTATGCCCCTGCCATTTATTCTGGGTGGGCCTTTCTGACTGTCTCAAACAACAAACAGATGCAACATATGGAACACTTGATCCCAAGGCTGGGTTACAAAAGGCAATAATACAGGCTCTTCCCAGCTCTCTCTCTCTCTCTCTCAAGAATCTCACTTGGAACTCTGAATCACCACATAAAAGACTCAGCTTCCTTGAAGCTGTCATGCTAGGAGACCACTTGGGAATAGAGAGAGGGCCCAAGGAATCTTTCCCACCCAGGCACCAGACACATGAGTGGGATGATTCTTTGTCCATCCTCCCTCAGATATAAAAGACCCTCAGTGACAACTGCCAAGCTGAGCTCAGTCAACCTCTAGTTCCATAAGAGACAATAAAACTTGATGTTTGAAAGCACAAAATTGTGATTTGTTTCATAACGCTAATAACCAGAACACTTAGTAATTTCAGGCTTTTCCCTAAAATTAACTCAACATTTGTTTCTTCCATGGACTTAATAATTAATGAACAGTAAGTAATACCAAGCATTAGTACCAGAGGTAGCATGTCAAGTATATAAGCAGGGAACAAAATGTTGTGGAGCTTAAACTAATTTGGGGTAGAGACAATGAACAATAAATACACATGGTCCCCTGGCAACACATGCTATGAATAACAGAAGAGAGGAGAGGAGAAGGAGCACAGTGTGGTGCATGCCAACAACCTCGTCCTCTGTAGGGCCATCAGTTGAGGCCTCAGAAGACCTGAAGGAGTAAGAAAGTAAACCAACGAGCTTCTGAGGAGAGCCTTCCAGTGGGGCAGGAGCCAGTGCAAAGACCCTAAGATGTGAGTATAGCCCCAATGGGTGACAAACATGGAGTAACTCAGAGTGTGGGCCCTTCTGCATGGTGTCTTGATGGCTAGAAATCTGGCTAACCTGGACTTTAGCTAATTCCTATCTCTGTGCATGAGCCTTCAATGAAATGCAAACCTCAAAGGTGTTATTTACATCAAGCACAATCAGTCCACCTCCAAAGAGTTATGTATTCATCCTGGCTTTGAGCACAAAATCTAACCTTGAGAGCTGAACCTAGAGTCCACAGTTTCTTGAAATTACATGTAAATTTCTGCCATGTCCGTATATTTTTCTGTGAAGGGAACTTACTACTTCCCTTTATATTCTTGTATGGGTCTCCATCCCAAAAGGTCAGCCCAAAATCACTTCTGAAAGGACTAGGTGTGAGGGAGTCAGAAAAAGCAGTGCAGCTTCTGACAGCCCACAGGGACCAAGGCTACCCACAACCTGTGACTAGCCATAAGAAGACCAAATAAATGTCTCTATAGCATCAACCCCACTATCCAGTTAGCAAGACTATCAAAAGAGGAAGCAGCAGATTGCTTTCCATTCTGCTAAGAATGCCTCAGGATGTATACCAAAAAAAACAGCCTAAAATCA
Source organism: Marmota monax (assembly GCF_021218885.2). Classification (NCBI taxonomy): domain Eukaryota; kingdom Metazoa; phylum Chordata; class Mammalia; order Rodentia; family Sciuridae; genus Marmota; species Marmota monax. The sequence continues at coordinate 2,692,923 of NW_026692713.1, read as the reverse complement.
GAGCATCCTAAGACAGTTCTTTCCTCCCAGGAGATGAAATGGATTCAATACCAAAAGTAAGAAGTATTGCATACATACTGCTTTCTAAGGACCATGTATTTTTAAGACATTTGTTTCAAAGAAAGAAGTGAACTACTAAAGTCCTATGCCTCAAGGAACTGAACAACAACAAAAAAATATGATCAGTCAACAAATATATGAAAAAAATGTTCAATATCACTAGCAATTAGACAAATAAAAATTAAAACTACACTGAAATTTCATCTCACTCCAGTCAAAATGGCAAGTATCAAGAATACAAGTAACAACAAATGTTGGCGAGGGTATGGGGAAATGGGTATGCTCATACATTGCTGGTGAGACTGCAAATCGGAGTAACCACTCTGGAAAGCAGTATGGCAATGCCTCAGAAAATTTAGAATAGAACCACCATTTGACCCAGTTATCCCACTCCTAGGTTTATACCCAAAAGGACTTAAAATCAGAATATTATAGTGACATGGCCACATCAACGTTTATAGCAGCTCAATTCACAATAGCTAAGCTAAGGAACCATCCTAGGTGCCCTTCAACAGATGAATGGATAAAGAAAATGTGGTACACATTCACAATGGAATATTACTCACCATAAAGAAGAATGAAATTATGGCATTTGCTGGTAAGTGAATGGAACTGGAGACTATCGTGCTAAATAAAATAAGCCAATCCCAAAAAACCAAAAGTTGGATGTTCTCTCTGATATGTGAATGCTGACTCACAATAGGCAGGGGTGGGGGATAGGGAGGGGTAGGGGGTTGTCCAGAAGGACTGGACAGCGGGGAAGGGGGAAAGGGAAGGAGGTTAGGACTGGGAAAGACAGTAGAATGAACTGGACATAACTTTTCTACACTTATGTATGAATACACGACCAGTAACTCCACAAAAATGGGAGGTTATACTCCATGTATGTATGATATGTCAAAATACATTCTACTATCATGTATAACTAAAAAGAACAAATTTAAAAGAAAGTAAAGACTAATTTGGAAACAATTTCTAATCTCACATTCACACATGATCAAGTAAGAGAATTCCATACCTCAGAGTCCTCCTCATCCGAAAATAAACCTTTCTGAGTCTTTGTTTCTGACAAGAACTTGAGATTTTTGCTAGAAGGTACTGTAACCTTTGTGAGGGAAAAAAAGAAAAAATGAGGATTAGTAAGTAACATGCCTGAAAATTAGAGTATACCTAATCATTCATTCAGAAAACATGCTAAATCTCTTCTATGAGAAGGCCCCAAGTCATGAACCTTGGGAATAAAGATGCTGTGGACTTTGGGTGTGTACAAAGTTCACACAATTAATACAAAGAGAGAATTTTCAAGCAAAATAATTTAAAAATTAGTTTAAGTTAGGAAAGAGGAAAGAAACAATTCCTTGAGAAAGTAAATTCCCAAAATGAACAAGGCCCAGACATAGTGAGACAGTATAAGCAAGAGCATTCCAGACAGAGGACACTGAGAAAAGCAAGATAGAGCAAAAAGCATATCTGGTGCAGCAGGGAGCAGGACACACTTCCCATGCCATGCAATTCACAGAGGGGACATGTGCAATCAGAGATACCTAGAAAGGCAGGCTACCCAAGGGGCCACCATGTTCTGAATGCAGGGACTCTGGTGGCAGGAAGAGAAGTCAGGTTTCATAGTAAGGTCATAACACACTGAGATGACTTAGGAAACATGGGGGTGCAAGCTGTGCAGAACAGTGGGAGAAGGAAGCAGCTAAAGGAGCTTCAAGACTGATGAGGACGCAGTCACTGGCCAGACACAGGTCAATTTGAGAATCAACAAAAATGACAATGATGGGAGTGGGCAATAACATGTGGTATAAAGTATACCCACTCCCAAAATAACACTAAAAGTGGGGGGAAGGATGAGGAGAAACTTCTATTCGAAAGAATGTCAGCTAGTAAGGATAGATGAAATGCAGAATTAGACATTTTTTCATATTCCTTACAGGATAAATGGTTCAGGAAAAGATCACCAGTGGATATTAAAACCACTGCATGCAAGGCTGGTAGAAGACAGGAGATTCATAGTGTCGAAACATCACTTAGACATCAGTCTATAAATGACAGAAGAAATGAAGGCACCTTTCCAGTGGAGCAGTGTGGTTAGCACCTTTATTTATTTATTTAGGTACTGGGGATTAAACCCAGGGGCATTTAACAACTGAGCCACATCCCCAACCTTTTTTTGTATTATATTCAGTGACAGGGTCTCACTGAGTTGCTTAGGGCCTCACCAAGTTGCTGAGGCTAACTTTGAACTTGCCATCCACCTGCCTCAGCCTCCAGAGCTTCTGGGATTACAGGTAAACATCACCACTCCTGGAAGTTAGCACCACTTTAACCAAGTGATCAAACAAACTGTCACAAAGACCACAGTAGGCTCGAGGCATCTTGGAGGTGAGGCAGCGGACACTTTGCCTGCCTATATTTTTGCCAAAAATGCAAATCTAAACCTAATTTAATTAAAGTAAAATGATCAGGGAAATTCACATTGTTATACATTCAACAAGACAACTGGCTGGCCATAAAAAAAGAAAAACACAGGAGGCATTGCTTTAATTTTGTTAAAAAAAAAAAAAAAAGTGCTTTTTAAAAAAAACATTTTTGAGACAAGAAAAAGAATTAGAATATGGACTATACGTAAGAGAATTTCATGTCAGTTATTCTTTTTTTTGTCAGGTATGATTTTACAAAGACATGTTGGGACAAATGGGAGAAATCAGAATGTAGACTAGATATTATATTCCACTAAAGCACTTATATTAATCTCATAACTGTTAATGGCCTTTGATTACACAGAAATCCTTTAAAGAGATGTTTTACATTTAGGGGTAAAATGTCATAATGACTATAACCTACTTAAAAGCAGTTCAGGAAAAAACTGTATAGAAAGGTTCAGATGCATATAATATTGGGCAAAATCCTAACAATTGTAGGTATGTGGGTGCTCTAATTCTTCAAACTGCTTCAACACAAACATAAAAGGGAACAATACTTCCCTCTGGGCTTCAGATGAATTAGTAAACTGTCTCTGATCAACATTCCTTATTTTCCCTCCTGCTCACCGTTTTTTCTGCCCTTGCTTTGTTTTCATCTGTCTGATTCACAGTAGCTTCTGGCAAAGCTGCTGCTTTTTCTTTGAACAGATCTCCTTCTTCATCATCGAAGATACTGGCAGTGGATTTGGTGGATTTGACTTTTTCTTTAAAAAAGATACCACAGCATAAAATGACACTAGCATCAAAATCCTATCATAATATTCACAAATTAAAAAAAAAAAAGTCTTTCCCTTCAAAGGATATACAAAAAAAGTCATGCTATTTCTTATATGTAGTTACCTTGGTAATTTTCTTCATCCATCTTCCCCCCCCCCCTCCTCTTTCTTGTTTTTTTTTTTTTTTTTGCTAGGGAAGTGCTCCACCACTGAGCTACCACCCCAGTCCCATTGCCTTGGTATTTCTCAAAGAGCACAACAGTAGCACAAATGAAACCCTAGGCAGTTAGTTTAACCATCCAAAAGAGAAGCCTGAAGAAAGAAACATCATTTAAATAAGTCACCAAGTCCACACCATTCTAAGAATCTACTTTTTAAAAATACAACTATACAGAAACAGATAAAAACAAACCCTGAAATGCCCCCAGAACTCTACCTGCCCACCCAAACAAGACAGACATCAGAAATAGTTTGGAATATGTGCTGCTAAATTCCCAAAAGTTAATATAATAACTTTAGATATTAACAAGACTATAAATGAATTATAAGACAATCTGAGCAATGTGCCCTACCTTCTGCATTTGCCACTTAATGTACCTAGAAAATCTTCCCAAGTCCACTTGTACAAACCTTGTTCTCTGAACTCCACTTAACGGAACAACCACAGCTTACACTACTGGGTGGTTTCCAACCTTTCATTCCCATGAGCACTGTTGCACTGAATGAGGCATGGGTCACTGAAATGAGGGTACTGACTCATAAGTGTCCTGACAGTCATCTGTCAAGGAATGTGGCAACAACTTTTTTGTGATGCCAAACCAGTTCTCAAAGATGTCCACTGAGTGAGGGACCTCAGACTATTGTCATTTCATTAACTGTCATTTCAGGCTGTGGGTCTGAGTGTGTTATGCACCTGCCTGCCCTCTTTCTAAAAGAGCTAGACTATCATTTCTCCTCATGTTTTTGCTTCTATCCCTACTTCCTACACCTAACACTGGAAAAGAAGAGTTAGTCCAGATGGTCTGCTTCAAAATACATTCTGAACTCATCTATTCCTTATACCACCCTTTCTTTTTTCAAATTGTTAAAAGTATGTACACCTTAGTCATCTTTCTTTTCTGGCAAAGCCATTGAATCCTGCTCCTCCAAGTGTGACCTACAGAGTAGTGAACTCTGCCTACCAGGGAACTTGTTGGAAATGTAGATTCTCTCAGGCCCCATCTTAAGACCCATTCATTCAAAAACTTCACTTTAACAAAAGCCCCTGGGACATTAATCTGTACATTAATGAACAAACAACTTAAGAGGAAAGACTTTATGAACACACTTATTTAAATCTGGAAGAAGAAAAGGGAGAACCAAAGTAGACAAAGAGCTAAAGTCCTGTTATTCTTGGATACTTGAGTTTTTAGCAGAGAAGAGAAACTGGGACTAAATGACTAGTGTACAATACTCTGTTCATATAATTTACTAAAGGTTGCTGGAAGAACATATAATTAAAACTTAGTAATTCCAAAGGTCAGAATTATAATTTTTTAGCAGAAATTATAGGGGAAAAGATTTCAGCTCTGAATAAGAAGGACAATAATTAGTTTCTGGAGCAGAAAAGATTGGTCAATTAAACAGAGACCTCCAAGTTTGCACAACTTTTTTAAGTATAGATGAGACAATCACAAAAACACTTGAGAAGAGATTCTGGAACTGAAGACACACAGAACTAGGGAGCTATGTCCTTTTTAGGTCAACATTCTTTTTCTAACTTCAGAAACAGGTACCTGTCTTGGAAGGTTTGCTGCAGGATGCTGCAAAAAAGTCATCTTCATCATCATCATCATCATCGAAGAGGCCAGCAGGAGCTGGGAGGTGTGAGGTCTTCCCTGGAGTGGGCTGCTCAGGTTTCTGGGACTCCTTCAGTGATGGAGCAGAGGTGGCCCCAAATACATCAGTGTCCCCTGGGGGTGGAAAGACAAGACAGCCACAACTGAGAGCCAGGGGAGCCTCCTGAAGAAAACCAATACTATCTATCAAGAAGTATTAGCTTCAGTTTATACACAAAACATAAAGAAAGACAAATAACCTCTATTTCTTACTGCTTGGGATCATACCACAATGCAGAATGACCTGGACAAACACACAAAAAAGTCCAAGGCCACAGATTGTTTTGTTTTTGTTGTTTTGGTGTGGTGCTCGGGATCATGTGCATGCTATGCAAGCACTCTACCACTGAGCTATCCCCTCAATCCCCCAGGCGACTGATTCTAAGAGAATATGAGCTAACGTCAGAAAACAACCTCTTTCAACATGCTATTCAATGCCCTCTGAAGCTTCCAGGTACCTCTTATTCTCCAGTCATGCCCTAGAAAATCACAGCTTAAAAAAAAATGACAAAACATTAATTGTATACTTATTTAAAAAACAAACACCATGTTACCTAAAAACACAGACACAGCTCCTGCTGGGATTTTCTTTCCAGGTTTGGTGGATGAAGACTCTAGATAAAGAAAGGGACAATCACTTCACAAATAAAATAACTTTCCTAACTGTTAAACTCACCTTTCCTGAATCATGCGCAACATGACACATACCTAAATAGGAAACCTGTTGAAACTAATTTTTCCAAAGTAAACCATTTAAAAATTCTTGGGTATTTTTCTTCTCTAACAATGCCAAGAGTTCTCCCTGAGGATTGATATAGTCCAGCTGTAATTTCTGGGGATTGTCATATGTCTACAGTCAAACAGCAGTAGTGGGGACAACTAGGGGAGGCATGGACAAAGCAACCAGGTCCCACAAAATAATTCTAACTCTACCTATTCCAGCTTGATGAGCTGAACAAGTAAAAAGGAATAGTACAAAGTGTGAGACATCAATGAAAAAAAGTGAAGACAATAACAGCAAAGAAGAAAATGACATAAGTCAGTCATCAGGAGATAAAAGGTGGAAAACAGAACCCAAAGGACAGTGAGCTGATGTCAGGATTCCAACCCTGAGGAAATGTTGTCTGGAAGATCAAGTTGCTTAAAACAACTAATTCCCAAGAACTACCTCAAATCTAATAAAACTACAGGTATAAAAAAAATTATAAACTTTTCAAAAACTCAAAACATGGGCTGGGGATATAGCTCAGTATTAGAACACTTGTCTAGCATGTGGAGGCCTGGGTTCAATCTCCAGTATTTAAAAAAAAAAAAAAAAAGAAACCCACTCTACACAGATGATTCTGATGCACAAGAGCTGGGGAATTATTGATGGCCAACTTATATGCAGAATATTAAAAGCACTTCTTTGAATTTAACTTCTTTAAGTTAAAGATATCATAAACACTACTACAGAGTACTTTTTCTTTTTGTAAATTCTCTCCCAAGAAAAAGGCAAATCTGCACTTTAGTTTACAGATATAGTGTTTTTTCTAAGAAATGAATGAGTGAAATCAAACTGTTTTCAACTGGGCCAAGAAAAAAACAACAGCTTTCAGCTCAACAAAGAAACAACTTTGGGCATTTCATCTCCTTACAGGAAAGAAACAGTTGTGAAACCCCCACAAGGAAAACGCAGAGTAGGTCCAACCCCAGCTTACCTTCATTAACGGGGGCTTGGGGTTGCTGATCCCGGGGGACTTCCCTGAAGAGGTCACTCTAGTTGTAGTAGGTATGTGACAAAGAATTTTAAAATGTAAAGGTAATTATAGCTGCATTTAAAGATTTCTAAGGAAAAGTACCCTGTAATTCAAAGCTATATATGTACTATTCTGACAGAAAATCAGTCATCAAGTGAAGACTATTGCAAAATAGAACCTTAAGTAATTTGGGCCTGCTCAGGAATTAAATACAAAGATCAAATAAGGTAAGAAATAATCACCTATCTGACCAAGTAAATCCTTCACTATTAATACTCACTCTCACATTCTCTCCTCACCTACCAAAGGACAGTAGGAAATAGTATTTCTCACTCTATGATTCTGAAATATGTCCCAAAATAGGAAAATAGAAGGAACTTCCAAATGAAAAGCTATTTTTCTCCTACTAAAAGAACAAAGTATATTTCTTCCTTGTGAACCCATGACAAACAGCTATAGGAAACATTACTGAGTACTGCTCACAAACCTCCTCCTCATCATCATCATCAACTCACCTCCTCATCATCATCAAAAAGTCCTTGTCCTCCACTGAACAGTCCGCCTCTAGAACCAAATGGTGAGAAGTCTTCATCTGTCAACTTGGGGGCTGCAAATAAGCTATCTTCTTCATCTAGCAAGCAGAAATGTTGTGCAAGAAGAGTTAAAGTGTGTTTGGAACCCAAATTCCTGGGGCTGCCTCTACAACATCCACAACACTGGAATGGAATTTAATCATATCTAACCAGGAGTAGCTGAAGGCACACTTGCAGATTTCATACAAAAACCTATTAAACAGTTCACTGAGTCCCTCAAAAGGGTCTTGGGGCTCTCATTCTCAAGTTGGTAAATGTCCAGAGCACAGTCAATTCTTCAGGAAATCCTCCTAGACACATTTACTTTGAAGTGAGAACACAGCTCAATTGTCACATTCAAGACCCATCTCCCCAAGAATCTAGGGGAAAAGCAGGCTGAAGAAAGAGATCTACAGATGGACATAGCAACAAGATGAACATACATAATGGACATTACTATAAAATACAAAAGGGCCTGCTATAGTCTTTACTGAAAATGCTAGCAAACAGTTAGGTAATGGCCTCTATAAAAATTTAATAATTCAAATGTTTACAGACATTTTGCTCCACATCCACCCGTCACCTCAGGATCCCAAAACATGATCTTTGATTGTTTTTGGTTTTTGTTTTTAATATTTTTTTTTTACTTGTAGTTGGACACAATACCTTTATTTCATTTATTTATTTTTATGTGGTGCTAAGGATTGAACCCAGGGCCTCACACATGCTAGGCGAGCATACTACTGCTGAGCCACAACCCCAGCCCTAAGTAGTTTTGAAAAAGAATTCACTTGTCAGCATCTAAAGCAACACTTTATAAATGATATATAAACAATATTCCTGAGTCAAAAAGGCTCCTTAAATAATCAAATTGAGGGAAAGGCCTACCATCCGAAGGTGTTCTCCTTTCCTTCTTCTCTTTTAATGTCTTCCGGGATTTTGCCTCTCCTATGGATAAGATTTGAATATTTCTATTTTAATAAGACATAGCCCATCCTTAGTTTTTATGTGTGTATTTTTTCTCTCTACATACTATATGATATTCACTCTCTCTGTCTATATGTCTGTCATCCTCATGACTCAGGCTAAAGACAGACATTCAACTTCATATCTCAGCTCCAATGGAGCACTTAACCCAACGCCTTATACAAAAGAAGGTATTCAAGAGAGTCATCTTTGTATGCCAAAAGGTTGCTGCTTATATGCCAAGATCATCTTCATATCAGGACCATACTTTTTCAAGAAATCATTCTGATATCTATCCTATTAAATAACTACAATATACTATATAGTGTATTTTCTTATTTAGTCAATATATAGGAGTAAACATTTAGTCAGGAACTCAATCTGGTGCTCACAGTCCTCTGGAGTACCCATTAACTCCCTGGAATTGCCTGTAAAATCTTATATACAAATGCACATGTTCATTTTTCTTCCAGGGTTCACAGTGTTCCATTATCAAAAGCCGTTTTTGAATCAAAAACAGAATAAGAACTACAATGTAATTTGAAAGGGAACTCCACCCTCAGAGAAGTCAGCAGAGGCTCCCACACGTTATTTACCACCCCCATTAACTATCCTCTGAGGCTCACCTATTTGCTCCTCTTCTAGTCGATTAGAGGCATCCCCTTTGATCCTGGCTGCCAGCTCATCGGCAAATGATGTAGGTCTTTTCTATGGACAGAAGAGAACAAAAGAATTACTATTGGGGCTGGGGATGTGGCTCAAGCGGTAGCGCGCTCGCCTGGCATGCGTGCGGCCCGGGTTCGATCCTCAGCACCACATACAAACAAAGATGTTGTGTCCGCCGAAAACTAAAAAATAAATATTAAAATTCTCTCTCTCCCTCCCTCTCTCACTCTATCTAAAAAAAAAAAAAAAGAATTACTATTATAATAGACAGATAACTTTTGGTCACCACAAAATTACACATATCAACACATGCAAAGAAACTGTATCAAAGAAAAAACTAGATGAATTTAACTAGATGAATTTAAACATATGCACACTATGGAGATAACGCAAAGAACGTGATTCATAATAGTGTTCCTTCAAAAGGATATATGTGCTCTTTATTACCTTATTTTTTTACTAGCACACTTTAATACCTGAAAAATCTAAACAAGAAAATTATCATAAGGTGCTTGGTAGATGACGAAAGAGCTTTAAGTCTTAAAACTATAAAACTGAATGTATTCTGAATGATCTGAGCTGTAAAATTGTAACATTGAAAGAAGATGACAATTGTATGGCAAGTGGGGATGCTCACCATTGTTTTCACCAAAGTGTAAATGCAATTACAAATATGACACAAAAGATGACTACAAATGTAAGTGAGTATATAAGGACTGAGTCATAGGCACCATTTCTAAAATCTGGCCAAGTGACAGCAGCTACAGTCTTTCTTACTAGTCTAGTATTTTCTTCAATATCTTCAATGTCTTCCTCTTCCTTCTCAGAGTCAGCAAAAAGGTCACCATCCTCCTCTTCCTCTTCATCACTCATTTGTGCAGTGTTCTGAGTGTAAAAGACCAGATTTGAACTATTAGTCACAAATCATCAGGCTCAAAAACAGATATTCTCGTGGCTAGGGTTGTGGCTCAGCCTTAGAGCACCTGCCTAGTACGTGTGGGACCCTCAGTTCAATCCTCAGCATCACATATAAATAAATAAAGGTACTGTGTCCACCTGTAACTAAAAACATTGAAAAAAAAAGAGACAGAGAGATACTGTCACTTAGTTTTGCATTTGTCCCTTCACAAAGGGAATAACTAATAGATATATTGATAATAATGATAGCAATGTAGCAAACAAACAATGAAGCAGAAAGTATATGTGGCAGAACAAATAATACACAAGGATTAATTAGAATAAAAATAAAGAAATTACTTTTTTGGAGGGGGACAATACTGGGAATTAAATCCAAGGACACTTTTCCACTAAGCTACATCCCCCCAGCATTTTAATTTATTTTATGACAGGGTATCACTAAGATACCCAGGCATACCTTGAACTTGCTATCCTTCTACCTGCTGAGTAGCTGGGATTACAGGTGTGTGCCAACATGCCTAGCTAGAACTTACTCTTTCATCTTTCAATAAGGATGTAATAGCAAGAACATACAACTGAAATATGAAATATTCAAGAAGTTCATCACAAGAGAAATAAATAAAACAATGTCTTATTTTAATAAAAACACTAGGTAAGAATAAAAAGAAATAAACTGTAACAACTAAAGAGCCATCCAAGTAGACCAAGTAAAAAAGTGGAGAATGACAAATCCAGCCTAATACCCTGCCCCACTCTACTGTATCATTTCTAAGAATTCAAATGTATTTGCAGAATACATTCCATTATAAAAGCAATGGAAAAGACTTAGAAAGGCACACTGCCAGATCATAATATCAGCTGCCTCTGAGGAGTATGAGAAGACAATGATGGTGGGCTTAAATACAACCTTATTTGTTGAATTCTAATTTTTAATTTTTCCAAAGGTACCTAGTATGTCTAATTTGTACAATCTTTAAAAAGTTTTTTTGTTGTTGTTGTTTTCTTTTACTGTTTAAGTCACTAAGAGAATTGTCAGCACTATGCCAAAAGGATTTTATTACCTAATTTAATCCTTAAAACCGTGAGGTTAGCTATGGCACACAAAACCAGTCTAACTCAATAAAAACAGATGGGAATTCAGTGTTTTTTAAACACTGTATTGTACTGTTTGAAAAACTGTTTGTATTTATAAATATTAACAGCAAATTTCATAGAAAAAAAATATCTTCTGACATTAGACTGCTTATTAAAACTATAGAGACCAACCATATTTCTGAATACAACCTGGAAAACAGAAGTACCAATCAATAAGTACAAAATGCTTCATTAGATTTCCCTTACCAGGTGTCAACCTACTTTACATACAGAGATATGAAAAATTGTGGTGTATGTGTAATAAGAATTGTAATGCAAAAAAAGTACATGCATAAAGACATGAATTGGTGTGAACATACTTTATATACAAAGATATGAAAAATTGTGCTCTATGTGTGTAATAAGAATTGTAATGCATTCTGCTGTCGTGTATTTAAAAAAATTTAAAAAAAAAAAAAGATTTCCCTTACTACCATATATCAGCATGTTTAAAAACATAGAAGAGGCTGGAGATAAAGTTTAGTAGTAGAGCAATATGGATATGTGTGAAGTTCAATCCCCACTACTGGAAAACACAAACACACACACACAAGTAAGTTTACAAAGAAAATTACAAAGACTATTCAAAATGACAAGGAAAAGCCGGGCACGGAGGTGCATGCCTGTAATCCTAGCAACTTGGGAGGCTGAGGCAGGAGGATCAGGAGTTCAAAGTCAGCCTCAGCAAAAGTGGGCACTAAGCAACTCAGTGGGATCCTGCTCTAAATAAAACACAAAATAGTCTGGGGATGTGGCTCAAAGGTGGAGGGCCCCTGAGTTCAATCCCTGGTACTCCCCACAAAAGTCTGACAAGGAAAACATATTGACATAAAAGAACAAATAATAAAATATGCATGTGACAAAAAGAACATGCCCTTTGATAGATAAACAAAAATTAAGATAACTGTGCTAAGACAGTAGGAACAATTATATTCATCTTGTGATCATTAATGTCTCAAGATTTTAAAATGAGAAGAGGACTCATAGTTCAGTTTGGATAATGGGGTATACTTTTTATAGGATCTTTTTCAAAATTTCTTATTTTTTTTCCTTAAGGAAAATGAAATCATAAAGCAAAATTGGGAAAAAATACAAAGGGAGTAGTTAGCATAAATACAAAGGAAAATTAGTTGTAAAACATGAAAAAAATCCTCACTTTGTCATAAATGTTTCAAAAGTAATTTTAGTATATATGCAACACTTCAATTAAAATTTAGAAGTAAATATCATGCAGATGTATAAATATCCCACCATTACAAATAATTACAGTGCACCAATAAAAGAATTATTAAAAAAACAGAAATAAAGTCACTTCAATACATGAGCCTTACCTGGTTTTGATCATTGTCACTATGATTGGCAAAATCATCATCAGACTCCTAGCGGGGGGAAAAATAACTTTGTTGTTTACAAAGGCTTTACTTAGAAGCACAGAAATGATTTCAGGTCGAAGACTGGGGAAAGTTTAGCAGAGGAAAAGCTCTGACACTTAATCTCTCATACTGACTACTTGCCACCTTAAGTATCAAGATGTAAACAGGTGGATAGTTGACAATTATTATGAAAGGTCCTATCAGCTAATGTAATTTTTGTGGCCAGTGAAATACCTCTAAACATTTGTTCTTGGCATCTGTACTTTACATTCTAACCTTTGGATTCAAAGTAAGAGCTACACATTTAATTGACTAAATTTTCAAAAGCTGGTGTGTTATTTTACATTTTGGATCCACTTTCTATACTCCCTCTAGGTAGAATAACTACTTCATCAGGACCAAGAAGGGAACATAAACAATTTAGTAAAGAGCTGTATCAACAGGTTAAAAAAAAAAAAAAATTCAGAGAATAACTATCTATTGTAGCAAGGCTGCTTAAAGAAAAGTCACTTCTTACTGCTAGAGAAGGCAGGATGGATGAGAAGACAAGAATGTGCAAACAAAATGGTGTCCTTTTGGAAATCTGATACTAAGGACCAGCCTTCAAAATTTCTCTGCCCTTTGCAATAATGAATACTCCATCTAAGAATAACTCAAGACTCTAGACACTAGATCAGGGAGTCAGACTACATGCTATAAATACAAAAATGCTAGAGAATGCTTTAAAGCATCCTTTCATCTAGAAAGTTTTGTAGTTAAAACATGTTAAATGTAGATTTTTTTTCTGCTAGGATTATTCAGAAAAAAATACATTCAAAGACTTTATCGTAAGTGGAGATTTCACCAAAATATCTAAGCTGCCTCCTCAAAATAAATGGGAAGAAAATGGATTTGGCAAGGTGGGAGGGAAAGTAAGGGTAAAAGAGATTCAAGCAGTGCTGTTTCTAACACAAGACAAAAAGAAAATCTAACACCAAGGATAAAACTTCAGAGTATGGACGGGCATGGTGGTACACACCTACAGTAACAGATACTCAGGAGGCTGACGCAGGAAAATCATTTGCACAAAAGGGTTCGAGACCAGTGTAGGCAAGCATAGCCAGACTAGTCACAAAAAAAGAACAAAACAAACAAACACACAAAAAACAGATCACCACCAATTCACAAAAATGTTTTGTACTTAGCTGGCTAAGCACATCCTAAGTTTCATGCTTACCGTGACCCAATCATAGCAAACAGTGTTTACCTCTTCTTTCTCTTCTTCACTGTCCACAATACTGCCACGATCGCTGCCTACAGAACCCTCTGTTGAGAAGAAGATAAGGGTTAGCACTAACATGCATAAGAAAATGTCCTTAATGTCCTTCCTCAAAATCACAAACAATAGCATGAAAGCTATCTATACCTACTAAATGTAATTAAAATTATCTTTATTACATTAAGAATAGAAAATGTGTACAGTCTCAAAGTATCTTACCACAAAAAAGAAAAAAAATATTCATAAACTGGCTGGTATTCTTCAAAGGTGTCAAGGTCATGAAAAGCAAAGCTGAGCAAATGTATCAGACTAAAAGATGACTAGAGAGATTTGACAACTAAATGCTGTAGGAAATCCTGGATTGAGGCCTGGACCAGAAAAAGATGGTAAAAGATATCAACGGACAAATGGCAAAATCTAACTATGACTGAAGATTAGGTAACAGTATTATGTTCAATAAAACTTTCTGATTTTGGTCATTATACTAGAGCTACATAAAAGAATGTCCTTGTACTCAGAAAACAGAGAGAAACATTTAGGAATAATAGGGCACAACGTCTCTAGTAGGTTCAGGAAAAAAAAAAGTGGAGATTTTATATATATATATATATAGAGAGAGAGAGAGAGAGAGAGAGAGAGAGAGAGCGCACACGCAAGATCAAACAAATGTGGTAGCTCTTTCGCTTCGCTCCGGGTGGAGAAGCTGAATGTGTAATCAGCAGTGGATTGTAAGTACCCGAGGCAAAGAAAGCTCAGTGCGCCCCGCCTTTTTTTTTTTTTTCTTTTTTTTTTTGAATATTTTTTATACAGGGAGAGTTTGTGGATTGGGATTGCTGGCGGGGCTGTGGTTTCTGTGCCGAAAATCCACTCCGCGGGAGCCGCCATTTGCTTTCTGCTTGCCGTCTTGATGGCTCTGTATACACTGTCCGGCAGCCGCACCTAGAGGTTGGAGCTGGGCTGCGTGCCGAGCCCTGTCCTCCGAAGGCTGGACTGCAGCCTCGAGCGTCTCTGTGGCCTGTTCGCCGCTGCACCTTCGGGCAGAGCCTGCTCTGGGGTCGTTCTGCACCCCCCTGCCAGGGGACCCGTGCTCCGGAGGAGGGGGACGGAGAGCCGCGGCGGCAGCCGCTTGGGCCCCTGGGGCCTGGCACCGGGCTGAAGAGCTGCGGAGGCCAGGGCGGCTCTGCTACGGTCGCAGACAAGCGCGGACGCTCGTCAGCGCGGCCCAGAGTTTCATTTCTAGAAATCTGGACTGGAAACAGAAGCAGCAGTTTGTATAATCCCAAGAACTTGCTTATACCAGGAAGCTGTAAGGGCAACATGAATATCACTGAGGAGATGTAACATGGTGGCAGGCGCAGAGAGATCAAGTCTCTGACATCTTCAACTGCGCGGGCATAGGGAGCCGTAAACTGTCTAAATGCTGTTTGCTCAGGATCACTAGGCAATGCTGAGCTGACGTGGATCTGGGGTGTACAGGCTGGGCCCCTCAGAACACACACACAGAGCCCGAATCGGAGGCAATTAAGCTCCGGTTCGCCTGCTTCGTGTGACTCAGCACTAACGATCCCGCTGAAATAATTGGTCGGCCCTTAGGAACTTACAGAGGTAAAAGCCAACCGAGCCTTCATAGGCAGTGGCCACAGGACTGAAACGGGGATTGGGAGAGACAGTCAGGACCCACCCGTTGCATTGGTCATCCGGCAAAGGGAACAAACGGTCACCATTTGCATGGGATATCACCATGGCAGAGAAATGGCGTCACGGGCGGAGGAGATAACTGCATTGAAACCAGCGCGACAGGTGTGTAATCCCCTAGCCATCTCTCTCCACACAGCGGGGAAACCTTAAGGGCCACTCCCAGCTCTCCTGTGAACGCAATAACCAGACCGAGGGAATCAGGAGTGGCGCGGGACTCGCGGCGCGGAACTCCCGGCTACCGCTCCCACCAGTGCTGACAACTGAGGTCTCTTGCACCAGCTACCGGGGGCGTGGCTACAGGAGGGCAAGCAAATTCGCTGGGGGATCTCAGCCCCAAGCTCTACAAACTTAGGGTCTGAGGGAGGCAAACAGGGAGAGTGAGCCCAGGTGTTCATGAAAACAGGGCTCCCAGGAGCAGCAGACCTGGCGTGTAGCCAGTATTGTGGTAAGCGCCACAGGTGAGCACGGCCTGGCTTGAGGAAACACAAGACAAGGCCCTAGACACTCAGGATTGGAGACCCGCCCAGTCTAGGAGAAAGAGCTGCTGCACAGTGAATGGTTCCCACCTATTGAGAGGAGAAGCTTGGCCCAGTGGGCACAGCTCCACCTACTGGAAGAGAAGTTAATAGAACTCTAGGACTGCATTTATTATTATTATCATTTTTTTTCTTTTCTTTTTCTTTTTTTTCTTCTTTTTCTTTCATTTTCAATTTTTATTTGTTGTTGTTCTTTAATTTTTTTTCAATGTTTCTATTTTTTAAATTTTTTTTATTTTATTATTTTTTTTTTTAATTTTAATTTTCATTTTTTATTATCACTATTATTTTTGTTAAAATTTTTTTTTCGTCTTTTCTTTCTTTCTTTATTATCTAATCTTTGTTATTCTTGTTTCTTTTGTCTTTTCATTTCTTTTCAATCTTCTTATTCCCCCTTCCTTGAATTGTACCTGCCTACTCTCATTCTCTTTAGTGACTTCTTCCCTTCCCTTCTAATATCTTTCCTCTCAAGCATCAAATAAATCTATAAGAGTAAACAGTAACTCAGCAGTCAAACAGAACAAGAAGTAACATGAGCAGCATAAAAAAGCAAGGAAGAAAAGGAGTACAAACAATGAAGGACAGCCTAAATATTCAGGAGGACCTAGAGTCAGCAGAAAAATGGTCATATAAAGAACTCAAGGAACACCTTAGACAGATGGAATGGAACCTTAAAGAGGATACGAGACAGCAAATCCAAACAGTGAAAGAACACTTTGAAAATGAATTACATAGACAGATAAAAGAAGAAGTTAAGCATCTTTATCAGGAGATTGAGATTATAAAAAAAACCAAACAATAATTCTAGAAATGAAGGAAACGATAAACCAAATTAAAAACTCAATTGAGAGTATCACTAACAGAGTGGAGCAAGTAGAAGCCAGAACATCAGATAATGAAGACAAAATATTTCATCTTGAAAAGAGCCTAGCCAACTCAGAAAGGCTGGTTAAAAACCACGAGAAAAACATCCAAGAGATATGGGATAACATAAAGAAACCAAACCTACGAGTCATCGGGATAGAAGAAGGTACAGAGATTCAAACCAAGGGAATGAGGAACCTGCTGAAAGAAATAATTACAGAAAACTTTCCAGAAATAAAAAAGGAAACGGATATACAAATTGTAGATGCATACAGGACACCGAGCACACAAAATCACAGTAGACCAACGCCAAGACACATTGTTATGAAGATATCCAATATACAGAACAAAGAGAAAATACTAAAAGCTGCAAGAGAAAGGAGGCAGATTACATTCAGGGGTAAACCAATAAGGTTAACAACGGATTTTTCATCACAGACGCTGAAAGCGAGAAGATCCTGGAACAACGTATTTCAAACACTGAAAGACAATGGATGCCAACCAAGAATTCTGTATCCAGCAAAATTAAGCTTCAGGTACGATAACGAAATAAAAATCTTTCATGATAAACAAAAGCTAAAAGAATTTGCAGCCAGAAAACCAGCATTGCAAAGCATCTTGAGCAAAACACTACACGAGGAAGAAATGAAAAACAATAACCAAAACCATCAGTGGGAAGTGCCTCTATAAAGACAGAGGGCGGGGGGAAAGCTAACCATGGAGAAACAAACTAAATTTAAAAAAAAAAAAAAAAGAAGATAAATAATCAAACATGGCTGGAAGTACAAACCATATATCAATAGTAACTCTAAACATTAATGGCTTAAACTCTCCAAAAAAGCGACATAGGCTGGTAACATGGATTAAAAAAACAAATCCAACAATATGCTGCCTCCAGGAGACACATCTGATTGGAAAAGACATACACAGGCTGAAGGTGAAAGGTTGGGAAAAAATATACCATGCACACGGTCCTCGTAAGCAAGCAGGGGTGGCCATCCTCATATCGAATAAAATTGACTTCAAGACTAAATTAATCAAAAGGGATAAGGAAGGACATTATATACTGTTAAAAGGAACCATTCACCAACAAGACATAACAATTATCAATATTTATGCACCAAATAATGGTGCTGCGACGTTCATAAAACAAATTCTCCTCAAGTTCAAGAATCAAATAGACCACAACACAATAATTATGGGTGACTTCAACACACCTCTCTCACAATTGGACAGATCCTCCAAACAAAAGCTGAATAAAGAAACTATAGAACTCAATATCACAATCAACAACCTAGACTTAACTGACATATATAGAATGTATCAACCATCATCAAGTGGATATACTTTTTTCTCAGCAGCACATGGATCCTCCTCAAAAATAGACCATATATTATGCCATAGGGCAACCCTCAGTAAATATACAGGGGTGGAGATAATACCATGCATTTTATCTGATCATAATGGAATGAAACTGGAAATCAATGATAAAAGACGGAAGGAAAAATCCTACATCACATGGAAAATGAACAATATGTTACTGAATGATCAATGGGTTACAGAAGACATAAAGGAAGAAATCAAAAAATTCTTAGAGATAAATGAAAATACAGACACAACATATCGGAATCTATGGGACACAATGAAAGCAGTTTTAAGACGGAAATTCATCGCTTGGAGGTCATTCCTCAAAAAAAGGAAAAACCAACAAATAAATGAGTTCACACTTCATCTCAAAGCCCTAGAAAAGGAAGAGCAAAACAACAGCAAATGTAGCAGAAGGCAAGAAATAATTAAAATCAGAGCGGAAATCAATGAAATTGAAACAAAAGAAACTATTGAAAAAATTAACAAAACTAAAAGTTGGTTCTTTGAAAAAATAAATAAGATCGACAGACCCTTAGCCATGCTAACGAAGAGAAAAAGAGAGAGAACTCAAATCACTAACATACGGGATGAAAAAGGCAATATCACAACAGACACTACAGAAATACAGAAGACAATTAGAAATTATTTTGAAAACCTATATTCCAATAAAATAGAAGATAGTGAAGACATTGATAAATTCCTTAAGTCATATGATTTGCCCAGACTGAGTCAGGAGGATACTCACAACTTAAACAGACCAATAACAATAGATGAAATAGAAGAAGCAATCAAAAGACTTCCAACCAAGAAAAGCCCAGGACCGGATGGGTATACAGCAGAGTTTTACAAAACCTTTAAGGAAGAATTAATACCAATACTTTTCAAGTTATTTCAGGAAATAGAAAAAGAAGGAGCTCTGCCAAATTCATTCTATGAGGCCAACATCACCCTGATTCCGAAACCAGACAAAGACACCTCAAAGAAAGAAAACTACAGACCAATATCTCTGATGAACATAGATGCAAAAATCCTCAATAAAATTCTGGCGAATCGGATACAAAGGCACATCAAAAAAATTGTGCACCATGATCAAGTAGGATTCATCCCTGGGATGCAAGGATGGTTCAATATACGGAAATCAATAAATGTTATTCACCACATCAATAGACTTAAAAATAAGAACCATATGATCATCTCAATAGACGCAGAAAAAGCATTCGACAAAGTACAGCATCCCTTTATGTTCAAAACATTAGAAAAACTAGGGATAACAGGAACTTACCTCGACATTGTAAAAGCTATCTATGCTAAGCCTCAGGCTAGCATCATTCTCAACGGAGAAAAATTGAAGGCATTCCCCCTAAAATCTGGAACAAGACAGGGATGCCCTCTATCACCACTTCTATTCAATATAGTTCTCGAAACACTGGCCAGAGCAATTAGACAGACGAAAGAAATTAAAGGCATAAAAATAGGAAAGGAAGAACTTAAATTATCACTATTTGCAGATGACATGATTCTATACCTAGAAGACCCAAAAGGGTCTACAAAAAAACTACTAGAACTAATAAATGAATTCAGCAAAGTGGCAGGATATAAAATCAACATGCATAAATCAAAGGCATTTCTGTATATCAGCGACAAAACTTCTGAAACGGAAATGAGGAAAAACACTCCATTCACAATATCCTCAAAAAAAATAAAATACTTGGGAATCAACCTAACAAAAGAGGTGAAAGATTTATATAATGAAAACTACAAAACCCTAAAAAGAGAAGTAGAAGAAGATCTTAGAAGATGGAAAAATATACCCTGTTCATGGATAGGCAGAACTAACATCATCAAAATGGCGATATTACCAAAAGTTCTCTATAGGTTTAATGCAATGCCAATCAAAATCCCAACGGCATTTCTTGTAGAAATGGATAAAGCAATCATGAAATTCATATGGAAAAATAAAAGACCCAGAATAGCAAAAGCAATTCTAAGCAGGAAGTGCGAATCAGGCGGTATAGCGATACCAGACTTAAAACTATATTACAGAGCAATAGTAACAAAAACAGCATGGTACTGGTACCAAAACAGGAGGGTGGACCAATGGTACAGAATAGAGGACACAGAGACTAATCCACAAAGCTACAACTATCTTATATTTGATAAAGGAGCTAAAAGCATGCAATGGAGGGAGGATAGCATCTTCAACAAATGGTGCTGGGAAAACTGGAAATCCATATGCAACAAAATGAAACTGAATCCCCTCCTCTCGCCATGCACAAAAGTTAACTCAAAGTGGATCAAGGAGCTAGTTATCAAATCAGAGACTCTGCGTCTGATAGAAGAAAAAGTTGGCTCCGATCTACATATTGTAGGGTCGGGCTCCAAATTCCTTAATAGGACACCCATAGCACAAAAGTTGATAACAAAAATCAACAAATGGGACTTACTTAAACTGAAAAGTTTTCTCTCAGCAAGAGAAACAATAAAAGAGGTAAATAGGGAGCCTACATCATGGGAACAAATTTTTACTCCTCACACTTCAGATAGAGCCCTAATATCCAGAGTATACAAAGAACTCAAAAAATTAAACAATAAGAAAACAAATAACCCAATCAACAAATGGGCCAAAGACCTGAACAGACACTTCTCAGAGGAGGACATACAATCAATCAACAAGTACATGAAAAAATGCTCACCATCTCTAGCAGTCAGAGAAATGCAAATCAAAACCACCCTAAGATACCATCTCACTCCAGTAAGATTGGCAGCCATTATGAAGTTAAACAACAACAAGTGCTGGAGAGGATGTGGGGAAAAGGGTACTCTTGTACATTGCTGGTGGGACTGCAAACTGGTGCGGCCAATCTGGAAAACAGTATGGAGACTCCTGGGAAAGCTGGGAATAGAACCACCATTTGACCCAGCTATTGCCCTTCTTGGACTTTTCCCTGAAGACCTTAAAAGAGCGTACTACAGGGATACTGCTACATCGATGTTCATAGCAGCACAATTCACAATTGCTAGACTGTGGAACCAACCCAGATGCCCTTCAATAGATGAATGGATAAAAAAAATGTGGCATTTATACACCATGGAGTATTACGCAGCACTAAAAAATGACAAAATCATAGAATTTGCAGGGAAATGGATGGCACTAGAGCAGATTATGCTTAGTGAAGCTAGCCAATCCCTAAAAAACAAATACCAAATGTCTTCTTTGATATAATGAGAGCAACTAAGAACACAGCAGGGAGGAAGAGCAGGAAGAAAAGATTAACATTAAACAGATACATGAGGTGGGATGGAAAGGGAGAGAAAAGGAAAATTGCATGGTAATGGAGGGAGACCCTCATTGTTATACAAAATTACATATAAGAGGTTGTGAGGGAAATGGGAAAATAAACAAGGAGAGATATGAATTACAGTGGATGGGGTAGAGAGAGAAGATGGGAGGGGAGGGAGGGGGGATGGTAGAGGATAGGAAAGGTAGCAGAATACAACAGTTACTAATAGGGCATTATGTAAAAATGTGGATGTGTAACCGATGTGATTCTGCAATCTGTATTTGGGGTAAAATTGGGAGTTCATAACCAACTTGAATCTAATGTATGAAATATGATATGTCAAGAGCTTTATAATGTTTTGAACAACCAATAAAAAAAATTTAAAAAAAAAAAAAAAAAAAACAAATGTGGTAAAATGTTAACTGACAAACCTGGGAAAAGGGCATATATGTGAGTTCTCTGCACTATTCTTACAACATTAATGTAAGCTCTCAAATTATTTTAAAATTAAAAGATACAAATGTTAAAAGTAACAAGACTAGTTGGTGAAGAAAAGTACCTTCACTAGACAGCTCTCCAAGTCCTACATCTTCCTGCTCCATGAACAGCTTTGACCCAATGAGATAGGGTAAAGGACGATCAATGTATAGATCCTACAAGAAGTGAAAGGGAACAGCCATTAAACACTTATGTTGAAAAATAAAATCAAGTGTTTCACTGGACATCCAATTCCATCTGACTAACCCAAACAAGCTGCCTAATAAAAGCAGAGAATAAGAAACACCGCAGAATTTGAAAAGAAGAAAAATCACTGGTTTTAAAAATGTTAAATTCTAGGTAAAGATGGCAAGTAAAGTTGAATCCTCCCCAAGCACCTCATTAACAAAATGGAAAAACCCTGCAAAAAGTTACCATCAGTAACCAAATGAGGAAAAGGATACGATCTCATAGTAAAATGTGAAAAAGGAGGACCAAGGAAAGAAACTTCTGGGGAGCTTTGATGAGTCCTACCCCAGACTCCCTCCTCTAGTTAGCCAAAAAAAAAAAAAAAAAAAAAATGCATTTGTGTATGTGAACTCCAATTCAAATCTCACCTCTGCATTTGGTTATTTCTTCAGCATGCTTCTTTCCAAATTTAGGGCTATTACTTATGATTCTCAAAATGTATGTTTTTTTATGTATTAAAGCAGTCCTGGTGAGTCAAAACGCTTTAAATATGTAAATGTATGTTATATTTTAATTTATAAGGCACTTAGTGCCACAAATACTCTCTCAAAATCAATATGGCAACCTACTTTGTATACCACTGTGTAACTCCTGTTGCCACATTATCTCCTTTAACAATCCAAGGAAAAAAAGAGTAAGGCAATAAACTAAAGGCTAAGAGGAAGCCTGTTCAGTAATGCTCATAGTGGATTTACTTGTAATAGCCCAAATCAAGAAACAATCCAAATGCTCTTTGAACCCATCTACAGTCATCCATAGCACAAGCTACAGAATCTCTACTTCTAATGAGGCTCCCAATCCTAACCTCAATTCAAACCTCATCTCTGCCCTAAAGATTATTGGGAGAGTGGATTGGGGAGATGTTGATCCAAAAGAACAAAATTTCAGTATGACAGGAGGAATGAGATCAAGAGATCCATGGTACAACATGGTAACTACAGTTAATAACAACGTATTGTGTTTCACAATAGCTAAATTGTGGATCCAACCTAGATACCCTTCAGTAGATGAATGGAGAAAGAAAATGTGGTAAATATAAACAATGGAATATTACTCAGCATTAAAAGAGAATAAAATCATGGCATTTGCATGTAAATGAATGGAATTGGAAAATAAAATGCTAAGTGAAGTAAGCCAATCCCAAAAAAACAAATGCTGAATGTCTTCTCTGACACAAGGATGCCAATTCATAATGGGAACGGGTGGGGAAGAGCATGGGAGGAATAGACAAAATTTAGATAGGGCAAAGGCAAGGGAGGGGGAGGGGGTAGAGGCAGAAAAGACGATGGAATAAGATGGACATCATTACCCTAAGTACATGTATGAAAACAAGAATGGTGTGGCTCTACTTTGTGTTCAATCAGAGATATGAAAAATTGTATTCTCTTTGTGTAATATGAATTGAATTGCATCCTGCTGTCATATATAACTAATTAGAATAAATAAAATTTAAAAATTAATTATAAAAAAGCAATGTACTCTGTTTGAAAATCACTGTGAGTGTATATTTTAGATGTTCTTAGTACAAAAGGTTACTATGTGAGGTATGTGTCAATTAATTAGCTCAATTAAGTCATTCCACAATATATACATACTTCAAAACAATATGTTGTACAAGATAAATACATATAAAATTCTGTCAATTAAAAATAAGTAAAACTTCTGAAGTTTAAAAAAAAAAAAAAAAAACCCAACTCAAATCTAATCTTCACCTTAACATGCCAGTCAGAGGTCAATTCCCTCTCAGAGCACTTATGATGGGTACTCATGTAAATACCTCCTCTCTCCCACCAGAACGTAATGAGCACCTTAGAGCAGGAGCCACACTTTGCTTGCACCTCCCACCCTGGCAAGCAGCCTTTTACCTCTTAAGTGATCAATGCTTGTTTTTAAAGCAAGTCTTTCTGATGAGTTCAATGTAAGTAACATACTCACTTTCTACAGATGGAGTCTATGTCATACTAGTCCTGTACCCAAGTAAAGACCCCAAGACATATCAGTAAATGTGGTACAACATTAAGTACCTGAATCAAATGTCTTTACCTTAGGTTCAAGGATCAGTTCCACCCGCTCATTAGCATCATCTTCTTCAGAGTCCGAGTTGCCTGCTTTTATGTCAAGTTGCTCAAATGCACTATCCAATACTTGCAAACCATAGTTCACAGCCTCCTGGACTTTAGGAATCAGATCTACTTCTTTCTGTTCCCTGGTCTTCTCCTATAAACAAAATACTATTTAGTGTGAATGTTTAATGTATTTATATCACCATAAGAAAATACTGTTAATGTTCTCTAAAGCCTAGCCTCATGTGAAAACTAAAAATCTAAATTAAAAATGTTAACAAAATTCAAGATTCTGACCAATGCCTTAACTCTCTTTGCAACTTTCTGGGCATGCATCAAACCACCTAAGATCCTGGAGTTCCAAGCTTTCCATCTACAACCAAGTTCAAATACTGGATGATGGTTCAGTTAATAAGTTGTGTGAAAGTACCCTAACAATTAATGGCATGTCACTTCCCCACTGCTGGAGGAATACAGGGCCTAGATTTTGAGATTCACCCCATGAGTATATTCCTTAGTTAATGGTCCCTTGGCCAATTTTAGGAGCTAAAATTTAGACGGAAACACTCTAGACTGAGATGTCACTTTTCAATTATAGTTTAAAAGAATTTTTTTAAATGAGTAATTACCATTGATTTATAAATTTGCTTCACATCAAGGAAAGATCAGTTTCATCTCTACTATATATCACACAGAACAATGCTTTCCCTCAAAACAAGTCTGTCCATATCGCCAACCTGCTGAAACTTTTCCACAGGTCTCTACTTACAACAGCTCTCAATGGCAGTCCCCTTGTACACAAGCACATGTGTTATCAGTTGTGAGAAATATTAAAAATATATTTAATAATTTTCTCTTCTCAAAATATTAACTCTAGAAGGAACCAAACCATACAGCGCTGTTTTGAAGGCCAAAGGAGAAAACCCTATGAGTATTTTTTATCTTTTACCTCAAGTATTGAAGTCTTTGTACTGAGTCTGTGAAAACATGTTCATGAAACATACAGTGCTTTTTCTTATTTATATTTGCAGTGCTGGGGATTAAACCCAGGGCTTCATGCATGCTAAGCTAGTGCTCTACCACCAAGGTATACCTCCTTCCCCTGTGGCTTTTAGAAAATAGTTCACTAAATACCCATTTTTCATATTTAATGCTGACTTGGTATAACCAAATACTATTCCACTTAAATGGTTAGCAAGTCCTTGAGTACCATTAGAAATAAAATATCTTGATTATCCTAAAAATCCTGGGAATAGTCAGACTGTAGCTAGTTTGTAATATCCTCTTATAAACTAACAGCTTCACCTGTTACAAGCAATAGCTACTGACAGAGCACTAACCTTTTCAAGTGATTTACATTTTCTGAGTAAGCTAGAGCTCCCTGAAAGCTACTCCCATAATAAATGTTCCCCCACTCCCCTGTGCCTTCCTGGGTGGGACACAAGAGGAAGCAACTCAGCCAGAGTACTAGGAAATCAGTATGGCCCAGAACTTCTTAGTGCCAATAATACCTATATGTGAGACCAGGCAGGAAGAATGTTTATGCACTTTCTGTTACTATGAAGCCACAGGAAATAAGGCAAGAACCACTGATCCTTGGCCTTTTGGCCTATTTTCTGAAGCCCTCCAGCAACAAGTTCTTACCCGTTTTCCTTCCTCTTTGCTTGGCCACCAGTTAATTTATATATGTGAATGTCCATGTATGTATGTGTTTATGTGACTGCAAAAACAGGCTTTCACATAATTCTGGCCTGAAATACCAGACACATCATCAACTCCGAACTCTGGCTCATGGCATTCTCTTGCTGAAAAGCCCCACCCACCACCTCAAAATATGGCCCTTCTTTCTTCCTCCAGCCAAAGTCTCATCCTTCCTATCTCTACCCACCAGTACTTTCTCTTCTGAACTTCCAAAACAGTTAAGCCACACAGCTTAGAAACTCTAGGTCCTGTGGTCACCAGTACTATAACCTCTTGAGAGAAAGTATCCTAAGTTAACGGCCACCTGCAGTATTACTACAGAGTCAGTAACTGTTCACTGTGCAATTCCTATTCTCTATACTAACGCTTCCTATAGCAGTCAAGAAGCACTCAATTGTGGGCAGACTAGACCAATATTTATCTTATTAACATTTTGATCTGGTAGTAATAAACATCAAAGCAATCATGAGAGATAGAGAAACTCAGTCTTCAAATAACTCACCTATGTAATATTGTACTTTAGAGGTGGCAAATTTGGGCTGGGGATGTAGCTCAGTGGTAGAGCACATGCCTGAAGTCCTAGATTTGATCCCTAACACCACCAAAAAAAAAAAAAAATCGGCTAACTCCTAACCCCATGGCCTAGTTCTGCAAATGTAAGAATAAATTCTACATTTTTAAAAGGCTGAAAGAGAAAGAGGAAAAAGAGGAAAAGGAGAGGAGGAAGGGGAAGAGAAGAGACAGACAACTAAGTGGCTTATAAAACCTCCATATTTGCTACTGCCATTTACACAAAAGGTTTGCTGATCTCTGCTCTATTTTTATACCAGAATTCAGGAATTCAATCTACATATTACTTAATATGCTAAGTTTCGGAAACAAATAAAAAAGTTCATTTGGGCTACCTTTCGAGAGAAATCTCTCCCACTTCCCCAGTATCCTTCCCCATACTAGATATCTAACAAATCTCTATCAATCTTCTACTCTAAGCTGGGAACTTAATCAAAGAGTTTTAAAAAGTACCTGTTCTGTTTTTTCTGCCTCAATCTTGAGCACTGGCTCCTCCACTTCTTCATCATACACACGCTGAATATGAAAGCAAATTCAGTTTTAAAAGATCAAAATATTATTTGAAATAAATTGTAATATAAGAATTCAATATACAGTAACAAAAAGACAAGGATGAGGAAGGAAATGGTTATCAACAATGGCTGGAGCCACTACCAATGGGTCATAGACAAACAGCAAAGAACAATCATCAATTTACACAATTTTAAAAAATGACAAAAAAATATAAAGTAAGTTCAACTTCATGGTTGACTAGAGTAGTAAAAACAGTAAGAAATCAGTTTTTGCATCCTTTTGTTTCACCAGACACACAATGCTGATGGGCAGTGATTAGGTACTCTCTCCAAAGCAACTGAGAATGACAACTGGAATAACTTAAAAACTAAGTAACAAGATCTTTAACATGTAGAGCGATGGATATGGTAAAGTTAAAATTTCTTTTCATCCTGTTGTTTAAAATGCCAATAAATTTTTATTATTCCACATACATGAGAACAGAGAGATAAAATCAACCAATGACTTGCCAGAAGGCTGGGTATATAAATGACCTTTACTGCATGGCCAGGCAAGAATCTCTTTTCCAAGACAAACAGATTACTTTGCCAACTCACTGTGATTTCCTTTTTTTATTAAACTTTTCTTTTAACCACCAAAGTACAGCATAATTAAGGATAGATACTCAACTGGTAAAGTTTATGCAAATATTCCAAAATATAAAAAACTCAAATTTGAGACACTTGAGAGATGATGAAAAAAAAGTCAATAAATATAAGATGATGAAAATGTTCTGGAATTTGTTGTCCATGGTTATAAAACTTTATGAATAAACTAAAAGCCTCTGAACTACATACATTTAAGAAGAATGAATCTCATGGTATATGAATTAACTCCCTTCCTACCCCAACCTAACCCTGGGAATAACCAACTTAAACTTTGAGCACATGCTCCTGTTTCCTAAGGTCCTTAAACACAGACTAATGCACACATTCAGTTTACCTACCCTTCTTGTTTTTAAATAAAAACACACTTATACTATAGATTTATTTGCCCTCTCTTTCACTTAACTTTCTCGTAAACTACATTGTAGGTCAATATATATAGATTTGATTCAAACCTTTCAATTAGTCAAAAGCTTTCCACTGGTGAATATTAATATTTCCCAAGTTTGCTATTGTAAACAAAGCTGCTTTAAACACACACACACACACACACACACACACACACACACTTTCCTAGGCAATAATTATTTCTATAGGCTTCTCAAAATAGCATTGTCAAATAAAAAGACAAAACTTTTCTAATCTTAACAGCATTTCTAGATTACTATGCATGAATGTGTCACAAGTCACTTTCACCACCAGTGTACCCATCTACATATATCCCAAGCCTTTGGCAGCAGTGGATACTGCCCATCTTTTAAAAAATAACCTACCAATCTGATCAAATAACATTGATTTTTAAATATAACCTCTGACTCCAGAATTCTATTTCTTAAATCTTAGTTTCAAGAAAAATATTCCTGACTGCAAACAACCGGATGCTCATGGCATCACAATTTATAGTGGAAAGTCACAAACACCAGAATTACTATGCAATTCCAATCAAATGTTTATAGGATTTCTGTGGAATGAAATAGTAATACAAACTACATTTTGAGGTCTCAAATTTACATGGCAAATTAGAAAGTTAAAGAGAAATATGACAATTATGAATAAAGTTGTGGGGAATTGCTGCATTGTGATGGATTAGAAATCTGTGGTATTTAAGATAATTTTACTAGCATACAGCAGAGAAAACCAGAAAGGCCTCAATTATGTGAAAGCCTGATTTTATAGTCACATAAACACACACATTCATTCACATAAATCAACATGATAATAACAACTACACAATAAAGGTTGTCTATACAAAAGAAAAATGGAATTGCTAATACTATACATATATGTACTCACACATACCCACTCAAGATAGTTTCTCCAGTTATAAAAAATTAAAAGGCTGGGATACAAAAAAGTCCTCACCCAAAATGTTTAGCACTCATGAGAAAAAGGGGGTAGATTGGTATCTTTGAAGCAAAATGGCAAAATATTAAGATCTATTAACCAATGCTAGGTGCTGTATATTCTTAACATTTGTTGTTGTCTGTATTTTTTATATATATTAAATAGTTCATTAAAATCGGATATTGGATAATTGTTAAATAAATTATGATAATCATAGAAGGGAGTAGGAATAAAAATTAAGTTCACAAAAGTCTCAAAGATGTGTTAAAATGTTCATAAGTTAATATTAAAAAAAATCAGGCTGCAAATGCACACACAGTCATCTAGAACAGGTCAAAGTTGAAACAAATAAAAGACTAGAAAGGCTGGGGGTGGTGGCACAGACCTGTCTGAAATCCCAGGATCACAAGTTCAAAGCCAGCCTTGGCAATTTAGAGAGGCTCTAAACAACTCAGGGACACCCTACCTCAAAATAAAAAAATAAAAAGGGCTGGGGATATGGCTCAGTGGTTAAGCACACCAGGGTTTAATCTCCAGTTTAAAAAAAAAAAAAAAACACATCAAAATGCTCAAAGGTTAATTAATCTGGGCTGGTGGAATTATAACGAATCTTCTTTTATGGATTTATCTTCTGTAAGCCTATTGTCTGCATGGAAATGCATTTACAATATACATTTCCATCTGATGAAATTTCAGATAATTTTTCTTTTTCTTACTTTTCTTTCCTATATCTTTCTTTATTGTTTTTTTTTCCTTGATGGTTAAAAAGAACATCTATTTTTATAACAAGTCAAACATGCTATAATGTCACTATAGAGGAAACACAACATTGTAATTAAAACTTTTTCTTATTTATACAAAGATATAAAAGATTTCAGTGATCATAATTAAATTAGCCCAGGGGTGCTTAACCACTGAGCCACATCCCCAGCTTTTTATATTTTATTTAGAGAAAGGGTCTCATAGTTGTTTAGGGCCTTGCTAAGTTGCTAAGGCAGGCTTTGAACTCATAATCCTCCTGCCTCAGGCTCCTGAGCCACTGGGATAATGTAAAATTTTTTTAAGTTATCATTTCAGATTACTTAAATTTCCTACAATTAATTGCTAAAATAATTCTGGATTCTAGACTATGAAGAAAGAATACAGAAAAATATGAATTCAATTTATATGCTGATTTTTTTCACTGCTCCTCTGTGATCAAAATTTTCTTACTCTTAATTCTAACTTTATTTTTATTTTCCCCCATCTGTTTTCCTTTTCTTTCCACATTTTTTACTGGTGTATTATAGTTGTACATAAAGATGGGATTTGTTGTTACATATTTGTACACACAGACAATATAACAACATAATGTGGCCAATATCACTCCCCAGCCCTTCCCCTCTCCCTCCCCCCTCCCACCCTCTATTCCCTTTCCTCTTTTTTCTTGGGGTGTTTGGGATGGAAACCAGGATCTTGTGTGTGCTAGGCCAGTACTTTACCACTGGGCCACATTCAAAGCCCTAATTTTTTTTTTAACCCCTAATTGCTTCATAAAAATCAGAAATTGGGCCAGGCATGATGGCTCATGCCAGGGCTGTAATCCCAGAGGCTCAGGAGGCTGAGACAGGAGGATTGTGAGTTCAAAGCCAGCCTCAGCATTGGTGAGGCACTTAGCAACTCAGTGAGACCCTTCTCTGAATAAAATACAAATTGGGCTGGGGATGTGGCTCAGTGGTTGAGTGCCCCTGAGTTCAATCCCCAGTACCAATAAATAAATAAATAAAATCATAAATTGGTAATAATTTTCAGACAGAAACAGAAAAATTAAATCTTAAAATGAGACTTTAATTAAGATAGAGGTTACTTCAGAATTTAAATACCAAGAACAGCACCAATACCTATTTTTTCCCCCGTCACTAAAACTACCTTACAAGACATAAAAAACACAATGAGTAAAGACCTAAAACTTGGGATCTTTTGAGCACAAGCAGTCTATGCATTTCAAGTACTTAGTACACAGCAAATAATCAATGCCAATTTCCTTCACCCTTCCCAGGCTGAACTCACAGTTTTATGTGCTTTGTGGCCATTTTACAATCAGATAGCCATACCCAGAACTGTTAGATATCTTTGGTATTTCCCCTCTAGGAGATGTTCCTCAACTGGGAAGAGAGAATAAAAGGTGAAGGTAGGACCATGGAAAACTGAAACAACTAGGGATTTTTTTTTTTTTTTAACAGATGCATAGTTTAGGTATTAAGTGTCCACAAGAATGTTTAGAGGTGAAATGATTGGGTTTTAAGAGTTTTAACCTAATCAGTGCATTAATCCCCTCATAGGGATTAACTAGGTGATAACATAATGGTAGGGTATGGCTGGAGGAGGTGGGTCACTGAAGTGTACCTTTGGGGGTGAATATTTTGACATCAGTGTGAGAAGAACTCTTTCTCTGCTTCTTGGTGGCCATGTCCTGACCTACATTCCTCCACCACATTCTCCTGCCTCACCTTGAGCCCAGAGCAATGGATCCAGTCTTCTATGGAATGAGACCTCTGAAAACATAAGCCTCAAAGTAAACTTTCCTTCTCTAATTGTTCTTGTCAGGTCTTTTGGTCACATCAGCAAAAAAGTTAACTAAAACAGATTATACACAGACCTTGGTTCTTTCATTTGTTCATTCATTCAAATATTATGAATATTCAAATATTCATAAGAGTCCCTATGTATCAGGCTTGTGATGAACCCTACTAATATAACATTTAGCAGGGGAGTTCAGCTCGTAAGATACCATCAATAACATTAAAATTAGGATTATTGGAAGTCTGTGATGCTTGAAGAGCTTTTATCCAGGGGATATGCCTAGAACAGAGGGTCAAAGAAGACGTAATAATTGAGCCAAGAAGTGGAACACAGATATCAATCAAAGGACAGAGGCACATGGATGATTGTAAGCCAAGGCCTGATGATAACATGGCACTGGGTACCTTCAAGAAATAAAAGGTTGCAGCATCAAAAGCAAGGGATATCATCATTTAAAATAAGACAGGTCCAGAAGGCAGCCTGTAAGGAAGTTTGGGGCAATAAGGCTCTGAGACATGCATTGGCCTAATTGCTGAGTTTCAGTAACCACATCTACTTCCTCAAAAGAAAGGGTGAAAAGGAGGGGGGGGAAATGACTCCAAAAATAGCATTTATAAATTAACAGGAAGATGACCTGAAAAATTAATTTAGGTTTCATTTTGGAACAGAAAATTTTAATTTTACAAATCTAAAAATTTTAAAACAATGGACTTTAAAAAATTCTCCTTTAAGATAGCTTCTAAAAAAACAGAAGTCATTATAGGCAAATACATGCATGAAACTCCTAAACTGACAGATTAGTGAAACTTTAAGAATTAGAGCTGTTCTTCTGCAGACATTTAAGCATAGTAGAAATAAGGCTACAGAAAATAAACACCATTTTTTTGAAGAAAATAATTGGGTCATCTTTTGATTAGACACCAAAACACTGGCCAGTGTTAATTAGCAAGAATCCTTCAGGATTCCCTCTTGAGCCTTTACTAAAGGTACTAATTTTTCTTGCCCTAGAAAGTCTTGATGGTTCTCGCCCTAGAAAGTCCAGAATGTTTCACAAACTCTAAAGTGTAGTCTGCAAATGCACTGCTGTTTCTAAGGTTAATTAATAAAATGCAGAAACCTATCAGACTCTGAATAAATGTTTCCAATGAACTACCACAAAACGAAATGGTACCACCATTCTAGCCTGAATAGCAATATATAAGTAGTACAAAATATAAGGGTTGGGGGGGAAAAAACACAATAGAAGCCAGATCACTGCCACAGGTATTATCAGCAAATAGACTTTTTTGAAGTTTTATTAAGCAATAGCTGTTCCCTCAACATCATCAGCTGCCTGTCACAAATGCAAAGAACCTCTAACATGTTTTTAGGCATTACAGGAAGGTTAAGAAGCATTTATACTTGATAGTGACACCAAACAGGAATACTGACAGAAGAACGGAGTGGAAGAGGCATAGGACATAACATTAAAGGAATGAAGAGATGGATGGAAAATAGAATCCACAAAAGTAAACAGAAATAATGAACTGTAATCAAGACAAAACAAAAACCACACACACAAAAAAATCCACAAAACCTATACCATGGAAAACTCTGAATCAAAGAAAACTTCAACAGAAAAGAAAAGCTAGAGAAAAAGGGACACCTGAAGACAGTGACTCGGAAAATAAACTTATGAGGGCTGGGGATGTGGCTCAAGCGGTAACGCGCTCGCCAGGTGTGGGGCACTGGGTTGGATCCTCAGCACCACATAAAAGTAAAATAAAGATGTTGTGTCCACTGAAAACTGAAAAATATATATTAAAAAATTCTCTCTCTCTCTCTCTCTCTCGCAAAAAAAAAAAAAAAAAAGTTTAAAAAAAAAGAAAAGAAACTTATGATACTCCTCACCCCTTCTCCCCACAAAAGACTCATCAGGTACCAATCCAGGACTAGGCTGGTATAGGAATGCCAAGTATAAAAAAAAGCTTCTAAATCTATTTCCTTGCTCAGTCTAGAGCTGTAACATTGACTGAAAGAAGTGCTGAGCACCTGATATAGCAAAAAAGGTACACAAAGAAAGTAATGACAATAATTAGAAGGACAAATTCGGCATTATGAAAGTGACTGGGCAGTGTTCACCAGGAAAGTAGAGTCAGCTTCTAGGCTGACTGTTACTACTATTACTATTATTAAGGTTTTGTGTCCAGGGCCTCATGCATGTTAAACAAGTGCTATACCACTGAGCCACATGCTTGGCCCATTAAGCTGACTCTTTTTAGTTGTAGTTGCAGTTTAGTTTAGTTGGACACAATACCTTTATTTTATTTATTTATTTTTATGTGGTGCTGAGGATCGAACCAAGGGCCTTGCACGTGCTAGGCAAGTGCTCAACTGTTGAGCCACAACTCCAGCCCTTATCTGACTCTTTTAGTCAAAGAATGCTCAGAACCAAGCAAGGACATTCAGTGTAGAAAATAACTAGAGGCTGAGCACCTCTAATCCAAAAATCTAAAATCCAAAATTTTTTGAGCACTGTAATGACCCTCAAAAAATTCTGGATTTTAGCACATTTCAGAATAGGGATGCTAACCTGATAGTCTATGCAAATATCCCAAAATCTAGAAAACCCTGAAACCTGAAATACATGTAATCCTAAGCATTCCAGACAAGGAAGTTTGAATGCCATTATATTTCAAACTCATGAGTTTGCCATTAAGAAAAATAGCTGGCAAAGAGATTTCTAATACCTTTATGAAGATCTTTATTCATATATAGTTCCCCAAAAAAGGTTAGAAGTAGCATTTCAACCTGAGCTACTGAAATATGCACAAATACACACTGCATAAGTTGCCTGCATGGCATTACTGGTATTGTTTTAATCCTAATTGAAGGACTTTTATAATCTTGCAATTTTGGAAATCTTTTCTATTGCGTCACATTTAATGATTGCAGGAGATAGTCTATTTTAATAATTATCTTTTCACAAATTAACAATCTCTGAGAAACAGATAAGCTTAGGTAAGCTTCATCTCTTAACAGTCTCTCCTTTACTCCACTTGGCTCCACAGACACCTACATCCTCCTTTTCATTCTAGAATTATACTATTTACCAAGATAAAATTTCTGTCTAAGTTATCTATATTCCTAATATCTGACAGAAACTCAATATATAAACCAAAATCACTTGTGGTTTAGGTGAAATTCAGTAACCTGTTTGTAGCTATACTTACAGAATGTGCCATAATGGACCTTGAGTATCATATAACTTAGCACAACTGTCATCTGCTCTGAAAACTAAAAAAGGATAGAAAGACTAGAAAATAAGGACATTTTATCATTAGATTTCTTTTGAAGATGTGGAAAAAGACCCAAACTTTACTAATAAAAAAAGCAGGCAATAATCCTAAAGAAAGAAGCTTCAGTTACCCATAACCACTGTTCACCAAAGTTTAGGAGGGTATCTAAAATTACAATAGCGCTTGCTCCCCAAAAAGGTATTATTTATAAGTATTATGTAAACAACTCACATTCTCAATGAACTGGGTATTGGACAGCATAAGGAAATCATTGAAGACATTATGCAAGCGACAATCAGTGGCTTTAGTCTCCCGAATTAGTCCATCCACTTGTTTCTTGATTTCATGGGTCCGAGAGATAGTCTGTTGTGAGAATTCCTGTAGAAACTGTAGTAGCTATTTTCAAAATAAACATAGTAGTATCAATATTATGTGCATCTACTCTGTGTGCCAAAACGAAAAAGAACCCACAACCTTTCACTTTTGAGTGTTGAAACATAAAGGAAAGATGCTTTTGAAAGATCTAGAAGCATTAAAAATAAAACATTAAGAAAGCTCATCAAAGAAGTGAGCCAATGGACACTTGCTATCCCATTTCTGGAGGAATTTTAAAGTCCCGTTTGGTTGTCATTCTACAGGGATCACTGATGAAGCATAACAAAACACTCAATCCAAAAATCCTATTCATGTGGGACTCTGGAATTACAACTGACCTTTCTGGGTCCCAAGACTTAAGGATGTCACTCAAGGATATTCATATAGTGGCTTGTCTCTTGCCACTCAGTCCAGATCTCAACCCAGAATAAGGCCATAGCAATCCCCCAGCATCGCAGAAACGCATCTGCCTAATTGGAAGCAAATGCGGGCACCGCCAGGAGCCCAATGAAGGAAGACAAATCCTCATCTACGCTTTAGTCCGAATTCTGGATGGGTTGAGCCCACTGATTTGCCCTTCTCCTTCGGACCTGGGGATTGTCATGGTTGGGTTTTCAAGGGCAAGGAGCAGAGAGCAGGCAGCGGGACAGCCTAGGTGCAGAGGAACAGGGACTCCAGTTCCCCGGCCTGTGCTTCACCCAGTGCGGCCCGCCTTCCCCTCCCGTCCCCAGGGCCCGCCTCTCACTCCCGCATCAGCGGCCAGCGACCAGCTCTGGCTGCTCCTGCGGATCTCCTCCACCGACCAGGGCCGCTCCCACACGGGCTCGGAGGTCGGAGCCCGCTCCTGGTCTGGGGTCGTCCGGTTCATCTGTAGCAGGAAGGACGAGAAAAGAGGCTGAGCCTGGCGGTAGAGGCCACCCCAGGGCAGCCCTACCCGGACCTGCCGCCCTCACCATCTCGGCCCGCGTCTCTGCGGGCTCCACAGGGGCAATGCCAGCACTGGTGGAGAACCTCAGAGTTCCGGAATCGAACCCCTGCAGCGCGACCCAGAAGGGGTGGAGGTGGATCACGTGACTGTGTGTCACATGACAGGGCCCACACGTGAGCGGATGTGCGACGCAGCCGGAAGGAAGCTGGGAGGGGGGTTCCAAGGAAAATTAGGCAGGCTCCATTAGGCAAAAGCGGAGATACTGAGGGTTGGGTGGACGCCAGGGGGCGCAAAAGAGATGGGGCTGGAGCCCTCTAGTGGCGGCCAAGATCAGGGCATCATTCCTGCTGCCAGCCTGGCAGGTGGAGAGGAGGGGTCCCAAGGAAGCTTGTGGAGCAACCAGCCTGGGGATTTTAAATGCTGAGTGATGTAGATGCAGGAGAAAACTTCAGTAATAGAGCTGTGCCTGTTCACTTGCTGCAAATCCACTGTCTGTGTGATGAACCCAGCCTAATTCCATCTTAAGATCGGAGCCATCTCATCAAAAAGTCATAAAAAAATCATTTCTGTTTTCTGTAAAATACTAGGATTTCTATTTGGCCTGGCCATATTTTTTTTTTTGCCTGGCCATATTTTGATGTTTTAAACTTGCTTGGAATTCCTGCCAGTGCCTGGCTTTCCCTGACCGGATAACAACCCTCTCTAAAACCTTAGTGGCACCTCATAAATCCTGGCTCCCCCTGAACCAATAACAACTCCCTCTGAAACCTCAGCAGTGTCTCATAAATTCTGATGTTGAGATCTGAATCTATTCCCTACCTTGAAATGTTAAGCCACGTAGATCATTAACCTGCTGTCTGCCTTTGTATTAGGCTTGTCAGAATCCTGTTAGCTATAAGTTCCCAAGACAGTGCCCCCCACCCCGCCTTTATAACTTTTTGTGTTATAAACCTTTTTCCTGGAGACCTGATCTCTAGCCTGGCTTAGGAAGAGACTGCCACTGGCCAGCTTTCTTTGTGTACCCAATATAGCTTGCTTTGATTTAAAATTGGAGTCCGTGGTCTTTTCTTTGCGGTGTGGCTCAACATATGATGGGTCTGGCATCCTTGCACTAAGTAAATGAAGAATCACTGGTCTACGTGGGCATCATCATGCTTCTGATGACATTCTCAGTTTCAGCTCATTCTTTTGGTGTCTGCTTTATTCTTGGCATTGCCTTAAGACTCAAGGCCACATTTATGATAGGCAAAAATCCCCTTTTAAACCATCCTTCAGTTACCAAGCTCCCTACTAGCACTCATTGAGCCAGCTATTCGATTCCCACACTTATTTGAATTTTCCTCTGCTGAGTTGTTGTTGAGCCAGACTAACTTACTTTTTAAAATAAATCTCAACTTCCGGAGCTGGGTATGTAGTTCAAGGGCAGAGCAATTTTGCCTAGTGTGCAAGGCTTAGGGTTTGATCCCTACAACAGAAAACAACAAAATAAGCATCACAAAGCAAACCAAAAACTAATTTTGTTTGTGTGTGCCCAAGGGTAGGTTATTTAACTTCTTTGAGTTTTCCTTCTCAGATTATTGAAATTGTACAGATAGATATTCTGCAGGGGTGGGATGATGTTTGTAAAACAACTAGCATTGTGCCTGCTATTTAGTGAGCATTCACCCTCAATCTTATCATTTCCCCATACAGTCCAATGCTTGGACTTTCTTTTGTGGTAACCTCAGCCTTTACCTTGTTGAGGACTTCCCAGATTGCCCCAAATGCAATTTAAGTGACTTAAGTTATTTGCTATATGTTTATACAATATTTCTCCTAAAGTATCTCATTTAAATCTGCATGTTTAGAATGGCTCCACTTACTTTAATGCTCTGCTGTTGTTGTTTGGATTCTTTAAAATTTTTTGACCAAAGGACCCACACACACATA
The DNA here is from genome assembly GCF_021218885.2 of Marmota monax. Lineage (NCBI taxonomy): Eukaryota > Metazoa > Chordata > Mammalia > Rodentia > Sciuridae > Marmota > Marmota monax. The sequence continues at coordinate 2,654,775 of NW_026692713.1, read as the reverse complement.
TTTTCATTTTGCACTGAGCACCACAAATTATGCAGATGATATTAAGTGGGAATGGGGTTATTTGGGCTATCTTCCCTGGGTGAACCTAGGATGAAAAGTACTGAGGGATGGAATCACAAGCTATGGTCCCTGGGACTGCTAGCTTTCTGAAAGCCAGACCTAGTAGGAGGCCAGACTTAGCAGGGAGCTACCATAACCCCAGTCCCATGGCTTTCTTTCAGTGTCTAGAGCATGTACAACAGGAAAGAAAATGTGGGGTCTTTCCAGAGGCTGTCCCAGGCACCAAATCAATGCTGTCTCATGGAATCAAGTACTAAGATTATACACCAGCTACTTCTGGATTCTAATTAATCACATAACTAATCAGTCATTGTATTAGGAATGTCAAGGGAGAAAAAGAAATAGAACCTTGTCACTTATCAGGGACGATCTTTCAAAATATTTTTCTTGATACATCTTAAATCTCTAAATTATACTTTTTTTAAAATCTCATCTCAGGGCTGGGGGTATAGCTCAGTGATAGAACATTTCCCTAAGATTCGCCTAGTTTAGTCCCCTGCACCACACACACACACCACTCCCACACACACACACCCTGTCCCTCTTTCAGATTTTTTCTTTTGGGGTGGGGGTACTGGAGACTAGACTCAGAGGCACTCAACCACTGAGCCACATCCCCAGCCCTATTTTGTATTTTATTTAGAGACAGGGTCTCACTGAGTTGCTAAGTGCCTCACCTATACTGAGGCTGGCTTTGAACTTGCTGTTCTCCTGTCTCAGCCTCCCCAGCTGCTGAGATTACAGGCATGTGCCACTGTGCCTGGATCTTTCAGAATATTTTTGTTTTCAGGAGAGTAGAGAATATCAGACAAGGACTCATGACGTCAGGAGGAAGAGATAAAGCTAAACAGATAGGGAGATGGCTCCTGGGTAACTTTTGGGCAGTACAACACAAACTGCACCTGCAGGTATTTGCTAGGACACTTACAAAAAGTCTATTTTTAAATCATGACCTACGTGACTGGGGTCCATGGCTCTCCAAGAAGGAAATATGCCTGATTGGTATTTTGATTGGAGTAAAGGCTGCATGAATACACTAAATGTGTTACCCAGAATTGTGCAAGGGGGCTTCTTTAAACCTATAGATCTATATAAACCCCTAGACAATAGCCACTCTTGGGTATCCCTGTCTTGGAACCCCACCCTCTTTAGGATCTCTGCTTTCTTTCTAATACTCTAATAAATCCTGTTACTTTGTTCCCACCCTGTATCCATAGATTTTATTCTTCAACTTCATGAAACAAAGAACACAACTCCACACTTTGTGCTACAGGTTTTCCCCCTCAAACAACAGTACAGATGCCAACAGGAAATCTCCTCTCTGCCTTGGCTGTAAATCTCAAGTCCTTTGTCAATAGATCTACATAAAGGTCACATGTTGGAAACGTGATGTTTTTAAAAGAGATGCACTTCCTTTTGTAAACTGGGTTTGACCCCAAAGGCTTTATTGTTTTTTTTTGTTTTTTGTTTTTTTTTCGGTGCTGAGGATTTAACCCAGGGGTACTTTACCACTGAGCTAAATCCCAAACCCTTTTTTTATTTTGAGAATGGGTCTAAGTTGTTTAGGGCCTTGCTGAGTTACTGAGACTGGCCTCAAACTTGTGATCCTCCTGTCTCAGTCTCCTGAGTGGATGGGATTACAAGCATGCTTCAGCACTCAACACAAGGTTTCTTAAAAGAAAATTTATGTATTGAGTATGAGACATTATTTTAGGAATTTTTCTCTGTTGAATATAGGAAAAGGATATAATTTCCTAAATGCCTATGCTTCTAAGCCTTGGAGAGGGATCTTTATAATCCCTATGACAATATGGAGTGAAAAAATATTTATGTATTTCTCTCTCTCCCCCCACCCCCTTTCCCTCTTTCTCTCAAATACACACACACACACACACACACACATACACACCCCAAATATATGTATACATTTGGTATATCTTACTTTCTTTTATTTCTTTCTTGTTCCGTGTGCTTAAATCATCTTTATCTCTTCTCTTTCTTATTTTCTTGGGCACTTGGGCCCAACTTCCCATCTTTTTAGTTTTTGTCTCTTCCTGTTTTGTGGCTACATATGGACCAGAAAAATAATTATAAAAAATGATGTGTTGTTTTGCTCAGTGCAAATGTGTTAGCCTTTTTTTATAGCAAAAGCCAGTGGGTAAAAACTTTTCCATTCCTTCACTATAGAAAACAAAACAAAAAAGTCTAACACCCTGCCTAAACTAATAACTGTTTTAAAAAGACTTCCTATTGAATTATAATGTGCCTATTAAAAAACAAATATTTTAACCGCATAAATCAATAAATTTTCATAAGTGGGACATGGCCATAAAACCAGCACTCAGATCAGAAAAAAGGATGTTACTGATTCCCCAGGAGGCCTCTTCTGCCTCCATCCAGTCTCAGCCTTCTTCTCACCCAAGGGTAACTATTGCCCAGAACTCCAATATCACAGGTTAATTTGTGTGTTTCAGAAATGGAATTAAATGTCCTAAATTTGGTTCCCTTAGGAACTGACCCAGAGACAAGGACTTTCTTTCAGGTCATTTATTTGAGAGGTACAGGGAACACTGGGTAGGGCAGGAGGTAGAAGTGAGCCAGAGAAAGGAAGGCAGCAGCCATTTAGGGTGTATTATGAAGCTAACTACCACCAGGGTGACTAGGGGTGACTCCTACAGGGAAACTCTGGAAAGTACAAAATGTGCTTTTTGGAATTATCCTGCTCCAAGAGAAAGAACTGGGCTGTTTACATACCACACCATGAGTTGTCCCATGACGTCCTTTTCTCTGTTGCGCCATCACACCCAAGATCCTGTTCTACACTTAACTGTCATGCCTTTTCAGTTTCTTTTAATCTGAGATGGTTCTTCAATGTTTATTTTTTCATGACCTTGAATACTTTTGAAAAGCCTTGCTCAGTTAATTTGTAGAATGCCATATTCTTCAAAATTTGGATTTGTCTTCATTACTGCTTTAAGGTAAAGAAACTAAGGCACAGAGCAGGTATTTTGGGTAAGGTCACAGCGCACATTATAAGTAATAGAGGAAGGACTTGAATCCAGGTCATCTGGCTCCATAGAGCTGGTTTTTAATCACTAATCTATGGCAGAGTCTTAAGATATTTAACTGAATTATTTTGCTACAAAGTAGTAGAAGCTTCTCTTATCTGGAAGAGCTCTTAATGGAATGTGTATGTATACATACATGAATTTCTTAGAAGTTAAATTATTAAGTTGATAAGTTTTATTTTTAAATTGAGAGGCATCTGTTAAGAATCCCAATAGTGCACAATTATATATTAAATAGTTTACAGACTAATCATGACCTCTATTACTGTAAAACAGTAGTCAACCAACTAATAAATGATTGAGTGATCTAAATTCACAGTATAGAGTGGTTAATAATGCTACAAAGGTAGCTTATTTAAAATTGATGCTTAATATAATTTTGGTAAAAATGATTTATCACTTTTCTATAAAACATGGGAGAAATTTAACCAATCAACATACAACTGTCACCACATGAAAAGCTACTTCATTAAACGTGGAGTCTAAGAACATACAAATATTTCTTTTAGCATGTCTACAGTAATTGCCTATGCCTTTCTATTTAACTGCTTTTAAAAATTCCACATGCTATATTGTTACCTTCTGTCCCAGTTACAGTACAATGACAGGTAGGAAGAGCATTGGTTAAACTTTCGTATATTGTTAGCAGTTTTCTGCTGTCTCTTCTTTCCAATCAGAGATTTGTGGACGTGAGGGATCACACCACTCCAGCTGTGATAGTCTTGATAAGAGACTCCATCTCTCATCACCACGGATTACAAGCTGCAAGTGATGCAAAGTGATAACACTTTTCTTTCAGGTTCTCAGAAGCATGACCTGCCAGCTTCTTCACCTCTGCAGTGAGGTATTCCAGAATCGGAGCACTGGGCTTAGCAGCAGTAGTACCCATACCTCTGTGGCTTGTGGGGCAAGTCCCAAGTGTCTGTGGACATGGCCCACAGGAAGCCATAGTCCTGCTCTCTGAGCAAGACATTGCCTTGAACTTGACCTTCCCTCTATCCTTTCCAGTTTTGCCTCCAGCCATGGTCTCAGCCACCTCTGCCTCTGCTTGATTGCACGACCACCCGCTGCTTCCACTTACCATGCAGCATGGAGCGGCTCCTTCATATAACTTAACAAATCGTTATTTTAAAAAAACACCAGCCTGCTACATGTTAAAAACTACAGAAGTTTAACTTATGGAAAGAACATACCTCTTTGTTTCTGAACGTTCTCATATTAGTGACTGTTTCACAGGGCTGCATACAATTAATGAGGCACTATGTGCAAAACACTCAGAAATCCTTGGCACATTGAAAGCACTCAAGAAATGTGTGCACCCTCAGCACAGGAAAAGCCAAATTAAAAAAAAAAAAAACCCATAGAGAACATTATTCTCAGTGCAGAGATCAGGAACAAGACAATGATGCCCACTTTCACCACTTCTATTAATTTAGCTGGAGCAATTAGGCTAAAAGAAGAACAATTAGAAAAAGAAGCAAAATGCATCCAAATTGGAGTGATGTGACCTCATTTGTAGAAAAATCCTAAAGATTTTTTCCATAAAATAATTGTCAGAAGTAATCATTGGATTCTTTAAAGTTGCAGGATACAAAACCAATATACAAAAGTCAGTTGAGTTTCAGTGGGGCATGGTGACACATGCCTGTAATCCAAGAGAATTGAGAGACTGAGGTAGGAGGATCGAAAGTTGGAGGCCAGCCCCCACAACTTAGTGCGGCCATAAGCAACTTATTGAGACCCTATCTCAAAATTTAAAAAAATAAAAATAAAAAGAGCTGCAGATGTAACTCAGTGGTAAAGCCCTCTGAGTTCAATCATCAGTAACAAAAAAAGGGTGTGAGGGGGGGAAATCTGTTGAGTTTCAATACACTACCAGTGAACATTCTGAAAATGAAATTTAAAAAATAATTCAATGTACAATAACAACATCAAAAGTAATAAAAGACATAGGAATAAACTTAATGAGGTAAAAGAATTGTATTTTCAAAACAACAAAACACTGATAAAAGAACTTAAAGAAGACATACATAAGTGGAAACATCTTTGTTCATGTATTGGAAGATTTACTATAGTTATAATGATAATACTACCCAGAGTATTCTATGAATTCAATACCATCCCTACTAAAATTCCAACAACTTTTGGGGTTTTTGCAGAAATACAAAAACCACTCTAAAATTCATATGAAATTTCAAGGGATTCTCAAAAACCAAAATAATTTTTGAAAAACAACCAATTTGGGGGACTCAAGTATCCTGATTTCAAAACTTATGACAAAGCTACAAAAAAATCAAAATAGTGTTGTATTGGTATAAGAGAGCAGTAGAATAGATTAGAAATTCCAAAAATAAAATCTCACATATTTATAGTCAAATGAGAAGGGTTTAAAAAATGATTCAACAAGGAAAGGATAGTCTTTGCTACAAATGGTGTTGTAGATTCTGAACATTGACATGCTAAAGAATAAAACTGCAGCCTTACTTTATACCATATACAAAAATTATCTCAAAATGAATCAAATGCATAAATATAAGACCTAAAATTATAAAACTCTTAGAAGAAAACGTAGTAGAAATGGTTCATGACATTGAATTTGGCAATGATTTCTTGGATACAATACCCAAAGCATAGGCAAAAAGAAGAAAAATAAAGTTGGTCTTCCTCAAAATTAAAAATCTTTGTTCCTCAAAGTACATCATCCACAGACTGAAGACATTCCAAGGAATGGAAAAGAGTACTTCCAAATGATATATCTGATAAGGGATTAATATCTGTAATATATAAAAAACACGTGCAACTCAAAAATACAAAGTGAAACAACCCAATTTAAAAACAAGCAAAGGAGTTAAATGTACATTTCTCCAAAAAAAAGGATCTAAGGATGGACAATAAACACATGAAAAGATTTTCAACACCAGGAAATGTAAATCAAAATCACAAGATACCCATCCCAATAGCTGTTACTGAAAAGAAAAAATACTAACTAAGCAAAAAATAAAGTATTGGTGATGTGGAAAAATTAGAACCTTTGCGCACTGTTGGTGGGAATATAAAACAGAACAGTCAATGTGGAAGACAGTATGGTGGTTCCTTGGAAGTTAAACATGAAATTACCATACAGCCCAGTAATTTCATTATTATGTTTATACCTAAGAGTATTGGAAACAGGAACTACAGCAGATATGTGTACATCAACATTCATATCAACATTATTCACAATAGTCAAGAGGTAAAAACAACCCAAATTTCCATCAGTGGATGAATGGATGAACAAACTATGGTATATGCATAAATGGAATGCTATTCAGTCTTAAAAAGAGGAATTCTGAAACATGCTACAACACAGGTGAAACAAGGATGTTACATTAAATGAAATAAGACATTCATAGAACAAATACTGCATGATTCCACTTACATGAAGGAATAGTTACATTCACAGAGACAGAAATTAGGAGTTGGAGGAGAGTTTAACAGGGAGTTATTGTTTAATGGACACAGAATTTCATCTGGGGAAAATAAAAAGAAAGTTTTGGAAATGAAAGGTAGTAATGATAGCAAAATAATGAAAATGTACTTACAGTCATGCAGGTTGGCCTTAAACTTGCAGTCCTCCTGCCCCAGCCTCCCGAGTAGCTGGGATTACAAGTTTGAGCCACTACATCTAGCTTTAGAACATCTTTTGAGGGGTTTTGTTTTGTTTTGCTTTTAATACAGGGTTGCTAAGAGCCAAGTATATGATGCATGGCATTTTTGGTCGAAAGGTGACTCCAGCTAGCCATTGAGATGATATGATTATGTTAAGATTTGCATTCATATGGATATTGGACTCCTGCTGTTCACTTAGGCCAGACTCCTGGAGAGTTCCCATTGGTTGGGGAAGTACAGTAGGAGGGAGTTCCGGGGGAGGGGCGCTCTCTGCAGGTCCGGGAGGAGGCCGCGTGGGTGGATCGAAAATCTTCCCGGGCGCCTACCGTGGGTGGATCGAAAATCTTCCCGGGCGCCTACCGGACATTGGCAGCAGTTTCAAAAAATAATAAAGTTTGTTCCTGCTTGAGTGGCTCGTGATTTTGTGCCCAGCCAGACTGCGGCAACTGGCGGCCCGTACGGGGAACGCCTGAAGCTTGGAGGTGAGTAAAATTGCTCGCCCCTGAGGGAAGGCAACAAAATGGGTGACCATTTCAAAAAACAATGTGTTCTCGTTTTGATTTATCTTGTTTTTGTTTCAAGCTGCCTATCCCTAGAATTTTCTCAGGCAAACTGGGAAAAATGGTTGGCTCAAGGTTTGAAGTTGTTCGGCCCTGAGAAAGAGAAAATTGATACAACTATTCTTTGTTCGGTTTTTGTTTCATTCTGTTTTGGTTTTGTTTTATGCTATCTTATTGGGTTGCGTTACCTTTATAGTAGATTAGAAACTAGTAAAAAACAAACCGAAAGACTGTTAAGTAAATTGTTAGAGGTCCAGACTATGGTAGAAAACATGTTAGGTCAAGCGAAAGAGAAGGTCTCTCAAGCTAGTCAGACAGAGGAAGATTTGAAGAAAGAAAGCTTAGAGGAAAAACAACCATCAAGCGGGGAATTACAACAGGAAGCTGCTACTAACCCCGTTCTATCACCAGAGGGCGTAATTCAACCAACAGCTCCATCTACAGCTGAGCGACCCTCAACTCCCGTAGTTGATGGACGGAATCCTGAGGCAGGACCACAAAGATTAGCATGCCCTGTACTTGAGCAGGCAGGAGGGCAATGAATTCACCGTGCTTTAGATTTCAAAACAGTGAAGCAATTAAAGGAGGCTGTAACAACCTACGGGCCACAAGCACCCTTCACTGTGAGCATGGTCGAATCCATTACCAACTTAGACATGACGCCAGCAGATTGGGCTAACATGTGTCGATCTGTGCTAAATGGAGGACAATATTTGTTATGGAAGGTTGCCAATGAGGAATTTTGCATGGAGATAGCTAGGCGAAATGCAGCAGCTGGTTACCCTCAAAGAAATCTAGATATGTTATTAGGAAAAGGACCTTATGAGGGTCAACGGCAACAAATTGAATATGATTCTGGCGTATACACACAAATTGCTGCAGACGCAGTTAGGGCATGGAAAACTTTACAGGGGCATGGAGATTTACAAGGACAATTATCTAAGGTAATATAAGGAGCTAATGAACCTTATGCTGAATTTGTAGATAGGCTTATTCAGACAGCTTCTAGAATATTTGGAGATACAGAACAGGCAATGCCATTTATAAAACAACTGGCTTATGACCAAGCAAATCGTTGCTGCAGAGAGGTCATCAGACCATGGAAACATGAAGATTTAAACACATATATTAAATTATGTAGAGACATTAATGGACAAGGGCAAGTCTTAGCAGCAGTACAACAGGCTTTAGATGCCAGGCCAAAAACATGCTATAATTGTGATCAAACAGGACATTTTAAAAGGAGTTGCCCAATAGGAGGAGGGTTTAACAAGGCTAGGTATCAAAGGAATAGAATACCGGGTATTTGCCCACGATGCCGTAGAGGGAAACATTGGGCTAATGAATGCCGTTCTCAAACCACCATAGAGGGTATTCCGTTATCAAAAAACAGACAAGGACCAAGTGTTTACCCACGATATCGTGGAGAAAGACATCAGGCTCCATTGCCAAAAAACGGACTGGAGGGCCCAATGCTCCGGGGCCCAAAACCACAAATATACGGGGCAATGGAGGAACCCAGCAGCACCATCAAGGTAGTGCCCAGGACGCATTATCCATTAAATCCCTCATCAGACAAACTAGAGGAAGCGCAGGGTTGGACATCTGCGCCTCTGCCAGAGCAGTACTGACTCCAGAGATGAGAGTTCAAGTCATTCCCACAGGAGTAAAAGGACCTCTTCCCCAAGGAACAGTAGGCTTATTATTGGGACGCAGTTCTTCAACACTAAAAGGACTTATGATAAGTCCTGGGGTAATTGATCCCGATTATGAGGGTGAAATAAAAATTATAGCTAGTTCTCCAAGAGGTATATCAGTAATTTCACCAGGAGATAGAATAGCACAGTTATTAATAATACCCAGCCTACATGATAAATTTTCCAGTCGTACTGTAGAAAGAGGTTCCAAGGGATTAGGCTCCACAGGTGTAGATTGGGCTATGCTGTCTTTAAATCTAGATTCTCGCCCCATGCTAAAACTAAATATTCAAGGACATGACTTTAATGGGCTACTTGATACAGGTGCAGACCTTAGCATCATATCTCATCAAGAATGGCCAAAACATTGGCCATTACAACAAGCCACTCAAACGCTTCGAGGCCTAGGAGTGGCAACTAATCCCCATAGAAGTGCAATGGTATTAGATTGGAAGGATCCTGAAGGATGTGAAGGAACTATACAGCCCTATGTATTGGATCATCTTCCTATAAATTTATGGGGACGAGATGTCCTAGATCAATTAGGTTTGACATTAACAAATAACATCAATCCTAATGCGCCCACTACTAGGGCTAGACAAGGCTTTAGGAAAGAAGAAAGATTAAGAAAACAAGAACAAGGTATGACAGCACCAATTCAAATAGATCAAGAAACAAATAGACATGGATTGGGTTTTCAGAAAGGGCCACTGAGACAATCAAAATTACTTGGAGATCAGAAAGACCAGTGTGGGTTCCTCAGTGGCCCCTGACTAAAGAAAAGATACAAATAGCCCATGACCTGGTCAAACAACAATTAGCGGAGGGACATATACAACCTTCCGTATCTCCCCATAATACTCCCATTTTTGTCATTAAAAAGAAATCTGGTAAATGGAGATTATTGCAAGATTTAAGAGCCATTAATAATGAGATGGTTATTATGGGACCTGCTCAATCAGGGATTCCCCAATTGTCTGCTTTACCAAAAACCTGGTATGTTTTAGCTATAGATATTAAAGATTGTTTTTTTTCAATTCCAATTCATCCCGAAGATAGTCCACATTTTGCATTTACTATCCCTTCACTAAATCATGAAGGTCCTGATCAGAGATATGAATGGAAAGTACTCCCTCAAGGGATGGCTAATAGTCCAACTATGTGTCAAATTTATGTTAACAAAGCAATCCAGCCACTTAGAAATCAAAATCCTGAACTACAAATATTTCACTATATGGATGATGTGTTATTGGCACATAAAGATAAAAACACACTGCTAGAATGTTATGCCACACTTACAAATTTATTAAAAAATTATAATCTAGAGATAGCAATAGATAAAGTACAATTAAATCTTCCAATTAATTATTTAGGGGTTTTATTATCCTCAACCATGGTCCGTCCACCCAAAATTCAAATACGAGTAGATCAACTCAAATCACTTAACGACTTTCAAAAGTTATTAGGAGACATAAATTGGATAAGGCCTTATCTAGGCATACCAACAGGAGAGTTGGGACCTTTATTTGATATTCTAAAAGGTCCATCAGATCCAAATTCACCCCGAATGTTGACGCCTGAAGCAAGAAAGGCATTAAAAATCATTGAAACATATATGGAAAATATGCATTTGGATAGAATTGATATAAGTTTGCCTTTATTATTTATTGTACTGCCAACAAAAAATATTCCTACAGGAGTATTCTGGCAAGAAGGTCCATTATTGTGGATACATTTATCTTATTCTCCTAACACTATTCTTACTAGATATCCTGAGGCTGTAGGACAATTAATACTCAAAGGAAAAAAAAGCAGCCAAGGGAGTGTTTGGGATTTCTCCCAATAAAATTATTACTCCATATACTATGGATCAAATTGATGAGTTAGCTAATGAGTTAAATACTTGGGCAATAATCATGTGTAAATCTAATGTTTCATTTGATAACCACTTACCATCTAATCCTTTATTGTCTTTTTGGTCATTGCATCCTGTAATTTTTCCAAAAATGACAAGAAAAACACCTATCATGAATGCTCCAAATATATTCACTGATGGGTCAAATAATGGTACAGCAGCAGTAGTTACCCCTGATAAAACTTTTACATTTTTAGTACCCAAACAATCAGCTCAAAAGGTAGAGCTTAATGCAGTATTACAAGCTTTTATGATGTTTAAAGATTCTGTATTTAATTTATTTTCTGATAGTCAGTATGTAGTTAATGCTATAGTATCTCTTGAAGATGCTGGTAGGATTTCCCCTTCTTCTACTGTTTTCTCTTTGTTTTCCACTATACAAAGTCTAATCTGGGACAGAAAAGATCCATTCTTTATAGGACATATCAGGGCACATACAGGATTGCCTGGAGCCCTTAGTTTGGGCAATGAGTTAGCAGATAAATCTACACATGACATACATATTTTCTCCACAATAGAAGAAGCTATAAATTTTCATAAAAGGTTCCATGTCAATGCTAATACTTTACAAAAGCATTTTAAAATAACTAAAGAACAAGCCTGACATATAATAAAACAATGTCAAAATTGTGTGACATTTTTACCACAAGTTAATCTTGGAGTCAATCCTAGAGGATTGATACCTAACCATATTTGGCAGATGGACATCACACACTTGCCAGAATTTGGAAAATTAAAATATTTACATGTTACAGTTGATACTTCTTCCGGATTTCTGATGGGCTCCCTTCATGCTGGAGAAAAAACTAAAGATGTTATAGCTCATTGCTTACAAAATTTTGCCACTATGGGCGTTCCAAAACAGTTAAAAACCGATAATGGTCCTGGTTATGCGTCCACCTCTTTTAAACAATTTTGCTCATCATTTGGCATTACTCACATAACAGGAATTCCATACAATCCACAAGGACAAGGCATAGTTGAAAGAGCTCATCAAACTATTAAAATGTACTTATTAAAACAAAAGGAGGAAATTGGAAAGGGGTATATATCCCCCAAAGATAAACTTAAAATAACCCTTTTTACTCTAAACTTTTTAAATTTGGATTCATCAGGGCTTAGTGCTGCGGAAAGACATTTGTATCCAAAAAATGTACATAAGCCTAAGGTACTTTGGAAAGATATTCTAACAGGACAATGGAAAGGTCCTGACCCAGTGATAGTCTGGAGTCGGGGCTCTGTTTGTGTTTTTCCACAGGAAGAACAGCAGCCGATTTGGATTCCAGAGAGACTAACTAAAACAATTTCTACAGACCAAAAGGAAGATGATTCGACTCAAATCCATAACAGCTGATATCCAGATCTCCAGCTTGGCTATTCTTACATCTGCGACAGTGATTAACCAGGATGCTTTTTTCAATATCTATTTTATTATTGCTTTTTCCCACATCATAAAGTTCTATTTTATTTTTGAGCTCATACAGACCTAGGTTAATGTTTTTTCTGATCAGTTTTATTTTTTGACTGTGGAGTTTTTGAACATTGCAATGGAGATTTCACCTAGGTAAAGCTGCAAGGCCTTTACTATTGTCTTATGTGTTATATGTTACGTGTGCACACTTCTGTTTTCTGTTGTATGTCTGTATGTGCGTATGTCCATATATCACATATGAGGAGCGCTCATGCACATGGATCCAAAAATTTTTTTTTTATTATTCACGTGATTTTAATAGTTTAATTTAATTTGGGTAAACAGCTGTTGAGGATTGTTTTAATATATGAACAAATAGAAGGTTAACAGATCTGTTTGTTTATTTTCACCTTTCCTTTTCATTATATTTAATAATTCTGTTCAGGATAATGTAAATTGTTCTAAATATTGTTTTCTTAGTACCTGTTGAAATGTTACATATTTTTTTTTAGCATCATTGTCAAAATTCCTATTTTCATCCCAGTGCCGGTGAAGACAAAGATAAAACCAAACTACAACTTCTTCGAGAGTTATCACAACAAACCGTGTAAACTGATACATCAATGATTTATAACTCAACAAGTAATGCTCAATCAATGAGTCGATTTATTTTGGAAGGATATGGACATATTGATAGATTCCTCTGCTTTGAACTGCTTACAAAACTTGCCTGGACTATGTATCACTTGTATGCTTTATTTTGGGAGGATATGGACATATTGATAGATTCCTCTGCTTTAAACTGCTTACAGAACTTGCCTGGACTATGTATCACTTGTATGCTTTGTGATCTATTTGTTGATGCAGCGAATTATGGTAGTGCTAGCGTATCTTTGCTGATGTGTCACCAGTGATGCAATTTTTCCTAGGAGCCATTAATTGACTTGGTGTCATGACATTTCTGTATCCTCCTCCCTTCTACTAGTGATGGTCTAATTTTGGGGGCCAACAGAGGTGAGGTAAAGAACCTCACCCCCCCACCGGCACCAAGGCCAAATTTGGGGGCCAACAGAGGTGAGGCAAAGAACCTCACCCCCCCACTGGTACATAGGCCTATCCACAAGTATGGCTATATGCTGGACCGGTAGTCAGTGACGGGTATGATCCAATTACAGTGGTATCAACCTAAGACAGGAGGCTGACGCCTAAAAGTCAGTTTTCCGATGACGGATAAGAACCATATGTTGAATTGGACAAACCTAACAGGCACGGTCCCTAGCCAGATTGCTTGTTACTTAAACAGAAGGGGGAAAATGCTAAGAGCCAAGTATTTTTGGTCGAAAGGTGACTCCAGCTAGCCATTGAGATGATATGATTATGTTAAGATTTGCATTCATATGGATATTGGACTCCTGCTGTTCACCTAGGCCGGCTACGGGACTCCTGGAGAGTTCCCATTGGTTGGGGAAGTACAGTAGGAGGGAGTTCCGGGGGAGAGGCACTCTCTGCGGTCCGGGAGGAGGCCGCGTGGGTGGATCGAAAATCTTCCCGGGCGCCTACCGGACATTGGCGGCAGTTTCAAAAAATAATAAAGTTTGTTCCTGCTTGAGTGGCTCGTGATTTTATGCCCAGCCAGACTGCGGCACAGGGTCTCACTCAGGCTGGTCTCAAACTCCTGGGTTCAAGTAAACCTCCTTCCTCAGCCTCCTCAATAACTGAGACCAGCTGCATGTCTTTAATTGAGTGCTCACCACATCCCAAAGCCAGACTAGCAAGGTATTTATATAGTACAGCTAAGATGCATGGTATCAATACAGCCCTGGATGCATGTATCTAGAAAATTACTCTATGTAATTACTCTGAGTCACCTTAGGATAACTCTAAACTCACAAAATTCCTTTCCATAATGGACATTTCAATGATTTTTTTCTATGCCAGGGATCAAACCTCAGGACTATGAACATGCTAGGCAAGCACTCTATGCCTGAGCTACATCCCTTACCCTACTTTTGTTTTTTTTTAAAGGGTTTAATTCCAGTGTACTGAGAAGTCTGGGATTTCTCCTTTCAGCACTCTACTACTTGCCTAGCCTACTCTGAGCCATGGGATTCCAACCTCTACAAACTAGGATATGTTGGTCATTCTTCCCCTGATTTCCAGTTGGGTTTGGCCAATGGAGGTAGCAGGAAGAGATGATGTCAAAGGAAAGAGCCCTGGGCCTTGATTTTCCTGGTTTATTCCCTGACAGCCACAGTTTCAGCAATAACAAGATTCCTTGTCTTACTCTGTTTTGTGGTAATATTACAGAATGTCGGAGACTGAGTAACTTATAATAAGCAGAAATTTATTGGGTTCATGGTTCTGGAAACTGGGAAGTCCAAGATCAAGGGTCTGGTGGGGGCCTTCTTGCTGAGACCCCCGTGGTGGAAAGCAGAAGGGCAAGAAAATGAGAGCAAGGGAGGGAGTGGACGGGAGGAGGAAGGGGGACAAACTTGCTTTTATAACAAATCTACTCCAACAAGTATGACATTAATCTTGATCTAATCCCCTATTAAAGACTCCATCTCTCAACACTGTTGCATTAGGGAACAAGTTTCTAATGTTGGAATTAAAGGCGTGCACCACTGCACCCACCTTGCTTTGTTCTCTTTACCGCCTTACAAACTGGAAATCTCCTGCCCCAATTCTGATGAAGTCATAAAGGTCCTTCCACTCTCATGAATTCTTTTGTGTTCTTTCCTTATCTTAATTTGCCATTCCCGTGAATCGCTTCATGGTATGACCTTTGTTTCCCTTTGGAAAAAAGACATGAAATAATCATACATATAAATGTTTAATCATATTACTTATGTATCTAGAGAGATATTAATATATATTATATATGAATATTTATATATCCATATATATGTAGACACATGGCTACAATTTGTAGTTGAAGACCCAGACAAACATCTCAAGAATGGCTCTAAGAAGGTTAGAGTTGGGTAAAGACCACTGCCAGTCTGGACAAGTACAGCAGGAAACCAGCAGAGTTGCTTCTTTACACAGAAAACACATGCCATTTTTAATGTTAACTTCAACTGCAATGAGCCAATGATTAAGGAAAGAATCAATATGTACCTAAAACTACTTAGATCCAAAATGCATATAAAGATTTCCTTCTCCTTTCAGCACATCCTGTTTGCCCAATGTATTTCATGGGTAATTTGCAATGCAAAAAAAGAAATCTCAAGAAGCCCAAAACCTAATTTCGTGGACCAATGATATTAGAAAGATATCAGTGGCTAAATATCACCACCCGGTCATGTAATAGTACAGGATAATGGAAGTTTATGTGTGGGAAATGAAAGTAGAATTTACTCTTCCTCATGAATCAGTGTTTTCCAATAATGCCCAGGGCCAGTTCATTCCTTTAATTCAAAGCACTGTTTTATCAATTTCTGGCTCCAGCATGTCTTACAATCTGAGATCTGAAAAGGCAACACTTTTGTTTTCCTTGAAGTGCTATATTTGTTAAAAAGATTTGTCTGTAATTGAAAGTTAACTGATCCTGATGGGAAAAAAGTAGAAGCTGTTAGCCTTCACAGAAACTATCAACCACAGCTACAGATGAACACAGGATTGGGTCTGAAGAGACAGAGGAAAAGCACCAATATCATCTGCTATTTAAGAAAAAGTTGATCTAAGGGAACAATGCCTTTGGGAGTTTGGAAGAACCTGGATGGGGAGCTTTGGTAGACATGGAGCTGCATTGTCCATACCCCTCATCAGGAAAGGATTTGCTGCCCAGATTCAGCTAGTGTGGTCAGCAGATGGCCTCTAGCTTGTAGCCTTTTTTCAGGGTTTTGTTAGACAACTTTGTATTGCTATGACAAAATGCCTGAGAAAAACAACTTAATGGAGAAAAGATTTATTTTGGCTCATTGTTTCAGAGGTTTCAGTCCATTGTCTCCTGGCTCCATTGTTTCCAGGCCTGTGTTTAGCCAAAGCTGACAGGGAAGACATGGTGGAAGCTGTTCACCTCAAGGTAGCTGGGAAGGCGAGATGTGTGTGTGTGTGTGTGTGTGTGTGTGTGTGTGTGTGTGAGAGAGAGAGAGAGAGAGAGAGAGAGAGAGAGAGAGAGAGAGAGAGAGAAAGGGGGGAGAGGGAGAAAGGAAATGGCTTAGAACAAGATGTTGTCCCCAAGGGCACACCTCAAAGACTCACTCTATTTAATTAAGTCCCATCTCCTATAGTTTCCCCCACCCATTCAGCTATTAATGATAAAATCAATTGACAAGATCAAAGCCCTCATGATCCCATCACTTGCCCAAAGCCCTACCTCTGAACATTGCTAAACTGGGAACCAAGACATCAGTGAAAGCATGAGCCTTTGGAGGTCATTCCAGATCCAAACCACAACCAGGGTCCTTGATCTTTCAGTGTGCCACTGGGCTGCCTAATGTTGCCATGTTCCTGGGGCAGCCTTCTGGACCATTCCAGTCTGAAGTGGACATTCTGATGGACTGGTTTCTTCAGGGTGGTGATCAGGTTTTGAAGGTGCCCATCTTATCTTCTGTCCCCCCACATTTCTGGGGAGATAGTGATGTAGACCTTAGGATCCAGTGACTCTGATGCCTCGTTGAGATGGGGGGTTTGGGGTAGGTGAGAACCCTGGGGTTTCAGATCTCATCCTGGACACATTCTTGACTGAATAAGAGGAAAGGAAAGAAGAAAAAAAATTTTTTTGATGTCTTTAAATGTTGCCTAGCCATGTGTCTTTTCCTTGCAGGCCTCCAGAACCAACCTTTCCCATGGAATAATAAATGATGTTATAACCTGAATGCTATAAGCCCAACAAGTCTTCCCCATTTCAGGTCTACATCCTTTTTTCCTAACCTACCATGATTTCTGTCACATTAGGGCATCTGGAAGACATAAAATCCCACCAGTTACTTCTCTGACCTTTAGTTTCCTCATTTGTGAAAAAGGGTGATCTTCTCTTTTCCCTGGGTTGCTGTGATGATTGGAATGAGAGTGCATGTGAAGCAATTAGCACAGGGTTTAGATGCAAAATTTTGAAAAGGTGAAGCTATCGTTATTCTATCCCAGGCCTCTATCCCCCTTGTAATGGAAAGCCCAACAGAAAGGCTCCTCTTGACTTGGTTGTGCTCACATAAACCTAATGAGACTGGGTAGCAATTCTGCAAATTCACCTCTATGTGAGAGCTGCCTTTCTATCCCAATAAGAAATAGAAAAGATAAACAATCTTATGAAGAAAAAGGTTTATTCTGGCTCATAGTTTTAGAGACATCAGTTCATGATCAATCAGCCCCATTGTTTTGGGTGTATGGAGGAGTAGCCCATCATGGTAGAAGCACATGACAGAGAAAAGCCTCTCTCTTTATGACCTGGAAGTGAAAGATAGAAAAAGACCAGTCACACAATCCCCTTTGAGTGCCTGCTTCTAATAACCCAGAGACCTCCCACTAGGCCCTGCCTCTTAAACTTTCTACCACCTCTCACTAGCACCTCACAAACATATGGGCCTTTGGAGGACACTTAAGATCCAAACCATAGCACCATACTTCATATGCTCTTCCCCATCCATCATATCATTTCCTATTTCTCTCTGGTGAATTTAAACGCCTTTATGGGCCTCCATCCAGATGAGAAGCAGGGCAAGTATAGAGTGAGGGTAGACTTCAAGCCAGCTAGTTTCATTCTATTTCAATTTATATAGTGTCTTGAGGATGACTCAGTGTCTTCCAGTGAAATGCATAAATATAAACTATATATCCCTTCCCATTGTCTAATTCTAGTAGTACAGGCCAGGGAGATGAGTTGGAAGCTCACCATACCTTTTACCAATAGGAGAGGGGATCTTGGAATTGTGCTTCATGTCTTTGTTAGTTTCTGTTTCTTTGAGTCAAGTTTGGTAGGGTACTGGGCTTCTCAACCTGCTGTATATTAGTTGTGGCTGGTGAACTTGTGAGGTGTTCTTGAGTCATTCAGGCTGGTGCTCTTCCCTGTGAACTGGGACTACTGTGATCTGTAGATACTGAAGTTTTCCCAAAGTTCTGGTTATTATTCCTATTCCATTATTATTCCTTTAGACCCAATAGAGAGACCTGCTTTGCCAAGTGCCCCAGTCAGATTCAGCTGTAGCCAGTGTTCTCCACCTCTCCAGGGGACATCAAGATCACTTGCACAGTACATACAGGCTGTGGGATCCAGACTATTTTCTCTGTTGTTGCTATGCTTTTACCTCAAGCTTGCTGAGACCTCCCCAGATAGCAACCCCTGCAAAGATTCAAATGCACCGAGACCTCCTTACTTTTAGATTTCACCTTACTCTCACATATTATTTCAATTAGGAATGCTTTGGGCTGCAAGTAACAGAAAAATCTAACAGTGATGTAAATCACAAGGCCACTCACAGGGTCTTGGAGAGGTGGAATCAGGAATGGTTTGGCAACTGTGTAATGTCATTGAGAGTACAGGTCCTTTCTATCTTCTCTCTCTGTTATTTTAGTATGTATGTATATTTCATCTTAGATACCACCTTCATGATTAGGGCAGGAAGAAGTGTAAGAAGAAACAGCTGCATTTCTCCTCTTGTGCTGATCCCTTTTATTTGAAAACACAGTGTCTTTCCCAGAAGCTCAAGAGGAAGCTTATAACTATGTGGCCCAAACTAGGTCACATGGCCACCTCTAGTTTTGAAAGAGGCTAGGGAAAAAAGTCTTTAATTTTTCACCTCTCTGGGGGGAGTTTCTGGGGAGAAGGAAATCAAGAGCATCTTTTGAATAATCACCCAAGAATTTCTTGTATCCACTTTGCCCCTCTGGGGCTTTGCAGTAGAAAGGGGAGGTTGAGAATCATATGTTTGACCACTGTATCCCTTAAAAGCATAGGCAACTCTAAGCTTGAATTTCTCATAAGGATGTTGTAAGAATTAAATAAAATTATTTACATAAAGCACTTTGCATAGTATCTGACAAATTTATTATTTAACCCTCAATAAATGTTAGCTATTATTATTCTTTTTATTGGTATTAATATTATCTTTATTAACACTATTCTCTTTTCATCACTCTTCTGGGTCATAAGTCTTCTACTTCATCTCTGACAGAGACCTCCCCCTAGCCAGGTACAGTGGTGCATGCCTGCAATCCCAGTGACTTGGGAGGCTGAGGCAGGAGGTTTGCAAATTTGAAGCAAGCCTCAGCAACTTAGCAAGGCCCTAAGGACTAAGAAAGACCCTCTCTCAAAACAAAAGAAGATTTTTAAAGATGGACTAGGGATGTGGTTCTTTTGTGGCTGGCTTCTTTTACTTAGTATAATGTTTTCAAACTCCATCCATGTTGTCGACAGGCATGGTGGTATAAACCTATAATCTCAGTGACTCAGGAGGCTGAGGCAGGAGGGTCTTAAGTTTGCAGCAAGCCTCAGAAATTAGAGACTCTATCTCAAGAATAAAAAAGGACTGTAGATGTAGCTCAGTGGTAAAGTGCCCCTGGGCTCAATCACCAGAACCAAAAAAATAACAAGAGTAGAGT
Organism: Marmota monax; assembly: GCF_021218885.2. Lineage (NCBI taxonomy): Eukaryota > Metazoa > Chordata > Mammalia > Rodentia > Sciuridae > Marmota > Marmota monax. Next base: position 2,634,874 of record NW_026692713.1, on the reverse strand, counting down.
TTTATTTTAGACATGGATCAATTTCATATTGAATTATATGATACTATAATTGAAAATTGACTGAATTGGACTTAGTGTTCACACTCCTGCAGATCTGCTTGTCCCCATCCATTGCCCAATGCTTTGGCCTAGGCTACATGTCTTGCATCTTGTTTGGAGCCATCCTAGTGATGTCCCCTGCCATCTCTGTGGTCATAAAGCCCAGAACATTGCTGCTGCCACCACTGCATACCAAGAGTTACCATGAACATTGCCAAACAGGAGCAGACCCATTGAGGTTCTAGCTTCCCCGGGGGCTGTGCAGCCCAGACATTAACTCCAAAATCAACTCCAATGTGGCATGGATTTTGACCAAGGGAAGAGAAGAGATGGAGAAATCCAGCAGATACATTACTCACTCTTTATGTCTCCCCTCTCAACACTTCCAAGAACAGAAGTTTCATGTGGACTCTTGAAATCATCCCAGACAGAAAAAATGGCTTCCTTTGTTGCAAAGCTATGGCCAGTTCACAATCTGTCTTCTTGTGTATTATACTTTCTTTCCTTTCCTATTTCAAACACTCTCATTTTCCTAGGATTATATTCCCAATAAAATGTGAACACAAATTTTTTTCCCTCTACTTTCTGAAACACTGAGGCAGACAGGGCCTTAGAGATGACCTCAGAGTGAAATCCCAAACTCACAACCACCCCACAGTAGGACTTAGCCTACAAACATATTTATCCTAAAAGAGCTTTAAATTAAATTATTTGCTGTTACTTAACAATTGGAAGAATCCTACAAAATCTTGATTTCCTAATTGTCTATTATAACTGAGGGCCTAAAACAATTCACTGGTGCAGAATTGTGGCTGGCACAACGTCCACATCTGTCTATATCTGCTGACTTCCAAACCCAGGCTGAATATCAGTAGACATTTATATTCATACTCAACCAGTTCCTGCTCATAGTGAACTTATTTCTTATACAAATATCTCTGTCAGATGTGGAATAAATAGAAACAGACTGGGAGTGATAACGTAGTTCATGAGAAATAGGGAGCTAGGTTCAGTGTCACGCACCTGTAATCCCAGTGACTCAGGAGCCTGAAGCAGGAGGATTGCAATCTCGAGGATAACCTCAGCAACTTAGTGAGACCCTGTCTTAAAAATAAAGGATAAAAAGAGTCAGGGATGTAGCTCAGTGGTAAAGTGCCCCAGTACCAAAAAGAAAAAGAGGATGGGAGAAAGAAAGAGGAGAAAGCATATTGACTTAGGGAAGTGAGGCTCTGCCTGGGTATAGGATATGTGAATAAACATCACACCCACTTTACTGGGTTGTATTAACTGACTTGCTCCTATGAGCATTTGCACTGCCATGTCATACAGAGAGAGCACTGACTTCCTCATGGGCCCAAGAGGATTCTGAGACCTGGGTAGGGTGAGAAACCGTTCCAAGTTCTCACAGTTAATCATCAGGGTGCTCCTTTTTGCCCTATCCACCATGGCATAGGTCAGTAGCCACTTACAGGCATTTCTCTTTCTCCAGTTGACACCTACAAGGAAGAATAGTTTGAAAATACATAAAAACATGCAGGCTGTTGACTCTGTCATAAATTACTGGGTTGATCAGTATCTGTTAGAATTTCTTGAGGCCAAAGGTTGTAGAGGCTCAAACATATTGTCAAGGAAGGAGGAAAGGAATGGAAGGCCATAGATACCCTGCTCTAAGAAGGCAAACCTTATGACAGCTGCCTTCCTGATGCTCCAGCCTGATGGCACTTAGTTAGCATCAGGGAAACAGCATCAGCTATAAAAGGAACACAGGCTTTGAATTAGCAGATCTGGGTTCAAACTCTTCCTCTTTCCTCACAACTTGAAAACCTGAGTGGGTTTCTCCATTCTCCTATACCTCTATCACTCCATGTCTTAGTCCATTTTCTGCTGCTATAACCAAAAGCATGGCGTCAGCCATCTGATGAGGGTCTTCTTCCATCGTCACATAGCACAGGACAACAACTGTTGAGACAGGAAAGCTCACTTTGTAGCAAAGCCATTACTACAATAGTCCATTCATGAGGGCTCTTCCAAAGTCCCCATCTCACAACACTGCCCCATTAGGGACCAAGCTTCTAACACCAAATTTAAGGGAAGCCAGATATGGTGACACACACCTGTAATCCCAGTGACTCAGGAGGCTAAAGTAGGAGGATTACAAATTTGAAAACAGCCTCAGCAACTTAGTGAGACCCCAATTCAAAATAAAAAAATCAAAAAGGCTAGGGATGTAGCTCAGTGCTCAGGGGTAGAGCACCCCGAGGTTCAATTCCCTGTAGCCCCCACCCACATACACAATTAGGGGGAAGCATTCCAACCATGTCACCTTACCAGAAAAAAAGGGAGCAAGAATGCCTATTTTGTAACATTACAGTGAAAATCCAAAGAGTTAATGTATGCAAGCAGTGACAAGGACCTGATGTCTTGGTGCTTGCTCCACTCCAATCCCTCAGGTAGTTCTGGAAGGCAGTACTCACGATGAGACAAGAAGGCTGCTGGTCTCCCTCGCTCAGGTGGCTCTATGAGGAGAGAGAATCAGAGCCAGGGCTGCCAGACGTACTAGTGGATACATGACTTCTGCTGCCTGAGACCCCTGGGGGCCTCCATCACTATATTGAATTTCTTAGAAACTCCAGCCCTCACAAGATGCAGAAACAGAAGGGGTAATACCTGGCACAGCAGGTGGTGGGGGTGGGGGCCAGGCCTGATGACTGGTGGCTGGGCTGATGAATTGAGCCAAACAATTTTTTCAACATCTTGAATACTAACTACTTGTCCCCGGAAACTTATTTTCCTATCACTATATTCAAAAGAAGAAGACATCAGCTTCACAAAAAAATGAAGTCTTTGAAGCAAACCCAAAGTCAGGGACGTAGCCAGCTTTTGGGTTTACAATTGTGCTAAGCTGTAAACATATGATCCTTTACCAAATACCCTTTAATCTGGTTGGCAAACAAGAAACGCTGAGCCTCCAGAAAAATGTCAGGGCCTTCCTTTCCTCTGAGAGAAAAATCTAGTTTTGTTTCTCAGGTTTCTTAGTGGTTAATCCTGGACATGTTTACTTTGCTCCACTGCTTTGTTTTTATTCTACCTTGGATAAGCTTCAAATTGCCTTACAGAAAATTTTTTTAAAAATTATTCACCAGTGGTCTTGACAGCTTTGAGCATCTTCTTTTAACCTGCTATCCAGTGTAGATATGGCTCATGGCATCCCGAGATGGCCCAGGGACCTGCACTTCTGACATTCCTGTTGTTATAGAGGCTCCCTTTTCTACCTCTGCTCTTTCCCTAGAACTACAGGATCTCTACTCATTGCTACCAAAACACCTTCTGTTTCATCTTTCAGCAGATTAAAAATCATTTTGTTTTACTGCTGTATAGAAGTAAGTGGAAATATTGATTAGGCAGAAATTGATACATGAATGGAGAGGGTTTCCATCTTTCTAGCTTCTGAAGAATGGAAAGGCTGTCAGTATACCTGGCATAGTCTGAATCCTTAAATCCAGGAGCTGATTCATCTCTAGTCTTATCACTTGAGTAAAAAACTTTCCTTTTGCCTATGCTCATTTGAGTTTGGTTTTTAAGACAGTAGACAGAATCCTGACAAATATAGAAACTGGTCCCGCCATAGAACATTTCAAAGATCAGTCACAATTTAAAACTGCCAGGGAAGGTGAACCTTCAGAGAGGATGGCTCTTGCTTGACTGGGAACTTGTCCATACTGGGAACTTGGCCATACTTCACATACTGAATGTTTCTTCATCTCTCCCTTCATACCTTTTTGTCACCAGAAAGCTGGTCTTTATGGAAGGAATCCCTGGGAAGGAAGGTGCATGAATGTGGGGATGGGATCGAAATTGCATGTTTGGGACAGGGAAGGGACCCAGAAGGAAAGTTTAAAGAATATGCAAAGGTGGAGGTCAATACATAGGTGTAAGCAAGTTCTCATTGCTAGTCTGTGAGGTCAAAAGCTCTTCTGGCTTTTGAGGAGGCACAGTTGGGTAGGAGGTTTAAGAGAAGCAATAACGGTTTGGAAAGACTCCACAAAAGGATGGGAGAGGAGAAATCAGTTTGAAGACCAGTGAGTGGGAGCCTCCTGATACACTGCTGCAGCATCTGCCCAAAAGCTGCATGACTCCACAGATGCTGAGCTACTTCCTGCAGCAGGATAGGAAAGAGCACTTGGTCCACAAGTAGGATAGTGCATGGGCAGTGCAAGGTGGGGTGCTCAGAAGCTCATGCTCCTTTTACCTATGCTTATTTGTGTTTGTTTTCTAAGCTGGTTGACAGAATCCTAACAAATGTAGAAACTGGTTCTGCTGTAGAATATTGCAAGGATTAGCCACTACAATGTAACCCTGCAGGGGAGGTGGACCTTCAGGGAGTATGGCTCTTGCCTGACTGGGAACTTGGCCATCCTCACATATTTCAGTCCTTCAGTCAGGCAAAAGGACACTTCTCACCACAGCAACCCAAATTCTCCACAACCACAATTTAGCAGACATTAGGGTATGCCCCAAGCACAGTGGGAAAATGTGCCATGACCATTCTTATCTGGCTGAATAGACATCCAGGAACATTGTCCATTATGCAAACTTCATTTTAAAGTCTGGTTTCCAACAGCCATCTTAAAACAGTTCATTAAATTTTAACAGTGGAAGGCATGTACTTTTCCATGGTTAATCAAGTGTTAGGAGGATGCAGCTTCTACTGACAACCAAGGCTCATTCTAGGAGGTTAAGGAGTCCAACATCTGTCCACAAAGAACTCCTAAATATTCTTTGTTACAATCATAGCAAGGAAAACCTGGTTTATAAGGAAGTTTGTACTCACTCCTTCTTACCTGTCAGTTTCTAAAATGTTCACAATAACCCTGGGAGGTAAGCCAGCTGGTGCTTAGGTTTCTATACTTCAGACAATGTCCTGACATCCATCCACTCACATTCTTTTTTCCCATTTTTTATTGATTCTTTTTAGTTATATAGAACATTAAGATACATTTTGACTTAATCACAACTGAATGGAATGCAATTTGCTGGAATTCACATCCCCAAACCTTCTATCTCCCCTCCATCCTTCACCCTGTTCCTCCTCTCCCACAACTGTAGTGACCTTTCTGCAATTTATAAGTTATTTTGTTGAATTAGTGCTCCTGTGTATACTCAATGTTGGGATTTACTGTGGTATATTCCTGTATGTACATATGAAAATTCTGTCAGACTCATTCCACTGATCTTCCCTTATCCTGTCCCTCCTTCCTCACTCTCCACCTGTCTACTCTGCTGATTTCTCCTTTATTTTGAATTTCCTCTCCCTTTTTTTTCCCTTTCTCTCATTCTTACTCCCCCATCCCCCTGCCCCCCATTTTGGATTAACTTCCTTGTTTCAGAGAAAACATTTGACTTTTGACTTTTTGGGACTGGCGTATTTCATTTAGCATGATAGTCTCCACTTCCATTCATTTACTACCAAATGCCATATTTTCATTCTTCTTTATGACTAAGTCCATAAAGAAGAATGTATGTATGTATGTGTGTGTGTGTATATATATATATATATATATATATATATATATATATCATATTTTATTTATCCATTCATCAAGGATATAGGCCTGAAGTTTTCTTTCCTTGGGATGTCTTTGAGTGGTGGGTATCAGGATGATAGTGGCTTCATAGAATGAATTTGAAAGAGTTCTCTCCTTTGCTATTTCATGGAATAGTTTCAGGAGGATTAGTATTAGTTCATTTTAAAGGTCTTGTAAAACTTGGTTGAAAATCCATCCAGTCCTGGGCTTTTCTTTGTTGGAAGATTTTTGATGGCTACTTCAATTTCATTGCTTGATCTTTTATCTAGTTCATTCTTTAAAAAAAATAATTTTAATTAGTTATACGTAACAGTAGAATGCACTATGATACATCACACATAAATGGAGTATAATTTTTCTGGTTGTACATGATATAGAATTCTTCCTACTCCTATATCCCTTCCCCTCCTTTAACTCCCCTCTACTTAATCTCAAGTAACTCTATTCTTCCCTAGACCCATCACCATTATTGTGCGTTAGCATCTGCACATCAGAAAAAATATTTGGCCTTTGGATTTTTCGAATCGTCTTGTTTCACTTAGCATGATATTCTCCAACTCCATCCATTTGCCAGCAAATGCCACAATTTCATTCTTTTTTAATGCTGAGTAATAGTTCATTGTGTAGATATACCACTTTTTCTTTATCCATTCATCTGTTGAAGGGCAGGTAGGTTGGTTCCATAGTTTAGCTATTGTGAGTTGAGCATTAAACATTGATGTGGCTGCGTCACTGTAATATGCTGATTTTAAGTCCTTTGGGTATGTACCGAGGAATGGCATAGGTGGATAAAATGATGGTTCCATTCCAAGTTTTTTGAAGTATCTCCATACCACTTTCCTTAGTGTTAGCACCAATTTCCAGTCCCACCAGCAATGTATAAGTGTACCTTTTCCCTCACATCCTTGCCAGCATTTATTGTTGCTTGTATTCTTAATAACTGCCATTCTGACTGGAGTGAGATAAAATCTGAGACTAATTTCGATTTGCATTTCTCTAATTGCTAGAGATGTTGGATATTTTTTTCATATATTTGTTGACCGATTGTATTTTTTCTTCTGTGGAAGTATCTGTTCAGTTCCTTACCTCATTTATTGATTGGGTTATTTGTTTTTTGGTTTTTTGTTTTTTTTTTTTTGGTGTTGAGTTTTTTGAGTTCTTTATATATCCTGGAGATTAATGCTCTATCTGAGGTGCATGTGGTAAAAATTTTCTCCCATTCTGTAGGGTCTCTCTTCACATTATTCTTTCCTTTGATGAAAAGAATATTTTTAGTTTTAATCCATCCCATTTATTGATTCTTGATTTTACTTCTTGCACTTTAGGGGTCTGGTTAAGGAAGTCAGATCCTAGGCTGGCATGATAGAGATTTGGGCCTATTTTTTTTTTCTAGGAGGCACAGGGTATCTGTTCTAGTGCCTAAGTCTTTAATCCACTTTGAGTTGAGTTTCATGCAGGGTGAGAGATAGGAGTTTAATTTCATTTTGTTACATATGGATTTCCAGTTTTCCCAGCACTATTTTTTGAATAGGCTATCTTTTCTCCAGTGAATGTTTTTGGTGCCTTTGTCTAGTATGAGATAGCTGTATTTGTGTGGGTTTTTCTCTGTGTCTTCTATTCTGTACCATTGGTCTATGTGTCTGTTTTGGTGCCAATATCATGCCTCTTTTATTACTGTGGCTCAGTAGTATAGTTTAAGGTCTGGTATTGTAATGCCTCCCACTTCACTGTTCTTGATAAGGATTGCTTTGGCTATTCTGGGTATCTTATTTTTCCAAATGAATTTAATGATTGCTTTTTCTAGTTTTATGAAGAATGTCATTGGGATTTTAATAGGAATTGCATTAAATCTATATGATGCTTTTGGTAGTATGGGCATTTTGACTATATTAATTCTGCCTGTCCAGGAGCATCATTACTTTATATTTATCTGTTTTATTTTTTTAGTTGTAGATGGACACAATACCTTTATTTTGTTTATTTATTATTTATTTATTTTTATATGATGCTAAGTAAGGATCAAACCCAGTGCCTCACACATACTAGGTGAGCACTCTACCACTGAGCCACAACCCCAGGCCAATACTGATCTGTTTAAGTTTTCTGTATACTCATGGTTCAATTTGGGTATGTCATATCTCTAGGATTTTGTCAGTCAATATCTTTAAGATTTTCTACGTTATTAGAGTATAAATTTTCAAAATAGTTTCTGATGATCCTCTTGATTTCAGTAGTGTTTGTGGTTTTTCACCTTTAATTTTGTTAATTTGAGTGTTTTCTCTCTCTCTCTCTCTCTCTTGTATTTTTATTTTTTGGCTAGTTTGGTTAGTGTTTATCAATCTTGTTTATCCATTCAAAAACCAATACTGTATTTCATTGATTTTTTTTGCATTTTTTAAAAACTCAATTACATTTATTTTGGCTGCAAGTTTAATTATTTCCTGTCTTCTACTGATTTTGTGTTGGTTTGTTCCTTTTCTAGGGCCTGTGTAATGTTAGATTATTTATTTGCTATCTTTCTATTTTTTATGTATGAATTCAGTGCTATAAACTTTCCTGTTAGAACTGCCTTCACACTGTCCCAGAGATTTTTGATATCTTTTATCACTATTCTTAGTTGTTTCTAACATTAAAGTATTTCCTATGGGTGCAGCTGCTGAATTGGGCAGGTTGGATTCATAGACAATAAAGACGTTCATTTTATACAAGATAGTGTTTATTTTACTAATGATATGGAAGCAAGGGCTAAAACAAAGTGGTAGGTGAGAGAGAAATAGAAGAAAATACATCATCAGATTGGAGGAAACACCAACACCTGAAATCATATAGCTGGGAAGTTCTGGGGCAGTTCCCAGACATCCAGACTGGGAAGTTCAGCACAGAATATCCTCTCCATGCTCTCAAATACAAGAAAGCTCTGTTGTAACAAACTGCGTGACCTAGAGATGCCATGATGGATACTTCATCCCCTCAAGGACTGGACAGATCCCCAAAGGGAGGGATTGAAGCCTTGAGATAAGTGAATGACTCAGCTCTTGTGAGTGAGCTGAACTATGGAGAAGTCAGCATTCTTTCTTTAGATGTTCCATCAGGATGTCAGAGGTCATGGCAGGCACATATACAGGGAAGATCTCTAATATTTTCCTTAGCCCTTTTTTCTAAGAAGTTTTTTTTTATTTCTCCCCTAATTTCTTCTGTTAGGCAAGTGCCCTACCACTGAGCTACAACCCCAGCCCCATTGATTTATTTTTTTTAAACATTTTTAATTGTAGAGGGACATAATACCTTTATTTTATTCATTTTTAAAAATTTTTTATGAGGATCAACCAAGTGCTTCACACATGCTACGCAAGTACTCTACCACTGAGGCACAACCCAATCCCTATCATTGATTTCTAATTTCATTCCATTATGATCTGAATGAATACAAGGTATTATCTCTATTTTTTGGATTTGCTGAAATTTCCTTTGTGACCTAAAATGTGGTCTATTTTAGAAAACGTTCCATGTGCTGCTGAGAAGAAAGTGAATTCAGTTATTAATGGATAAAATATTCTATAGTGCCGCAGTCCGGCTGCAGCAAAATAACCGGGGGGTGACGAGCAACTTGTGTACATTGATACAGCAGGAGTGGAAGCCGTTTATTGTAGAACCAGAGCGGTATATATACATTCCACACAGCTTATCTTAATTAACATAAACTCGATACAGCAGTCAACCAATAAGGAATCTCCACACTTAATGGTTCGCTGGTGTTACTTCATAAACCACTCCCTCTGGCAAAATGCCAGGCGCCATCCAGGCTTGTTTACAGACTCTAACATTTGCTAGGCGCCATCCTGACTTGTTTACAGACTCTAACACTATAGATGTTTGTTAGGTTCATATTATTAACTGTATTTTTAGTTCTGTAGAATCTTTACTAAGTTTAGTTCTGGATGATCTATGGTGGTGATGGAAGTGTGTTAAAGTTACCTAGTATTATTGTGGTCTATTTGAGTCTCAATATAGAGAAGGGTTTGTTATTTTATATATAAATGCACCATTGTTTGGGGGCATAAATATTTAGAATCATGTTTTTTATTGTTGTATGATTTTTTAAGTGGTATAAAGTGGCTCTCTTTGTACCTACCTCTGAGAAGAGAATAGCAAGTGTAATTGACTTTCCATATCTATGAATCTGTTCCTTCTCCCTTTCCCACGCTTCACATGATAGACCTTCTTAGGACCACATTCATACAACAGCTTCTTGGGAGTTTTATATAACTCTGTGGATCCACAGACCAGGACAAACAGTGGTTTTGTCTACATGCCCAGCTTTTCCATGCTGAGCTTCACAGCCCAGACTACTGCGACCCCACTGGGACACTACTTCCTATAGAGGCTTGTCTGCAAAACAAGCAGATACCTAGGAGGTTTTCTCTACTTTGTTTTTTAACTACAAGGATATTAAATTCACTGGCATGACACTCACCACCTTGAAAGTTCATTTTTCTTTCTTTCTTTTGTGTGTGTGTGGTACCTTGTGATTGAACACAGAACCTTGTTCTTGCATAGAAAGCATTTTAACACAGAGCAACATTTCTTGAAAGTCCACTTCAAAGGAGAGTAATGAGTCATTTTCTCTCTTGCTAGATTGAGGCAGAGATAACATGGCAAATGCCCTCAGAAGACAGCAGTAATTTCAGTGGAGGAAAAGGCTGGAAATAGTTTTACAGAGCCCTGGGACAAGGGGTCACTTCTCCACAGGCATGACGAGCTAGTCAGGCAGAACACGGAATAAACATGGAATAGAGTGGACGCTGCACATACTACCTGTGACAGACAACCCTGCCTGTGATTATTTTGGGATAGACTGGTAGCTCTATGGAGATCCAGATTCTGGTCCAAACAAAAGTCTTGTGGTGAAACCTAGTAAATAAAGAGTTTATCAACAACACACTTGCAGTAACAACTCTTGCCTCTCATTTGCATCACACTTTACAGATTCTTCCAACACTTCAGCTTATATGGTCTAATTTAAATCACACTGCAGGCCTTCTGGTGGGAGTCCTCATGGTTCTCCTATTGTTCAGCTGCAGTAGCACCATTATTACTCCCACTCATAGGACACACGTTGTGCCTTGGAAACTGTGTGAGCACTTTTATCATTTATTCCATACATACAATCGTGTGTCCCTTGGTGACAGGATAAGTGCTGAGAAATGTATTGTTAGGCAATTTTGTCATTGCATGTACCACAAAGAATGTACCTGCAATAAACCTAGATGGGATAGGTCTATCATGCAAAATGACCTATTTATTTATTTATTTATTTATTGGTACCACGGATAGAATCCAGAGGTGCTTTACTGCTGAGTCACACTCTAGCCCTTTAAAAAAAATTGTAATTGTAAATGGACAGAATGCCTTTGTTTGTTTATTTTTATGTGGTACTAAGGATTGAACCCAGTGGCAAGTGCTCTGCCACTGAGCTACAGCCCCAATGTGCCAACCCTTTTTTATTTCTTATTTTGAGACACAGACTCACTAAATTGCTCAATGCCTCACTAAATTGCTGAGGCTGGCCTCAAACTTAAGATCCTCTTGCCTCAGTCTCCTGAGCTGCTAGGATTACAGGCATGCACCGCTGTGCCCAGCTCAACATGACCTCTTGATGGGACCAAGAGACTCAGCAAGAGTGGGTAGCTCAGAGGTAGAGCACTTGCCTAGCATGTGCAAGGCCATGGGTTCAATCCTGAGCACCACAGGGAAAAAGAGATAGAGAGAGACAGAGACAGACTCAGTAAACTTGAGCTGTATGAGGCTGCTGCCTGCATAATGGCATATAGTTTAACAAAGCTTTTCTAAATAAGTAGGAGTACAGTCTACAATAATGAAATAATGACAAAAGGTATAGCATAGTAAATACATAAACAATAACAATTATCATTCTCAATATTACCATTCTCAAGTATTATGCACTATCCATATTTGTATGTCTGATTTTGTTTTTGAGGTACTAGGAATTAAACCCAGGGCTACACAACCCCCAACCCTGTAAGTGCTATACTTTAATACTGTTATAGTTAAAGCTTCGTCCCAGGGTTTCATAAACTGACTTCCAGACCACTCAAGTATAATCGAATCAAGCCTTTACTGAAGCACACCCGGTGGCGGCTGACCAGAACATAAAGCTGTTCCCCTGATCAGCCCCGAACAAGTGCAAGAGCACTCCTTATAAGCCTGAAAACCGCAAAAGGGATGTTCAGGGGGTCTAGCCAATACAAGCAAGCCAGGTTACAGAAGCGGGACAGTGCAGTCAAGCGGAGGGAAGCCTAACCAATCACAGTTAGCCCAGTCACCCCAGTTACAGAAACAATACCCCATTAGGTAGTTCGTGTTCTTAAAGGTTTCTATAGCAAAAGGAAAAGAACATCTTGCTCAAGTCATGACTCTTCTACTTGGCATGGTTGTTTTACAGGATGAAGTCATAAAACAAAATGGAGTCACATTTGCTCCTACTATCACAATACAACTGGAAGTACGATAGGTTTTTTTACAAGCATAACCACTAACATGAGGAATGCATCTCAATCATTATCACCGCTATGCCATGACTAGGTAGTAGTAGTATTTCGTTCCATTATATCTTATGGGACCACTATTGTATATATGATCCTTTGTTGACCAAAACATTACATGGTGCATGGCTGTGTCTGATGAGATCCAACTATGGCCCAGGCACTTTTCTGAATACTAGAAATAAAACCATGAACAAAGCAGAGAAGTCCCTGACTTAAAGCAACTGATATTCTGGATGGAGAGGCCAATGTGAACAACTAAACAGGGGATTGTATCTCAGGTGAGTGATGGTCAGCACCTTGAAACATGAAGCAGGGAGGGGAGAATTAGGAGGGTGTGAGGGCAGATGCAAGATGAGAGGTCATTCTGGGAAGGACCTGCTGAGAAGGTAGCATTTGAGAAAAGATCTGGAGTAAGTAAAGCTGCTAACTGACTGATCCTTTGGGAGAAATCTGTCCATGCAAAAGAAACAACACAGGTGTGGCTGGGGTGTCTGAGGGCACCTGGGATGGAGCACTCAGAGAAGAAAGCAAGACCAGATGGGATGAATTGTGTTCTTAAAAGCAAGAGTATGGCTGGGGATGTGGCAGATTTCTTGTCTAGCATGTGTGAGGTCCTAGGTTCTATCACCAGTACCACAAAAACAAAAAAGACAACGAAAAACAAACTAATGTAATCCCATTCTGCCAGTTGCTGTATGCTTGCTGATCCCTGGGAGGGACATCAATAAGAATAAGTTATAGTCTCTGTCTTGGTCATAAAGTTCTTAGGTGCACACAATGAAATATGCCCTGGCTTGTTTAAGTCAAATAATAATAATAATAATTAAAGGATGTGAGGCAGTTCACAGACATTGTAAAAGGCATGAGACAGACTTGGTTAGGTAGACTACTCAACCCCTTCTGCTACGTGGCTCCAGTAAAACCACTCTGCCACTGTTCACAGTCACTGCCCCTCACATTTCTGACCCTGCACATTGGATTCCAGAAACCCTTTCCCTAAGAACCAGAATCACGTACTACCATCATTTCCTGGAGGATTCTACATGATGCCACTCTTCATGCATGCTCTTTTTGGAGCTGGGGTCACATGCCTGTGCTATAGAGGAAAGTCCAAGCTGCTACTAGAGTAAAGTGGGATTCACAAAAGGGGGAATTCTTCAGACCTGGTGTTTTCAAAGAAGGTAAGGGGCTACAATGCCTGATGAAAGTTCCCTGACTTCCTGGACCTTTGAGTTAATGGACTCATTAAATATACATAAGTGAAAGTAGGTGTGCGCCCCTGGTGATTGAGGAAGCAGCCAGCTCCGCAGCTCTTCAAGGAAGCAGGAGAGTGACCCCACACTGGGTTGAAGATTAGCTTAGTTCATTTTCTGTTGCTGGAACAGAATACCTGTTTTGTAGAGATTAGAAGTTTATTTTGGCTTGTAGTTCCCAAAGCTGGGAAGTCCAGAACATAGTACCAACAAGTGCTCATATTCATGGCAGAAAGCAGAAGGGCAAGAGGTTGCCTGTGAAAAGGCAAAACACAAGGAGCAGCTTTGTTTTCTAACAACCTATCTGGTGAGAATTAACTAAGGCAAGACATTAATCCATCCACGAGGTTCCACCCCCAATACCCAAATTCTCCCCCGAGGTCCAACCTCAGATTCTAATGAACTTTATGGGACACGCTCAAATCACAGCAGAGGTGGGGGACTGCTTTTAGGGCTGATAGAGGATGGTGCTGAAAAGAATACTTGTGTCAGACTTGAAGAGCTTGAGTGTGTGTGGGGGGGTGCTGCTTAAGAGGCCTGAGCTTCATCTGTGGGAACGCAGGGTGGGATTTCAGGTATTATAGCAAGTTGTGGAAAACATTTAGGATACAGTGGAATTAGGGGTTGAATGTGCCTCCCCTAAAAAAGGTTAGGTTGCAACCCTAAACCCCAGTACTTTGTAATGTGGAGAGAATACAGTAGGGATGGGCAGTAGGGATGGGCCTCTTGAAGAGGTAATTAGGATAAAATGAGATAATTAGGATGGACCATAATTCAATAGGTCTAGTGTCCTTATAAAAGGAAACTTGAACATGTAGAAAGACTCCAGGGTGTCAAGCATGGTGGTTCATGCCTGTAATCCCAGTCATTCTAGAAGCTGAGACAGGAGGATACCAAGTTTGAGGTCAACCTGGCAACTTAGGGAACCCCTGATTCAAAATAAAAAAATAAAAAGGAGCTTGGGATATTGCTCAGTGGTAAATACTCTGGGTTCATTCTCCAGTACCACAAAAAAAGAAAGAATAAAAAACAGAAGGGGAAGAGAGAGAGAGAGTGAGAGAGAGACAACAGACAGATGGACACTGACTGAGTCACTCCAGGGATGCATGCCATGTGAAGAGGTAGAAAGAGGGCAGCAGTCTTCAAACTAAGAAGAGAGGCTTCAATTAAAACTACACTGACATTTCATCTCCAGTCAGAATGGCAGCCATCAAGAATACAAACAACAATAAATGTTGGAGAGGATGTGGAGAAAAGGGAACACTTTTACACTATTGGTGGGATATAAATTAGTACAAACACTACGAAAATCAGTATGGAGCCTCCTCTACAGACTAGGCTTGGCTGGGCGCAGTGGTGCACACCTGTAACCCCAGCGTCTCGGAAGGCTGAGGCAGGAGGATCACAAGTTCAAACCCAGATCAGCAAAAAGTGAGGCACTAAACAACTCAGTGAGACCCTGTCTCTAAATAAAATCCAAAACAGGTCTGGGGGTGTGGCTCAGCGGCAAGTGCCCCTGAGTTCAATCCCTGGTACCAAAAAGAAAACGAAACAAAAATAGGCATGGAAGTACCAAATGACCTAGCTATACCTCTCTTTGGTATTTACCCTGAAGAAATAAAGTCGTCTTACTATAGTGATACATGCATACCCATGTTTAAAGCAGCACAATCCACAATAGCCAATTATGGAACCAAATTAGGTATCCATCAATGGATGAATGGATAAAGAAAATGTGGTATACATACACAATAGGGTTTCACTCAGCCATAAAGAAAAATGACATGTCATTTGCAGGAAAGTGAATGGAACTTAAGGTAAGTCAAACTCAGGAGCTCAAAGGCTTGTATGTTTTCTTTCATATGTAAAAGCTAGAGAGGATAAAGAAAAAGAAAGTTGGGGGTGGACCTAATGTAAATCAAAGGGAGGTCAGTAAAACAGAAGAAAGGGACCAAGAGGTGGGAAGAGGAGAGGGAGGAGGGAAGAGCTGGGGAGTGATATTGGCCAAATATATTGTTTTTTTGTTTTTTTTTTTAAGAGAGAGAGAGAATTTTAATATTTATTTTTTAGTTTTCGGCGGACACAACATCTTTGTTTGTATGTGGTGCTGAGGATCGAACCCGGGCCGCAAGCATGCCAGGCGAGCGCGCTACTGCTTGAGCCACATCCCCAGCCCCCAAATATATTGTTATATTGTATGCATGTATGAATATTTAACAACAAATCCTATCAATATGTACAACTATAATGCACCAATAACAAAATGTGAGGGAAAAAACTTAGGAAAAAAAAAAAAAGAGGCTTCAAGAGAAACCAAGCCTGTCCCTAATGCCTTAACCTTGGATTTTTAATGTCCAGAACTGTGAGCAAGTAAACTTTGTTCAAGTCACTCCGTCTGTGGCATGTGATTGTGACAGCCCTAGCTCACAAATGAACCTGAATGAACATGAAGTTAGGCTTCTTACTGTTTACCAAAGGCCATCCTGGCCATAATGAGGGTAAGCAGAGGTGTTAAGAGGATATTGTTCTCTTTTCCTTTTCATTTTTTGCTTCTGAAAAAGTCTTTATGTAATCTTAATTTTAAAAAATTAAATTAGATGTATTGTATCTGATACTTAAAAACATAAAAATGGGCTGGGATTGTGGCTCAGCGGTAGAGCACTCGCCTAGTGCGGGCGGACCCAGGTTTAATCCTCAGAACCACATAAAAATAAAGGCATTGTGTTGTGTCCATCTACACTTAAAAAATATTTTTTAAAAATGTCAACTATCCTTTAAAAAAAAACATAAAAATGTTTATATCAATGGAGTGCCATATGGTGCTTTGATATATGTTGTTTTGCCGTGATGTTTAAATGAGGTTAAATGTATCTATCTCTTCATTTATTGTTTCTTTGTGGTAAAAAGTTTCAACATACTTTCTTTTAGCTTTTTGAAATGTACAACACATTATTGGTTTTTTTTAGTCACCCTACTATGCAGTAGCTCAACAAAACTTTTTGCTCCTAACTACATCGTAGTACCCAATCATCACTCTTTCCCAACTCCTCCCCTCCCCCCTATTCTCTCCAACTGCTGGTAACCATCATTTTACTCTTAACTTCTATGAGATTACCTTTTTTATGATCAGGCATTACTTGTTTTTCTGATCTGACTTATTTTCACTTATAATATTCTCCAGTCCATCCCTTTGTTGCAGATTATGGGATTTTATATTTTTATGGCTGCAAAGCACTTCCTTCTATATATGAACCACTTTTCTTTGTTCATTCACCAATTTATGGGCATATAGGTTGATTCCATGACTTGGCTACTGGGAATTGTACTTCAATAAACATGGGAGTGTGGATCTCTCTTTGACATCCTAATTTCATTTCTGTTGGAAATATACCTGACAGTGAGATTGCTGTATTATATGGTGGTTCTTTTTTTTTTTTTTTTTTTTTTTGAGTACTAGTGATTGAACCCAGGAGGACTCGATCATTGAGTCACATCCCCAGACTATTCTTTTTAAATTTTATTTTGAGACAGGGTCTTAAAAATTGTTGAGGCTGGCCTTGAACTTTCAATCCTCCTACCTCAGCCTCCTGAATTGCTGGAATTATAGGCATGTGCCACCACACCCAGACTATTTTTTAACTTTTTGAGGAACCTGTGTACTGCTTTCCACAAAGGAGGTCATTCTTGAACAAAAAGATGAAAGACTTCTTTGCTGTAGCTGGGAATAAAAACTGAAGATTCAAGAAGACTTTTAGAAAGTTCAAGTGGCTTTCAAGGGAACCTGGACTAATGGGTGCTATTCTCCCATGCAATAGAGGATGGCTTATGCATTTTGCTCTCTAGTTCCAGACCAGCAATTCCTCTGGTCCACTGTGGCAGGCCTGATGTGCCTCTAAGCTGACCTGTTGAGCTATTTTTTATGTCTTCATGAAACTTATCTAAAGCAACTGACTATTATGATTGGCATTCCTGAGCCTCCATTTCTTGAAAGAGCATGCTATCTGCCTAGCAATCTACCCAGCATAGAGTGAAGGTTCAATGAAGGGAAGTTCTTTTTTCCTCTGCCCTCTGTTAAGGTAAAATGCATATCAGGGGTGGGGACAAGGGTAAATACATAATCAGGGAGGATATTTGATGGATAAATAACTCATAAATCATTTGAAACCATAGTTTCCTGTTGAAAATTGACCCTCTGCAAACACTCAGTGTGTTCTTGGTGCCTTATCTTTCCCAAGGATGTTGAATGTGTGGTTACCCTCTACTGTATAAATGTGTGGTGTGAGTTTTCCTGGATGCACCTGCGTGTAAGGACTTCTGCTGATCACAATGGTAGGTAACTGATTTCATACATGAAGGCCAGAAAAGAAAAAATAGCCAGGCATGGAGATGCACACCTGTAATTCCAGTAACTTGGGAGGCTGAGGCAGGCAGATGCCTAAGTTGAGGCCAGCCTTGGCAACTTAATGAGACCAGGTCTCAAAAAATAAAAAAGGGCTGGGATGTTGCTCAATGATAAGGCACCCCTGAATTTAATCCCCAGTACAAAAAGAAAAAAGGAATACGTATTTCTTATTTTAATATTCTGTGATACACATTTAATGGTAAATATGACTTGGTTATGAATCTTCTGTATATTACTTGCATTTCAATGTGTACTGTATAATGAGATTCTGGGAATTTAGAAAAATCTAAATGAGTTTAGTACCATTTCTTTTCTCCAAGATCAAGGTTATTCCTACTAATAATTCTGGGATATAATGAGATTTCTTGTGTGTCTCTAAATCTTGGGTTCTATCTGAATGATTTAGTGAAATTAAATATAATTTCAGAATTATAATTAATGCATCATTTTTTCTAGTGAGGAAACTGAGTCTGTGGAGGAGAAAGAGCTGCCACTGGGTATTCAACACAAAATTGTCAGGGGGGAAGGGGAAGCCATGAGACAGAGCCCAGGTATATCTCTCTAGGCTGGCACTCCCAAACTTAACTGTTTAATGTAATCACCTGATCTTTGAAGAATATTGATACCTGACTCCGACTGAAAACACTTTGAATTAATTGGTCTGCAGTGAAGAGGAGGTAACAGGAGTTTTGAATATTGTCCAGGTAATTTTATTGTTTAGCAAAGTTTGTGAACCATTTTTTGTTAATTGCATCATGCTGGATTAAGACATTTGTGCCAGGTACGGTGGTGCAACCTGTAATCTCAGTGACTTGGGAGGCTGAGGCAGAAGGAGCACAAGTTCTAGACAAGCCTTAGCAACTTAGACACTGTCTCAAACTAAAAACTAAAAATAGCTGGGAATGTAGCTCAGTGGAAAAGCATCTTTGGATTCAATCCACTGTTCAAAAAAAAAAAAAGAGAAAGAAAAAGAAAACTTGTTCTAAATATGTATGACCCCATGTAGGCTTCCTTTCTGTCTTTAAACTTGATTTTTCCTAAATTATCCTTTGATGAATACTGTAGTGTAACAGGGACTTAGAGTCTACTTTTATCTTTAATCAAAAAAGCACTGACTCTTCACTTGGACCTGCAGAAATCCAGTGGGTAACCAAAAGCAGGATGAGAGCTTGGCATCTCTGCCTTCATTTTGCACCTGTCTCCTTTGCTACTTCAAATGCTGGGTCAGATTCCTGCTCAACTCTGCTGGTAGACAGGTTAATCATTTAAGGAGTGCTCCTCTTTCCCCTACAAGGCCGAAGAAACGAAGATAAAAGCAGCTAAACTATTTTAAAGGTTTTGCAGGGACTAGAATTTTGCCTAGAAGTCTACAGTCATGTTCTAAACCTAAAAGCTTACCTAATTCATCTTGCTTTTCTGACTAGTCCTTTCTCTGAGTCATTCTCTACTGCAGTCACATAGGATTCCAGGAACAACAGGTTTGATCAATAAAAATCTTGTAATGAGAGTCAAAACTACCTCCCAGTCAGTAGCAATTTTCTTATCTCTGATAAGGTAACTGATAAGGCTCTGCATGCCATTCTGAGAAAAGTAATTAACCAGAACAAGACTACTGGACTATGCACACTTCAAGCCCTCCACCTTGTTTTGGTCTTCCCTATGTAATCTTGAAGTAATCAGTGAGTCAAAGATAGCCCTTAGTTTTATCTTCCCAGAGTGGCCACACTGAGATTGGATTCCTTTCCTCTGTTCAGCAACACTTAGGTATTGTTCAACTGAGTGAGTGCTAAGCCTGGTCTGTTGACTCCTGTTGATCACAATGGTAGGTAACTGATTTCATACAAGAAGGCCAGAAAAGAAAAAATAGCCAGGCATGAAGGCTAGGAGAGGTAACAGATTTGGCAAGCCAGCCAGAAAGCCATGTCCACAAAGCAGTTGCCACCCCAGCTGGTCAACTCCTTATGAGAGAGAGACAGAGAAGTGTCCCAAGCAGTTGCTGAAATCACTTTCATTTTGGGTAGGCATAGGCTGCTTTTTTTTTTTTTTTTACCATCATTGGGTGAAGCAGAGAAACAAAATTTTGGAGTCCACGGACCATTAACATGAGAACCCTGGTAAATTCTTCCTGACTAGGCACATCAAGCCTCCCCCCTTTATTTTCCTTGTCATTTGGGGGTCCTTTAAGCCAATTTGAATTCTTTTGAATCAATATGAGCTTCTGCCATTTGTTTGACAGGCAAATTTGAATAACTTTGTGGTGCAAATTACAAGGGTAGGAATGTGGGATGCATAGAGAAGCCAGGGTCTTTGGGGACAGCTCTATTATAATTTGCATAAGAATGGAAAACACTAATTCTGTCTCTGAGTTTGGGGTGAATTTGGGGTGACTTGTCCATTTATAGTTATAAACCTATGGCTAAGAAAAAGACGATTTATTATTGTAATACAGCATGAACTATATGTCTAAAAGTACAGTCTGACTTAATATAATTATTTGGTTGTTAGTCTGTGTTTATGGTGATTGGATTTACAAAGGATAAAAGATAACTTAATGGATACAGCAATAGTCCTGTTAGAAATTTATGTCACCAACACTTGCTGCATCCAGCAGACAAGCCTCTCAGAAAATTAGTCCTGGAGACAGCACTGGGCATGACCTAATTCAAATTCACCAAGGTAAACTACTACCAGAATTCTTAGAAATAACTTTGGTTAAGGTACCAGTGATACCTTCACTTTTTAAAAAAAATATATTTAGGTTGGATTTATTTTTATTGTATTATTTGTTTATTTTTAAGTATTAATTTTTTAGTTGTAGTTGGACACAATGCCTTTATTTTATTTATTTTATTTTTAATGTGGTGCTGAGGCTCAAACCCAGGGCCTCGCACATGCTAGGTGAGCACTCTACTGCTGAGCCCCAGCCCCAGCCCTGTATTATTTATTTTTATGTGGTGCTAAGGGCCTCACATGTGCTAGGCAAGTGCTCTGCCACTGAGCCACAACCAGCCAGGAGGGGCTGGCTCCTTCACTTTTGGTAGGAATTCTTCTTGCACATAATAACATCTAATGGCTCATGAAAATATCTTATGGCCTTTTTCATGTGAATTCATTTTTGAATATTTAAATTGATCTTCCTGTTGACTAGCAATTTCTCATGAACACCTGTAAGATAATTCTTAAATAGCAGTTACAGGACCAACACGTAAAAGCTTTTGACTATCTACCTATTATAGATCTTCTGCTGTACTTCTGCTTATACTAGGATAACCAGTTACTCAAGGTTGCTCAAAGTCTTATTATCTCAGCCAGCCTTGCTGTAATGTGGACATTTTTTAAAAAAATATATTTTTTAGTTGTAGATGAACACAATATATTTATTTATTTTTATGTGGTGCTTAGGATTAAACCCAGTGGCTCATGTATACGAGGCAAGCGCTTTACTACTGAGCCACAACCCATTCCCTGAAATGTGGACATTTAGAAGTTAACCTTAACTTATTTAAAACCAAAGAAAAACAAAGGTTAAAAGTTTTTTAGAAACCAAACTACTGAGCATACTGATTCATCTGAAAAATTTTGTTCAAGGCTTATTCAAAACTTGCAGGTAAGAATCTTAAAATTCAGCCATTTAAACAGGTGATCTTAGTTTCATTAGGTTATTGATTTTATTTTGTTATCAAAATAATTTGGTCCAAGTGTTAGTGGAGCGTGCCTGTAATCCCAGCAACTCAGGAGTATAGGCAGGAGGATTGCAAGTTCAAGACCAGACTCAACAACTTAGGGAGACCATGTCTCAAATAAAAAGCAAAAAAGAGCTGGGAGCGGTGCACAGTGGCTCACATCTATAATCCCAGCAGCTTGGGAGGCTGGGGCAGGAGGATGGTGAGTTCAAGCCAGCTTTAGCAAAAGCATTAAGCAACTCAGTAAGACCTGCCTCTAAATAAAATACAAAATAGAGCTGGGGATGTGGCTCAGTGGTTGAGTGACTCTGAGTTCAATTCCCAGTACCCCTCCACAAGAGCTGGGGATGTAGCTAAATGGAAAAGTACCCTGGTTCAACCTCCAGTCCTGCAAATAATAATAGTAATAATTATTATAATTTGGATGTGATTCTTCATAAACCTAGTCAATTTTTATTATCATATTTCTCTGTTTCATACTGGAATTTTAATATAAGTAGATCTCCAACAATGAAATTGATTTAAATTTGTTGATAAAGGTTTAAAATTGCTAACATACATTTTGCTTTCATTGCTAGCCAATCAGGATTATATTTATCTCTGCTGGATGTCTAACATGAAATGTCCATTGATTTCTCTGTTTCAAATTCAGCGAGTTTTAGGGATTTTCTTTGGCAAAAAGAAATAACCTGTGCTTGTCTGACATCTTGGTTTTCATGGGTAATCTAGAAATAACTGCTAAACATAAGTAATTTAAGCACATATACCTGAAATAAATGTTTATAAATGTATATGATAGAGATAACATATCTGAATCATTTGTAAATAGCTATAATACCAATTTCAGGTACTTTTGGCCTCTTAAAAACAGTGTCCTTGAGTCTGTTAGAAGTGTTTTCATCAATTGTTGATATACAAAACACAGTTGAAGTGTGGCATGGTGGTGTATGCCTGTAATCCCAGCAACTTGTGGGGCTAAGGAGAAGATCACAAATTCGTGGCCAGCCCGGGCAATTTAGGTGAGTCTCTGTCTCAAAACAAAATAAAAAGGACTGGTGGTATAGTTTAATGGTAGCATACCCTTCAGTTCAAACTTAGTAATAACAATAATAACAATAAATTAACAGTTTAATATTGCTTTCTTCCTGGGTGTTCACTAAAAATAGGTCACTAAGAGTTGAAATTCTCCCTCTCTCTCTCTCTCTCTCTCTCTCTCTCTCTCTCTCGTAGTTTGGATGGATCCCAGGGCAACTTTACCACTAAACTACATCCCCAATCTTTTTATTTTTATTTTTATTTTGAGAGAGGGTCATGCTGAGTTGCTGAGGGTCTCAATAAATTACTGAGGCTGGCCTGGAATTTGCAATCCTCTTTCTCAGCCTCCCAAATTGCTGGAATGACAGGCTTGGGCCACCATGCCCAGACTAATTAACATCTGTAATTCTATATGCCAAGAATACAAACATAACTTAAACTGTGTTTTGACTTAAAAATGTAGAAATAAGTTGGGCATGGTAGCTCATGCCTATAATCCCAGCCACTTGGGCAGGAGGATTGCAAGTTTCAGACCAGCCTGGTAATTCAATGAGAACTTGTTTCAAAATAAGAATTATTTCAGAGAGATAGGGTGCATTCAGGGTGGTATGGCTATAGACAAGGATTATTTCAATTGTAAATTTAAGAAACAACGTAGAAATAAACCAGCAAATAGGGGAAGAAGAGATATAAAGGAAGTTATAAGTATAGGGGTATATTTTTGGTGAGGAAGATTTAAAAGAGGAGAGAATGTTTTAGGAGAGAAGGCTTTTTTATGGTAAAGTAAGATTTTTGTCCTGAGGTAAAAATGACTAGATTGTTTCCAAGTGGAAAAAATATCAAACAAAAACTAAAGGTATAAGCAAGTTGCAGGAGGTCTAAGCAAGTCACAGGTTTGTGAAGGGCCAGGTGTGATGGTGCCTACCTGTAATCCCAGCCACTTGGGAGGCTAAAGCAGGAGGATCATAAATTTGAGATCAGCCTTAGGAACTTAGTGAGACCCTGTCTCAAAATAAAAAACAAAAAGGGCTGGGAATGTAGCTCAGTGGTAGAGAACCTCTGGGTTCAATCCCCAGTACTGCTAAATTTAAAAAAAATAAATAAAATAGAATAAGGAGAAGGTTTGTGAAGGACAAATAAGAGGAAATTTGTGTGTGGTTATATTGATTATAATTTTAAAAAATTGTTCTTAAATTTTTTAAAATCAAAATTTAGGGCATTGAGCTGGGAACAGTGGTGCATGCCTGTAGTTAAGTGCCTCTGTTTTCAATCCCTGGTATCAAAAAAATAAAGAAAAGAAACTTCTATATAAACTGGAATAATTTTGTTCTTGTTGGTTTTGTTTTATTTTTATATTCTCCTTGTAAAACTTTGTACTTTTTGCCTCTCAAAATTCTAGAGGATTGGGCTGGAGTTGTGGCTCAGTGGTAGAGCACTTGCCTGGCATGTGTGAGGCACTGGGTTCAATTCTCAGCACTGCATATAAATAAATAAATAAATAAATATCCATTGACAACTACAATATATGTATACATATAAAATTTTAGAGGAGTAAAACTCCTAACAAAATAATCTTGTTCACTGTTTTGAAATGCTGACCATCACCTATAGACCTATAGGACAGATAAAGTTAAAATTAATGATGGATTCCAGATAAGCTGGGTCTAAGAACCATTTCTTGTAAACTTCTTTGTTGCTCAAATAGGCCTTCAATTTGTGTTTTGGTTTTTTTCTTGACACTGACTCCTAGTTGTCTATCACTTCTCCTGCAAAGCTGGGCCACATCAAACCAATAACAGGGACAGAGTTCCTTCTGGCAATGAGGAACAATCAAATACAAACTAGGGGTTGGCTTATCAGTGATTCTTCAGAGAAATTTTTTCAAAGGCAAGAGGGCAAATTGTTAGAATCAAAATGGAATCACTTGTGTTAGCCCTACCAAAAGTAAATAAGGTTGAGAGGTTATGGAATAAAGTTTCTTAAGCTTTTGTTAGAAACAAAACCTTCTACCAGATACCTCCACACAGAAGGTAAAACTCAGGACTTTGACAAGGGCCCTCTATTTAGGTTGATGTAGGAAAAATTTCTACTTTTTCTGATCCCAAGTGTGTTTCTTAGTAGTCCATATTCATGGAGCCATTTCAAAAGAGAGGACTCCCTACATGATTTATTTAGTTATATATCTTCTGACTTTGGCTCCATCTTGTATTCTGCTTTATAGTCCATAATAGTGTTTCTACTTTTAGGCTTAAACATCTGGTCCTTTTCACTTACATACTTCAGCCATTGCTTAGAGACCCAGATTGTCCCCTTCTCACATGTATTAGTTTATCACTTGCTGAGAAACCTGTAAAGCCAGATTGGCCAACACACCAATTCCCTCAAGATTGAGGAATGGGCAAAGAAATGGGGTGGGTAATTATAACAGGGACTTAGAAGTTGCTTTGCTAAAAAACATAGACTCTTCACTTGGGCCTGCAGACATCCAAGGATAATCAAAAGGAGGATAAGAGCTTGGCATCTCTCTGCCTTTGTTTTGGTACCTCAAATGATGGGTCAGATTCCTGCTCAATTCTGCTGGTAGACAGGTTGACTATTTGCGGAGTGCTAATCTAAAACTAGCAACTCTCCCCCTACCAGGCTGAGGAACCCAAAATAAGAGTAGCCAAACTATTTTTAATATTTGCAGAGACATCATAATGAACAGATAGTCAATTGCCATCTTATGACAAGAATCAAACCCCCAATGTAGCAGCCACTTCCTTATCATTAACAGGCTCTACATGGCCATCCTGAAATAAAGATTAACCATGGTTTGACCAAGACTGCATGACTATGCATCCTTCTAGCCCCCTGCCTTGGGATTGTTCCTTCTCTATGTAATCTTGTAGCTCTTATAACCTGAAGTAACCCAAAGACATCCCTTCGTTCTGCCTTCCCAGTGTGTCCACACTAGGAATGAATTCCTTCCCTGTGCCCTGCAACATTTATCTATTGTTCAATTGGATGAATGGCCAAGTCTAGTCTATTGGGGACCCCTGGGGTCAGACCGCTGTCTTAGGACCCCAGTAAAAGTAGCAGGGAATGAACTGGGCTGCTCTCAGGGCTGCAGAGGACAAGAGGAAGGAAGTATGCCAACATGCAGTGGCTGATCCTCTCCTCAGGACAAAAATGCTCTCTGAAACCATCCTCATAGCCAGTAATGGCAGAAAAACAGTGTGTGGTATTTTCCTTGTCTCTAATCCACCCCCACTTGGCCCCAGAGTAAACTTGGTAAGATACAGAACTGTCAATACCCATACCCATACCCATCTTAAGACCCTGAAAACCTCTAATTCTTAATCAGAGACAGTGTTCAAACTCAGGGCTGCAAAAGCCCCAAGTACACTGTTTACCAATTCTGAAGAAAGAATTTGGAGGACTCAACAGAGATGGTTTGGACATTTTATTACAGACATGCTGCTTGGTGGCAGCAAGCTGGGAGAATATGGAAAATGGCCCTGCTCCTAGAAGCAGGGGGAATATATAGGGTAGGTTATGTGCCCACTGTGCAAATGAATTTCTTTTTTCTTTTTCTTTTTCGGTACTGGGGATTGAACTCAAGGGCACTCCACCACTGAGCCATACCCCAAGCCCTGTCTTGTATTTTATTTAGAGACAAGATCTCACTGAGTTGCTTAGCAACTCACTTTTGCTGAGGCTGCCTTTGAACTTGTGATCCTCCTGCCTCAGCCTCCTGAGTTTCTGGGATTACAGGCATGCACCACTGAGCTCAGCTGGCAGATGGATTTCTTCAGATGTTTTGTGAATATATTCTTTTGCTTTAAAACCAAGGTCACTCTGCTTTGATCCCCACCTAAAAACTGAACAAGGCAAGTGCCAAGTTTTCCTTTTCTGTTTTCTTTGGAGTCCTTATCTCACCACCAGGTATGAAAAGTCTTCCCAGGCACTGATTAATATTTAACCCCACAGAGAGTAAAACCCTTCTAGGAGCAGTGACTTGCTTAAAAGGGCCCAATTTCTAAGGGGCACTATCAGACTGTTTCATCCCAAGGCTGGGTTTAAAGCCACACCACCTAGAAAACCCTAACACATGTCGGCTTCAATGACCATTCTCCCATGCCAGCTTGGATCAGGGACTCACGATTATTGAATACAGGAAAGGAAGGCAAGAGAGAGGGAAGACCTGTGGCAGAACAGAATTCAGGAATGGGAAGGGACTTTGGAGCTTCTCAGGAGCGATCTTCAGACCAGCAGCATCTGCATCGACATCACCATCCCCTGGATGCTTCAGTCACACACGTGAAGGTCTGTTGAAGCAGAATCCTCAAGTATTTTATTTAACAAGCTCCCCCAGGTATTCATGTGTTCATTTAGGCAGAACTGGTTTGGATCATTTTTCCTGTGACTCTCACCTGGGAGACTAGGTAAAGACAGGCACTGACCCTGTTGGTCTTCTAATGAACCTGAGATTATGTGTTTCTTATTAGCTCCCTAAGGAATTGTGGTGCCCACTCAAGTGGGAGAACCCCTCTCTTGGGGGAGGAAACAGGTTGAAATAGACGGGGCGAGGGGGGGCAGTTGCAGGCATTTTTCGGACATATTATCTTTTTTTGTATATTTTTTCTTATACTTGGGATTGATCCCAGGAGTGTTTGACCTCTGAGCTACATATTCAGCCCTTTTGTTTGTTTGTTTTGAGACAGGGTCTTGCTAAGTTGCCCAGGTTGGCCTCAAATTTGCAATCCTCCTGCCTCAGACTACAGGCACAAGCCACCAGGTCCAGCCTGAGATACTGTCAAATGGGTAATCTTAGAAATAAATTATGTTCTCTTCCCCAATATCTTGTTTAGACTCCATCCCCAAGTCATTCAGTCGTGTGTCTCTGTCCCAGAGCAGAGGGAGTTTGATGGATTCTGCACACCTTGCTTGCCCTGGGCTGCAGACCTGGCTCATTTCCTTTGATTCCTCTGTTCTATGACTGAGAGAAACAAGACCCTCAAGATTCCTATGATCACTGCAGCCCCCTCACTGGAAGCCCTCTTTCTGTATGAAGAGAGCAAAGGTTCTGTCACAAAGCTGGCTTTTTTGGGGTAAAAGAAAAATGTAGGTTTCCACTGTGATTTTAAACTGAAGATCATGCAAAAGAAGAATGAAACAAAGGGCTGGGGTTGTGGCTCAGTGGTAGAGCGCTCACCTAGCATGTGTGAGGCCCTGGGTTCAATCCTCAGCACCACGTAAAAATAAATAAGTAAAACAAAGGTATAGTGTCCAACTACAACTGAAAAGATTTAGAAAAAGAAGAGTAAAACACAAAGAGCAAGTGTAATTCTAAGTCCTGGTGTGGGCTGAGTGAATTGAGGGTTTTTGTTTTTGTTTTGTTTTGCTTAAAGAATGCATTTGTTTCTTTGTAGTTATAAATCAAATGCATTTCATTGTAGAAAATTTAGAAAATTAGAGAGAAAGTCTAAAGCTCTCATTATTGCACCACTCAAAAATGCCTTGTTAAACTTGGTACATTCCCTCAGTCTGTCCCTGAACCTCACTCGACATCACAGCAATAACACCATCAAGAATTCTTTGTAATTGGCTTTGTTTCTCTTATTGGTTCATAGTGACCTTTCACTCAAGTCATTTTTTCTCCCACTTTGTCAGTTTGCCAGGTGTTGTTTTGGATCATTGTGTTCTCAAACAGTTCTGTTCTTTTAGCTTTTTTTTTTTTTTTAAACCAGTAACCACTGAGCTACATTCCCAGCCCATTTTATTTTTTTTAAATTTTGAAACAGGGCCTCAGTAAGTTACTCAGGGCCTTGATAATTTGCTGAGGTGAGCCCAAACTTGCAATCCTCCTGCCTCAGCCTCCCAAGTCCCTGGGTTTACAGGTGTGTGCCACCAAACCTAGCCTCTTTGGGCATTTTGTGTCTTTATCTTTTACCACTGCACCGAAGGAGTCTATCTTCATCTCTGTGCTATTCTCCTTAGGATCCGAGTTTAGAAGTAATAAACATGAACTCAACTGTTTTAAATGATCTTAAGAGTTTTGATGTACACTCTCCAATTGTTCTCCATAAAAACTGTTCCAACATATGATCCTTGTGCATGTCACTTCCCCTGTGTGCTCTGTTCTGCTCTGAGTAGTAGTATAAATTAAATGTTAATTCTTGGCCCATTATAGTACTCTTTTATCAACATCTTTATTTTTATTTTTTTTTGGTGGTGGTGGTGGGGGAGCTGGGACCCAGGGATTGACCCCAGGGGAGCTTAACCACTGAGCCACATCCCCAGATCTTTTTATATTTTATTTTGAGACAGGGTTTCACTAAGTTGCTGAGGGCCTTGCTAAATTGCTGAGGCTGGCTTCGAATTTGCAATCCTCCTGCCTCAGCCTCCTAAACTGCTGGGATTACAGGCACATGCAACCATGCCCAGCAACAACTTTACATTTCTTTTGTTATCAATCAGCTTAACTTTTCATGTGCTTATTCATAATTTCTATTTGTTTCTGCATATGTGTGTTAAATGACCTTTTGTTTCCCTTGTCATTTTTCTCCTTAGATGCTTTTCTTTTTCCATTGGCATATAGAAATCCTTCATATAATGATATTGTTCTCCTAAATTGCTAGTGTTACAGGCGTGTGCCACCAAGACTTGTTTATTTTACTTACCTCAAAAAGACGACAAGGGCAACTTGCTACTTTTCCTTATCCTACTGATTTCAATCTAGGTTAATTTCGTTTGTTCATGCAGCCATCAAATATGCTTTTATCAGCTAGGCATGGAGGTACACACCTGTAATCCCAGTAACTCAGGCAGCTGAGGCAGGAAGATCTCAAGTTCGAGGCCAGCCTGGAAATGCAGCAAGGCTATGTCTCAAAAATAAAAAGGTTTGGGGATGTAGCTCAGTGGTAGTGTTACCGCTGTTTACCAGTGACGAGTCCTTGCTTCCCCAAATGCTGAAGTATAACACCAGAGAAGAATGCCAAGGCAAGTGTAGAGTGGAAAGTGGAAGGCTTTATTAAAGGACAGCAGAAAAGACACCCCCCACCACCTCCAGGAAGAAGGGGATCTGAAAGGCGGAATAAGAGGAGGTCTTCCCTTTTTTATATCTAAGCTCTTCTTTTGTCCTCCCACATTCCAATCCTTTATTTCCTTCTATCCTGCAGTGATAGAATGCAGGTGGGAAGGCCAAAAGGTGGGAAAGTTGTGGACCTAGGGCCGCAGGAAGGGCCTGGAGTGGTTTGATAAGGTCTCAAAGTTTTGCTGGGAGCTACTTCATTAACAGTTCTTTAGGATGGGCGGGAGCATTGGGGACATTAACATTTCAAGTTCCCCAGGTGTTGTTCTGGTTTCCAGGACTCAGATTGGACTCCATTTTCTTTATTGTACTCGATTTACCTAACTACACTACTTTTCTTTAAATCTGGCTTCAGTAGTGTGGACCTGGGTTCAATCCCCAGTGCTGAGAAAAATAAAATAAAATAAAATTTAAAAATGCCTTTGTCACCTTCAAAATGAAGCTCTTAGCCTCACTCTAATCTATCTTTTCTGTTGCATCTCCAACTCAGCTTGAGCAAGACTCCAATAGTTTTCTCTTTGTCAATTGTGTCTTTGTCAATGTTTTATTATCTTTATGAAACCCTTCCACCCCTTCCTTTCTGTCCTTTACATTCTACATATTCTATAAAATATCTTAAAACATCATCACCTTATCTGCAAACATTTCCCAAACTTCCTCTGTAACAAAATAGCATACTGTCATTATTGCTCTGTGATTTTGACAGGCTTGTAGCTCTTTCTGTGTGTTTTGTTTGTTTTAGTGACTTGCTAAGCCAGTTCCTTGGCTAGGTTGCCTGAAGGCAGAAGTTCCATCTTCAGTAGCATTTACCAGACCTCAGCAGGGACCCTTGAATTTGACATTCAGTCAAGAAACAGCACCTGGATTTACTCATTCTCTACCCCTGACCTTTATCTACATTTCAGAAGGCTTTCCTGGCCAGCCTTATGGTCCTTGCTACCTTCATGACTGCATGCAATGCACAGTGCTATGCAATCACTTTGGACAGTGATCAAGGTAATGTGCATACTCGTCAGTCCTGGGTTTTCAATGCTTATTATGTTATTATAGCCTAGTAGGTATGGCCTATTGGTAGATGAGAGCCTTTTGAATCTCCATGAGGAAGAGGGTTGAGACAGATATAGAAAATGAATAAAATGAATGACTTTAATTTGCCCTGCATATGAAGCAGTCATTCTCAATTCTGGCTGGATGAGAATTGCCTAGAGAGCTTCTGAAACTTACCAATGCTTAGGCCTCATCTAAAACCAGGTTAATCAGAATCTCTGGGGTTGGAACAGCATATTTAAAAGCTTCTTGATGGACTCTCAAATGCAGCCAGGGTTGAGAACCACTGCTTATTCCAAAGCAGTATTCAAACCTTCATGTGTGTGCCAATCTCTGGAAAATCTTGTTAAAATGTAGGTTCTGATTCAGTGCATCTGAAGCAGATATGAGAGTATCCAAGTTCAGAGTGGTCCCAGGTGATGCCGTTGCTGGTCCTTCAAGCACACTTGGATCAGCAAGGATCTAAGGAAGTAGTTCTCATCTCTGTTTGAACCTTGGAATCATTTGGGAGTTTCCTAGAAATACAGAGACATGGGCCCACACTAAGGGATTCCAATTTCAGTGTCATGGGGTGGGACTCAGACATATATATATTTTTTTTCTTGTTGGATGCTGGGGATTGAACACAGGGCCTCATGCATGCTAAGCACATGCTCTACCACTGAGCTACACCCCCAGCCCATAGATGTTTTTAAGTAAAGAAGGTGTTTCACATGTACACAGGGCTGAGAAACTCTTATGCAAAGCTAATGGAAGTGAAAAAGTAAATTATTTATCCAGATATGATCCAGTAGGAAAAAGCTGGGCTTCAGTTACCCATAGGCTCATAATAAATACCTGATTAAACAGGAGGGCCTGAGTTATTCTTGAAATGTCTGCTCTGAAATAAAATCTGGAAAGATTTAAACTTGGTATAAGAAAACATTATCAGGGTTGGGGCTGGGGCTCAGTGGTAGATCACTTGCTTCACACATATGAGGCACTGGGTTTGATCCTCAGTACCACATAAAAATAAATAAATTAGATAAAGATATTGTGTCCATCTACAACTAAAAAATTATTAAAAAGAAAACATGATCAGTGACAAAGACTGCATAGTGCAGGAATTTAGCCATGGTCAATACTGAAGCATTTTCTTAAATGCCTTTAAAATTGCCTATCATCACATGGCAGGGCCTGGCCTCCCTGTCCTGACAAGCCTTGTCCTTGTTAAGTGACTTGACTATTTCACTGATATGCCCTGTGTACTCTTTTAGAATGCAAGGATATTAATGGAGTCATACACCCACTGAACTCGAAATGGACAAATTCGAACTGTGAGGAGTGTTATTGCCGTGAACGTGAAATTAGCTGCTGTAATTTGTAAGTCTCAAGCTAATGGGGACCAATACAGGGATGTGGCTGACTTTGATGAACAGCTATTACCTCTTTCAAAACACCATGCTTCAAGTTTTTAAAATAGACTTTATTTTTGGTCCTGGGAATGGAACCCGGGGCACTTTGCCACTAAGCTATGTCCTCAGTTCTTTTTCTTATTAAGACAGGGTCTCCATAAGTTGCTGAGAATTGGAGAAGTACAGAGATTTTCACATACTCCATATACAGAGATTTCCATTTCCACACAGCCTCCCCCTTTATCAACCATTTTGGGCAGTATCTTTATTCATTTTCTATAATTGATAAACCTGAGGGAACACATCATCATCACCCATAGTCCTTCTTTTACATTAGGGTTCACTCTTTATTTTGTAGTGGGAGGAAGGGTTAGTTTTCAGTCATATCTCCTTGTGGTAATGTATATATAACATAAAATTAATCATTTCAGCTAGTTTTAAGCAGACTGTTTCAGTTGCATTAAGTACATTTATATTATTATAAATACAACCATCACTACCACTCATCTCCAGAAGTCTTTTCATCTTTTTTTGTTTGTTTTTGAGATAAGGTCTCACTAAATTGCTTGTGATCCTCCTTCTAGCCTCTTGAGCTGCTGGGATTGCAGGTGTGGGTTACCATACCCAGCCAAGTCTTTTCATGTTGCAAAACTAAAACTTTGTACTCATCAAATAATCACTCCATAATCACTTCTCCCACCCAATTCCCTCTCCCACCATCTCCTAGAAACCACCTTTCTGTCTCTATGAATGTGACTATTCTAGGAACCTCATTTAAGTGGAATAATATAATATTTATCCTTTCAAGATCAGTTTACTTCACTTAGCATAATGTCCTCAGTGTTGACCCATGTTGTAGTATATGTTAGAATTTCCTTCCTTTTCAAGGTCTATAATATTTCATTGTCTGTACATATTACATTACATTTACATACTTATCTATCTGTAGGCACTTGGGTTGTGTTCCATTTTATTTAAATTGTTTTGAAACTTGGACAGTATCTCTATTCTTTATTTTTTATGGTACTGGGGATTAGACTCAGGGGTGTTCTACCACTGAGTTACATCCTCAGTCCCTTCCCCTAATTACTTTTTAATTTGAGATATCCATTGAGATAAGTGGCCTGGGCTGGCGTCAAACTTGTGATCCTCCTGCCTTAGCCTCCTGAGTTGATGGGAATGCAGGTGTGCAGAACCATTCTGGGCAGTATCTTTATTCTTAAATACCTATTTTTAGATAGGTTCCTGAAGATAGGAAGGCTTATCCAGTCATCTGATGCTATTCTAGAAATTGCCCCAGTGGGTCCAGAGTGGTGTGGTACATGGCTGTATGCCCACCAATCCTGTAATCCCAGTGATTTAGGAGGCTGAGATGGAAGGATTCTAAGTTCAAAACAGACGGAGAATCTAGTGATGCCCTAAGCAAAGAGACCCTGTCTCAAAATAAAAAAATAAAAGTCTGGGGATGTAGCTCAGTGACAGAGTGCCCCTGTGTTCAATACCTATTACTACTACTACTACTACTACTACCAATAAAATAAATAATAATAATAAATAAATAAAAAGCCTGGAAATAGCTCAGTGGTAAGTACCCTTAGGTTTGAACCCCAGTCTGGGGAGTGGGTGGGTATTGTCTTAATGGTCATGTTGGCTTTGATGTTGGAGATTTGCAAGAGTGGGAATGATCTGAGCAAAGGCAGAGGGAAGAGATGTGAGGTGTGAGGCATGATTTGTAGTATGCTTTATACTGTAAACCCCATGTTGCTTTTCTGTTCAATTTGAACTCAAGGCAGCCAAAGGTTATGCAGATGTTTTCTGCTGAGTTGCTATGGATGGAAAAGGCTTGTACGTGGGGAAATAGAACACAGAGTATCTGCAGTTTTGTTCATGCCAGCCACCCCGGCCCCCAATCCATCTGATTCTTCCTTCAGTCAGCCATGGCCTATAGTGTGTTGAAAGAACAAGACTGATTTTTAATTTTTCTGTTGTGAGAACTAAACCCAGGGCCTTACACATGCTAGGCAAGTACTCTACCAATTGCTTACTGAGTTATACCCCCAGTGTGACAGGAGAGGTTTTGATAATGGAAGCATTGCTGTAAAGCATTCCCCAAACTTGCCTCTGAATCTGAATTTTATCAAGTGCCTCAGGGACTCTTATGACTACACCAGTGAGTAGAGGAGCAAGCTCTTAAATACCTGAGTCCTATCAAAATTTAAGTGTCTGGAAAGTTCTGCTTGCATTGATTGAGCAGGACTCCTGGTAAATGTGAATCAAAACAAGAAGAGTATCAGACTGGGAAACTGGCCACCAGGCTGTCTGGAGCTATTGCCCTGGCTGGACTTTTGTGTATTATAGCTGAATCTTGATTTTTGTGGTGCCAGAGATTTGTCTTTGTATCAAGTGTCTTTGTGGTTGAATCTATGATGAACAATTCCTCCCTCACATATAAGCTCACATATATAGTATCCCCAGCTCTTCCAATAAATACTTAATTTTTTCTCTATGCCTTGCCTGTGTCTCCTGAGCCTAGGGGAATAACTGGCTCACAGTGCCCTTTTCTCGGCCACATTTTCTATTCTTTTGACACACTGCTCCACCATGGAGAAATGTGCTTATTTATCCTTACTGTTCAGAATCAACTTCCTTGGAATTGCTTCACTTCCTACCCATTCTATTTTTCTCATGAACTTAAAAAATTTTTTGACCATAACAAAAATATCAATTTTGATTAAGTTTTCTCTAGAAGAGTTTTTTGGGCCCATCACCCCTCCTATGGGATAGTGCCCAGATCTGGGCACTATCAGTGTCCAGAGGCTCAGGCAGAAGCTCCCCAGGCATTGCATGGGAGATGTCTTGGCACATGTTCTTCTGTCCAGGCCCAGATTCTCAGACTGCAGTGAGGGAGGCAAAGGACCAAGGTCACCCAGCCTCCAGCTCTGAACACCTGATTACCCAATGCTTGTAGTACCCTTCTCAATCTCTCTTTAAAAATTTTTTTCAGTTGTAGATGGACAGATGGACGCAATACCTTCATTTATTTATTTTTATGTGGTGCTGAGGATCGAATCCAGTGCCTCACACAGTCTAGGCAAGTGCTCTACCACTGAGCTACAAACCCAGCCCCTCAATCTCTTTTTATTTTGAGACAGGGTCTCAGTAACTTGCTTAGGGCCTCAGTACATTGTTGAGGCTGGTCTTGAACTTGAGATCCTCTTGCCTCAGCCTCCTGAGCCACTGGGATTATAGGTATATCCCATCAAACCTGGAGAATTACACAATTTCATTTCCTACCAAAATCTTGCAAAAGAAAGGTATTTGTTTCAATAAACACTACTCTATTTTTAAACAATTTATATTGGAGTAAAATATACATTACATAAAATTTTCCATTTTAACCATTTTTTTTGGGGGGGGGGTGCTGGGGATAGAACCTAGGAGGGCTCTACCACTGAACTACATCTCCAGTCCTCTTTGTATTTTATTTTGAGACAAAGTCTCACCAAGTTGCTAAGGATCTCACTAAGTTGCCCCAGCTGTCCTCAAACTTGTGATCCTCCTGACTCCTGAGTCACTGAGATTACAAGAATGTGCTACTGTGCCTTACTATTTTAAGCATTTTAAAGTGTACAATTCAAGTTAGTGGTATTAAGTACATTCACAATATTGTGCAATCATCACCACTATTTCCAAAACTTTTTAATGACCCCATTAAATTAACTTTAAAGGATAATTGCTGTATCCTTTAAGCAATAATTTCTACTTCCACTCCTGTTACCCTCTAATCTACTTTCTGTCTCTATGGATTTGCCTGTTTTACATATTTCATGTGGATGAAATCACAATATTTGATTATTTTGTGCTTGGTTTATTTTACTACACATATTTTCAAGGTTTATCCATCTTTCATCGTTATATTGGTACGTCATTCTTTTTATATTGGAATACTATTCATGGTATTGCTATACCACATGTTGTTTATCATCCACATTGATGGATAATTGTTTTTCACTTCACTTTTTGTTTTTGACTTCACTTTTTGTTTATAGCAAATGCACTAGTATGAATGAACACGTATTTTGGAGTCTCTGCTTCCAATACTTTGGAGGCATATACCTGGAAGAAATGTTGGGCCAAATGTAAATATTGTTTAAATTTTGAGAAACTGCCAAACTGTTTTCTAAAGTGGTTGCACCATTTCACATTCTCACCAACAAGTAATCACTTTTAAACATTAAACATTTACATTAGACATTTAAACCACTTTAAAACATTAAACATTTTCCAAAACTTTCAAAGTAAAACACTTAATTCTAGAACTATTGGAAAGTACAGGAGGAAAATGTATAATCCTACTGCATAAAGGTAATAACTGTTAAGGTTTTAATTTCTTTTTGTCTTTAATTTCTTTTTGTGTGTGTGGGTGTGTTTGTGTAGAACTGGGGATTTAATCCAGGGCCATTCTACCAGTGAGCTACACTCCCAGCCTTTTTTTTTTTTTTTTAAAATACCTTCATTTTACTTATTTATTTTTATGTGGTGCTGAGGATCAAACCCAGGACCTCGCATGCACTAGGTGAGTGCTCTACCGCTGAGCCACAACCCAACCCCGCGCCCCCCCCCCCCCAGCCCTTTTTCATTTGTATTTTGAGACAGGATTTGCTAAATTGTTGAGGCTGGCCTTGAATTTGCTATCTTCCTGTCTCAGCCCCCTGAGTTGTTGGGATTACAGGCCTGTGCCACTGTGTCTATTATCTATGCTTTTTTTCTCTCCATTTGCATAGTAGATATCAAACTTTATATTGCAGTTTTGTGATCTGAATTTTCCACTTAATATTCTAACATTAGTACTACTTTATCTTATCAAAACTCTTCAAAATATCAAATACTATTACTTTCTCATTCCTTTTTCTTGAAAAAATATTAAACCAGAATTTTTGAGCCAAAGGCACCATTCCAGTGTTTGCTTCCACTCATGGGATGACATTCCCACAGATTTGAGCTGTGATCAATCCTTTAGGTTCAATGCCCAGTGTTCTGGTTGGCTGTGAGCTGACTTCTTGCTATCCTCTCTCATGGTACCACCATGGGCTACAAATTCAGACATCTTGGAGACAGATAATTAGGGACTAAAGAATGACACTGATTTAGGCTAGCTTTAAGAAATGTCCTTTTTAGTAAAATAAAAGTCAAGGGTTTTGAAAGGAAACACTGTCACTAAGGGCACTGGGGATGGCTGCTTCTATACTCTTTAGGCAGGGTCAATCAAATCCAGAGTGTATGAATAGACTTCAAAGGAGCAGTGAGCCCCCAAACTGCACCAGTGAATGTGTAGGTAGATGTTTCTGAGAAGGTGATATTTAGTTTTCATCAACTTCTTCTTGGGCCCTATGACCCTGGCCTGGGGTACCTATTTGCTTCTGTTAGTTGAGGTAGCTCCTCTTCTAACAGGCTGCTATGCTAGGGCCAGGGCAACTGCTCCCTTCCCACTTTCTAGCAGCATTGCTACTGGTCATTTCCTGAACAGGGAAGGTATGTAGGGATAGACTGGAAGAAGCTGCCCAGCTCCAGAGAAGCCTTACCCCTATCTTTCTTGTATGTAGGTTGGAACATAGGACTGAAGTTAGGAATGGTCTATGTGACTTGATAATATGGGTAGGTCCAAGGACATGGAGGCCAAGCTTTGGGATGCTAGCCAATGGGTTCCCTCAAGTTGGCAAGGAATATGGTTTTTTTTCTTGCACAGAGCTGAACTGGGCAGCAGGGTAGGGTGGCTAATTGTTCTTCCTTCTAATGGGTCTTGGTCTTGTCTCAATGACAGAGTTCTTGAACCTGTTGGTTTTGATGCCAAGTGCGAGAAAATCTTTCACAAGTCGAACTGCAGCTATACTGTGGAGGAGAAGAACAACCCAGGAAAGCCCTGCTCTGTTAACACTTGGGTAGTATAATATTCTTCTAATGCTCCAAGCCTGTCAGGGCCCAGGCCCTTCCAGGATAGGCCTCATTCACCTATGGCCTCTAATAGCCTGTGATTTCCTAGCCCTACCAATCAATAAAAAAATATTTTGAGCAAACACTTGTATTGTTTTCACTGATTTAATATGTATTATAAAGCATACAAATATTCAAAGGAGCTAAAAATAAATCAAGTAAAAGTTATAGTATTTGTCTTACACTCCAATTGGTCATCAGGCATATTCTTCTAGGTGGACCACTGCCACTTTTGCCATTTCTGATATATTACTATTCTGCTGCCTGTGTCTATTACCTGGTGGATGGAGGGAAAAACAACAATAAATATGTCTTTGAGATGAAATCCAATTCTTTAGAGGTGTTCATGTTTATCTTCTGTCTTCTTGTTTAGGCAGTGCCTTCGCTGTTGTTCCACATCCCTCTGTGTTTGCCTAAGATTAGAGCAAGGTAGCAGGAAGTGCCCTCCTGACCCTGGGGCAGTCTGACAGG
Source organism: Marmota monax (assembly GCF_021218885.2). Classification (NCBI taxonomy): domain Eukaryota; kingdom Metazoa; phylum Chordata; class Mammalia; order Rodentia; family Sciuridae; genus Marmota; species Marmota monax. The sequence goes on along the minus strand of NW_026692713.1, from coordinate 2,596,333 downwards.
GAATTCAAAGGCCTAGGCGCTGTCTGGGTGGTGGAGAATGGCCAGGTCGATGGACTCCAGGATCAGTTATCAATTGCTGCATACATACCACCCAAAATGGAGTGACTTGAAACATTGGTTCTCTTTACAGTTTCTGTGGCAGAGAATATGTGTTTACTCAACACTGTGCTGACTGCCTGGGCCAGACATTGTGCTGGGCCTGGGGATAGAGAAGTGAATCAGAGAGATCAAGCCCCTGCTCTCCCACGGCTTGGAGTACACATCACAGATCACAAACAAGCACATCCATTGCTAAATAACCCATGAGAAATTGATAAAGAGCTGTATTTCCCCTACCCCTGATCCAGTCTGTTCAAACATGTGGATCTATTGAGCAATCTAGGCAGTTCCCCTTGGCTTTTTCCACACTCTTGAGTAATAAGAAATTGCTTTGGTTCCTTTAGTTACATAAAAATCTCATTCCAGAGTCAGCATTTTCATTGAAGACAGAGTGGGGGACAGGAGAGCAAAGGGCACAATGTACTCTTGGCTGCTTTTGCTGAAGAGGTGATCAAGGCTGGCTTCTTCTTGGAGCTTTTTGCATCAATGTGCCCAGTTCAGAAAGAGTTTCATTTTGCTGGGTGTGGTGTTGCACATTTATCATCCCAGGGACTTGGGAGGCAGAGGCAGGAGGACTGGAAGTTTAAGGCCAGACGGGGTGAATTGGTGAGACCCTGTCTCAAAATGAGAAGTAAAAGAGGTCTGGGGATATAGCTCAGTGGTAAAGCATCCCCAGATTTGATTCTCAGTACCCCCCACCCCATCCTAGTTTAACATCTGGTCACAAATCAACAGGAGTTGGGAGTATAGCTCAGTGGTAGAAAACTTAATATGTACAAGGCTCGGCACTGACATTGGGAGAAATATGAAGAAGGTATTGCAGTGGTGGATGTGAAGAATTGCATGCTATGATACAGTGCAAACAATCTTATATTTTGGAGTCAGATGATATAGAATCTGGGCTGACACTTATTTATTCAGTTCTTTTTTAAAAAAAATTGTGACAAAATTTACATAACATAAAATGTATCATTTAAACCATTTTTAAAGTATGTTCAGTAACATCAACTATATTCATAGTGCTGTGCAACCATCACCTCCATCCAGCTTCAGAACTTCCCATCATTCCAAACTGAAACTCTAAACCTATTAAACAATAAGTCTACAAAACTACCTGCTCTGTCCATCCCTGGCAAACAACATTGTCTCTCTGTGTCTAAGTATTTGACTACTCTATTAGTGGGCACCACAGTAGAGTTGATAGGAGGAATAAATTATAATGCCCTATAACATAGTAGGACAACTGTGGTTGACAATAACTAATTGAATATTTCAAAATAGCTAGTAGAGAGCATTTTCAATATTCCCACCAAAAAATGATGTTTTAGGTGACAGATATGCCAATCACTCTGATCTAATAATCACACATTGTATATATGTATTGCAAGATCACGCCGTATGCCATAAATATGTATAATAACTATGCATCAGTTAAAATTAGAATATGTTTGAAAAAAGAATTTGACTAATTACAGCATAGAAAGTGGAATTATACGCTATATATTTTTTTGTGTCTGCTGACATTTATATTTACATCTGAACGTCAAATATAAATAATATCTATCTTGTGGGGACATTTGGTGTTAGAGAATCACTTAGCATAGTTCTCTACATAGCATTTATCTTCAAAAATGTTTGCTTCATTTAACTTGATGTATTCGCTAGAGGTGAAAAGGACACTGATCAAGGGCAGGGAAAAGAGTGTGCCTGCACTCTATACCCTCTAGAGGGCAGGCAAGAGCTTTGCGCTGACCCGAGCAGAGGTCTCGCGAGACTGTCAGAAGCGTGGCGAGAGGCGTGGGAAGAAGATCGTGCTCTCGCGAGAACTCTGCCTCTGGGCCCAAGACTTGTGTCCGCTGGTGTCAGTCCAACCAGGGTACCCTCGGGTCGTCCGGAGAACCTCTCCGAACTGGTAAGAACTGGAATAACTGGCTGGGCGCGCAAGTCTCCTCCAGTTCTAACTCCGGGAGCCCAGCGGAAGCCGGATGGTAGCTGGCGTGCTGGGCCTGGGTCTACCCTTCCTGGTCGCCCTTTCCTTCCGCACGCCGGTCTCGGGCCTGTCTTCTCCCTTCTGGACACGCAGGGTCACTGACCACCTCATTCTGCCTGCCCGCGGGCTAAGCCTGACCTCCTCTCGCAGACCTTAGACTCGCCGGGCCCCGGAGCCACCTCCTTCTGGCTGCCAGTTGGCTGGGCCTGATCTCTCCCAGACTCTCCACTAGCCGGTCCCGGGACCACCTCGTCTTGCTTGGTCGCGGGCTCCCAAATCCTTGATATGTTAAGTCGGCCACCTCCTTCTCCCCTCCCGCGGGTTAGTTCTGTTCTCTCCCAAACCCTCGACCCATCCGGCCCCAAGGCCTCCACTTCTTGTAAGGCAAGGGCCTGTCTTCTTCCCTCCCATCCACACGTGGACCTCGCGGTTACCACCCGCAGCCAGGAGGCAGGGAAGATTTGTTTCCCCCTCCCTTTCCCTACAGACACTCCTGGCCGCAGGGATCCACCATCTGTTCCTGCTGGGTCGCTTTACCCCAGCTTCAAGTGTGACCAGGCGGGACCTGTTTTCTATGCCAGAGCGCATCCATTCCCAAGGGATTGTCAGGTGGAAACTCAAAAAATGTGGCCCTATAAGTGCAGCACACAGTGTTACTTAACATCCAAATAATCCCAATAATCTGGAAAAGTAGCCTGATTATCTTCCTTTTACAGATGAGAAGTTGTTTATTCATGATTCATAATACTGGCAATCATTTATTCAGTGACTTTATGCTGAAGGTATTACGGATATAGAAATGGGGAGGGGGAAGGACACACTTCTCGCTTCGATAGAACTAAATTTTTGTGATGGGAACAACAATAATATAGTCTTAAGTGCCATGGGATATGACAGGGGAAGATATGATCAAGAATGACTCAAGTCAGGGGCTGGGGTTGTGGCTCAGTGGTAGAGTGCTTGCCTAGCACATGTGAGGCACTGGGTTCGATCCTCAGCACCACATAAAATAAATAAATAAAATGAAGGTATTGTGTCCATCTACAGCTAAAAATAAAAAAGAATGACAGAAGTCAGTGTCTGACCCCAAGGGCAGAGCTTTCTTTACCGGGCCATTTCTGTTTTTGTTGTTATTGTTTTCTAGTTAGATAAGATTGACTAACATAACTACTTTCGGATGTACTTAATTTTCTACCATCTATTTGATAATTTGGAATATGTAGGACTCTTGAGTTACCACCTTGAGTAAGGATGGGACAGGTTCATAGTTGACTCACTTCTGCAGTGGAATCCTAGTGTGACATTTCTGAACTTTAAAGTACATCAGAATTGTGAAAGAAAACTTACCTTGCTGCTTCAGTGAAGGGAGATTCGTTTACTATCTGTGGTCAGAGGAGTAACTTAATTTGCTCTTTGCCTTTTTTTTTGTGGGGGGGATGGGGGATACTGGGGATCAAATCCAGGGGTGCTTTTCTATAGAGCTTCCCATCCTTTTTTTATTTTTTATTTTGAAACAGGGTCTTACTGAGTTGCTGAGGCTGGCCTCAAGCTTCCTATCCCCCTGCTTTAGCCTCCTGATTGCTGGGATTGCAGGCTTGTGCCACTGGACTTTGCTCCAAAGATTTGCTCTTTTAAGGATTTGCACACTTGTATAATTGTTCAGATAAGTAAATGTGTAAAGTCTAGCACAGTAACATTCCTTACATTTTATTTCTCTTTCCCCTCTTCCATAGAGCCTTTGCCCTTGGGTATCTAGAGGATATTCTAGCTGTTCAAAGTTTTATTATAGTTTGTGTATCAACGAATCTCTATAATTACATTATTCCCTTTGGGAAAAGAATTATTTCAAAAGTAGAAAATCAAATTGAACTATGTAAGGAAAGAAAAGGAAGATGTGTTTCTTAAAGCGGGAGGGGATGTATCTTAAAATTACACAGGACGGTATACTCTTACCCCCATTTTATTATATCAGCACAGTTGTCGGGGAATCTCTAGAACCTCTGAAGGGGTTTCATAAAACTCCATAGGCTATTTCTGATACATAGCCCTTCCTCCATTTGAGAGTCTCTTGGTTATTGTTTTCTAATACTTTCCTACATGGTGTTAACATACTGGAAGGCATTCAGAGCCAGTTGCTGCTGCTACTGATAGACTTTTAACCCTTAATCATTATTTCAAAGAATTAGTATTTTTTGTTTATTGTTGGTAAGTCCCTGATACAAATTCTTCTCTAAGTGGCAAGTTCATGTACCCTTAGGGAACACAGACCAAGGTAGTTTAGGCACTTAGATACTTGTTGAATGAATATATAAAACCTTAATACTTAAATGATCTCTTTAAAATAGCAGGTGTGGCTGAGGGTGTTAGACCTGGGATTAAATCTTGGCTCCTCTAGTTGGAAGGTTGTGACTGCAGGTAATATATTTAGCCTTTTCAGTTTCATTTTTTTAAAATGATTATAATACTCACCCTAAAGTGTTGTGAGGACTAAATGAGATAAAGTGTAAAAAATTGAAAAGGCTTTTCACAAAATGGCTATAGGTAAATCCTGAATTCATTCATGCAGCAAATACTCTGGAATACCAAGTGTACAACAGTAAACAAAGAGACAGAGTTCTTGGTTCTGTGGAATTTACCATCTAGTGTTTTCCAAAGGAGGGTCAGAAAATAAATGGTTTCTTCATGTCAGATGGTGATAAGTACAGTGGAGAATAATAAAGCATATGAAGGGGTTGTGGACAGAAGTCTTTTTAAAGTATAGGATGGTGAGGAATGGCCTGAGAAGATGACCCTTGAGCAGACCCCTGAAGGAAATAAAGGCTTGGTCTTGAGGATATCTGAAGGAGAGTTCAGTGGTCCTATGGTAGAAGCATCCTTGTTGTGGAAGAGCAGCAAGGAAGGGAACTGGAGTGGAGGAGTGGGGAGCAGTCATGAATGTTTCTGCAGGAATCCCAGAGAGATGATGGTGGCATATTAAATTGATGCTAAGTACATAATAAAATGTCTTCATTATCATATTGCATTCTCTGACTAAAAGTAATAAAGATAGTTAATGCCCATGTAGCTCCTACTATGTGTCAGGCACTATTCTAAATACTTGTGTTAGTCATTAACTCTTTCCAAAAAAGTATACTCAGCTTCAAAGAACAGAGACTTGTCACTATTCAATACATACCTGGAATATATTACTGATTCAGATGTGTATTTACCAAACCACCAATGACAATAGGGGTGAATTTAGGGCCCCAACCACATACTGGTTAACTTCAAAAGGCAGGCCTTATGTGACTATAAGTGCCTATAAAAAGGAACCAGCTAATAGGTATACATTGGGTTCAGTTCAGTTTCATGAGAGAACTGTAGATATCCATGACATTTTTATTACTTTTCCTGTGACTTTTTAGCCCTTCCAAAATTTTTGTCCAAGGTTTCCATTTTGGCTTTGTTTTCATTGTTGGAAAATATATTACTTAAGCAGAGAATGCATATGTACAATGTGGACGATTAGCCCGTAAGGAGGCCATGTTGACCACTTTTGCTTTGGTGAGTAGCAATAGTACTGTATCTCTATGTTGTCAGTTACAGGAGCTGCCATATAATTTTTCTCAGCTTGTCTTCTTTGATTCTTGAATCATAATATTATAGTGGTCATTTATAAACTTACAGTCAATCCTACAATAACTCAAATCCCAAATATGTCATACACATTCCCTAAATTAGATAGATTACCTGGCAAGTGAACAAAGTAATTATTTTGAGGGTGTTCATTTTACTTAACTTCTGGCATAAATGACTCATTGAATGCTTTTAGCCATTCTTATCTCAAGTTGTCATTCTGATTTCACTTGACTTGATTATTCAGTTGAATCAAGCTGTTCCTTAGGGGGCTAGGAGTGTGTTTGGGGGCACTATTGAGTCTTAAGATTCCTCTTACCTAGCATTACGTTAAAAGTGGTCTAAAAATGTGACAATTTAGTTTAGTGATGGAGTAAAAACCTGACAAAATAGGATAAAAGGTTTTTGCTTGATTGTCAGTTTAGTCATAGGTAAAAATCTAAGTCTTAACACTGGCCAATTACAGCTTTCAAGAGAACATAATATCAGTTGTGTTTTGTCTTATTTTGACATTATTGCTAGTCACCCACTTGTTTGCTTCTGTGGGGGAAAACCACAAGATATTTATCGTATTTACAAGGGATAAAATGATATTATTTTTATGATGATAGTAAGTAACATGTTTTCCTATCCATGACTATTTTAAGGGAAAGGAGTTTCAAACTGAAGACAGGACACCACCCCTATTCTAAAAGCTAATCAAACTTTTGTTAATGTCCTGAGGATTTTCTGTGGTAATGCAAAGTCTGAGGGGAGAAAATTCAAGTTGGCTCTAAATACAGTAAATGTTTCCCTTTAACTTACAAACCTGTTGCCATTTGTGAATCTGTGGAGCTGACCTTGAGTCTGGCCTGAAAGACTGTTTTAGCAACTATTGTGGGATTGTGGTTTCAGTGTCAACTTGCCAGTTTTGTTTGAAAAAGGTAAATAATATTTGTGCTAAAAACATTTTTCCTTTTCTGAAAAACATTTTTAAATTAATATTATAGGCCTCAGTGGGACAGATTATGTTTGAAACAGAAATATACTGTACTTTTAAAAAAATTATAGATGGACACAGTACCTTTATTATATTTATTTATTCTTCTGTTTTGAGGCTCAAATCCAGTGTCTCACACATACTAGACAAGTGCTCTGCCACTGAACTACAGCCCCAGTCCTATACTGAACTTTATAGTGCCTGATCTGAACTTGAGCATTCATTTAGCATTTATTCATCCATTCATGAATCAAAATGTAGTGAGCTTTATTGAGTTCAGGGCTAATAGTTGTACACCATTCTTTTTAGTTGGATTCAGTAGTTCATGTAGAATGTGAAGAGGGGTGGAAGTGTTAAGGTGCCAATCCCAGGCTATCTTTTTACCATTAAAGGTATACAAAGCTATAAGATAGGGTCTCTTGGGGAGCTCTCAGGTCAAGGAGGCAGACATATAATAATTTGAGTAATGTGTTACAGGGGTCATGTTGGAAATCCATGCAGATTACAATGGGCACAAAGGGAGCAGTAAAATTATTGAGGAATGAGGTATAATGATCAGGAAAGGCTTTGTAGTGGTGGTGACTTGAAAAGTAGATAGCTAGGGAGAAGTAAAGGGACTGACATTGCTGGCAGGGCTGGGAGAGCCAAGCTGGACAAGATAACCAGATTGGATTATATGCATGAAATGCCTAGAAAGAAGGAATTCTTAGTTTACTAAAGTGTAACTAATGTCAAGAGCTAGAGCAGGACCACACCCTGATCTGCTGTCTTGACGTCAGTGGTGTATTAATAAACTAAGAATTCCTTCTTTATTATATTTTTTTATTTTTTGGTACCAGGGATTGAACTCAGGGGTACTCAACCACTGAGCCACATCTCCAGCCCTATTTTGTATTTTATTTAGAGAGGGTCTTACTAAATTGCTAAGTGCCTCACCATTGCTGAGCCCAGCTTTGAACTCCTGATCCTCCTGATTTAGCTTCCTGAGCTGCTGGGATTACAGGTGCTCTCCACCCTGCCCGGCTCCTTTATATTTGATAATGTCTGAACTGGTATCCTAGAAACTGTTAGCTCTGAGGAAGAAATGGTGAACCAGCTGTTCATCTGGAATCTGAGGGGTGCTTAATAAGAGGGTGTTTACCCTCAATATTCATTCCCCTCTGGTGTTTTTTCATATGGTTTTGCTTTATCCTTACCATTTACAAAAATAACTTTGTATGCATAGACATATAAAAACTATTTTACATTTAAGAAATTGAAAGGGAATGACAGTGCTGTCGAAATTACATATTCTGGCCTGATTGGTTACGCAAGGTTTTAAGGATTAGCAGTGGACAAAAGGGAAAACTAGAAGTGCCAGTACTATGAGCCTGATAGTAATCAGACAGGCAGTACAATATGCCAGGCATTGCCCTAAACATATTACATATAACCATACAATATCACTCCCGTTTCACAGGTGGGGAAACCAGGGCACAAATTGACTTACCTAAGGTGAGGTAGTATCTAAGTGGTAGAGCAAGGTTTTGCGCTAAACCAGTCAGTTTCAGAGTATTTTTTTTTTTTTTTTTTTTTGACGGGGGAGGATATCGGAGGTTGAATTTAGGGGCACTCGATCACTGAGCCACATTTTCAGCCCTGTTTTGTATTTTATTTAGAGACAGAGTCTGACTCGATTTAGTGCCTCGCTTTTGCTGAGGCTGGCTTTGACTCGGGATCCTCTTGCCTGAGCCTCTCAAACTGCTGGAAGCTGCTGGGATTACAGGCGTCAGGCAGCGTGCCCGGCCAGAGTCCATTCTTTTAACTGCTCTGTCTCTCCAGGTAGGAATGCCATGTTCATTAAACTATTCCCTACATGTGGAATTGTGCTTGACACCAGGCAGGTGCTTAGTCAATGTCTGCTGAAAGAGAAGCATCCATGAGGCTTTGAGGCAGTACTAGACTAAGGCTGTGTGTGTGTGTGTGTGTGTGTGTGTGCGCGCGCGCGCGCGCGCGCGGGGGGGTGGGTGGTGGGTGGAAGCGGGGATAAGATACAGACACAGAGACAGACTGACATGGGTACAAACAGATTTGTTAGAGGTGAGGAGAGGGGATGTCTGAGAGCTTGAAACAAAAGCCCAGGACTGAACCCCAGATGGGCAAACAGTGGTAATCTCAAGTTTCTGATTGTCCCACGTTTGCTATTTCTCTGCCGTGATTTGCAGCAGGATCCTTAAAACAAAGACGTCTTAGCTCGGATTTGGGGCTCGGAGCAGGTGGAGCAGACCAGGAAAGGGGGCTGGGGAAGAGCCCTAGCGTCTTTGGATCTCAGAGGCAAAAGCAAGTGGAAAACTGAGAGCTCTGCGGTGCGGAGGGCGCGGCCCACTGGGCGGAGCCTTCTGCTCGCCCGGCCTGCGTGCTCCCGTCCGTCCGCTGGAGGCCGCGCGTGACGTGCGAGGGGCGGGTCGCGGCAGGGGCTCGGGGACTTAGCACACCCAGGCTGGGGATAAAACCGCTTCTTGCCCGCGAGGTAGCTGGCTGGGCCGGGATCTGCTTTTCGAGGTACGTTGGCAGCCTAGGGGCGCCTCGGCCCCTCGGGTCGCCCTCGCGGGCTTGGGCTGGCCCTGTGGCGCGCTTACAAACTGGTGACGGCTCTAAGGCTAGGAGACCGCGGGACGGGCTCCTTGGCCACTGCTCTTGGAAAGGGCACCGGGAAGCCTAGAAAGCCGCCTGAGTCACTATTGCTCTTGAGCTAGAAACGCCTTGCTTAATCCTGCTGTTTTCTAATTTTTGTGCTAGAAAAGACCTAAATTTAATTCTACTATTAGATGGTAGAATTTTGCGGTCAGTTTTCAGCTACTGCTTCGGAGAGTTGCAAAGATTGCTTGCTTGCGGTTACTTATACCTTTAGGTATATCGCAGAAAGTCCTGAAGTGTTAACACAAATCTTAACGGTATCGTACGGTGAACTAAGTAATGCCTTATTTAAATTCTCTTGAAACATTAACGTTTATTTGTGTGGTTTTTTAAAAAATGGCGGAGACACAGGTCTTGAACTTAAGTAGCTACTTGTCTTGATAAATTTAAGTGGGTTGGGAATACGGTAAGATCTGTGTTATCTTTGAATTAATGAATTATGATTCAAAACTTTTTAAAAAAATCTGTCAGAACAAGTGAAGCCAAAAAATCCCAAAGTAAAACTGAAAAATATCAATTATTGTTTTTAAATTTATAGTTGTTCTCAAAGTTTGTACAGTTTAATGTAGGTGTACAGTTTAATGTAGGTTGTCACATCAAAAATAACCAAATTCGCGATTAGTAATTCGAATCTAGTAATCCATGGAACACATAGGTCTCCTGTGGATTGATTCTTGCAGGCTTGACCTTTTACCAGTGATTCAGATGCCAGGAAAATAAGTAAAAAGTGAAAGGTTTTTTTTTTTTTGGTGTGTTGGGGGTGTGTCAGATGGCATAGGGGGCAAAGAATGTCAGAGCTGGCAAGTGAGGTAGAGATTAGCTAGTCTAAATTTTCATTCATGCACAAATGAGGACTGAAGCATCTTTGATAACCTGTAGATATTTGCTGTGAAGGCCAGTCTCATTCTTCAGTTCTTCCTACTTGGTACTAGTATTTGGCAATGTTTTGATTATTCTCAGCTTATTATGACATTTGTGGTATGTGGTTTTTTTTTTTTTTTTAATGATGTTTTCTAAGACAGGTGGTTCTGAGAAACTGGCTATAATTCATTGAAAACTATTATGGAAGTTATTGAAATATTAGGTTTTTTTTTTTTTTTTTGGTTACTGGGAATTGAACCCAGGAATGCTTTACCACCAAGTCACATCCTCAGCCCTTTATTTATTTATTGAAACAGGATCTCTAGAAGTTGCTGAGGGCCTTGCTAAATTGCTGAGGCTGTCTTTGAAACTGTGATTCTTCTGTCTCAGCCTCCCAAGCTGCTGGGATTACAGGAGTGTACCAACTTGCTGGGCTGGAATAGTAATTTTAAACTCTAGTGTTGGCAAATAATAATTTATGGGTGATAGTACTCTAAAGGAAGAAAGTGTCCACCTGGGGGAGAGATCCCAGGGGTAGATCCTGGAAATTTTAGTTCTGTATCCAAATCTTACCCCTTGTAACTGTGGCCTTTTGGAAGGGTCATTTAAACTGTGTGGACCTTTGGAATCATATATGAAGTGTGGACCGTGTACTAAAGAGACAGTTACAATTTTTTCATCTTTAATTATTATTAGTAATGGTAGTGCTGATGAATGAACCTAAGGCCTTCAGTGTGCTCTGAATGTGCTGTATCACTGAGTTACACCCCCAGCAAATTTTTTGATCTTTAAATTGTGGTTTGTGTGGGACATGAGGGTTAGGGCTTTTTGGAAATTTTATGGTTAAACCATATGATGATGAGTTATTTTCATTTGTGATTAGTTGCTCAGAAATTCTGATTCCAAGATCTGGGACTTCATAACTAGATTTTTGGAAAGCACTGTCTAAGTATGACAGGTATTATTGGCAGAACTCCCCTTTAAGGAAACTCCAGTTTCTGTTATTTGTTTGAAGAATGTGTCTTTCTTTTCCTCTCCTTTATATTTTCCTCCTACTCTAAAACTTAGGGTAGGGAATCCTTGAAACAGGGAAATTTTAGAAAGCACTTAACTTTGACTCAAAAAGTGAACATGTAAGGCAGTCCTCCTTTGAAGGTGATAGGGCAATAGTTTGGATTTTGAAGGTGAAGATAAAAGACACTGAATTTTAGAATTAGAGCTAATCTTTGTACAGGCAAGGAAACAGACAGAAGCATGTATACTTGGTATATATTAGTGGGTTTAGACTATTGTGTTTTGCCATGAAAACAATTTGCCGATTGCTATATTATAGAGTGAAAGACTAGACGAAGAGCTGTTTATTAAATGAGTACCGTGTTGTTACATCTGCAAGTCTATATTGTTATCCTCACTTATGAATTGGGAAGTTAGGTTCAAAAAGGCAAGGTACTGATAAATAGCTAAAGGATTCTAAGTCCAGGCCTCTTCATGTGAAAGCTTTTACCAGTTTCAAAGCTGCTTTCTATACTCAACAGAAGGAGATTCCCAAGGTCCTTATCACTCAGTTAAACCTAAAACAAACCTAAAAACAACTGCATTGTTAAGAAGTGACATGAGTTCTTGGACCTGGTGGCATATGCCAGTAATCCAGCAAGTTGGGTGGTTGAGGCAGGAGGATCACAAATTTGAGGCCAGCTTAGACAACTTGGCAAGACCTGTCTCAAAAAATTTTATAAAAAGAGGGATGGGGATGAATCTCAGTGCTAGAGCATCCCCAGATTCAACCCCCAGTGTTGAAGCCCCTATCTATCCCCCCTTTGCCCCCCCCCCCAAAAAAAAAAAAACCCATGACTTGCTGGGGTTGGCTAAGTGCTCAGAGACAGATAATGTCTCACTGTAACTACACTGCAGTCTTCTGTGTGGAGAATAAAAATAAAAATTACAGATCATTACACTGGACTAAGTTCCTGCATACCCCAAAACCAGACTAAAAGTCAAAATGGAGTCATTTACACTAAAGTTTCTCATCACCAAATTGAAATTAAATTGTTAACTGATGGTTACAAACTGTCAGGATTAGAGACCACAGCTAAATTTCCTAGGTCAGTTTTAATTGGCATGATAATGACATTCTCTCTGCTTTAATCCTTACACAAAAGAAATAACTTTAATCTCATGTTAATTAATCAGTCATTGTTCTGTCTTCCTGTCTCTGCCTGACAAGCAGCATAACCTAGAAATGGCCCATCTGCTTTTTCTTTTCTTTGTATGTTCTCTCTATAAAACAAACCTCTTCTGCTCAGCCCTTGGGAGTACTTTTTCTATTTTATAGAATGAACTGTTGCCTAATTCTAGAATTGGGGGAAAAAAGCCAATGAAGATCTTTAAATGAAATTGTTGATTTTTTTTCCCTTCTATTGTTGTTGCCTTCATTTTTCCAGAGGAAGGTGAGGCCCAGAGTGGTTAAGTTACTAGATCAGGGGTCTCCAGCATACAGACAGGTTTGGCAAATTCTTAACCATCATGCTTGCTATGCTGTTTCTTGAACCTGGAACAAATGGTGAATTATTGTTGAAAATGATCAATGTGAGCTACTTACCTTATGCAAATCTCTATTTCATAAAGCTAGGTCAGACATCAACTCATATGATTTAAGCTCACCTGAGGGGTGGGGTTCTTCATTTTAGATCTGAAGGTTTCTTTTTCATCACAGTACAAGAGGGCAGGCCTTTCTTGGGATCAGGAGTATGGAAGCCCCACAGGAAGGAGGAACAGCCATAGTTGGAAAAGGCCAAACATACTAGGACTGGCCCTAAAGACATGAAACAGATTTTTATAGTGGCTGACAGTGAGCTCTAAACACCCTTATTCTAACAAGATGACTGTTTTGAAGATAGCATTCATTTTAATTTGGGGGAAAAAAATGTGTGTGTGTGTGGAAAAAATGGTTTTGTAACTTTTTTTTTGTTTTTTATTTTTTATTTTTATTTTTTGGTACCAGGGATGGAACCCAGGGGCACTCAACCACAGAGCCATGTTCCCTAGCCCTTTTTGTTTTTTATTTGAGACAGAGTCTTTCGAAGTTGCTGAGGCTGGCCTTGAACTTGTGATCCTCCTGCCTCAGCCTCCTGAGTTGCTGGAATTACAGGCATGTGCCACCATGCCTGGCTAGTTTTGTAACTTTAATCTCATTTTATGTTCTGTGCATGGATGATAAGGAGAAAATCCAATGTGTGTACTTATCCATGGTCTGTTCTTGTGCATTTCCACAGTGCTTGTGATTTTATCAAGAAGACTTGCTTTGGGGATCTAGAGATAACAGACTACACTGTATGCATTTGTGTTTGCCTTCCATTTTCCCAGAGTTCTAAGGTTTTTGACAATGTGAAGCAACCTTTTAACTTAATCTTACTTAATTTACATACTGCCAGGAAATTGTGGCATTCCACACAGTGGTGAAGATCTAAGAATGGGAAATTTGATGCAGCCAAAGACAGTTATTACATTTGAAAGACAGCTGAACATGTCTTAGGGCAGTGTGAATCACCTTGTGAGTAATTCTGTCTTCTAACCTTTCAGTGTTTACCTGTGTTAGGATTTTCAAAGTCCCTATAGTGTGTACCAAATACATACTAATGCCTGGGTTTCAAACAGGCCACTCACACTGTGAAAACAGGCTGCAAAGTTAGCTGCAGCTGGTGTTTTCAGGGTTAGAAAGAATTTTTGTGGAGACTTCTGACAAGTCCAATTGAGAAAGGCTTTTCTTTTACAGATCATTTTGGGGAAACAGATTGAGGTAACAGAATTAGCAAGGGGAAGTTAGAAATCTTCCTGAACTTTTGAGTTTCTTGTAGGAACTTTCAAGTTCCTGGATCTGAATCTTTTGCTGAGATGGTGGAAAGAAAATCTGTTGGGCTGTGTCTTCCCATCAGTTTCTTTCTTCTTTTCTTTTTTTTTTTTCCTTTTTAGATATACGTGACATTATAAAGTATTTTGACATATTTTACATACATGGGGTATAACTTTCCATTCTTGTGGTATGGAGTTACACTGGTGGTGTATTCATATATGAACATAGGAAAGTTATGTCCTATTCATTCTACTCCATTAGTTTATTTCTGAGTTTGGGACTTACTTGCTTTTGTCTCTACCCATCTTTCAGTTAAGTACCTGGGCTGAAACCTAGTCTTAAAGATGCATTCAAGACTAATCTAAGTTCCCTTTGTCTAAAGTGGGCAGCCAGCCATTTGGATGACTTCACTGGGCAGGCTGCTGTTCGGTTTAAAGCTGTCTTCTCTAGGGTTATTCATTGCTTTAAGACTGTTAGAAAGTTCTTTCATGTATTGTCTAAAATGTCTCCTATTGGGCTGGGGATGTGGCTCAAGCGGTAGCACCCTTGCCTGGCATGTGTGCGGCCCTGGTTCGATCCTCAGCACCACATGCAAAACAAAGATGTTGTGTCCGCCGAGAACGAAAAAATAAATATTAAAATTCTCTCTCTCTCTCTCTCTCTCTCTCCCTCTCTCTCCTCTCTCTTTAAAAAAAAAAAAAGAAGAGTAAATTAGACCAAAAGTAGGTAAAATAAAGGTAAAATTTAAAAACAAACAAACAAACAAAAAAAATGTCTCCTATTAACCACATCACATACTTCCACCCTGGACTGTTCTGCACAAGTTTAATTCTTGTGTTCGACAGGTTTCCAAATATTTTATTTATTTATTTGTTTTAAATTTATCTTTTTATTCTCATTTGTTCTATATGACAGCAGAATGCATTACAATTTATATTACATATATAGAGCACAGTTTTTCGTATCTCTGGTTGAATATAAAGTATATTCCTTTATATAAAGTATGAAGACTATTTGTGTCTTCATACAGGTATTTAGGGTAATGATATCCATCTCATTCCACCATCTTTTTTACCCCCATGGTTCCTCCCTTCCCCTCCCACCTCTTTGCCCTATCTAGAATTCATCTAATCCTCCCATGCTCCCCCTTCCAACCCCACTATGAATCAGTCTCCTTATATCAGAGAAAACATTCAGCATTTGTTTTTTTGGGATTGTCTAACTTCACTTAGCGTTATATTCTGCAGCTCCATTCATTTACCTGCAAATGCCATGATTTTATTTTTTTATTGCTAAGTATTATTCCATTGTGTATGTATACCACATTTTCTTTCTCCATTCATCTACTGAGGGGCATCTAAGTTGGATCCACAGTTTAGCTATTGTGAATTGTGCTGCAATAAACATTGATGTGGCTGTGTCCCTGTGGTATGCTGTTTTTAAGTCTTTTGGGTATAGACCAAGGAGTGGAATAGCTGGGTGGAATGGTGGTTCCATTCCCAGCTTTCCAAGGAATCTCCATATTGCTTTCCATATTGGCGGCACCAATTTGCAGTCCCACCAGCAATGTATGAGTGTGCCTTTTCCCCCACATCCTTGCCAACACTTATTGTTTGTGTTCTTAATAACTGCCATTCTGACTGGTGTGAGATGAAATCTTAGAGCAGTTTTGATTTGCATTTCTCTAATTGCTAGAGATGTTGAACATTTTTTCATATATTTGTTGATTGATTGTATATCATCTTCTAGAGCATATCATCTGTTCAGTTCCTTGGCAACAAAATGAAAGTAAATCCCTCTCTCTCACCATGCATGGATCAAAGACCTAAGTTTAAAGGTCAGAGACACTGTGCCTGTTAGAAGAAAAAGTAGGCCCAAAGCTCCGTTATGTCGGATTAGACCCCTGACTTCCTTAATAAGACTCCTATAGCGCAAAAATTAAAATCAAGAATCAATAAATGGGCTGGATTCAAACTAAAAAGCTTCTCAGCAAAAGAAACAATCAGTGTGATGAATAGAGAGCCTATATCTTGGGATCAAATTTTTACCATTCTTACATCAGATAGAGCACTAATCTCTTAGGGTATATAAAAACTCAAAAAGCTAAATACCAAAAAAAAAAAAAAAACAAAAAAACAAAACAAAACAGGTTTCTAAATATTTGAGAGCAGTTATCATGTCCTCCCAGAGATGTCTCTTATCTAGGCCAAACAGCCTTCCTTTCTGGAGAAATTTTTCATGGTTTTGAGACCTTTTATCCTTTTCTAAATGCCCCTAGGTTCAATTCCCCAGCATTGCAAACAAAACAACAACCCTCCAAATTACTCCTTGCCTTTTCCACCCCATTTTTGCACCTCATTCAGATGCAAAACAAAAACAAAAACAAAAAAAAAACCCAAAACACCATATTGTTTTATGAGGTTTTAACAGCTACCTAGAGTGTTTTGGAATATGTTTCTGTTAAAACCCCATGTTAGCTCTAATATGATCTCATCCAAATATGTAGGAAAAAGAGTTGAGTAATTAGGGAAAACAGTGATATGCCTCTTAAAAACATTTAAACCGGCCTTAGTCCATTACCCTTTGAATTACTTTGTAAAAATGTAATCTTATTGTTTAATTTGGTTGTACTTCTGTTTAGTCCATATTTACTTTGTCTCCAAGCATGTCACAGAATCTTGCCAAAAATCTTTCTGTCACCTGGGTACTTAGCATCTGCTGCTTTATATCTACTGGCCAATTTGGTGAAACTATACAAAAGGAAATAACTTTGGTATCACAGGGCTAAGTGAACCCATTCTGGGCCACAGTGATCACTGTTTACTTTTTCCTGGTTTTTAGAAATCATCTGTTGATTCTAGAGTTATGCAGGATGAATATCAAATTAGTCTTCCAGGGGCTGTTGTCAAGCTTCCCTGACACTCTTCTGTGGGCCTTATTGTATAATTGTGTGCTTTTCCTTATACTTTTCTTCCTTGTCTCCCCTGAGTTTTTTAGAGAACCCTCTGTTTCTCTGTTTTTAACTATACCAATTTCTATAAGTACCTCTTTTCTATGAGTCATTTGAGATTATTTTGTTTACATTTGTATTCTTGAGTGCTTTCTAGCTGCATAGTTATTCTTAAATTCTTCATAAATTAAAAAATTCCACCTAAAAGAGAAAATAACAAAATTACAGCTTCTTAATAAACTTAGGCAAATATCAGTTCTAAAAACATGTATTCTAAACTCTATCTAATTATTGATTAGCAGCTTATTTTAAAAGTAACTATGGAATCTTCAACACATTTTAGTCTAAATCTGTGAAGAGGAATGCATGCTTCTTATGACTAAATAAATGTGTATTATGAATGGAAACATACTCCTTTCTCCCCCACTTCCAGGGCTTGAACACAAGGGCTTGTGCATGCTATGGAAGCACTGTATCACCAAGCCATGTCCCCAGCCCAGCAACATATGTTCTTTTAACTTTTTAAGAGACATGTGTTCTGTTGATTAGGAGGACTACCAGTATTGTCCCCCCCACCCCCAGAAGTATCTGTTCACATGTAAAGTGTCACTAAGGAAGATTTATATAATTTTATAATAGGAACAGAGATGGGGAAGGGAGGAGGCAGTATTTATTAAGAGTATCCTGTGTGTTGGGGTCCTGTGTTCTGTGTTGGAGGTAATTCAAGTAGTTAGTAATGGGAGCTGTTTGGAATGATCATTTGAGCAATGATTGATTTTGGTTGTAATTACAGTGTTACTTGGATTTTTATTTTTTTCTTTCTTTTAAAGGAACAGTGAGCAGAATGAATACCTCCCAGGACCAGAGCAGCTGCTCCAGTAATAGAGAAGCCCTTTTGAGATGTAGTGATGCACGGAGGGACTTGGAGCTTGCTATTGGTGGAGTTCACCGAGCTGAACAGCAAATTAAAGATAACTTGCGAGAGGTGAGATGTGTGCTTTTCTCTTATCTGGACTTCTAACATAGGGCTGGCTAAAACACAGCCAAAGACTTGGCTTCTCAGTGCCAACAAACAAATATCATCCCATGCCTTGTATGATCTGCCTAATCTCAACTGCCTGGCATATCAATTTAAAGGAGAAATAGGCAGATGCCAGAGTCTGAGAAATCCTCTACCACTCCGGAGAATTCCATTCAACATGTATTTTAAAAAAATTTTTAAAAATTTGTTCTAATTAGTTATACATGAGAGAATACATGTGTGCACTTTGATATACATAAATGGATTATAATTTCTCATTTTTCTGGTTGTACATGTTGTTGAATCACATTGGTCATGCAGTGGTATATGTAATATATGTAATAATATCTGTTTCATTCTACTATTATTCTTGCCCCATGCGCCCTCCCCCTAATCTAAAGTAACTCCCCTTTAATCTAAAGTAACTCTGTTCTTCTTCAACCACACAAACCCCATTGTGAAGTAAGCATCTGCATATAGACTTTTTTGGATTGGCTTATTTCGCTTAGCATGAGTGCCTCCAGTTCCATCTATTTACCGGCAAATGCCATAATTTCATTCTTCTTTAATGTTGAGTAATATTCCATTTTGTGTGTGTGTGTGTGTGTATGTGTATATATATAATATGTGTGTGTGTGTGTGTGTATATGTATATTTATCACCTTTTTTTAATCCATTCATCTGTCAAAGGGCTTCTAGGTTGGTGCCATAGCTTAGCTATTGTGAGTTGAGCTACTATAAACATTGATGTGGCTGCATCACTGTAATATGCTATTTTAAGTCCTTTGGATATAAACCAAGAAGTGGGATAGCTGGGTCAAATGGTGGTTCCATTCCAGGTTTTCTGAGGGATGTCCATACTGCTTTCTATGATGGTTGCACCAATTTGCAGTCACACCAGCAATGTATGAATGTACCTTTTCCCCTACATCCTCACCAACACTTATTATTGCTTGTGTTCTTGATAATTGCCATTCTGACTAGAGTGATGAAATCTTAAGAGTAGTTTTGATTTGCATTTCTCTAATTGCTAAAAATGTTGAACATTTTTTCATGGATTTGTTGATTGATTATATTTCTTCTGTGAAGTGTCTCGTTCAGTTCCTTAGCCCGTTTATTGACTAGGTTATTTGTTTTTTTGGTGTTAAGTTTTTTGAGTTCTCCTGGAGATGAATGCTCTGTCTGAGGTGCGTGTAGTAAAGATTTTCTCCCATTCTGTAAGCTCTCTCTTCTTCAGTTTCTTTCTCAACTTAAATTTTTGATACTTTTCTATGTGGTCTCCATGACAGGCACTGTCATCAGTGAAAAATAATGAGGGGAGCAGGCAGTAGTATGCTTAGCTGTACCCTCTTGATGTGTTAAGAGTAGCACTTCAGTATGCCCCTCATTTTAACTTACTGGTCCCATTATTTTAGTGACATAGTTCTGTAAATGACTTTGTCATTTGGAAGTCAGAATGAAATCTGTTAGTTCCAATAGAATCTGTTGGTGAGTGTGTAAAGTAGTATATGGCTTTGAAATACAACTTTTTTTAACTCAGAAAAAAAGATTGTCTTAAAAATTTTTAAAGTTATTTAATATGGATTCTCATTTATAGCTGTTTTGAGTTTTTCTCTTGGGATTTTGACATTTAGTCCTCAGGTGACTCACTGCTGATGCTCTCAGAAACATTTAGTTTACAATTTTACCTACTGACCACCCTAATTGGTCTTCTTGCTATTGACATGTGGTGACACATGTCTTTACTAAATTAGCCTGCTGAAAATGGATTGCTCATTCTGTAGGTAAGGAAAGACATAAAGGCCACCTATGATGCTGAGGACCAGAGCAGGTGTTCCAATGATCTCTTTTACTGATAAACTTGTGAAGTCATATGTTTTAAAAAGTATAGGAACTGAAGGGGATCAGTATCTTCTGTTTACTTTAGGACACCCAAAATAAACTTGATGTTCTTAGAGGCAGGAGTATTAAAGGAAGATTTTAGAGTTGAGGTGTAACTTTTATGGCTATAATTCTTAAACTGGGGTTTGAAAGAATTTGTGGGTCCATCAGGGGCCCTGTTGGACTTATACCCTGAAATTACAGGCCAAATATTTAGTATATATAGTTTTTAGTATATGTGTGGTTTGTTTGTTTGTTTTGGTTTTTTGGAGGCGGATATTCCTTGAATGTCACTAGATAATTGGAAGGATCTGTGACCCACAAAAGTTAAGAACCTCACTGTTCTGTGGGAGTCATCATTTTTTGGATTGTTACACAAGTGAAACTAACATGTATGTTTCCTAGGTGAAATCTCAGATTCATAGTTGTATAAGCCGTCACCTGGAATGCCTTCGGAGCCGTGAGGTATGGCTGTATGAACAGGTAGATCTCATCTATCAACTTAAAGAGGAGACACTTCAGCAGCAGGCTCAGCAGCTCTACTGGGTAAGGTGGCTCCCTGACTAGAACTGGTTTGACCATGGTTTCTTGTTTCCAGACAATATATTTCTTGTAATTCAATGTTAATATAAGTCAGATAAAAGTTTACTCTCAATTGCTTTTTAACTTGGATATACCTGGTACTTTTAGTGGTTTCATTTTTCTTACAGTTATTGGGCCAATTCAATTGTCTTATCCATCAACTGGAGTGTACCCAAAATAAAGATCTAGCCAATCAAGTTTCTGTGTGTCTGGAGAGGTAAATACCCTTATTTGTTTTGACTTTTGGCTCTTTTGACATAGTAAAAGAAAGTCAGTTTTGTAACTCCCAGCTTATGTTGGTTTTAACTTTTTATCTTCATTCTCATAATATGATCATCCTGTCTTATATTTTAATGTTACACTTGTTATATGTGATTAAACCATACACAGTCTGTTGAGTTTATTAGAAAAGTGCAGCCATTTAAAATTACTCACAATTTGGCTTTTATTTTAGAAGCAACTGAAACAGATATTGTATGAAAATAGCCGAATTTTGCTTATTTTCCCCCCAGATTGGGCAGTTTGACCCTTAAGCCTGAAGATTCAACTGTTCTGCTCTTTGAAGCAGACACAACTGCACTGCGTCAAACCATCACCACCTTTGGGTCCCTCAAGACCATTGTGAGTAATGTTGACCTCAGATCCTTTGTCAGGTGCTTCTCAAGTCTGCATCCTCACAGATGATCTTTCTTAAAACAAATTACAGGGCCTGGGGTTGTGGCTCAACTGGTAGAGTGCTCGCTTAACACCTTTGGGGCACTGGGTTCAATCCTCAGCACCACATAAAAATAAAATAAAGATACTGTATCCACCTAAAACTAAAAAATAAATATTAAAAAAAGCCAAATTACATATTTACTATATGAATAGTGGCTTTCTTGAGGCGTTAACCTTCAAAAATTGAGAAAGTGAGTTCTGATAAAGTCAATAGAGCATTAGGCTGTTAGTTTGTTGACTCATTAATAATCTTTGGAATTAATCTTGCATCTCTAATTGTTTTGCCATATTTCTTATAAAATTGATGGCCCAAATGGTCTTTAATAAAGACCCGAATGTAGTGTATTTTGCGTCTCATTAAAAGTAGCAATACTATCAATTCTTGTGAAGATTTGATGGAATTCTTGTCTTCATTTTATAGCAAATTCCTGAGCATCTGATGGCTCATGCTAGTTCATCAAACACTGGGCCCTTCCTTGAGAAAAGAGGTTATATCCTGATGCCAGAGCAGGTAAAATGTCATTTATTTCTGGTATTTGGATTACTATTATTTGCTTTAGATTGTGTTCAAAAAATTTTTTGTGGAGGTAGGGGCGCTACTATTTATTTGTAAAATGTTATCAGTGATAGTTTATGCAAGTGAATGCTTGAAGCATTAAATGTCAAATAGAAATTTGATTGTTATATAGGTATTAAATAAGAAAATAATTATGGTATTGATTCTTTATTGGGGATCCGTTAATTCATAGAGATGATGTATTTTTAAAGGCATGTGAATTAAAGGTCCTGGACATCTGAGTTGAGAACAACCCTACAGGTAGTTACAGTTCTTATTTGAAAATTGTGAAGATTGAGGGGGAAAGGCATGTGACTTGCTCAGGGTCAGTAGCAACCCAAGACTGGATCTCCTGCTTTGCTGGTGTATTTCTGTTGCATTTGACAATCCTTGTTAGGCAGCAAAGTTTTGTTTGTGATTAGCAGAAGTCAACATCCAGCAGCACAACTGTACCTCTCAGTGAATGGCTTCTTGGAAGCAAACCTAACAGTGGTCGTCATGCTTCTTACCTACCTAGTACCAACCTCCAGGACTGGCTCACCCAAAAACAGACCTCAGAAAATAATCAGGTATGTTGCTGTCTTCATTGTGAAGTAGATACAGTAGTAAACCAAGTTAATTACTAACCAATATTGTCTTATAGTATATGATTGTAATCTGGAAAAACCCATATACTTTTTGAGGGGCACTGGGGATTGAATCCAAGGGCTCTCCACTCAGCCATTTTTATTTCTGATTTTGAGACTAGGTCTTTCTAAGTTGCCCAGGCTGTCCTTGGAACTTGTGATCTTTCCATCTCAGTTTCTTGAGTAGGGAGTTGCAGGTGTATGCTACCTGCATATGGTATATGTCTGGCTGGACATATTCTTAATTTTTAATTATAATGGTGACATCTCTCAACTATGGATAGAAAGTTAAGAAAATAGCCATTAGCTTTAGCTGGACGTAGTGGCGCAGGCCTATAATCCCAGCGGCCTGGGAGGCTGAGACAGGAGGATCGTGAGTTCAAACCCACCCTCTGCAATTTAAGGAAGCCCTAAGCAATTCAGTGAGACCCTGTCTCTAAATAAAAATACAAAATAGGGCCAAGGATGTGGTTCAGTGGTCAAGAGCCCCTGAGTTCAATCCCCAGGACCCTGCCCCACAATAAAGAATTTGAAAAATATACAGCTGGGCCTAGTGGCACACACCTGTAATCCCCAGTGGTTTGGGAGGCTGAGGCAGGAGAGTTGCAAGTTCAGGGCCAGCTTCAGCAGCTTAGCGAGGCCCTAAGCAATTTGCAGAGAACCTGTCTCAAACTAAAAATGGAAAGGGCTGGGGATGTGGTGGTTTTTAGGTGCCCCTGGGTTCAATCTGTAGTACCAACAAACAAATGCACACAGTTCCCATATGAAAAGATGTTGTAATGTTTTTGTTGGTATACTCATTTTTCCTGTGTATACATTTATTTTTCAAGTCTTTTCTCTAAATCCTGTTTTTGTATTTTTTCCCCTCCAATATAATACTGAATATATTTGTTATTTATTTTTTATTTTTTTTTGGTACCAGGGACTGAACCCAGGGCATTCAACCATTGAACAACATTCCCAGCCCAATTTTTATATTTGATTTAGAGAGAGGGTCTTGTTAAGTTGCTGAGGCTGTCTATGAACACACAATCCTACTGCCTCAGCCTCCCAAGCCTCTAGGATTACAGGTGTGCATGCCACTGTGCATGGCTTATCATTTGATTTCTTCTGTGGAACCTTTGAATAAATTCTTAGAAACTACATTTCTATATTTCAATTCAGCATACTCTTTAAGACTTGATACATATGGCCAATTGGGCTTTCCAGCAAGTTAGTAATAGTCATCTTCCTACTAGCAGAGTATTCAGAGTAACTGCTTTCATTTCCTTTGCCTGTTTTTATCTTCCATATTCATAAGAATATTACTACTAGCTTCTCTTGTATCACATATGCCACAAATTCTTAGTTTAGCTTTTTAGAACTATAGAAAATATTTTTATGTAGTCATGTTTTAATAATCCAAACAGAAATCTCTTGTCTATCATTAAATTTGGAAACATTGGGCAAGACAGTAAATATGCAGACAGAATCCCCAAAACATTCATAATTATTCTGGCAAACTAATGATGTGTACTTCTTGTATAGACCTCTGCAAGAGCCTGCAATTTCTTCAGTAATGTCTGGGGCAACTTAAAGGGCTTAGAAAACTGGCTCCTCAAGAGTCAGCAACAAGAAGTTTCTGGAAAACCAGGTTACCAAAAATTTAACAGCCACTCAACTACCAGTTCTTTCTCCATTGAAGTTGAAAAGGTTGAAGATCTAGAGCTCCTTGATCAAAGTGAGATGGGATTGTCTGATTGGCTGGTGCCTCCCCAGGAACCTTGCAAGTTGGAGAAACCTGAGAATGGCAGTCATGAAACCAGTGAGAAGTTTAAGCTCTTATTCCAGGTCTTCCAGGAGCCTTACAGTGTGAATGATTGGCTTGCCAGGCCTGACTCTTGTACCAACTGTTGGGGCAACCAACCTAAAGGCGTGGAGATTGAAAACCTGGGCAGCCTGAAGTGCCTGAATGACCACTTGGAGGCCAAGAAACCACTTTCCACCCCCAACATGATTACTGAGGATTGGCTTGTTCAGAATCATCAGGATCCATATAAAGTTGAAGATGTATGCAAAGCCAATGAGCCATGCACAAGCTTTGCAGAATGTGTGTGTGAGGAGAATTGTGAGAAGGAAGCTTTGTGTAGATGGCTTCTGAAGAAAGAAGGAAAAGATAAAAATGGGATGCCTATGGAACCCAAACCCGAGCCTGAGAAACATAAAGAGTCCCTGAGTATGTGGCTCTGTCCTTCCAGAAATGACATAACAGAACAAGCTAAGGCACCAAAGGCAATAACTCCTAGAATTGCCGATTCCTTTGAAGTCATAAGGAACAGTTCCTTGTCAAGATGGCTCATCAGGCCTTCATGCAAAGAAGGAAGTCCCAAGGAAGTGCCTAGTACTGCCGACAGGGCTGGCAGACAGAAGCTTAAAAGCCCCATTACTACTTCCTGGTGTCCCTTTAACACTGCTGACTGGGTCTTGCCAGGAAAGAAAGTGGGAAACCTCAGCCAGCTATCTTCTGGAGAACACAAGTGGCTACTTCGAAAGAAGGCCCAGGTAAGATGACATCAAAATTGCCATTTGAGTTTTACTTTCTTACCTCTAAAACTTGCACATGGGCCAGATCTTTAAATAGGTTAAATGCTAAATTTGACAGCCATGTGTTCAGAAGGACTTAATAATTATTTAAACTGAATTATTTGTGCTTTTCCCAGGCCAGCTGCCATCTTGCAGTAGAGAAAACCCAGCCTGATTTAGGGTAGAAATAATAGTTGTCATCTTTACTCTTGGCCAATATTTATTTATTATTTATATTCGGAAAGTGAGTTAAGTTGGTCTCGTGCCTCCCAGATGACGTGAAACAATAGATATTTTTTTCTTCTTGCAGGAAGTATTTCTTAACTCACCCCTTCAAGAGGAACATAAATTCCCTGCAGACAGTTATGGCCTCCCAGCAGTTTGTGATCTCTTTGCATGTATGCAGCTTCAAGTTGATAAAGAAAAGTGGTTATATCGAACTCCTCTACAGGTGAGTATATGCTACCAGTGTGAATGTTAGATTAATAGTTTTTTATAAAATGTTTTATAAACTAAAGTAGCTGTTTATAAAATGTTGTTTTATGAATTCACACTTTTCTCACCGAACCATATATTTATAAGGGTGGGAAGAGGAAGAGCGCCTAAAAATTTCATGTATTGCACTTGAACTTGCTTTGTCACTCACTAGTTGTAATTGAAAATGATCATTTGAGATGTAATTGCTGGGAATTCTTAAATCTCACGAATTCTAATAGCTTACTGAGTTGTTTTAAGATGAGGAGAATTTGCTTTCATTTACCAGTAGAATGACTTTTTATCTGTGGACTTTTCTTTGCAGATGTGAAGGAATGGACTACCATAGTCAAGCAGCTTCTCTGCAAATTATCACACATCCATGAACTGGTGACTGCAGCTTGCCAAATCATCTTGTTCCTGGGTCTGACCAGCTTAGTTTCTCATAATTTTGAGCTAGCAAAGAAAAATTATCAAAAGTTATGAGTTTCTTTATAAAAAAGAAAGAGGCTGTTTGTGGCTGTTTTTTGATGCTGAGGTTATTCATTTCCTTCTGATAGAAGTATTCACTAAATTTGCCCCCACACTACAAATGCAGCATTTTAGTGGATAGGTTGTCACCAGCTTCCACAGCTCCTTAGATTGGGTTGTTAACTAGTACATAAACACTGTAGTTTGAAAAGTGAATATTTCTGTAATCAAAGTGTGTTGATGTATTCGAAAGCTAGTAAACTTCCCTAACTTTTGATTGCCCTTTAGATGCTTCTCTTGCTGTGGGTTTTCTATTAGTGGTCTGAAATGAGTGTTCAATTTAATTAATACATAGCATATTTCATATAATTAACCTTGCCAATAGTGATTTTTTTCTTTTCTCATCAAAATATATTAGTAATCTTGACAATTTTTGACATTAATTACCAGATGTTTTGGCTTAATATGAGTTCTATACTATTTTTCTTCATTTGAAATTCATCATACTGCAAATTTTGCCTTTATTCCTGTGGATTTTAAAAGTACCCAGTGAGATGTTTGAGAATTCATTATTATTTAAAGACCATTTTAAGGATAATGCAAGCCTTTTTTCCAGTATTCTACAAACCCATATGCTTTTTGGGCCCCAGTGTTGACTAAGTAAAAAGTCAAGACATGCTGAAAAAGTAGTACTTGAACCATTCATTACCCTAGGGATTACTGGTGCATTCAGTGTAAATGGAAGCTGAGCTTGACACCTGGTGCTTTTGATTAGGGATAAAGTCAATGTCCTATCATTTTTAAGCACAGCATTCCTGTACCTCCAAATGTATGATGCAGTGAATTTTAGTGCACAGGCTATTTTCAACCCTTGTGCCTTTATGGTGTTTATTGAAGCTTTATGAAAACTACTAACATTTTCTCAATATTGTTAGTCATGCCCAAGCTTTAGTTTCTCTGTAGGAGAGGTGGAATTTATCTTTTAAAACTCCGTTGAGGTCTTAGCTGCATTCCAGGCTTTATTTAGAACTATTACACCTCTTTAACTGCCTATGCTATTAGAAATACTTGTGGGGAAATTTCATGGATCCATAGTGACAGTGCCATTAAGCATCATGGGAATTCTTTGAACCATAGCTCAGAAGGGCCTCATGTTATTTCTTCCTGCCACTAATGAATTATTACGTAAGTGGTAGGTAAAAAGAACTCTTTCCAGTATCTTAGGTTGCAGGCAGGTAGTTTCTTTTTTGAGGTCTAACACACTGTATCTTAAATTATCAAAATGTAATTTACATTAATCACTATGCTAATGAGTATGTAAAACATTCTTTTGCAATGATGCATTTTATACCTCCCCCATTAAAAGCATAATAGCCACACCACAGTTGTATGTGTGTATTTGAAAACTATGTTGTAAAATGAGCTATCATGTTATATGTGATAATTTTTGGTTGGGTACAGCCAAAAAACGACTGTTGTATTTACTGTCTATATAAATTATGAATCTTAAATTAGCAAATAGGTTATTCCATTTTCAGCCTTTACTTGAAAATTCTTCACATCTAATTTTTAGAACTGGAATTTCATAACTAAGATTCAGTGCTTTTCTACTGGATTTCCTTTTACTACATTTACTCCCAAAAGGCCCAGGTTTTACTTTTTCCCATCTTAGCCATCTTAGTTGATTTCCCATCTTAGTTGATTAGTATTTACTTTGTAACTGATTTCATATTATGGATAACAAACTCAGAAATTAAACTAGCCTTTATTTTCCTTAACTTTTCCTAAGGCTTCTTGAAAAACTTTTAGCTTCTAGTTATTCCCAAAAGGAGTTACTATGTACAGAATTAAACATGATTGTTGGATAGACTGTACTAGCATACTATTCTGATTAACTTGAAGTATCTTCAGATTACTTAATGCCAACTTATCAGTCTACTGGTGAAAAATCCTATCCTAGTTGTTAATTTCACCAACAGACCTTCATTGCAATACAAACACAAAAACATGTTGTTTTGGCCTCCTTTAGGCAGAAGAAAATGCCAAGATTAACTTTGCCTTCATATCCAAATAGATGTTTTATTTTCTTTTTTTGTGGTACTGGGGATTGAATCAAGACCACTCTGCCACTGAATTACATCCCAGTCCTTTTTAGTTTTTCAGACAGGGTCTTCCTCAGTTGCAAAGGTTAGCCTCAAACTTGCAATACTGCCTCAGCCTCCCAAGATGTTGGGCTTAAAAATGTGCACTGCTGTGCCTGGCTTGGGCAGATGTTTTAGAATGGAGACACCAACTATGGTTATGTGAGAGTTATAACGGTTCTTATTTTTTACCCTTTATTCAGAACACAGGGCAACATTGCAGTTTGAGATCATGAAATGAACAGTGATAAAGTATTAACAATAAGCATGACCTGAATTCTGAGAGTAAGTGGTTTTCTAGGTCAAGGAGTAGGAGAGAGAACAGGTGCAATATCTTCTCCAAAGGAGAAGAGAGCCAACCACATTACTCAGTGAGTCACCAAAGGGTTTTGCCTTTAAGGGCAAGAAGAAATGCCAGTCCTGATCTTTATCACAGCAAATCGGAATTTCCAATTTCTCAAACTAATTGTAGGTAGAAGAGAAGGTAACTCCAGACTGATTAATTGGTCTAGATGACTACTGAAATGTCCTACATTCATCAGTTGGTAAAAATCTTCAGAGTGACTGTTGAAGAAAGGAACCTTTCATGTGTTCCCAGTTATTATACAGTGCATAGAGGCTGGTAAGTGTTAGTCCTGCCAGACCACCTCGTGCTACACCTCGAAGACCACCTGGGAGAGAAGGGAGAGAAAAAAATAATGAAATAGCTTTGTATTGTATAGTGTCCTAAAATGAAAATACATCAATTATGGGGTTACACTTGTTTAAAACATTCAATATCAACACAGGATTAAATTTAGATAAACTGTGGTTTCTCAGACATATTTAAAGTCTGGTTGATAAATTCTCAAAACCATTATTTAATACACATACTTTTTTTTTTGTTATTTCGACATTCACAGCCCTTTTCACTTTCAATTTTAACAATTTGTAGCTACCAGGATTAATGGGTTCATTTATCTCGATTCAGGTTGTAACTGTTGGTTCTGGATATAAGACCTTGTGTTTATTATTTCTGAAGTTCTTGAAAGTTCTTTTCTGCTAGTTCATACAGTTTAAAATTTCACTAGCATTTAAATTCAACGAACTTAAACTATAATGTAAATAAGGTGAATACTTTATGTAGAAATATAGCAGCCTTTGGACTCTGAACAGGTTCTCCAAATATTAACTTTGAGGACTCAGATGGTGGTGCTAATGTAAATAGCAACTCCCAGCACTGATGTGTCACTCTCCTACAACTGAAGAGCCAGAGACACCCAGCTTTACTGTACTAGCAAGGGGGGGAAAATCATGAGTCAGACTTTAAACTACTTCTTTTTGACAACAAAGGAACACTTGTGGAAAAAGATTTCCTTTGAAATGCAGAAACAAAAATGTTTCAGTCACTTGAAACAAGCAGCAACCACACAGAAATTTCCCAACATAGAAAAAGCCCCAACTTTATGGTTACATCAGCTTTAATAAATAGCTTTTATGTGGTAAAGAGAAACCAAATTAAGAAGCTCTACAGAAATGGGGGTTCCCAAAGACACTTAAAAGAGAATGTGATTCTCTTGCAGTTCCACAAACATGGACTTCAGGTAGCCCACTGTGTTTCTGCAGAGTATTTGTCCTAGTTGTGGTGGATCTTATTACCTTTGAAGTCTATGCCAGTCAGTTCTGTGAAATTCATTAATATCACTTCAGAAGTAACCATTTCTGCAATGAGTGTACTACCAAATGGTTGCAGCTGATAGATTGGAGGGCCACTCCCTGCAGGAATCTTTCCAGTCTGAAAACTTCTGATATCTGACCTGCTTAAGTTCTCAGGCTTCTACTGTGAAATGCCTTAATTATCTCTCTTAAACAGACTCAAACAAAATTTTTTTTTTTTTGAGGTCTGTAAGAAAGATCATTTTTAAAAAGCCCCACAAATCAAAGTCCACATCATCCCTATCTTGTTACATTTAGACTGTAGACATGGCAGTTGAATTTGCAACTGTACCCAGTGTTGTTTAGAAAATATAATAAAGCTGTAAAATAACGTACACTTATCCTGTTGACTTAAAATAATATGCTCAGTTTAATAGGGATCTCATGCTTTTGACAAATAATAGGTCAAGAGAAAGCTGTAGGGCTGAAAGGAAACTAATAGACCAAATTCCTAAAATGGAACAAAACTGAAGCATAGGAGAATACACACCTGCATTACTACGGTTCAGTTATTAGACCTAAACTTTTGAAATGTGATGAAGGTTCAAACTCCTTTCTGAATCAACCAGAAAACAAAGGCAAAGTTCCCCTCATTATTATTTATCAGTAGGAAAGTGGCAAGAGGGCAGTTACTTGAAAATACAGTAGTTTTGGAGATACTTTTCCATGATGATTCAACTTTACACATTCATTACAGATCCAAAAGACTGCTGACTTGACTTGGAAAGAGCTAAAACCATTTTTTCCAGCTGACCCTTTGTTCTGAGTGCTCTAAGAACATGGCTTCTATTTGGCCCTTGTGGAAGAATTTTCACACTAGTTCTCAAGTAACAAGCTTCCACATGTATTCTCTTTGATACAGAAATCCTCTGATGCAGAAATTGGGAGTTACACAACAACAATGGGATCTATAAGGCTTTAAGATCTTTAGGATACTAGTGTACCCTTAAGTGTCCCTTAAGAATAATTTATATCCCAGAAAGCAATTTCTTTAACCAAAACAAAAGCTAAGTTCAATTCAGTGTAATAAGCTCTTTAAAGGTTAGAGAAAAGTTACCTCAAGCAAAAAGACACTAAACATATGCAATGTTAGATTTCTATTTACCACATAGCTAATCCTGACCCATGTTTTAATTTTAACTCTTTTCAGTAATTTCAGGGTTTCCCAACTGGTCAATTTGTTGAGTTTAAGGGTCTCTGTTTTAAGTTCTCTAAACAACTTCTCCCCAACTAAATACAGGAATTTGATCATCAAATATAATTGTGTTGAACATGGAGTAAGCAAATAAGGTCAATGGTCAATCTATACAGAGCAAGGCAAATAAGACTTGTGTTTCAGTTTTACTTACTATCTTTTGGATCCTCACATAACTTTTCCAGATAGAAAGAACAAATAATGGTTTTTATAAACATGGGAAAATAAGAATCAGAATATTTAAGTGTAGGTGCTTCTTTTATAATTATTTAAATGTACCTACTTAAAAAAAAAAGTCAAAACACCCAGTGGTTTGGAAGGCTGGGACTGTGGCTTACTGTTTAAGTGCCCCTGGGTAAAATCCCCAATACCCAGAGATGGGGTGTTAGGCGGGGATAGTGAGTGGAAACACATCCTTAGTTTTCAGACACTGAACAGACAGGCAGCAGTTGCCAGCAACAGTTAGTGGCTCCTGCTGCACAGAAACAGTCTTAACTTACATATTACTAAACACCATTTGGGGGAGGGGGTTGTTTTAAATTTTTTATTTTTAAAAATTACGGAGGTGTTTGTAGCTCAATGGTAAAGTGTATGCCTCAGCATGCACAAGGCTCTCAGTTTAATAACCAGCATCCAAAGAAAGAAATGAAACTGTAGTATAATACACAAAATTTATCATCTTAACTTTTTAAGAACATAAGTAGCATTAAGTACATTTGCACTATTATGCTATTATCACCAATGTTCACTGCCAGAGTAACTCTTTGTCTTTCAAAATTGAAACTTTGTATCCATTAAAAAAATACTGCTCACTTCCCATCCTTGGCAACCACTACTATACTTTTATGTCTCTTTGACTTGATTATTCTAAATTCTCATATAAGTAGAATCACACAATATTTGTACTTTTGAGATTGAATTACTTCACTTGGCATCATGTCCTTTAAGGCTAATCCATGCTGTAGCAGGCAAGAGAATTTCCTTCTTTTTAAAGGCTGAATAATATTATCTTGTCCGATATACCACATTTTGTATATCCATTCATCTATCAAATGGTTAATAGATACTTGAGTATATACTTTTTGGCTATTGTGAATGATGTTAGGAACTAAACAGTATTGAAATTTAAAGAATCATGAAATCAAACCCTAAGAGTTAAATCAAAACAGCCTGTGTAAAGATCAAATATCAAATTAAGCTAGAAGACAGAAAAGGAATTAACATTCATTGAATTATACTTTCAGATATAAGCACTTATTGTAACTTGTTTCACAACCCTCAAAGTAATAATATGGGTGAGCCCATTATTAAGATGACCTTTTATAAAAAGTCATGTAGCTGGTGAGATTCTAAAACATTTCATTACATTTCTGTCTTAAATGGCTGAATTAACTACATATTCTCTATATTCAGGCTTTTTGATAAATATCTTTATTTGCTGGATTGTTGGATTATACATTAAACACCTGATTAGCTGACTTATTCTGGTTTTTTGGTAATTCATCCATCACATATATCAGGTAGTGTTTCTATTCCATAAATCTTAAGAGGAAGTCTCAAAAGGATTACAAAACCCCAAGTTTTCTTGAGATATTTGAGAAAAGGTTTTTTTTTTTCCCTTCTATATTAAAAATGGAATTTACTTGTAATTTTATGTTTAAAAGCTCAAAATAACTTCTTGTAACATATGTATGTAAGTACATATAAATAGAGCTTCCATGGATAGGAGGAGAGTGGATTAATTACATTTTATGCTCATGAAAAGTTTATCTCGTGTTGTGATTTAGATATGAGCTATCCCCCCAAAATTACACAGCTGAGACAATGCAAGATGGTTCCGAGGAGAAATGATTGGGTTCTAACAGTCTTGACCCAATCAGTGAATTGATCCACTGCGAGGGATTAAGTGGTACGGTGTGGCTGGAGGAGGTGGGAATTGGGGTGTGGCTCTGGGGTATATATTTGTATATGGGATGTGGAATCACTCTGCTTCCTGATGATGTGAGCTGCTTCCCTCCACCATGACATTCTGCCTCACCTTGAATGGAGCCAGCCTTCTATGGACTAAGACCTCTGAAACCGTGAGCCCTCAAGTAAACTTTTCCTCCTCTATAATTGTGCTGGTTGGGTCCTTTTAGTCACAGCAGTGCAACAGCTGACTAAAATACCTTGGCACAGGAAAACCTTGTTAAAAACCTAAAATATTTCCACATTGAAAATATTCAGTGGAAGACAAATTTAAAACTTAACTGACAGCACAAGGATGGCACACAGCCCGTAAGTTTTGTTGGTGCACACTATGTTTAAAAAATTAATTATTTTGCCAGCCCAGTTGCCCATGCCCTTAATCCCAGGAAGTTGAGGCAAGAGGGTTCAATGTTCAAGAACAGCCTCAGCAACTTAGTGAAACCCTGTCTCAAAATAAAAAGCAAAAAAGAACTGGGGATTTAGTTTAGTGGAAATGTGACCCTGGGTTCAATCTTAGTACCAAAAAAAGACTTAAGTATTTTAAAACCAGGAACTTCACACAAAAATCTGAGATTACAATTTCTTTGGAATAAATGGAAGGCTTCTTGCTGGAGCTGAGTGGAAGGTACTTCTAGCCCAATGCAAGGATATGGAAGTTTGAGGTCCGTTCCATACCATCCCCTATTTTCCAACATAAGGTAAGCCATTATGGCATTTCCTGTATTACAACAGCCCTCATTATAATA
Source organism: Marmota monax (assembly GCF_021218885.2). Classification (NCBI taxonomy): domain Eukaryota; kingdom Metazoa; phylum Chordata; class Mammalia; order Rodentia; family Sciuridae; genus Marmota; species Marmota monax. The sequence goes on along the minus strand of NW_026692713.1, from coordinate 2,562,678 downwards.
ATGCACTGAATTAGGATCTAACTTAAAACATATTTCTAACAAGAGAGAGAAGAAAAGGCTTAAATATTTGATGTTAAGCCAAAGATATGGGAACCTAACATTGTGTGAAGGACTACAGTGTTAACACAATAGGGGAAACCTCCAACCTAAATTAGGAAGATAAAGATCTTGGCTCAAAAGAGAAAAAGTAAAAAGAACACCCATGAATTCTATGTCAAGTGACAAGTAGATTCTAATGTTTATCACAACTGTGGAATAGAGGAGGTAAATACACTGCTGACACAGAGTTCTAACATCACTTCATAGTTACTGATTTAGTTTAGCTCAACCACACTGGCAATCATTCTGGCAAAGGCCAATTAGGTTCTTTTACCAATTTTTGGTTTAAAATATTAAAGATCTTCCCTGACCATGTGCCTTCTGTGACCTTTGGACATCCTTGATGGAACAGTTAAAGAATGCTCACTTTTCCATGGGTTTGGCTCACTCTTCAAAACTCAAGGCTATCACTCCCTCTGGCTTTGAGGATGTGGCCAGTCCCTGGGGAGATGACGATCAATAAGTCACAGGAGGTTGTTAGAACAGAGCTTTCTTTGTTCCTTTTTTTTTTTTTAAAATATTTAGTTTTTAGTTTTCGGTGGACACAACATCTTTGTTTGTATGTGGTGCTGAGGATCGAACCCAGGCCGCACGCATGCCAGGCGAGTGCGCTACTGCTTGAGCCACATCCTCAGCCCCGCTTTCTTTGTTCTAACTTGCATTTAAGTAACCCCACTGGAAATAAGACTTTGGGAGTCTCACCTGTGGAGAGGATGCTCTGCCCAGGACTCCCAGTTGGGACCCTGAAAAGTTGCCCTGGGGCTCCCCAGCTATATGACTTCAGGTGTTGGTGTTTCCCCCAATTTGGTGATATATTCTTCCCTTTCTGTCTCATGTACCACTTTTGCTTCCATATTGTTGCTAAAATAAATGCTACATTGTATAAAGAGAGTATCTTTATTGTCTATTGGATCTGACCTGCCAAATTCAGCAGCTGCACACATATGCAATGCTTTATAATATTACAATGACCTAGCTATCCCATTCCTTAGTATTTGAAAGAATAAAAACCAGCATACTGCAGTGATACATGCCTATCAGTGTTTATAGCAGCACAATTCACAACAGTCAAGTTATGGAACCAACCCAGATGCCTACCAACAGAGGAATAGATAAAGAAAACATGTATATACACAATGCAGTTTTACTCATCCATAAAGAATAAAATTATGACATTTGCTGGTAAATGGATGGAACTGGAAAACATCATGCTAAGTGAAAGAAGCTAGACTCAAGAAAGTCAAAGAGGATAATGTCCTTTAACATGCAGAAGCTAGGAAGAAACACAGAATTAAAAAAAAAAAAAGTGGGGTTGGGAGGCAAAGGGGTAATCCCATAAAAATTCCTAGAAGAGAGCACAGTAGAGTAGAGGAAAGGGGGATGGGAGGAAAAGGGAAAATACTGGGGATTGAAATGGAGTCAATTATATGCAAGTATAAATGTCAAAATGAATCCCAGTATTACACTTTTTAATAAAAACATTAAAAAGAAAAATACCCTTAATCCTTGGGGAATAGCTAATTCCTTGCGGACCTGAAATATTTCCAACATCCAGTGTACTCTTCAAAAACAAAAATCTGAAATAATCAAGTGTGGTGGTGAACACCTGAATTCCGCACAGGAGGCTGAGGCAGGAGGGTTGAGTTGAAAGCCAGCCTCAGCAAAGGTGACATGCTAACCAACTCAGTGAGGCTCTGTCTCTAAATAAAATACAAAATAGAGCTGGGAATATGGCTCAGTGGTTTAGTGCCCCTGAGTCAATCCCTGGTACCCCCAACAAAAACAAACAACCCCCCCAAACCAAAACAAAACAAAAAACCTGAAAGGTGTGTGTGGGGGGGGAAAGGAGCTTGGTATAAAGTTTCAATATAGTAGGTTTGTAAGCATTTTAGTGGAAAGAATGATCATGTGGACAAACACATAAGAAAATGGGAAATTGTCAGACCAAAGAGAAGCTAGGTTAAAGAACTCTGATGATGTGATTTTTAGTTCAGGTCTGATGTTTCTTTGATAAACTGTGTAATATTTTCCAAAGCATGTGAAATGCCATTACTAGATTCCCTGTGGCATATACGAATCCATTTAATAATGACCATGTTCTATCATAACACGAACAGCTATGGTTTTGCTATAATCAATTAGCTCAGGAGTGGCCTAGTTACTTATTTTCAGGGAACAAGGTCTCAGAAGTTAAAAGATATAGCAATCCTTGCTGCCCTCTCAAAGCCCTAATTAACAAATCTTATGCTTTCCATAACAAAATCCGTTTGTAAAAGCAAAGTAAAAGGATATACAAATCCAGTTCTTCAAATTATATAATAATACTGAGTCACTGTTAAAAGGTTCTATTTATCAATATCTAAACTGAACAACAGGCCTTTAGAATTAAATTTCACATGCCAAAAAGAATTTCTCAATGACTTTTTCTTTGGGGGGGGTACCAGGGACTGAACTCAGGGTCACTTGACCACTAAGCCACATATCTACCCCTATTTTGTATTTGTCTCATTGAGTTGCTTAATGCCTCAGTTTTGCTGAGGCTGGCTTTAAACTAGTGATACTCCTGTCTCAGCCTCCCACGCCAACTGGGATTACAGGTGTATGCCACTGTGCCCAGCTTGATGACGTCTTTGTATAATTTCTGGCATCAATATTTTTCCAATGAACAAACATTAATGTGTGTAATAGGTGAATGGCTAATTGCTATAATATATGAAGTGTTTCAATAAATCAGTTAAGGGAACAACCCAATAAAAAATGTGCACATTAGTACACACCTGTAATCATAGCTTCTATGGAAGCTGAGATAGGAGGAATGCCAAGTTTGAGGCCAGTCTTGGCAACTTAGTAAGATGACATCTCAAAAAAAAAAAAAAAAAAAAGATAAGAATGTAGATGAATGGTAGAATAACCCTGGGTTCAATCCCCAGTACTGCAAAAACAAAGGATAAAGGACTTTGGGAGAAAAATACAAACAACATCTAAACAATAGAAGTTGCTCAATTTTGTAAGCAACCAGGGAAAAGGTGAGATATCAAGATTTTTCACCAAGTGTCATAATAAAAACAATGGTAAAAGTAAAAAAGTACTTGGAGGGGCACTCTGGCTTTAGTCATTTAACATTTTCAATATGTAGATCCTCTGCTCAATAACTTGTCTTTCAACAATTGTACTTTAATGTAGAAAACTGTGTAGTATGGTGTTTAAGAGGGGCCTCAAGAAGGTAATATTTGAATACAGACACATGAGGGATAATGTCAGGTACAATATCTAGAAAGAATGTTTTAAGGGAACAGCCAAAAGTGGGTGTTAAAAGGCAACAGGAAGAGCAGTCAAATCTGGAACCTGAAATGGCAAGGGCACAAATCATGTAGATGATTTGAGCATCATAGGCCACTGTAAAGAATATGGACTAATTAGACTTTTGATTTTTCTAAATATTAGAATTTCCATTAAATCATAAGCCTTAAAGTGTCTATTGTAATTCCCAGCAAATTTAAACATTCACCGGTCTCCTGAGTAGTCTATATGTATGTTAATTTTGGGTTTAGAAACCCTCTGAAACTTTCACGGGATCCTTCCAGAGTTCTAGAACATTCCCCATCACCCACAGAAAAGCAATCACCCAAATGACTAAGTATCACTGGAAACAAAACAAACAAAAAAGTCCTAAAATGACAGTATAATGGAGAGTAAGAAAAAACTGAGATGTTTTAATGAGTTCAGTCTTCCCTGGAAGAGGCTGCAAATAAAGGCTGGATGGTGAGGAACCCAGGAGAGCTAGCTGCTGTGCAGAGTAACACATTCTGCTTCCACAATATAATAAAACAAAGAAAAGCAAAGCAATAAACAGCGTCTAATCATCTTTGACATCTATCCCTCCATCACCATTCCCTCATATCATCAGTTGTGAAGTTCATCACTGATCATAACGTTCTGTATTAATATTTTTCCTTGACCATTTTGACTTCTATTTCTAATCTTTTTTCTCTACTCCTTATTTCTAGCTTAATGCCCCCCAAGGATGACTCTGATACTTTCAGTCAAAAAACTTGATACTACATTGCCTTTCAACTTAACTTTAAATTTTCTCCCTAGCCTCTCAAGCCTAAGCCTAGACTAACCTCCCAGACATTTCTCCTAAACCTTCCTTATATGGTATCAGGTAACTAAACAGATAAATTTGAAATTCAGTCTTTTTTCCCCCCTAACCCCCCCCCCCTTAAAAATCATAGATGTACATAACATCTTTATTTTTGTCTATTTACTGTTTTTTAATGTGGTGCTAAGTATCGAATTCAGTGTCTCAAACATGGTAGGTAAGTGCTCTACCACTGAGCCACAACCCCAGCACAAAATTCTTAAGGCCCAATCCAACTATTACTCCTTTCTAAAATTTCCCAGATTTCTTGGAGGCTATTTGGTATGTTGAAAAATACAATGGTCTGTGAAGTCAGACTAGGGTTTGACTAACTTAGCTAGCCTGAATTTCGACTTGTCTATAAAAGTGACCTTTGCTCCCTTCAGACACTTATAAATAAGAAAATGTATAAAAAGCAAGAGACTTCCTTTCTCCCATATGTATATTTTATATAATTTTTAAGGACTTAGCAGTCTCCCTAATCTGAAGTCAATAAATGATATCTTTATTATTTAGTTGTAGATGGAAAATACCTAAATCTTTATGTGGTGCTTAGGCTTGAATCCAGTGCCTCACACATGCTAGGTGAGTGCTCTACCACTGAGCCACAGCCCCATAATATCTACTATCTTAAAAATCAAGAAATATTATCTAGAAACATAAAAGAGTGAAGAATTAAAGTAATTGCCTTTCAGAATGGGAAACCAGCTAAGGTGAGAATGGTGAATGCATAGTCTCATGCATTATTGAAATCTTTGATTTTTAAGACAATAATCTTGACTTTTAAAATTATATGTCTGACAAAAAAATATTACCAGAAGTAAGCAAAGATGTACCAACAAAATAATTAGGCAATGGATCAAGGGTAGAGCATGTGCTTAGTATATGGAACAAGGCCCCTAGGATCAATCCCCAGTCCAATAAAGAAGAAATATAGAGACCTAAATTAGGCATTGCTGGGACATTTGAGTCTAACCCACTGAACTTATACACAGAAGAGAACATAGATCTCCGAGTAAGATTCTATAGGAATAACATACACTATATTGAACTGTGCCTTTGGCTTTGTGTGTACCAGTAAACTGGGCACAATGGTGCACACCTGTTAATTCCAACAACTTAGGAGGCTAAGGCAGGAAGATCAAAAGTTTGAGGCGAGACTGGGCAACGTTGTGAGACTATCTTAAAATAAATTAAAAAAAAAAAAAAAAAAAAAAAAAAGGCTGTAGCTGTGGCAGAGAACTTATCTAGCACATATGAAACATGGGGTTCAAATGAATGCCCCAAACCACAAACAAGCAAAATGAAAACCAGAAAAAAAGGAAAAAAGAAATACAAAAAAATAGTAATTTTGAATATTCCAAAACTTACTCTATCTACAATAAAAAAACAAAATGAATGAAAAACATAGAAAAGAATCTTCTTCCTTTTTCCCTGCTTTTTTTATAGTGCTGGGGACTGAACCTAGAGAAATTTTTAGCTCTTTTTAATGGCAAAACAACAATAACAACCAGGAAGTATATGACCCAACAACCCCACTTCTGGGTATATGTATAAGAGAATCAAAAACAGGGTCATAAACAGGTATTTGTGCATCCATGTTCACTGCAGCATTATTCACAATACTGAAATTCAGTAGAAGCAGCCCACAAAACCCTTGAGAGAGGAACAGATATGCAAATTGTGGCACATGGAATGGAGTATTATTCAGCCTTCAAAAAAAAAGAAATTCGGATACATACAACAACATGGATGAACCTCAAGGATATTATGCTAAGTGAAAAGCCAATCACAAAAGGACAAATGATGTACAAATTCACTTATATGACGTACTTAGATTATCTAACTTATCTTCTTAAAATTAAAAGATTTCAATGATGCCTGAGACTACTGTACCACCATTATCACATTAGCTAATTCTCTGTTCCCAAAGGCAACTGTTTTAATTATTCACTCATCCTTTCTGTTCAGAGACAGAAAGTATAAGATTACCAGAGCTGGGAGAAATGGAAAGCAGGGAATAGCTGTTTAATGTGTTATCAGTTCTGGAAGATGAATAAGTTCTGGAGATTAGCTGTACAACAATGTGAGCACACAACACTATCTGTACCAAACACCTAAACATGGTTAAGACAGTAAATTTTATGACATATTTTAAATTAAAAAAAAACAAAACCAAAAATAACCACAAGGTTACAGAACTACACCATATTATAAAAATACTATAACATTTTCACTGAAAACTAAAAAAGCACACAACAAGTGTATTAAGTGATAGTTCCCCATTCAGTAGTACCTACCTGTACATTTATACAACATGCCTGTCATAGTTCCAGCTGCTACTGTGTTGAGGTCATCTTCTGCACCTCTTGTTTTCTCAATGATAACACCAAATGCACTATAAAGCAGAGCTAAAGGAAAAATAGAAGTGATGTTATAAAAGTGTGCTAAAAGTCAGTATGGCAATAATATTTAGATAAGTTTATCTGAAGATACACAGAATAATCAATGGAACGGTTTCTAATAGCAAAAGCCTGGCAACAAATAAAATGCATTTGTACCATCTAAACTGATACAGGAAGAAACTTTCCATACAATGAAATACTACAGTCACTTGAAACAAAAACCATTAATAAACAAAGCAGGCACATATGCACACTAGTACATGACTCTGATTGGCTATGCAAAAAATAATCTATGTAAGTTTTCAGAAGAGTAACTATTTCTATATACTACTCCAGGAAAGCCCAAAAAGTATATTTTAAATTTTTCATTTATATGTTACCCACATATACCCAGTATATGTACTTTGGATTAAGTCTGTTATAATTAGCCAGAAGATCTAAGAAATAACTATATCCCCAATTAATAAGAGAATTACAACTCTGGACAGGGAACAGCTGGAATGTAGCCTTTGAAATGCCTCTTTAAAAACCCTCCATTCCCCCTGATGGGCAGAATCATAGCTTCTAGGACAGGATCCCCCCATGTTTGTCTTTTGCTAGCAAAGCAGTAAAACTTTTCCCTTTTTCTCATATTTTGTGTGTGTATAAAATTAAAAAGAAATATAAAGTTTGATTCTTGTACATGTAAAAAACTATAACATTGGCACCATTTGGTTTTACATGATTTTCCCCCAAACAACCCTCAACCTCTGCTACTTTTAGATTCCTATCAGACATGAATGCATTAACGACTTTTCTTATCCTTTCACAAAATCATAGCTATAACTGACCCTTCAACATTATACCAAACTTAAGACTTATAACTCCTTTGTTATGGTATTTCATACTTCTATTAACGTTCATCTATCTGTTCAACTTATATAACTACAAGTGAACATGAGTAGAACATTATGATTGATCATATTACAAAAAGAATACAGAGTGACAAACCCAGTGACCACTTTGCTTAGGCCCGAGAGGTTTCTTGCAATGTGGGATGTATAGTGCTAAAACTGAGAAAGTCTGAAGCAAAAGGGACAGTAACTACCCTGGGTATATAAGCAATTAAAAATTAACAAGAGATCTGGGCATGGTGGCACTTGCCTGTAATCCCAGCCGTTTGGGAGGCTGAGGCAGGAGAATTACATGTTCAAAGCCAGCCTCAGCAACTTAGAGAGGCCCTAAGCAACTAAGTGAGACCCTGTCTCAAAATAAAACGTAAAAAGAGTTGGAGATATGGCTCAGTCGTTAAGCACTGCTGGGTTTAACCCCCAGTACAGAGGAATTAACAAAGGAGGTGAGGAATTAACAAAAGAGGGTGACTGTGTGCACACACATGTTGGGCATGGAGACACAACGGGGACAGGAGAAATGTAGGCATGAGCAGCATATGGAAGTAGCTATTTATTAGAATCAAAATGTGAATCTGGCTTTAAGGTGTTCAAACGCACTGCTTCTAAAGCCCACAACAAGGCTGGGATCTTAGTATATTATAAGAGGATTTTTCTACCTTTTCAATGAGTTTTCTACATTTTCCCTTGTTTAATCTGCCACAAGTAAAAGATTTCCAGACATTCAGTTAAGCTCATAAATTATGAAAACCTTGTGTTAGGGCATATGTGCCACAGGCTGGTCTATTTTAAGTCATCAATAATCAAAAGAGCCTGTCATTTATAAATAACTCGTGATGAAAGTATTTGGTTCTGACTAAGCACTACTAAATTACCTCTTACCTAGAACTGCCAATGTTTTTGTTATCTACAAAGAAACTATTATAACTCTGGAATTAGGTCCTTGAAATCTGCTGAGCAGGTTATTAGGAAAAAAGTAATAGCACTGGACTAATCCATCATGTCTCCACTTTAGAACCTTGAACCTTTCCCAACATACATAGCCCTTTGCCTCAGACCTAAATCATCTGAATTTTGTTTAGTTAAAATTTGACCTTATTTGGTGTCCTGCATGGACAAGAGAAGGCAGTGTTTAAAATATTTTAAAACGTTTAGAAACGGTATACAGAACAGAAATAGCACCTACTATTTTATTAAATAATTCAGGGTCTTTTTTCTAATGATATCCTACTCACCAAAGTGGATTTAAACATAATTGTTTCAAATCCTTGAATCAGAATTTTGGTTGATCAAATTGTTCATACTTATATATTCTTTCTTCGCATTATAATATGATTTATTATCAAATGAGATTTCTACTTACCCAGAGAACCTAGAGTATTAGCCCAAAGTGCACCTTGCCTAGTCACCATATTCAAAATCCTACCAGGGAAGAAAAAATCTGTATTAAGAATCCATAGTTCTGTAGTAACCTAAAAAAAACATAATAATAGCTTTTTAAAATGCCTAAAGTCAAGCCTCAACATTTTCTTAATTTTGAGATACATTTTAATGCCTCCTGACATTTCAATAAAGATGGTTTTTATGCTATATAAAATAAGGGTTAGGTTAAAATTCTCAACATTTTGGTTAAAATTCCCATATTAAATATAAAAAAATTATTAAACATGTATAAAAAAACTTTGAATAACAACTTGGAATATACTCTATGTGAAGTAGAACTGAACATTAACAACCATCTAACTAGAATACATGGAGGAAGTACCGTGTCTGCTCCCTAACTTGAACTAAGCAGCCAAAGTGAATGCTTAGCACACTCTCAAGGAAGCAAAGTCCTGCCTTGTACCAGTGCCACATGCTACCAGAACAGTGACATAGGCAACTGGATGAAGACAAGATATTCCTCTCCCAGCAGTGTAACACCATCACAGGAATGGTTGTGTCCGGATAGCTGACTACTGCTGGAAACAATGGAAATATAATAACAAAGAGTAAAAGAACTCATTAATTAACGTTCTATAGTATAAAAATTTGTATTACTTCTAACAATGTTTAAAAACATTAATATCCTCACAAACAAAAGTATTTCTAATTAAATTATTTACTAATGTTTTAAGTTCAATATTTTAAAGTCTGTAATTAGCTTTAAAAATATTAATTTTCATTTTTGTATTGCTGGAGGTACTGCAAATTGGTAAAATTCTTTAGGATGCCTATTAAGCATAACCATCCTCAGCAACCAACAGCCACAGTTATTGTGTCCCATAAGGCAGAAAAGTAGAGGAAGTACACTCAAGATCACAAAACAGTAAACAATAAAAACCACATGTATCTGTTTGATCCTAATCCTATCTTCTTTTCATTATTAAATGCTGCCTCTATGTATAAGAATGATTATAAAACTACTACTGTTTTAAAAAATAAAGTCTTAGGGCTGGGTTGTAGCTAAGCGATACAGCGCTTGTCTGGCATGTGAGAGGCCCTGGGTTCGATCCTCAGCACCACATAAAAACAAATAAATAAAATAAAGATATAAATAAATAAATAAAGTCTCTTCAAAGAGACTTTTCACTTCCAAATTCATACTTAACATAAAGTGAGGAATTTGTTTCAAAACAATACAGGAGAGGAGATGGGACATAATAAGCTGTGGCTGATGGTTGCTAGGATGAATTATGCTTCATAAGTATTCATCATGCTATTTTGTTTACTTTGGTATTAATTTAAAATTCCTCATATACAAGAAGTAAAAAAAATTACTGGAGCAAGGGACAAATGTTACAAAAATAAACATAAAATACTGAAGGAAGATGGTAATTTAAGTACAGTGATTCACATAGTAATAAGAATATTAAAAGCTTCTAATTCAGTAAGTCTGCTGCCATCTGCTGGCTGAATAATACATATGGAAGATGGAGTTCAAAGTGTCCTAAAAAAACCCATGAGCCAAAGAATACATATTTGTGATTCTACTTATATCAAGAATAAAAACATGCCAAACAGAACAACTTACTATTTAAGCAATATTGATAGAGACTGGTTATGTTTATTTCTTAAGCACAGTGAAGACATATGTATACTTTCTGGACCTTAAATGTACCTTCCCTTCTCTGCAAATTAAAATTCCTGAGGAAATCTTAATCTTTTAAATCTACCTCTAAGTTCTAGGAATTACATTTAAAGTTCTTTGGCTCCTCATTTCAGAAATGGAGAGTGAAGACATTAAGAAATTCAGGTAAAATGACAGACTTAGCATTACTCTTTTGAACTGCTTATTTCTTCATTACCAAGTTCTCCAGTTCTGCATGCCCCTGAATAATCCAAAGTTTATTACTAATAATTCAACTATTTGAAAAGCATGTCATATAAGCTTGGGGAATGGAATCCCCTAGCTGCAAAGTTAGGCTGGTGTAGCACCAGCTGACTGAGGGACACTAACTCAAAAATCACTCCTTTTAAAAGCTTACATTCAATAATTGGATTCCTTGGTTCCTTCTATTTTGAGTAAGAAAAAAACATAACAGGAAAAAACAAAGTATATCAATGTTCTAAACATTTGCAATCTCAGATTTGTGCCCATTACACTACGAGAGCAGAGGTTAATATTCAAGGATCATTGTATCAGATGATTACATGAGACTTACTGTACATTTCTTGGTTTGGACCAGGCCATGTTCTGGGTTTCCTTCAATCCTAGCCGAAGACCATTCACTGCTCCAAATGCAGCTCCTGGTAAATCATAATAATTCATCCAAATATAGCTTTGTATTAAAAAACAACAACAACCATACTTCTGAGTAATTTTCATTTATACTTAATAGAAAAGAAGGATAAATATAAATACCAAAAAAACATTGAAAATATTAAAAAAAAAACCCTTAAAACCAGTATTCTAATTCCTTTTCATTTTAAGCACCATCAACTTTTTTTTTAAAAGAACAATTTATTTTAAATAAACCAATTACATATTTACATAAATAATTTATTTAATAAAAATCATTCCTCATTCCTGATAATTCTTCTTAAGGTAGACATAGAATTAGCTAGTTTGGTTGAAATATTTTCCACCAGATACCTAAAATGAATGCATTTCCTTTATTTCAAGGCTAGTTGCCCTGTCAGTATATATATTATCCATCTGAGTTCTGTTAATTCTATAAGAACCCAAAGCTCTTTTGTTTCATTGCTGACCCTTGTTCAAGACAACAGCATCCTCAGCACTTTGGAAACAGTTATGTGATGGAAGTAATGTAGGATTTGAAAAGCCAGGGGATTGAAAAGTTTGATGTGCCATTTAAGATCTACATGATCAAGAGTGATTACTATTATTTAAATACCCCATGATTCACTTTCCTCATCATCAAAGTGAAAGCAGTAATTCATGTCAGCTAAGGCTGATGATCATTTATGTAATAGTGATGTCCATGGTGCTTAATAAGCTGGAAAATAAGTATTTATCAACAAAACAAAAACAGAACCCAATTATTTCCTAAATTCCCTTGTGAATGTACTATAGAGCTGACTCTGGCTATTGACCAAAAATAAAATAAAGAACCTGGGTTGGACACCATGATCAGTTGGAAGAAGCTAACATAACTAGAGAAATGCTGCAATAATTCTAACGTAGCACCATCAACTTCTTAAACTGAGGACACCAAAGGAAAAAAATATATCATTACACCCACCTGTCATACAACATCCTCCAATGGTAAGGAAGGCTAGTTCAAATCTGCCCCGTGTTTTATTAGCTCCAGTTGGTAAAATAAACTCATCCGTATCCTAATGGAGTAATAAAGAAAACCAAGTTGAGCATCACTCAAGACAGCACCTGAAAACTACTTTTAACTTTTCAAAGCAGTTTTTCTAGAAAGTAAAACATTGAATTAATGCAAACTCAACTGTCTTTTTATGGGGTGGAGGGTACTGGGGATTGGACTCCCAGCCCTATTTTGTATTTTATTTAGAGATAGGGTCTCACTGAGTTGTTTAGTGCCTCGCTTTTGCTGAGACTGGTTTTGGTTTTGAACTCGCAATCCTGCCTTGGCCTCTTGAGTTGCTGGGATTACAGGCATGTGCCACCATGTGTGGAAACCTCAACTATCTTATTTAAACAAAAATAAAATTGTCTGCAGCAATAGCAATACCTAAATCAAAGTGAAAGGAAATACATAATACATTTTGTTCTTAGGAGGGATTCTCATTTAGCACTTGTTTCCCTCAAAATGTAAATCAGATAGATAATATGTAATCTGCCTTAATGACAAATTTGAGGTGACAGAGTGTAGAAAGAACAGCTTTAAAGAAAAGAACACTGAAAGCTATAAGAATTAACAGATGACAGACTGTCAAGTCTGAAGGAAAAAAATAATTGATTTTGTAGCAACTAAACCTTGAATACCATCTTACACGTGTAAAATCAAATGATCCTCAAAAAATGAGCAAGAACTATTAAAGTACAATCATCTGTATCAGTCATCAGTCATACAAGGGCAAATTATACCCTCAATAGTATTTTTTTTCAGCTGGGGATTGAACCCAGGGCTTCATGCAAACTAGGCAAGCACACTACCACTGAATTATACCCTGACCGCATATATTCCTTTAATAACCTTAGGAAGTTATAGACCCTGTTTGTAGTAAATGCATAATTAACATGAGTCCTTGGAAGATGACCCAAAATCCTGGGTTGAGAAATGCTACTGAGAGGGGCTGGGCATGTGGCTCAAGCGGTAGCGCGTTCGCCTGGCATGCATGTGGCCCAGGTTTGATCCTCAGCACCACATACAAAGATGTTGTGCCTGCTGAAAACTGAAAAATATTAAAAAATTCTCAAAAAAAAAAAAAAAAAAAAAAAAAAGAGAGAAATGCTACTGAGAGCAAAAAATGATGATCAATTTAAGAGTCAATATACAGTTAGAAAAAACAGTTTCATTTAAGGAAAGCTTTCCATGAAAAAATAGCTTTGGCAAATCCCCTGATGGATAGCACACAGAGTGTGCCACATTCAACATACTAAAACCCACTAAATATCAACATTTATCCCACTCCTTGTATCAAATACTGAACTTTGGGATGCTTCTTGACATTTAAATTATAGTGATTTTAAATACAGTTATGCTGAACCTTATCAAGCAAGCTCAAGGGCATGTCAGCACAAGCTCACTCAAGGCTTGGAAGCAAATGTACATCAATTCATACACAAAACTGACAGTAAAGTATATTAATACACTGAATATAGGAGAAGATACGTTGAAAAGTTCTTGTTAAACCTGTACTGGTGACACTCTAGTTGGACACTAGTGTCACTAAAATACCATAAGTTTGTTTGTCAATACAGAAGACAAATGAATCTAAGAACAGATATCAATGAACCTGATGAAATAGTCAGAAGGCTGAGATTATGTGTCATCTTTATAATTTCATGTGAATACTACTATGGACACTGGAAATTATTTAAAGTCTCCTTGTTTTTATACCAGATATTCATATGGGCTAACAGAGAACAAGATTTATTAACATAATTTAGAAAACATTTTAGGGATGATTTAAGAGTAGTGATAATACAAAAGCAATAGCAAGAGAAAGCACAGGGCTGGGGATGTGGCTCAAGTGGTAGCGCACTCGCCTGGCATGCGTGCGGCCTGGGTTCGATCCTCAGCACCACATACAAAACAAAGATGTTGTATCAGCCGATAACTAAAAAATAAATATTAAAAAATTCTCTCCCTCTCTCTCCTCTCTCACTCTCTCTTTAAAAAAAAAAAAAAGAGAAAGCACAAATAAAAATTGATGCCAAAACTACTATATGGTCAGTTGACGGGCACTATTTAAGATATATTTAATTTTCTAAAAGTATAGAAAAATATTTTAAAAATGTAATTTTTATTAAGGTATCATCTTTACATTTGTTTTCGATTGTTACATGTAACATGAAGACAAAAAGGTTTAGAAAAACATTTTCAATTCTGAAGTCCCTCTAGCATCCCAAAATTCCCTATTTTGTTTTTGAATACACATTTTTTTTTGTCTAACCATACTCACTTAGCAATGTAAGATCAAAATAATATTGCATTTATAGCTAGAGTAGCACTTTAATTCTGAAGTCAACATTTAAGCAAAATACATGTTCTGTGAAATTCGGAGTAAACTGACAAGATGGGAGCCTCTAAAAAATCCACTTATTAATATTTAATAAATTTAAATGATAAATTTTCTGCAAAAACAATGAAGCTTTAAACTCACAGGGTCCTTATTAAAAAACATTTTTTTTTAAGGACTAGGGTATAGCTCAGGAGTAGAGCACTTGTTTAGCATGCTCAAAGCCTTGGGTTCAATTCCTAGAATAGGAAAAAAAAAATAAGTTACTGACATATCACTCACATACTATACTACTCATTTATTTAATGTACAATTCAATAGTTTCATTCCCCACATAGTCCCAATTGCAAGCCACTACTAGTCTACTCTTCATGCCTATATATTTGCCTATTCTGACATTTCATATAAATGGAATCATATATTAAGCGGTCTTTTGTAACTGGTTTTCTTTGATTTAGCAGGCATTTTAAGTTCATCCATGTTGTAGCATGAAACAATAATTCATGTTTTAATTGCCAAATGATATTACATTACATAGATACGCCATATTTTGTCTATTCATTCTCCTGTTAATGGACATTTGGTTTGTTTTTGCTTTTTGGCTACTATGAACATTTATGTACAATTTGTGTGAACATGTTTTCAATTCTCTTGTGTGTATATCTAAGAGTAGAAATGCCAGGTCATAAGATAATTCTATTTTTAACATTTTGAGAAACTGCCAGACTATTTCCAAAGCAGATTTATCATTTTACATCCCCACAAGCAAAGTATGAACGTCCAATTTCTCCACATCCTTACCAGTATTTGTTATTGTCTTTTTCATTATAGCTCCTGGTGGGCCTGAAGTAGTATTTTACTGTGGTTTTGTGACTTCAGTTTCTCTAATTAGTGACACTGAAGTTTCATGTCATTACTTGGCATCTATACACTTTCATGAAGAAATGTCTATTTATAATTAGAATTTTATAATTGGATTGTTGTTTCATTAATGTTTTAAAAAATTTTTAAAACTAAACATTCTAACTATAAGTCCATCATCAGGTAAATGATCTGCAAATATTTTCTCCTAGTCTTTGACTACCTTTCCCCTTTCTTTTTCTTATTTTGGTACTAGGGAATGAATCCAGAGGTGCTTTACCATTCAACCATGTTCCCAGCCCCCAACCAGCGTTTTTTTTTTGAGACAGGGTCTCATTAAGTTGTTTAGGGCCTAGCTAAACTGTTTGTTTCTGCTTTTTGGTTACTATGAACATTTATGTACAATTTGTGTGAACACATTTTCAACTTAACACTACATAAAGAACATAATATGTTGTGTTGTTAAGTCTGTAGCCTTGAACTTGTGATCCTCTGCTTCAGACTCCTGAGCTGCTGGGAATACAGGCATGCACTACCATGCCTGGCTCTTTCCCCTTTAAAAAAAAAAAAAAATTGTTCTTTTTTTGGTGGGACTGGGGATTGAACCCAGTGAATACCAAGTTGTTTCTGTTTTTTTTTTTTTTAACAACTATTCTTTTAGTTATCAGTGGACCTTTATTTATTGATACGCGGTGCTGAGAATCGAACCCAGTGCCTCACACATACTAGGCAAGTGCTCTGCCACTGAGCCACAAGCCCTCGTTTTGTTTTTGTTTTGTGTTTTTGAGACAAAATCTTGCTAAATTGCTAAGGCAAGTATCAAATCCTCCTATTTCATGTCGCCTAAATTGCTGGGATTATAGGCATGTCACTGGGTCCAGCTTTTTAAAAAAAATCAATTTTGACTAAATTGAATTAACCAACTTTTTATTTATTACTTGTGCTTTTGGTAGCAAATGAACTACTGCATAATCCAATCACAACTATTTATAGCCATGATTTCATTCAAGAGTTTTATATCTTTAGCTCTTACATTTATAAAGTAATTTTACACTTGGAGTGTTTGTTGCTACTGTATGGAAAGCAGAACTGATTTTATGTTAATTTTATATTCTGAGACTTTGCTGAATTCACTTATTAATTGTAACAGTTTTTTTTAATATTTATTTTTTACTTGTAGTTGGACACAATACATTTCACTCATTTATTTGTATGTGGTGTTGACGATCGAATCCAGGGTCTCGCACATGGGAGGTGAGCGCTCTACAGCTGAGCCACAACCCCAGCCCTATTTTTTTTTTTGTACCTTTATTTGATTTTTAAAAGACAAGATCACATCATTTGCAAAGTGTTTCACTCTTCTTTCAATCTGCCATTTCTTTCTCTTGCCTAACTGCTCTGGCTACAGGATGTTAAACAGTAGTGAAGTCAGTAGAAATTGCTTTTATTACTCCTGATCTTAAAGGGGAAATAGTCCTTCACTATTGTGTAGATGCCATTTATTAGGTTGAAGGAATTCTCTACTATTCTGTGTGTGTTAAAATCATGAAAGGGAGATGGATTTAATCAAATGCTCTTTTTGCATCTATTGAGGTAATCATGTGGTTTTGTCTTATATTCTTATTTTTATTGCTTTATTACACATTGATATGTCACAGAACATAAACTGATTTTCAGTACATTAAATTAACCTTGCTTTCCTGAGATATTCAACCACTAGTGTTTGAAGTCTTAACATTTAGCCCAGTATTCTGATACTACAAAGTGAGCTTTAAAAGCAAAATTTACTTTTATCAGGGTGCATTCCTTGTTGGTTTAACTCCCTTTAAAGGGGGTTAAATGGTTTCAGGGAGAGATACAAGCCAAGTTCTTAGGGTTTGTGAGGAAAAAAAAAAAAAAAAAAGAATGGAAACCAGAGACTTAGTATATGGTAGAATTAAGTACCTGTACTAAGTTCATGGATTAATTCAACTTGGAATTAAATAATTGAACTTTTTAAAGTGTAAGATAAAACACCAAACACTAAAATTTTAATCTTACCTGCACAAGATATCGTGGATCCACATTTAAATAAGGAGACAGAGGGTTCATACCAGTTACTAGAGAGAAAACAAGATGTTATTTGCATAAAAATTCCCACAAGTTATTACATATAATAAACTAAGCTTCTAACAGTTCCCTGTCTTGCAATTCTGATTTATAGGCTCCATAAATATTTTATTTACAAGCTCCATGAAATTTTGTTTTTTCTCTTTTCTTCTACCTGTCAGTTTAGGGGCTTACTCATTCTGGAGACCCTCAATCTCAAAAAACAATGTTCATAGCAGCTCAATTCACAATAGCTAAGCTAGGGAATCAACCTAGGTGCCCTTCAACAGATGAATGGATAAAGAAAATGTAGTACACTTACACAATGGAATATTACTCAGCCATAAAGAATAAAATCATGGCATTTGCTGGTAAATGGAATTGGAGGCAAGCTAAGTGAAATAAGCCAGTCCAAAAAACCGAAAGGCCGAATGTTTTCTCTTGATATTTGGTTGCTGAATCACAATGTGGGGGTGGGGAAAGTTCACTGGACGGGGGGCGCATACGTGGGGGAAGAGGGAATGAGAAAGACGGTAGAATGAACTGCACATAACTTTCCTATGTTCATATATGAATACACCACCAGTGTAACTTCACATCATGTACAACCACAAGAATGGGAAGTTATATTCAGAGAAGCATGTAAGTATATACACCTTCGTGTATTATAAAGTATAGCTCACTTTCCAGCTTTTTTAGATGGTTTCCTGACTTTTTCCAACTCATATTTACTTCCCGACTCCACGTATTGAGTGTTTGGCCCCAACAGTTACTTTGGAATTTGATTTTTTTAAAAAAAATTCGCCAAGAAGCTAACTAATTGCTTGCTATTTGCAATACGCTATTTCCAGAAAATCTGGGCTTTTCTCTTAACTCACGACAACATATAGGAATACATATAATAACAGAAAGGGACCTAGATATAAACGGAAGAAAGCATGCATCATCCCTTAAATCCGGGTCAACCCAGGTAGCTTCCCCAGGGATCTACAGTCCCCCAAAACAATGTTCATAAAAGCTCAATTTCACAATAGCTTTGAAAGAGCAGCCGGTCAGACACATTAACCTCGCTACCAGCGCTGATGCTTCCGAATGGCTCACGTTAAGTGCGGACGCCGGAAGCAGTCAGAAATGTTCGCATACTGGGCCCGATACTTACGCGGGACGCCGGCTAAATCCGCGTGCGAGTAACCTGCTCCACCGGCTCCGAAAAAACCCGCCAATCCCCCTGTGGTTTTGTTACCACTTCCCCCGCCGCCTTCCATGGTGTCTCAGGAAACTACCGTCTCGTTCCCGACCCTGCCTCAAGCCGGGGTCGAGCGCTCGGCGGTTGTTTCACAGTAGGCGCGGGGAGACCCGCGTTACCACAGCCTCCTTCACACGCTGACCTTCCGGGCGTCGATTCCCGTTAAGCACCACACTTCCGTTTTACGGCTGTGTACACCCCGGAAATCGGGGGCACCTGACGGCAGACTTCCGGTGGTGGGAAAGTGAACGAAGTCGGAATCCAAGCAGCGCGATCTGAGGCTGAGATACCTGCGGAAAGAAGGAAGGCAAGCTTCTGCAATAGGGCTTGACTCTAACGCCGGCGAACCAGCAACTACAGAAGCAGGCTGCGGCAGAGAGGGAATGGTGCGGGGAGGCGCTGAGAAGGAGGCGCAGTCCGTCCCTCTCAGGGTTAGTGAATGAGGTCTCCTCCCGGGCCGGCCCGGGGACTGTGCGCTGTGGGTCCCAAGCATGAGTGCGGGCCCCGGCTGTGAGCCCTGCACCAAGCGACCCCGCTGGGGCGCCGCTACAACTTCTCCACCGGCTGCCTTGGATTCCCGGAGCTTCCCCGGCAGGCAAAGGCGCGTCCTCGACCCCAAGGACGCTCCTGTACAGTTCAGGGTCCCACCGTCCTCTCCAGGCTGCGTCCCTGGGCGGGCGGGACCGCACAGAGGCGGCGCCACCTCGCTTGGTACGTGGGGAAATAAAAATCTTTTGTCCTTCGCCTCGATCCAAACCTTCTCTGTTTTGAGTCCGAGGACCCGGGGCTCCTGTCACTCTAACCTGGTTTTATATGCATCACTCCGAGCTTCGCTTGCTCAACTACCAATGCCACCAGTGGAGGAGGCGGGGGCCGCATTTTTCCCGGATCCGCTTGATGTTGTGAGAAATCTTGATGGACAGTTACAGGGCGGAAAATGGCCGGAGACCCCGTTTTCTTTTCTCAGATTTGATGGAGAAATTGCCTTTATTGGCATCTAGTTGTGTAGCAGTAGGACGCTTCAGCCTGTAGATGGAAAAAAAAAAAAAAAAAGCTGTTGCAACTTCCCTCCTTCGGATTCTGGAACCCAGGATCCAGATTTTTTAGTCTCAGTTACTTTTTTTCCCCTAGTTGATCCTGTGGCTCAGCTTTATTTATGTACTTATATATTGATAATTAACTTTCCAATTTCCTTAGCAAGTCCAAATTGAGTTGCTCTCATTTGCTACCAAAAATGTATAAAACAATGCAGAATTTTAATTGGCGACAGAGTATCTTGTTGGAATGTATGGGTTTAGAAAGGCAAGTATAATTCAAAAGTTAATAACACAACAAATATATAGAAAATAAGTCAATTACACACTTTGATATGGCCCTGATAGTTATATTTATTTTAAACAGCAACTAATTCTGTAAATGCAAAAAGCTGTAATATTTATTTTGTAAAGTTAATTTTCTGTTTTTTTGCTTCTCTTCAAGGAGAGGAAAAAACTCAAGAATAAACAGCTTAATTTTATAGTTGTTTCTATGGCATTATGATTCACTAGCTAAATGAATTATTACTGGCTTTAACTTGTTTTTTCACTAGGTCCTTATATGCAGCCACATCTTTTCAGATGTCTGTAATTGCTAAAAAAAAAAAAAAAAAAAGCTTATAATGTAAAAATGTAATTTTTACTCAATAGTTTAAAATCCTTGAATAAGAATTTAGCATCTACTGAATTTTTTTTAAATTTCAGTTACTTTTTTAAAAATATTTTTTTAGTTGTTGATGGACACAGTATCTTCATTTTATTTATTTATTTTTATGTGATGCTGAGGATCAACCTCGTGCCTAACATCATGCTAGGCAAGCTCTCTACCACTGAGCTATAACCCCAGTCCCTAGTCTTAGCTACTGTTGTGCTTGTCTCTGGCATAGTGTTGAACACAAGGAACTTGTTCTCTGCTTTCATACCCTAAAATCTGTCAGGAGAGATAGACAATAGACAAGATAATACATATAACAAAAGGTAGTGAATGTTTTAATATGTGAGGGACAGATTGTTTTGGTAGAAGGCAGGTGTACTTAACCTAGTTTATGGGCTCAAAAACAATCCTCCGGAAGACACTATGCTTACTTTGAGGACTAACAATTGTATACAGTTTCCTAGATGAAGAGGTAATAAGGAGGTGTTTCAGGAGTGCAACTAGTGTGGAGAGTTAATGGGAGAGTAGTGAGAGAAGGGGTGCAGCAAGTTGGAGAAAATCAGATCATACTGGGATGTAGTAAACACTACTAAAGATTTTGAAGTTTAATGACAATGAGGAGCTATTACAGAATTTTCACTGGGGCGAGGTACTTTGATTAGAATTGTTTGTTGAACGGTCCCTATAGTTGATGTGGAAAACAAAAAATGGTCGGAAACACAAGTGGAGGCCCAGAGAGTTAAGGTGTTCTAGGGGGAGATATTTTAGCCTTACACTTGGATATGGGCGGCAAAGAAGGAGAAGTAGATGAATTCAGGAGAGAATGGGATACTTATATTCCTCAGAAGTAGTACATGTGTGGTGGAGAAATTGAGAGTTCTTGGAATAAAGAGGGCTATGGAAGCTTATGTGAATAGTTTAGATATCATTTAAATATATAGAAAATATAAAGGTGAATAAGGACAGAACACTTAGGAACACCAACATTTTAAGGGAAGACTGAAAAACAAAATGGTCACAGAAGTAGGAGGAAAACCAAGCTTGTGTAGTGTCATGCAAAGAAGAGAGTGTTTCAAAAAGAATGCAGTAGTCAACAGTTTTAAGAGGCTGGGCAAAGGTCAGACAGTTTTCTGTATACTTGGGTGTCTTAGGACTTGGAGGCAATGGGGAGCAGATTTAAGTCTTGAAGGATGAGCAGGATTATATAAATGAAGGGGAGAGAAAATATGTAGGCAAAGGAAACAGCACACACTAAAGGATAACAGCATTGTCAGGTGAGATTGTTGAGTACTCAAACTTGAGTACCATGTTAAGGAATTTAAACTTGATTCTGTGGTTAATGGGAGTCTGTGAATAAGCTTTTAAGCAGAAAAATGACATTTTGTTAATATTTTAGAAAAGGTGATATAAACAATGGCTTTTGGACTTTTTTTTACTACAACCCACACAGTATAAAATTATTTGGCACACAGTAATATACATATAACCTGGTACTTTTGCTGTATTTATAACTGAAAACAAATTTTTCATAAAATAATACCCTCACTATTTATGATGCATTCTTGTATTTCATTAAAATATGCTACTTTTTTGTAGTTTATAAAACACTGGATTAGAGAAAGTCAAGACTGTAAATAGGGAGACAAGTTGTTGGAGACACATAACAGTCACCTGATGAGTAATATATTTAAGGAATATAAGGAAGGGTTGCACTTAAAATTCAGCATGTAGATTTCAGAGAACTTGGTATGGAGGAGGGAGAACTGATGATGAACAACAGGTAATATATTTGACTTGTGTGACTGGGTAATTTGTGGTCCTGTCAACTTTATTTGCATGGTAAAGAGGAGTTAGTTGTTAGTAGGAGTTAGGGCAGTCATTCATATATGCATTTTTTTAATTTGTTTTTTTGTACTAGGGATTGAACTCAGGGGCACTTGACCACTGAGCCACATCCCCAGCCCTTTGTTATATTTTATTTAGAAACAGGGTCTCACCGAGTTGCTTAGTGCGTCTCTAGTTGTTGAGGCTGACTTTGATCCTCCAGGGCAGTCATTTTTTATTATTTGGATCTTGAGTTTTTATAGAAGAAGAATCATATTAATTCTTCACATGTGTGATGTTTTCTATATACAGAACACCAATTAACAGATTGTTGAAATTCTAAGTTTATTTCATTTGGATTTTAGGGTTCTTTTAGGAAGTTGGTACATAGTTATTTATACTAGAAGGAGTAGGTGGAGTAGAAAAATTAATATTTAGTATTATTTTTCTTCCTGGATATGTCTTATATTGATTGAAATCAGATAATCTGTATTTAGGCAGAGAAGTTAGCTTGCTGTTCACATTCTGGGGGGTGATTTATGTACTTGCATTGCTATGGGAAACTTTGTGGAAGTGGGGTGTTCCTTTGAAATGCAGCTGAATTTTAGTGCATTTTGTACCTTTTGCTTCTATCTATAGGTGCTTATTGAATAATGTCATTGAAATACACTTGTTACTGATTGATGTTACTGATGAGAGTAAATGTGAATGGTGCAAATTCATAATAAAGTTGGAGAACTAGTGATCTCAGTTAAAAAAAAAGATTGAATAGAAGTGTTAAGAATAAATATATTTCTTGCGTATCTGTGTTGTGAGGCTGGACATTTAATATTTTCTCTCATTTTTGTAATCTTAATGATTCACATGACCCTTGGAAGTAGTTGTTGTTAATTCAATTTGAAGCTGAAAAAAACTTGGCATAGGTGATGCTAGTGACTGAACAAAGGTCTCAGTCCAGGATTGATTTTACATTATGTACCTTCTCCTTATTTATTTTTGTTGCTGTGATTGTTTCTAGTTAAATGAAAGAAATTTCCCAGAATTTGGGGAATCATCATTTTATATTTACTTCAGAAGTAAGAGAGAGAGAGCTCTGAAACAGTCTTGTGATATGTTGGAAAAGAAACCTCTGGAAGCCAAAAGTGGTGGTATTGGAAAGAGAAGTAGGGAAGCCCTTTCTCTGGATATCAAACAAGGACTGGGGAATGTTAACAAGAAATATTGATTCCTCATCTCTTGCCTTTCCTTCTTCATCCTTTTCTCAGACTTCAGGAATCATAATCAGAAGCCCTAGCTAGAGAGAGAACACATTCTCCTTGTTAGGGCTACAGGAGAGAGCCCTAGCTCTCTTTCTCAACTTCATTGGTATACAACTCATGGTTTTTCATGAAATAAAGTTTGCAGTCTTTAGGTTCTATGGACTTATCAGTACAGTGCTGAGCTCCATGTGTAGTGGAGGAGCCTAGCTAATGAGTCCTTATATTTAACTGTAACATTTATGGAAAAAAAAGTGTTTTAAATCCTAACCTGACTCAAAAATGAATGCTTTGTACATTGCTGGTTTGCAATTTGAGGATTTTCTGAACTGTACTTGCTGTGTTTGGTACAGGTTGAGTGTCCCTTATCTGAAATGCTTGGGACCAGGAGTGTTCAGATTTGAGTTTTTCAGATTTGAAAATGTTTGTGTAGATGTTAGCGATTGAGCACCCCTAATCCAAAATCCAAAATCTAAAATTCTCTAAAATCAGTGCTTGATGCTCAGAAAGTTTCAGATTTCAGAGCATTTTGGATTTTCAGATCAGGGATGCTTAACCTGTAAAGTGAAATTCAATAGAAAAGATAGAACTGTAGAAAAAGTCTCAGAATCAAACGATTCCTTTTTTTGGACTGAGGGTCGAACTCGGATGCTCTACCACCGAGCTACATCCCAGTCCTTTTTATTTTTTATTTATTTATTTTTGGGAGCATCTCACTAAGTTGCTGAGGCTGGCCTTGAACTTGCAATCCTCCTGCTTTAGCCTCCTGAGTTGCTGGGATAAAAGGCATGTACCAATGGGCCTGGCTGGATCATCCTCTTAACTCTCTGCTTACTAAAATTAATTTTTTCTTTGAAGCTTAATATGCTGCAGAAATTCAAAATAAAATCACTGAAGTAGTGGTATTTAACAAGAAATATTAACTGCATATAATTACTTTTTATGATAAAACTAAAAAATAATGATTTTTACTAGTTGAACTATTAGTATTTTGTAGGAAGTATAATATATGGTACTCAGATACTTTCATGGCAGGTATAAATTGTATGACATTAGAATACTTGAATTTGAATTTTTTCCTAAGTCTCAAATGTATTTAACTTATGCCATTATCTCAGTGATAAACAGTGATATTTGTTATTTGAGCCTGCATCTGTTTTGCTCATATTATATGGTGTTTGAGAAGATGTATGAAAATAAGAAAGAGTCTGATTTAAGGTGCAGTTTAGAAAGTGGTTGAGAATACTTCATGTTTTATTTTTTATACTAAAATGTTATATACATTTAATCCATGTATAGTATGTTAAATTTTGAAAGCACTTATTTCTAATGATTATATAGAATATTACTTGTTTTGATTTATATTGCATCTCTTGTACTTGATCTGATCAATAGCTATTGACTTCTGGTCATTTCTATCAAGTTATCTCCTTGGTACCTCAAATTTAGTATGTGCAGAATTGACTTAATCATATTTCCCCCCAATCTCAATTCTTTTATAATCCACATTTCTACTTAATGCTGTCACAATCTTTCAATCCTTTCAAGCTTAGAGCTTAGTGCCACATTTAATTTCTCTCACATTATGAAGTCTGTAATGATTGTCCTACATTTTACCACTCTTACTGAGATTTGTTTTGCTCCTTGGCCAGTAATTCTTCAGTCTAGTTGGTCATCAAAATCACTTTTTGAAACAATTACAGATTCCCCTCAGCCTCCATCATACTCATATACAGATTCTGATTCAGTAGGTTTAGTAGGATGTGGCCCTTGGATCCATTTATTGCTAGCCTCCTGATTTGAGAACTACTAACCTACACCAGGAGCTTTCTCACTGTTTTTTGTCAGTAGGCTCTGCCTTTTTGCCTGCGTATTTGTCCTTCAGGCTGGCTGTGAGCTTCCTAGATTTGAATTTTGGAATCACAGTATGACTTATAGCACTTTCTTATACTTCTCTTTGTGAGTATGGTCTTCGGTGATACTGTCTTAGCTGACTTTTCGACTCTATTGTGTGTTGTTTTCTTTTTTTTCTGCCATTGGTGCCTTTGCTTATGATTTTTTACTTTTTGTGAATTCATGTTTTTTCTTAAAGGCAGAATTTAAGTATTAGCTCTTTCCAAAGATCTTAACAATTATCCCACTTACTCCTATTTCTTGCTGTGGTCTTTTTCCTGGAAATACCTTCTTAATTAAAACCATTTTAAATAATAAAGATAATTGCCAGGCATGATGGTATACACCTATAATTTCAACTACTTGGAGACAGACAGGAGGATTGCAAATTCAAGGCCAGCCTTAGCAACCTTAGTGAATCTCTGTCTCCAAATAAAAAATAAAGAGGACTGAAGATGTGGCTCAGTGTTAAAACACTCTATGTTCAATCCCTAGTACCAAAAGAAGTATTAATAATAAAAATGATAATTTAGAACTAACGTTTACTGGGCATATACTGAGTGGCACCTATACGCTTTACATAGATTATTATTAGTTTATTTAAACCTCACATTAACACCATGAAAAACACTGCTGGTATGTT
This sequence comes from Marmota monax, assembly GCF_021218885.2. NCBI lineage: Eukaryota > Metazoa > Chordata > Mammalia > Rodentia > Sciuridae > Marmota > Marmota monax. The sequence goes on along the minus strand of NW_026692713.1, from coordinate 2,536,545 downwards.
TTATAGCTAAGGAATTTGAGACAAAGAGAAATTGTCCCTCACAAGATCGCACAGGAAAACAGTGGGAGAACCAGCATCTGAATCCAGATTTTCTGATTCCAGAGCCTGTATTCTTACACATTGAGCCATACCAACTCTTTTTGGGGCCAGTCACTTTCTATCCTTTGCCGTTAATATTAGTATGTTTGTCCATAACTTCTCTCTTAATACTTGAGGGTGAAAGAAGATCTTTGTTTAGCTCATAGAACCTAAAAAAATGCCATATGTATATTTTTAAAAATATATGTTTTATAAATATAATAGGCTGTATATATTTTCTATTTGAAGGAAGGTATGGCTGTACATTAATTTTGTACTGTTTTTTTTTCTTTCTTAAAGTTTTCAAACAAAAGACTATTACCAGTTGGATGGACACTCAAGGAATCAAGACAGCTGAATCAGAAAGGTATAGAGACATGCTTATATGGAGAAATGAATTATATAGTGTGGGGTTTTATGTTGCTTCATATTTTCTCTTATTTCTGTGCTTTCTCATTTTTTATTCACCTACAATAGAACCCGAAAAAGGAATAGTCCCTTACTTTATTTATTTAAAAAATTTTTTAGTTGTTGATGGACCTTTATTTTATTCATTTATTTATTTGCGGTGCTGAGAATTGAACCCAGTGTTTCACATATGTGAGGCAAGTGCTCTACCACTGAGCTACAACCCCAGCCCTTAGTCCCTTCCTTTAAAATACTTATTTTGTAATGGTAGTTACAGACACAAAAACACATAATGCTGACTCATGTGAGAAATGCCACAGTAAATGTATGAGCAAGAAAAGATATGAGTGGTGGTTAATATAGAGAAGAAAGAAAAAAAGAATCAGCTTTATGCTTAAGCCTTGAGGGACGACTACATAAGAAGGTGAGTGAAGTTTATGATTTGAAGAAAGGATAGGTGTTTGTCAGGCACACAGCTGGGGAAGGGAATTATAGGCACATGTACAAACAGTAATGAAAGAACATGCTGTGTGTTCATGTATTCACAAATATACTTATGGATATGACATTGTAGGGATGTGGTTGGTTAGGAAACTTTTTGTATCATAAATTCAATTTAGTTCTTTCTATTCTCTTGTAGTTTGCGTAGTAAAGAAAATAACAATACAAGGATAGAATCCATGATGAGTTCTGTACAGAAAGATAACTTTTACCAACATAATGTGGAAAAATTAGAAAATGTTTCTCAGCTAAGTCATGATAAATCACCCATTGAAAAAAGCACTCAATATTTGAACCAACATCAGACTGCAACTCTGGTTAAGTGGCAAAATGAAGGGAAACACACAGAGCAGCTTTTGGGAAGTGAACCTTCAACAGTGACTCTGGTACCAGAGCAGTATAGTAATGCTAACATCAATCAGTCACCCCAAACTGATGATCACAGTGACACAGATAGTGAAGAAGATAGAGATAATCAACAATTTCTGACACCTGCAAAGCTTGCAAATGCAAAACAGACTTTAGAAGATGAGCAGGCCAGAGATGCCAGAAACCACCAGAAATGTAGCAAGACTTGCCGTCCTGTAGAAGACTCTGCAGGTTGTCAGCAGGAGGAGATAGATGTGGTACCAGAAAGCCCATTGTCAGATGTCGGCTCTGAAGATGTTGGAACTGGACCCCAAAATGACAGCAAGTTGAGTAGAAAAGAAAGTAGCCTAGGAAATTCTCCATTTGAGAAGGAGAGCGAACCGGAGTCACCGATGGATGTGGATAATTCCAAAAATAGTTGTCAAGACTCAGAAGCAGATGAAGAGACAAGTCCAGGTTTTGATGAACAAGAAGATGGTAGTTCCTCCCAAACAACAAATAAACCTTCAAGGTTCCAAGCAAGAGAAGCTGACAGTGAACTTAGGAAACGGCACTCTAATAAGGGAGGTGAAATTAGATTACATTTTCAATTTGAAGGAAGAGAGAATCGCACTGGGATGAGTGATTTAAATACCAGGTCACCTGGAAATACTTCTAGCCTTAAGGTAGAATGCAAAAATTCCAAACAGCATGGAAAAAAGGATTCTAAAATCACTGATCATTTTATGAGAATGCCTAAAGCAGAAGATAGAAGGTAATTCTTTTTCCCCATAAGGAGCATCTTTCTAATAGTATATGTTTTAAAATTTCATAAGGGAGTTTAACAAAGTCAGGATTTATAGTAGAATAAAGTAATGGTTGTGTTTCTTATTAAATATTCATGCTAAATTTAATCCTAGACTCTAAATTTTAAAATGGCAAGAAATAGAAAATAAGATATAATGTTGGCAGTCAGATTTTTATTTTCATGAATTTCTTTATGGAATATATGGGAATTATTAGAACATGAAAATATTAGATTGATAGTGGTGACTGTTAGCCATTTTTCTAGGCCATTATATATTATACTTTCTCTAATGTTCTGACAGGCAGAAATTATTGTACTCGTTTTATAAATGAGAAACCTGATTTGCATTAGAAAAGTCACTGAAATCATGTAATCTGGGTGGTGGTAGTGGGATTTAATTCCATGCATGTCTGATTATAAAGGTTATATTTTTGTCACTATTCCATATTGAATTTTAAAATCTGCCCAATGATTTTATATGATCTCAGTTTTCTAGCATATGACATTAAGTTCGCTTTGTTGAAAATTACTGTGTAAAGATGAGAAGTGGCTAATACTATGAACCATGGCTCATTTCTGTTTTTAGAAGATGATTTATCTGTCTGAGGAAGGAATTTTAATATAAGCTTTATAAGGTTTTCTGTTGCCTTGTGAGTGTAAAACAAACTGAAGTGCTATAGCAAGGTTAATGCACTTTAAACAATAACATTCTGGGTAAAATTTTATACTTTTGTATTCAGGGGAACAATAAATAATTTGTGGCTGCATACGTTTGTCTTGACCCTAGAAAAGAACAGTGTGAAGTCAAACATCAGAGAACAGAAAGGAAGATCCTTAAATACGTTCCACCTCACCTTTCTCCAGATAAGAAGTGGCTTGGAACTCCTATTGAAGAGATGAGAAGGATGCCTCAGTGTGGAATCCGGCTACCTCTCTTGAGGCCATCTGCCAATCACACTGTAACTATTCGGGTGAGTATCACCTCTTACCCACGAGGAGAGAGGACTGGAAGTTCTGATTTATTGTGATATTTATTAATATAAAACAGACCAAGGCATAGAAAGTTCTCTTTTTTTGCAAATATGAAATACTGAGAAGTCTACAGAATGAAGAGATGAATGTAGCTTACTTAATAATAGGGCACTTCACAAATCAGCCAGATGAATCATGAATAGTCAGTTAATGATGAATTTGAATTTTTAATGATGAAATTGAAATTTTCAGGGTTTTTATGAAAGTTCTTTTTTTCTTTTCTTTTTAAATTCAGTTGTCAATATTTATTAACACTACATTTTAGTTACTAGGTTAGACCCCAGAATTCAAAATTGTACATAGTTGAGTACATTCTCCAGTTTTGTCCTCATAAGGTTTAGGCTCTTCTATACATGTCTATCACTGCCTCACAGGTACCAAACTTAACATCTCTAAAGCCAATCTCACTTTTGTAAAAATTATGGTAAGACATACATAACATAAAACTTAGCATTTTAACCATTTTTAAGTGTACAATTCAGTGACATCAAGTACATTTACAGTGTCACGCAACCATCACTACTGCCTATTTCCAGAATTTTTTCATTTTCCAAACAGAAACCCTGTATCTGTTATTCGCTGCTTACCCTAGCTCCTACTTAACTTCTTTCATACTTTCTGTGGGTTTTTAAAAAATTTAATGAGGTATATGAATTTGACTCATTTTAAATGTGCAGTTTGGTGATATTTAGTTAGTGAATTCTGTAACCATTACAAATAATCCAGTTTTAGAAGGTTTCTATCTCTCATTGAATAGTTTTAAATATTCATCTGATTTTTAGTCAGTCTTTGTAGATTTCACAGGGACTACCACCCCCCAAAAAGTGTATATGACATTAAGTTTGCTTTGTTGAAAATTACTGTGTAAAGATCTGGTATCTCTTAGTCCTATTGCCAGAGCTTAAAATTTGTGTTTTCTTCTAGATTCATTATTCTGAATATGGCAATGTACATATTATATGAGCATATGTTATACATATATACAAAATAGTTTTTTAATGGAAAATCAAGGAAGTGTGGAATATTATCAAGAACAATGGTTAATAGAATGAGGCAGAATAACCCTCAAACTGGAAGTCACTGTGTCCCTTCTGAATTCCTGTTGTGACTTGTCTGTCCCTTACTTGCGATTGTCATTGCATCTGTTTTTTGTTTTTTTTCGTTGTTGTTGTTAAAACCATTTTTGCTGGAGAGTATCATGCTAAGTGAAATAAGCCAATCCCCCCCCCGCCCAAGAAAAAGGACAAAAACAAAAAAACTTAGTTCTTTAATACATAGTTCTTAGTTACATTTCTAAAGTGGCATATGTTAATAGTTACAGAATTTGATGAAGCTAATTAGCTTTAGATATATGGTAGTTTGAAATTGCAAGGATGTAATACTTGTGCTTAAATATCTATAAACATACACTTTTGTGCATGAGTATGAACATTCACAATATATATATCTATATATATGTTTTCTTTTGTTTAAAGCTGAAGTAGTACCTATTCTGTTTCCTCAAATGAGGGGAAAAAACTAGACAAAATCACCATTGGTACCTTATGAGGGTGAAAAGTACTTTCAGAAAAATTAATAACTCAGTCACATTTGACTGTAGACCTTTTTTCTGCTTCCTGGAATATTCTCATCCTTAAGCTTCTATGACACGGTGTAATCCCAGTGTTCTTTCTACCTTCTTAGCCAGTTCTTAGGTTACTTCTTGTTTTATCTTCTATATATGACCAGTCAGTGCTATTAGAGTTCCTCTGGGCATTTTCATATGTCCTTTTCTTCCTGGGTGGTCTCATCTACCCTTGTGGCTTTAATGATCACCTATGTCGATGGCTTACAAATTTATTTCTCTTAAATTGCATATGTTTTTATGAAGCTGCTTGTTTGACAGTCTTCCTTTCTATAAGCTGTTCCTTTTTTGAGAATTATGTTGGTTGATCAACTTATAACAAGGAAAGGTTTATTTTGGTCATAGTTTTAGAAGTTTTGGTCTGTGGTCACTTGGCCCCATTGCACTATGGGCCTTTGGTGGCATGGTATGTTAAAGTGGGAGTACATGGTAGAGGGTCTGTTCACCTTATGCTTCCTGGAAGCAGAAGGTAAGAGGGAAGAGGCCAGGATTCCAAAATCCTATTCAAGGACAGTCCCCCGAGGGACTTAACTTCCTTTCACTTGGAAATGGTTCCTTCCATTACTTGCAAATAGCGTGGGCTTGGAATAAGCATTTAGTACCTGGGCCACTAGGGGGACACTCCAGATCCAGACTATAGCTGGAACTATCTTTTCTTCTACTTTTTCCTAGCATGACTATGATCTAATAAAATGAGGAAATGAACAGCCTTTTAAAGAGTTTCTAAAGATTTTGTAATGAAAAATTAAAATTGAGTCCAGCTATAAAGGTGAGAATAAAGGTTTAACCAGATTAAAAAAAAATGTGAGGAGGAGGTAATTGGTATTTCTGGTATTAAAAAGAGAAGAGATATTGGTATGTACATAGGCATATATATAGACATGCACTTGAATTTGCTCTGTTTAAAAAAATTATGCATCTGCTGACTTATCTAAAATGAATTAGAAAACTGGGAAAACTTTCAAAAGATAATGTTATTCCAAAGTGGGGATAAGGGTTTTATGGAGGAATGAGTGTGTCTGGGACACTTGGATTTAGGGAGAGAGTGTGGAGGCTTTAGGCAGCAATTCAGGCAAAGAATGATGAGGGCTTAGCACCTAGATGGAATGGAGATACAGAACATGGTCTCTTGGAAGCTGATAAGAGGAGAGGAGTGACAACAGCTGAAGAGAACTTTTGAGGTTTCTTGCCTGGGAACCGGTCTATGTATTTACAATGCATTTACTTTAGCTTCTTTCTGTGGATTATTTTATAGAAGAAGTGCTTAGAGTTTATGCTCTTAAATTTTTCCTATTTACCCTCTATTTCAGGTAGATCTTTTAGGAGCAGGAGAACTTCCCAAACCTTTTCCAACACATTATAAAGATTTGTGGGATAATAAGCATGTTAAAATGCCTTGTTCTGAACAAAATTTGTACCCTGTAGAAGATGAGGTAAGAAAAAGTGAAGATTATTTTAGTCCCTGAAACATGTTTTGGTACTTAACTTGCTTGACTTCTGATTCTGTAATGCAAAATAACTTGGAATTGTTTGATCTTGTTATTTTTTTTCCTAAAAGAATGGTGAGCGAACTGCAGGGAGCCGGTGGGAGCTCATTCAGACTGCACTTCTCAACAAATTCACAAGACCCCAAAACCTAAAGGTATATTCTTTTTGCCATTTTTGTTTCTTATTTATAGCTCTTAGAGATGAGTCTTCTGTTTCCTCTCTTAAAGATGTTTTATGATCATAATAGGCTCAGGTAACAGTATTCATTTTAAACAAAGTGTTTGCTTCCCAGAACTAAGGAAGGCTCCTTAGAGACATTCTTAGTTTTCACTCCATCACTAGGAAATGAGCTAAGGAATTGAGAGTTGTAAATGACTTGCCTGGAGCCACACAGAATAATTTCGTGAACCAGGAATCAGACCTCTGTTTCTTGATACCCTGTCCAATTTCCTTCAGTCTAAGCTTCTCTTTTTTGTTTTAATGTTTCTGAAATGTCTTTAAAAAGAAATCAGGAAAGAATTATGACTTCAGCAATATTTGCCTAAAGGGAAGCTGATTTTGCTAGTGATTAAAGTATACATTAAGTATTCTATTTTTTATTGCTCTTAATATAGCTGCTAGCAGTTTAATAATTTATTTATTAATTTTGTATATTGACAATAATTTTTTTGTACTTCATTTAAAACCATAAAGGCAACCGTTAGATTGTTTTTGTAATATTTAAAATATGCATAAGTGTATATATTTTTTGAGAAAACACTGTGTCTATAGAGCTTTTATAGCATTTTATAAATACAAACAGTGACAGAATTTTCTATACTTCATAAAAATGGTTTTATTTTCTTCCTGTTGCCTAATTTGCTATAGACAGTTTCTCTGGTTTTATAGGATATTCCACCTATATTTGCAAGTTATTTTTTAATTTTCCATAGGTTTCTGTAACTTTTAGGTTTATCTTTTTTTTTTCCTCATGAAACACATTGATGTTGTACAATAATGTATTTTGAAAATTTAAAAAATTTTTCAAGTTTATGAAGTGTTTCCTTAATCTTGTAATGAAGTCCTTTTAGTTTAACTCTTTGTAAATGAAAAAAATCATCAAGGTATGCCATAGTTGACCTAATTTTAGTGTAATGTTAATTAATTTTAGTGTAATGTTAATTGTATATGTATAAACATAAAAATAAATATAAATTCTTTATGCTTATAGTGCTTTTGCAGATATATTAATTTGATGATCACAGTGAAAACAATTTATGCTTAACATTCCTTTTTTTTGCATGGATATTTTTAAACCACTGATCCAAACTCCAAAATAGTATGCTAAGAAATTTTTAAAAATACTGTATAAAGAAAAAATTCTTTATTTTGTATTTATTTCTTTTCTTACAACTATAAACAGTTGGTGGATGCTGGTGGATGCAAAGATGATATTTTTATGTAGCGTATCAGCTTGAAAATATGTAGTGACTACTTTGAACCATATTCTTTAGAATTTGATATACCTGTACTATGATGTATTCTAGCATGGCTTAATCTTTCTTCCATTTTTATCTGTTTAAAGTACTAGTCTTCATTTCTACAGCATGTTGTCATTTGGCCTTTGTCTTCAAAACCAAAATTATAAACTCAAAAATGCAGAAGCAGGCCACCCAAGAATACTATCCAGACTCCATATGAGGGGGGGATATAGCTCAGTGATAGAGTACTTGCCTAGCATGTGCAAACCCTGAATTTGATTTCAGTACCACTAAAAAAGAAAAGAAACCAGATTCCATTTCTGTGGTAGGTCCTTATAGCTTTAGCCCACTTTAGAAAGTGGGCTATATTTTTAGAATTTTCAAATTTTTTATTCAAACATCAACAGAGTAATGATAGTGTTCTCCAGCAGTTTCTTATTGTGCCATGATTAATTTAGGAAGGGGTGATTACTTTAATGTCAGTTTCCCTTTTTTTGATTATTTTATAGTAGATTTAGCAGCATAATTCATCAAGATTTTCTGCCATCTGATTTGGTAATTATTTACGTTGCTGAAGAATGCTATGAGAGAGGAAGGGGAAATATTAAATTCTTCTGATTGAGTATAATGATCTTTTTGTTGATTATATATCATATGATGTTAGATTTAGGGGGATCAGAGAGGTTCAAAGTTTAAAAAAGAATAATGTCCTCACAAGTGATAATGTATAAATAACGTGTCTGACAGTTTGTACAAAAAGCACTTCTGCAGATTCCCTCAATACTTGATAACAGAGTAGCATCCTGTTTTTCTAATGACAGGAAACTTCATGATGGACTCACTACTTTTGAGAGTTGAAACCTGAACTAAAAGTAAAAAAACATTTATCTCTCTGGAACAGATTCCTTATCTTGGGATTCTACCAATAGTAGTTTGAAAACATTTGGAAAAAAAATTATGGCTGTAACTAAACATGCACAGACTTTTTTTTTTCTCATTATTCCCTATACAATACAATATAACAACTGTTTGCATAGCGTTTACTTGAATTGGCAACTAAAATTGTGTGTTTTTTTTTTTTTTTTCCCTTTGGCACTGTGGATTGACCACCGGGCACTTTACTACTGAGCTACATTCCCCAGGTTTTATTTTTGATTTTGAGATAGGATCTCAATAACTTGCTGAGGCTGGCCTTGAACTTTCAGTCCTCCTACTTTAGCTTCCCAGGTTGCTGGGATTACAGGCATGCACCAACACACCTGGCTGGATTAGCAATTGTAAATAATTTAAAGATGATTTAAAGAATGGAGGATGTGTAAATTATATGCAAATGCTATGCCATCTTATATAAGGAGACTTGTCTGAGCATACTCAGATTTTGATATTTTCAAGGGGGCCTGTACCAATCCCCTGCAGATACTGAGCGATAAGTGTCTAAGGGATTTATGCTAATTATATTATGCCATTAAGGAATTGGGAGTGCAAGTTCCATTTATTTTTCCTTACCAACTTTGAAGAATAATTTGCATAAAAGAAAGTGTATCCTTTTAAAGTATGTATTTTAATGAGTTTTCACATTTATATCTACTGGGGGAAACCCTACCACAATCAAGATGCAAAGCATTTCTATCATCCCCCACGTGTCCTCTTACAGTCGATTCTACTGTCCTTAGACAACTACTGAACCACTCTTTTCACTATGGATTAGTACAATTTATGTGAATGGAGTCTCATACCCTGTATACTATAGTGTCTATTCTTTTTACTCAGAATGAATGTTTTTGAGATTCACCCATTTAGTTCAGTATATCAGTAGTTTGCTCCAGTATATGCATTGCTTATTCAGTCATCTGATTTTTTTTTCTTTATTTTTGATTTTAGTACTAGGCATTGAAACCAGGGGCTCTTATTCACTGAGTACATCTCCAGCCCTTTTTATTTTTATACAGAATCTTGCTAAGTTGCTGAGGCTGGTCTGGAACTTGTGATCCTCCTGTCCCAGCCTCCTGAGCCGCTGGGATTATAGGCGTGTACCAAGCACTTGGCCTATTCATCTGTTTACAGACATTGTTATTTATTACTTTATGTGAGGTTTTGAAATAAGATATCCATGATTAGAAAAAATTCCTTAAATTTTTAAGAATTCTTAACATAAATTTTTATTTTATGATTTGTGAGAAAAATTAAAGCTTTTTCTTGCCATGTTATTTATGGACAATTTCTTTTTTTCCTGAAGGAACTTGTATATCCCTTGATTCCAAATAAATAATATACATTTTGTGCTATCTTTTTAACCTAGATGTTTGGTGATTGTATGCCATGAACTGTTGTTTAAGAAGCTCTTTGGCAGAGCATTAATTTTTAAAAATTTCTTTATTGATAAGGAAATCTCAAAGGTTTATAGTAATAATTTTCAGACTTGTCTATTTCTTCAATAAAAGTATTTTGAGTGTGTATTACCAATATAGTTATTTATAAATTGTACTCATTTATAACTTTAATAATGTTATGTATAATAAAATAATCAAAATAGATATTGAAAAGAATGAAAGTTCTTTTAGCACAACTAATGAATTTTGCATACCTGACTCTGGAAACCACCTGCATAGTATTGTTTATTCAGACAGTTAAAAGTTACACCAGTAGATGGCATAATGTTTTGACTTTTCATTCTCTGTAAATATGTAATTTGTATGAACTGCTAGGGGAAGATAATCACTTATATATATCCTTTAAAAGCTGTTAGTGAAGCAAAAAGGACCACTTCATACTTTAAGATGGGGTTTCACAGTCTTTTTCATTATTGTCCTCTATTCCAGAAGCCCTTTTAAACATTTTCCCCTAATCTCCCACCAATATAAAATTTTAATATTACACATATGCTGTGTGTGTGTGTGTATGTACACACACACATATACATATATAAAGTTTATGAATTGTTGCAATTTCTAAATTAATTTTTATCCCCCAAGATCCAATTTTTGTCCACTTGGAGTATATTATCCCCATTTATAATGAATGCTTTATGGTAGTTATGTTTTTCCCCTATTGTCTAACCTTTATAATATCATTTTCTTGTTAATAATAAATCAGTATACATTCTGTTTGTCCATAACTACTTCTCTGGAGTAAGCTGATACTAAGAGGAAGCTTGTCTGGCATTAAGAAATTTACTGGAAGTAATTCGTAAGAGACAGGCTATTCATAGGTAAATCATGTGGCTATATCATGAGGTTTTGTTTCTGTTTTTTTCCATAGGATGCTATTCTGAAATACAATGTGGCATATTCTAAGAAATGGGACTTTACAGCTTTGGTTGATTTCTGGGATAAGGTAAAAGTATGCTTATTTCTTTAGCTATGAAATACTGAAACTCTATAAGAAGGTTTGAGAAATATACCTGTGATTCTTTCATACTAACAAAATTATCTTATTTATTCTTAGGAATTTCCTGTGTTTTAAATCCATGCTTTAGGAATATGTAATTAGGTGTTAATTTTGAATTTTGATTTATTCTTATATTTTCTGTTATATTGTCATACCATTATAAGTATTATCAATGGATACATAATCCATGACCAAGTTTTGGTAAAATTATGCCTATTAAAACATCTAGGTTGTGTCCAATTACACTATAATAACATTCTGAATGTGTGTGTGTTTTCCCATTTTGATAATATTTCTTTAGATGATTCCCAGAAGTTAGATGGCTAGGTAAAAGGACACAGCATTTATAGTTGTGTATATGTGTTGTAAAATCATTTTCTACAGGGAATTGTTGCAACTTACTATGCCATCAGTAATGGGTAAAAATACCACTTTTGTACCAATGCTAGTTAAATGGGCATAATCTGTTTTGAAAAAAATGGCAGTTTATCTTTTTTAACATTTTATTTTGAAATAATCATAGATTCACAAGAAGTTGCAAAGAAATGTTCAGGGGTGTCCTATCACCCTTTACCCCACCTTTCCCAGTGTTGATTGCTTGCATAACTATATCAGTACTAGGAAACCGACATAAGAATTTATTTTAATTTCATTGTAGTCATTTGTGTTTGTATGTATAATTATATCCCACGTTACTGAGGCTTCATGTAACTACCACCACAATCAAGTTACAGAAGAACTATTTCAATACCACATACTCACTAGTGCTTCCCCTTTATAGCTACATTAATTCCTTCCTAACTCCTAGTAGCCAATAATTTGTTTTCCGTCTCTAATTTTTTTATTCCAAAAGGATTACAATGTTTAGCCTTTTCTCACTCAGCCTAATTCCCTTGGGGTTTATTTGTATGAATCTATAATTATTTTCTTTTTATTACTGAATTGTATTATGTGGTAAAACATTTGTGTTGTTTCTAGTTTTTTACTATTTCAACTAAAGATTGTATGAATTTTTGTGTATAGATTTTTGCATGAACATAGAATTTTGTTTCTTTGGGATAAATGACCAAGAGGATGGTTTACAAGTTGTTGGTAAGTGTATTTTGAACTCCAGAAGAAATTGCCAAACTACTACTTACCAAAGGAGCTGTACCAAACAATGACTGTATATTTTTGCTAATTAATTAAGTGCCCCTCCCAAGAAAAGATGTTTTTATGTATAATCTGTTAACAAAATTATATTCAATTTGATTCTTCTCCTCATGTTGTTTTGAATCATTTAAGTTATTTATACTTTACTTACTAATAGAAACTGTGATTTTTGAAATGGAAATGTTTTGAATTGAAATGTTTTTAATGTTCCACAATTTTGATTACCTAATAGATAATAATTATTGAAGTTTGAACATGGCCTTTATTATTTCTTTCTATTGGCACCTTTCCCTCCCTGGCTGGTTTTCAGTTAAATATCTTTGAAGTAATTAAGATACTTGTTATTATTCTTATTTCACAAATGAGTAGTTGTGATTTAGAGATGGGCTTGTTAGGCCAATGTGACATAGTTTGTTCCTGGTGGGGCAGTTTGACCCAATTAATGTTCTTTCATTACTGCATGCATCATGGTGTGATTTTTCTCTGCAGTCTGTACCACTTCCTGCTGCCTCATTTTCTCTGTGATAAAAGGATGGCTATACCCCTCTTTTTCACCTTTCTTTTTAAATTCTGCCTCCCTAACCTCCCATTTTTCTGCCTCTCTTCGCTAAGAGATGAGATACCGTTTATCTTTGAATTTCTAAGGTAGATGTCTAAGTTTATCTTATGGCAGTCCTTCTCTTTGCCTTGTTATTTGTGAAGTGTTGACATAATCTAGTGAGTTAAAAGTTTCATGGGGCAGAAGCTGGAACTTAACAAATTTTGTGTCTACTGTAGCAGCTGGTATAATGCCTTACATTTATTTAGCAAGTGGAGATAAATAATAAAGATTATGGAGATAAATAATTATTGATCTTATTTTAGCAGATCAGATTATCATACTGATTTTAAGGGTTATCAAAGTCAGGAGAATATTAGAAGAAACAATTCAAATTGATATGTTTCTGATTTCTGTCCTTATTCCCTGCCTGAATTTCTGTCTGTCCCCTAGAGGATTAGTGGTGGTAATCCAAATCAAAGTGGTTGGTTAACTACATTGTCAGGAATCAGACAATAAGATTATTGTGAATCCTCCTAGTTAATGCCTCCTGTTAATTTGGAAGAGCTTGGAAATGTGAAAATGCAGTTGACACAGTAGGAATAACACTAACAGCCTTTTTTTTTTTTCCCCCAGAGGCTTAAATCATCTCCACAAAGTCCTTGTAAGGCAGCATAATGCACTGCCATGGCTCTCAGATTATTATGCATCTGACTCTTGGAGGGTTTATTAAAGCATAGTTTGTTGCCCACTCTTCTCCCCAAGTTTCTGATTGATTAGGTCTGAGTTGGGAACTGAGACTTTGCACTTTTAAGGCTGATGTTTTGGGTTTAAGGACCATATTTGGAGAACCATTGATGGAGAACAGAGAATAATATTAAAAATGGGAAATTATACTTTCTTTGCTTTGAAAAACAAGTTTTGGTTAGAATAAAATATTTTTTTAGCAGATATAGTGATGTCAGTATAATATGAGAATTTTCTGATTTAAATGACATTACTTTTCAAACTCAAGTTTAACATTTAACTTGCATTAAAAGTTTGAGATAATTTTTCTCCTAGGCATATCTTCTGTATACTGCAATTTTCAGTATATAGACTTAAAATTCTTCAGCTGCTTTAAAGGAAAGGAGATATTATTGAGGACTTGTGTATATCGAAATGAATGTATTATTACATTAAATCTTGTAACCTTTTGTGGAGTGTAGGTAGAATATTCATTTTATAGAGGAAATATAATTAGGTTTAGAAAAGTATGTAAAGGAGAGATATTTAAAAAAATATGTTTATTATGTAAGTAGCATGTTACTTGTACTAGCTTCTTTCACTTAGTATAACATTTTCAACAATCATCTACATTGTACTACATGTCAATACTTTATGCTTTTTTGCTGAATAATATTCCATTGTATAGATATATCAAACATTGTTTATATATTTATCAGTTGATAGATATTTGGATTGTTTGCTGTTTTTGTCTATTATCAGTAGTAATTCTCTGAATATTTGTGAAAAGGTTTTTATGTGGCCATAAGTTCTCATTTTTCCTAAATATATACCCAGGAGTAGAATTACTGGGGTATATAGTAACTTTTTAATATATTGGGGAACTGACAAACTGTTTTTTGAAGTGGCTACATCATTTTATAATTCCATTAGCATTATATAATGGTTCTAATTTCTTCACATCTTTTTTTAAAAAATATTTATTTATTTATGTATCTTTAGTTTTTAGGTGGCTACATCAGTTTGTTTTTATGTGGTGCCAAGGATTGAACCCAGTGCCTCATGCATGCTAGGCGAACACTCTACCACTGAGCCACCACACCAGCCCCTTCTTCACATCTTTATCATCACTTGTTTTTGTGTTTCTTTTATTTTAGCCATTTGAATTGGGTATAGTGGTATCTCATTGTGGTTCTGATTTGCATTTCTATAATGACTAATGTTGGTTATCTGTTCAGGTGCCTAATGGCCATTTTGGAGAAATATATTTAAATCCTTTATGTTCTTATTGTGGAGTTATAAGCATTCTGTAATATTCTAGATGCAAGTACCTTGTCTGATCTATGCTTTGCAAATATTTTATCTTATTTTGTGGGCTGTCTTTCCATTTTCTTGATGGTATTCTTTGAAGCATAAAAGTTTTTAATTTGGATGAAGACTAATTAATCTTTATTTTGTTGCTTCTGGTTTTGGTGCCATATCTAAGAAACCAATACAGGTTATAAGGATTTACTGTTAAGTTTCTTCTGCTTTAATTCTGTTAACCTTTTTGTATTCATTTTTGTATATGGTGTTAGAGATATTCTCATCTGCTCAAACCCAAAGAATGGAGTAGACACACAAGTTACAGAGAAATAGGGGCTTTTTATTGACATTCTTGCAAGATCTGGTATCTGTGGAGCAGGCATACCCAGAGCAGTTACAATCAGCATTTTATCTGCTAGTGGGTAGTGCTTTAAGATCTCTCTCCTGGATCCTCATTGGCTGAGTACTAATATTCCGAAACATTGCCCAGGTTTTATTGTCTCCTATTGGGTTATTTAAAGAAATGTACTTTTAGTTGTTTCTATCTCCGTCTGTTCTCTTGTGGTGGGAAGGCCTTTTTGGGGTGAGTTTATCTTAGCCCTTACACAATTTCTCACTTTTGGTTAGGCTGGCCCCTTTTTCTCACCTCCTTTACCAAGGGACTGTGAATATGACATACTTGGGTATAAACTGCTGGTAATCACTGTTTTATTTCCCCTTTGGCTCTTTTCTTTCTTACGTCCCCAGTAATTTTACTTTTAAAGCCAAATACTTGAATATGGGTCACTGGACTTTCTGTTTCTCACACTGTGAATTAGGGATCCAGTTTTATTATTTTCCATGTGAATATCCATTTCAAGTTAATTTTCTCATGTGGTAGAAAGTAAGGGTCCAGTTTCATTATTTTGCTTGTGGAATTCAGCTTTTCCAGCACCATTTGAGAAGACTTTGCTATCCCTATTGAGTTGTCTTGGCACCCTTTTCAAAGCCCAGTTGACAACAATGTGAAACTTTATTTTGTTCTGTCAACTTTATTCCCCTGATCTATATATCTTTTGTATGTCAATACCACTCTTTCTTGATTACTATAGTTTTGTAGTAAGTTGTAAAATCACGAAGCCTGTGTCCTCTTTGTTCTTTTTGGAGATTGTTTTGAGTATTTTGCATTTTGATATGAATTTTAGGATTAGTTTATTGCTGCAAAAAAAGCCAACTGCAAAGGGCAATTTTTATAATCATGTTAGTAGAATCCAAATTAATTTTGCATTTTGAGATAGTGCCAATAATTTCAGAGTTGCCTTATTGAACTTTTGACTCCTGGAGTTGAAAGGAAGACATAAAGTAATAGATGACTTATCCCTCTGTCAGGAAATTGGATATCCTAGGGTCTCCTTGAATTTCAATGTCTCTTACTCTTACAGAGTTAATTTCTCATGAATTGAAAGGTTGTTTCTCTTTGTTACTTAAGTTATCAGAATATAACATTTGTATTTTGTAATTCTCTGCTTTTAAATTGGATACAGTGGTTAATTTTGGTAAAAGGTGATACTAAATTTGATACTTTGAGATGGTACTAAAGCATGTCTTTGGTTGCAATACCTCTGTCACCTTACTATAAGGTAGAGTAGTCATTTTTTCCACCTCTCTTTAATCAGAATACTCAAGACAGGACCTTGTTTCCTTTTTATCTGGTGACCTTGCGCAGAAGCATGACTGAAGGGATAATATATGGCAAGTTTGTGTTTAGTGTAGATCATAAAATATGAGGTGATTACTAAGGTGCTGATGATGGTTTTATAGTTCTTTAGGGAGAAGGGTCATTGCATTTTTGACCTGATTTTTATTTGCTTTGTAAACGCAGAGGTTTGAAGGAGCCTAAAACTATGCCAAAAACAATTTCTTTTATCATATTCTTCAGGTTGTTGCTTATATATAATATCTTATAATTCCAGCTAGATATAAATGTATATTTAAAATATTTTGTTCTGTCTTCTAATTTATATAGCTTTATAATTTGTTGTTGTAATGGTTCCATAATAGTTCATTGAATTGATAATTTTTGTAATGGGGAGGTACCAGGGATTGAAGTCAGGGGCACTTGACCACTAAGCCACATCCCCAGCCCTATTTTGTATTTTATTTAGAGACAGGGTCTCACTGAATCACTTAGCTCCTTGCTTTTGCTGAGCCTGGGTTTGAACTCGCAATCCTCCTGCCTCAGCCTCCTGAGCTGCTGGGATTACAGGCACACACCACCATGCCTGGCTGATAAATTATTTGCTCAGTTGTTACAGTGTTAGAAATTTGAGGAAATCTATCTAGAGCATATCTAGAGATTCAAAGGTGTTTTCCTGTGACCATTTGCTATTCTGTAATTGTTTATGTATTTAACAAAAGACCTTAGATGTTTAATACATTTGCCTGCTTTCTTGTCTGTAAAATCTCCAAAGATATTAATTTAGAACTTTATCAAGTCATGGCCCATAGGGATATCATTACCCAGGCTTGCAGTGATTATTGAGATGTGCCAGACACATATAGATGACATTGGTAGAGGAAAAGATCTTTAATGCAAAAGAAACAATTTTTTGGCTAGGTTTTAAATTATAAATTTAACTGTGCATTAACTTTGCATTAACTGTGTCTACTTTCAGGAGTAGGAGTGCTCCTTAATCTAAGGGATTCTTAAACATTGTTCATTAACAGAATTTGGAAATTTTATTAAGTTTGATACATAAAAGCAAATTGTATGTTTTATGGGATACTATTGTAATATTTCAATGCATATATACATTGTTTGGTATTTAATTCAGGGTAGTCATATTTGATGTGTCAAAAACATTTATAATTTCTTTATATTGAAAATATTTGATATCCTTATTTGTAGCCTTTAAAAATATACAGTAATTATCATTTCTATAAGTCATGCTACTTGACAGAAATTGGAAAATCTTCACTTAAAAGTTAAATTGAGCACTAAATGACTTGCCTTGCTAAGGAAGAATATCCAGGAAAACTTTAGCAGTATATTAAGATTGATATTTTCCAGGTATTTATTTTGAGGCTGTTGATATCTGTTTCCTTATAAAATTTTTCTGTGGTTAAGTCTGTAAGTAATGTATTTTATAAACCAAATGAACTTAGGAGTAGTTACTATCAACAGTCATTTAATGTGATTCCATGTTATTGTTACTACCTGCAGACTAGTATCCAGTACAAGAAGTAAGGGTCCCACAATCCTTCTGAGTCTCTTATTGAACATTCTCTGTTGGAATTGAAGTTAGAAGTATTGATGCTTTTATTATTTTGTCAAAACTCAGCCAAAATCACAGATATCACACTATTAATTTGCAATTTATAATTACATATTTAGGTACTACTGAGTCAAAATGTTTGTTATTTAGTGTTTTTGCCTCTTGAATGCTAATATTGGTCTTCTTCACTGCCAGCTGTTAGAAGTGCTAGGAACAAATAATCTTGTGTTTTATGGCCCTCCTGTGTAGTGTTCCACAAAATTAAATCCAAGCACTTCAATAATTATATTCTAAATGAATCAATATACTATACTACTGGTATTTTTCACAGCAAATTTTAACAAAATATACTGTATGTTAGGAAAGGTTCTCTTATTAATGTATTGTAGAGGAGTTTTAAATACTTTAATCTCATACAACCTGTAGCACTATTTCATTTCATTTTTAGTAAACTCCTCATACAACCTGTAGCTCTATTTCATTTCATTTTTAGTAAACTAACTCATGAAATTTATATTGTACATTAAAGCCAAAATGATGGAAGAAGGGCCTGAGGGTATGTTTAAGAGGTTTTTTTTTTTTTTTTTTTTTTTTTTCTGTTTCTGTGATTCTGGCATCTATTTCTGGATCTGGGTGGTTGTTAAAATGCGGACATTTGCTTTATAATTATCCAGTAAACCATACACATATTTTGTGGACTTGTTGAGTATACATTCATGACAAGTGTAAAATGTCTATTTAATATAAAGAGCCTGTACATTCTAAAATTAAACTCTTAAATTCTAAAACAGCAAGATTTTTTATCAAGTGGATAATTTGTTGTTAGGAAATCTGAGGATGTTAGGGACTATTTCATCTCCCTTTGCATGTTTTATGTCAGGGATTGAAAAGACAATCCCTTCTATTGGTTTTTCCATAAAGACTGCCATAAGTAACTAAATGAGGTGAATTTTCCCGCTTTTGTTTTTGGCATTGGTGGCTGCTAAAAGTGGAGAGTAAAAGGTAGAAGTATAGCAGTTTGAGGACATTTAAAAAGAAAAATGAAAAAATTTCAAGTAGAAAGCTGTGTCTTGGCTAGGGATATATTCCTCTTTGAAAATCATACTTTTTTTTCTTTTATAAATATAAAGTCTTTACCTCAGACTATATATACAAAAAAATAAAACTGAGGAATTGTGCATCTTTTGTCTTTGCTACAGTTATGAAAACATTGAGCATGTGTTGCAACATTTATTGTTGTCTAATGACTTAGTTCAAAGGCTGATTTCTTCTATATAAGAGTGTCAATCAGTAATGAACTTTGTGTACTACTTACTTTTTTCCTTTTTTCTTGTTATTGGTTCTTTTTAGTTATACATAACATTAGAACTCATTTTTTAAAAATGAATAAAAAAATAAAAGCATGGAATATAATTTGTTTTAATTCAGTCCCCAGTACTTCCTCTTTCCCTCCCTTCTTTCTTCCTCTTGTTCCCTTCCCTCTACCCTACTGAACTCTCTGCTATTTACTTATAGTTTTTTTTAAGTGTCTTGTGGATATTTGTGATGTTGAGATTCACTGTGGTATATTCATATATATATATATATACATATATATATATATATATATACACACACATATACACACATAGGGAAATTAGATTCATTGCACTGTTCTTATTCCCTCCTTTCTCCCTCCCCTTCAATCCTGTTCATCTGCTCCATTGTATTTTTCTATTTATTTTTTACCCCCTCCCATTTTCGATTAGCTTCTGCATATCAGAGAAAATATTTAACCTTTGAATTTTTTGGGGGGGATTGGCTTATTTCACTTAGCTTGAATAGTCTCTGGTACCATCAATTTATTGGCAAATGCCATCATGTCACTCTTTATGGCTGAGTAATACTCATTGTATATCTATACCACATTTTCTTTATCCATTCATCTCTTGAAGGGCACTTAAGTTTGTTCTAAAACTTGGCTTTTGTGAATATTGCTGCAGTAAACATTGATGTGGCTGCATCATTGTAGTATATTGATTTAAGATCACTTGGATATATACTGAGGAGTGGGATAGCTGGATCATATAGTGTTTCCATTCCTAGTTTTTTAAAAAATTTTTAAAATTTGTTTTAATTAGTTATACATGACAGTAGAATGTATTTATGCACTCGTTTCTAGTTTTTTCGTGAATCACCATACTGCTTACCAGAGTGGCTGCACTAATTTGCAGTCCCCTCCACCCCCAACTATGTATGAGTTGTACTACTTACTTTTAAAAGGCAAGTAGGTATTATTTTTAATTTTGAAGGATGCAAATTAACTGTGTTTACTGTAGATCAAATTTTATGCCTAGGTCACCTTTTCTTCAGTTCTTGATATGTTGTTTTATTTTTTAAAATATACTTTTAGTTGTTGATAGACCTTTATTTTATTTATTTTGTTTATTTACATGTGGTGCTGAGAATCGAACTCAGTGCCTCACACATGCTAGGCAAGTACCCTACTACTAAGCTACAACTCCAGTGCCTGATATGTTTAATTTAATTTAATTTAATTTAATTTTTTTAGAGAGAGAGAGAGAGAGAGAGAATTTCAATATTTATTTTTCAGTTTTTGGCGGACACAACATCTTTGTTTGTATGTGGTGCTGAGGATCGAACCCAGGCCGCATGCATGCCAGGCAAGCGCGCTACAGCTTGAGCCAAATCCCCAGCCCCTTAATTTTAAAATTAAAAACAAACCAAGTATAGCATAATTCATTATCCCCCAAATTGAGGCAAAGTACTGTTATACCTGTGCTTAACTAAAATAACATTTTTTGAACTTATGTGACAATGAAAATCTTTAAAAATTATAATGTACAGGCATCACTAGAAGTTCAGGAAGACAACATAAACTTGTATTAAAATAGATTATCAACAAAGTTAACTCATATCTATGTGTGTGTATATAGTAATATTATCACACATATCATAATGGCTAGAAGAAATGAAGTTTGAATTCCTTTCTTCATTGTGTTATAAAAAAGTTAAAATATATTTAGAATTATTAGGCAAATAAATCAGTTATCACTAAGTAGCATAAAATGCATCTGAATAGTTGTATGTTTATGCATTGTTGAGCATTGATGCATTTATGCATAAGTAGTATGTTGTGGACTTCCTGGCCTTATAGAATATGACTTACTATTATGGGCAACTAATTTTATAACTCTTAACTATCAAAGTACTTAGTATTTTTTGTATGTTAAAAATTTTAGAACAAAATTATTGTAAAAGATTTTTTTTCCTCATTTCTTCCCCCCTCTTCACCCTACCCATCAGAATCTCTATAAACATTTCACTGAATTTGAAGAGTTCTTTCAAATGGTTTGGGAAAAGTTGATCTAAGGCAGTTGGTTGTTGTAACCAATGTTTAAGTCAGAATCAGTTTCTTCAGCCAATAATTAGTTAAGATTGTGGCCTTCATCCAATAACTATTCAAGATGATACCCTTTTTGTATTCTGTGTTGTTTGTTTTTGTTTTCTTCTTTTTTTTTTTTTTTTTGGTACTATAAAAGTGAATTTCTGAAAGCATATAAATCCATTGTTCCTTAGCTTTTGATTTTATAATTCTTCATTAATAATCTACTTTCTGAGTCTTTCTTCAAGGCTTAAAAAAATTTAAAGTGTCCTTGTTATATTTGTCATAAAGAGCCTGTAGCAAACTCCTAATCAAATGAAAGCAGCCTTGAATGTTTCATAAGACTACAGCTAATGTCTTTATCTCTCTAGCTTACGAACCTCTGATTTGGAGTTCAGTGGAAATTTAACCTTTTTGGACTTCTTCCCTTGATGACTCAGTCTCTGGAATCAATAAGGTCTGCATTACTTTATAGCTCAACTTAATTTAATTCATGAGAACTGTAGGAACCAAAAGGCAGCTAATGAGAGTCACTAAAATATTAAAACAGATGGATGTGCCTTTTAGATTTGTACAATGTGTGTGGAATTTCTCCAACCACCCTCGCTCCCCTTGGTTAATGTGTGTGTTTGGATTGTGGAATATTTTTAAGGTTTTATATTCATGATTCTTTAAAATAGTACATGTCTTATAGGACAAATTGCTTCAATTGGAATGAAGCACTTTGCTTTGATAAATTTGCTGAGTTATTTTGGAATGTCAGTTTTAGTTTAGCCCTCCATGCACTGTATCACTGATGCAATTAGGGCGTTATTTTGTAATTGCAAAACACTCTTTCTGTGATAGATAAAGAGGATGGATGTTAAATATACTCAAAAGTAGGAATCCATTCAGTAGAATTCCTCCTATATTCTAATAATGTAATTAAGCTAGTACATTAATATCCTGCAACTCTAGCCTTTCATTTATTCATTTGGCTGAAATAGTAATATAAGACATTCGTTCTAAAAGTTGCTATGGCATTGATTTCATTATTCAGAAACCTACTCTGTTAGAGGAGTGATAATAATTCTGTTTTAATCTCCTCTGTGTTTTCATTTGTTTATCATCTAGCTCTGAAGCGTTTTTGTTGTTTTGTTTGATGTTTTATGTATGTAGCTTGATGAGGATGCCTTAATTTCTAATAAATTAATTAATAATTATTCTTATGTTTTAATTCACTCATCACATTTCATGCTTAACCCTGGAGGGACTATTGTAATATATATTATCTGGAAAAAAATACAAATGAATAAAAACAGAATGTTAGATCTATTTTTGAACTACTTCAATGTGCAATCTATATAAAAAGCAGTAAGCTCTGTTACAGAGACTAAATATGTCCATTATCCTCTTCTAAAGGAAATGTACTGTTAACACTATGTTCTACTAAAGACTGAACTAATGGTGTTTCTTCTTATTTTAGTATTGGTACTGGTAAATAAAAGTACTCATTCATGATTTATTACTATAGTAATGACAGATAATGTTAACTACATGAGGCCATCAGATTCTAAGCTCTCTAAACAATTAGTTTTTCTTAAACTGAGTGGTTATAATATCTGGTTGCCACAGATGTTCTTTAGTTACATGAAGAGCATTAGAAAAAGACATTTTCTACATTAAGGACCATTTTCAGCACAGTAAAAAATGGAATATTTTCCAATAAACTTCAGAGTGATATATGTTGAAGTCATCATTACTATTATTGGTCTTATCCACCTCAGCCCTGGAAAACCCAGCTCTGAAAGATAAACAAAAAAACACATTTCTCTGGGAGTGGCATGTTGAAGCTGCTCACTGTCTCTGCTGCTTGGTAACTCAGAACCTAGTTACTATATTGAATTAACTATCAACATATACCACCTTTTTCCTGGTAGTTGATTTCTATGGTCCTGTCCTACCTCCAGACCTGCTCTTGTTAAAAACCATTCCAGCTTCAGTTCTGTTGGGAACACTTATCTGTTGCAGGCTTAGCCTTATCTTCTCCAAGTTTTCTTCCATAAGATCCTCCTGGAGATATCTTTGGTAGAAGATCCTGTTTGTTATCTGTGGTAGAGATAGTAGTAGTGCTTATTTTTGAGATCTTTACTTCATAGTACTACATAGTACAGTG
The DNA here is from genome assembly GCF_021218885.2 of Marmota monax. Lineage (NCBI taxonomy): Eukaryota > Metazoa > Chordata > Mammalia > Rodentia > Sciuridae > Marmota > Marmota monax. The sequence continues at coordinate 2,512,896 of NW_026692713.1, read as the reverse complement.
AAGCACTGTTTTGTCTTATTTAAATCTCACAGTCACCCATTAGGTAAATACCATCTATATTTCTGTTTAATAAGTGAAGAACTGAAAACCCAAGAGTTTAAATAACTAAGTGGTATCTCATTTTTTTATCTGTGACTGTGGTGCATGCCATCAGAGTTTGGTCCTTGACATAACACCTAGGGAAGAAGCTGAATCAATTTAAACACACTGCCCAAACATTAGGTCAAACAGAAGTGGGTAGAAAAGGCGGGGGATTCATGGTAGAAATCAGTTGAATATGGATCGGGAGGCCTGATTATGTTCAAAGGTTTGAATTATAGAAAGAAGCTTAGAAAAACCATATAATAAAGGTGACCTTGGTGGCCTGTGGCCTTAGATCTGGCATCATTTAAAGGCATGAGTTAAGGAGGACACTTAGCCAACTTCTGGCAGTCTTTTGTTCCTTTGAATTCTTTGCCATCTGATTGTTTCCTCTTCCCATTCTTTTATCCGCCCATCTTTGACACCTCTTTTCTTTTATCCCCACCAACTTGGGCAATTCCGGTTGATGTTCATGTTGATTACCCACTTATTTAACTGGTCCCAGATGTATAGGTAAGACCCTCCACTTTATTAACCCATGCGACCACATCTTGGATCAGACTTTACCCTAGTTCAGCTCTCTGTTTAAGAGCGTGAATTGTGAGTTCCTCTCCTCTCACAGTTCACTTATTCCTACTATACTTTCTGTTTTTAAAGCCTCCATTGCTACCTTTTTTTGGTTCTGTTTAGTATTTCCCAGGTTGTGTTGCTCAAGTACTTTGTAATAAAGGGTTGAATGGTCCAAGTCCTGATGGTTCTTGATTTTTTAAAATGTATTTGCTATGGGTTGCTTATTTACAACAGGTGTCATCATGAGAAAGGTGATTGACTTTTTGCTTGTCCATCCTCTATGCTCTTCCTTGTAGGAGGCTATGATTTGTTCTTTGTTCTGTCCCTAGCACTTGGTGCCAAAAACTTTTAAGACCACTTAATTCAGGTGACACTCAAATCTTCAGCTGTTAGCTCTAAATGTTTATTGGATTTATTTACCTAGATATTTCATATGTACATAAAACTAGTCTTATCGCCATACTCTGACTCCAAATTCTGTCAAAAGGATTGTTCCACCATCTATCCATTTTCACTCACTCAGGTTTGTTCATCATCTTAGATGTCCCACTCTGCCTGTGCCACCTTTCTGCTCATCTACCATTGCTTCATCTTATAGTAAGATGCCATAATTTTACTTCCTTCTTGAGTCTTACATCTGTTTCTGTTACATTTCTCTTATCCATACCACCATCATGACTCAATGAGTCATATAGCTGACTCCTGTGAGGTGTTACTCCCTTAAAATCCATCCTTTGTGCTGCTCACACACTGTGAGCTATCTGAAGCATAGGTCTTAAAACCTTCCATTGATACCTGATCTCTTTTTAGGTCTGTTGAGTGCTATTCATACCATTTTGTGACCTTGCCTCTGTTCATCCCTCCAGCATCATTCTCTGTCACTTTCCAGCTCTAAACATCATAGTCTAATGACTCTAATTTGCTTGTGGTTCTCTGTCATGCTGTTTGCTTGCTCTTAGTCTATCCTTCAAGACTCAGCTCAGTCTTGGTCTCCTCTGGGCACCTTTTTTTGTCTTCTCAGCCTCTTCTAAAAGTTCCTTTGTATGCTTACAGTAGAAATCTGTGCCCACTTCCAGGCACTTGCCACATATGGCATGATACCTCTAAAAAATGTCTATATTCTTCCTGAGGCTGGACTTCTCTAGGTCTTCATAGTGTTTTCTAGCTTATGACTGGTACCCATTAAGTGTTTCTGGAACTAGGTTCACAGTTGTCAAGGAGAGTAGTCCAGCACATGGAAATCTTGAATCTTAAGCTACCATCTCTTATGGAGAGATTTAGGAATTATTGTGTAAACTGGCAGCGACCACCCCATATTAGAGAGAAAAGGTTAGACCAGTACACAATAACCCTTATGGTTGTTGTATGTCATATTGTCATTTTTACCCTAAAATGTAAGAAGTTTCTAGAGGACAGAGATTTTGCAGTATTTATCTTTTTGTTTGTTGTTGTTGTTATTTTCGATACTGGGGATTTAATCCAGGGGTGCTCTACCACTGAGCTGCATTGTCACCCCTTTTTATTTTTTATTTTGAGATAGGGTCTTGCTAAGTAGTGGAGGCTAACCTCAAACTTCTGATCTTCCTGCCTCAGCTTCCCGAGTCTGGAATGACTGATGTACACCAACTTTCAAGTTCAACTCTCAGTGTTTAATCTTTGTGTTTGTTTCCCAGAGTACTCAATCTGATGTCCCAAAGTGGGTGTGCCACATGTGTTAGCAGCATGACTAGAGTTGAGTAGAAGGGACCTATTGGGCAGATTCCTAACTTCAGCAAATCTACACTTCAAGAACCCATTTACTTTTTTAATTCCCAAGATATAAGAAAAGAACAAAAGCCCCAGATTATAGGTTGCGACTGAGCTCTTAATCAGTTTTATTTGATACAGCTAAATCCTATACCAATCTTCACATGTCTTGGGCCTATACAGGCCTTAAAGCCAAAATTATTTCAGGAGGAATATTTGACCATTTCAAACTCATCATTATTTTAAAATGAATTACAATTGCCAAAAATAGCCTGATGCAGTTGAATAAAATTAGGCACATTCAAAGAACTAAATAAAAATAAGATTTAGTCATATATAGTTGAACCTACATGTCTTGGATGCTTCCTTGGATTGCTCTGGTAACCTATTTCAGAGCAGGAAAGCAAATAGGACAAGATCTGTGTTGCCCAAACAATATCCAATGGCTATGTATAGCTGTTAAAATTCAAATTAATTAAAATTAAATAAAATTTAAAATTCGGGTCCTCAGTCATACTAGCCACATTTCAAATGCTCCATACCTACATGTGGCTGGTGAAAAACCCGGACAGTAGAGCATTTTCATCATTGCAGAGAGTTTGGTTGGCTAGTACTAGCTTATCTCTAAGGTTCCTTTTGCATTTGACATCTCATTCTTTTTAAAAGCCGCTTATAGATTAGAGCCCTTCAAAAAGGAGCCTGAGATATTTCTTAACATTCTGTGATCATTTTTGAATTTTTTAAGATTTTATATTGCCTTAAATAATTGAGCTACTATGTAGAACTTGGCTAATTTTTTAAAAAAATATTTTCATTGTATTAGCATTTGTTTTAACTATAATAATAATGCATTCTTATTTTTTTCTCCAAAGAATCTGCCACCAGGGGGTGCCCTCATACCTTTGGGAAAATTAAGTTTGTTTTAGCCAGGATATAGTTGAAGTTCAGACTGTAATATTGATTATTTATTCATACTGGGTAATTTAGGAATTAAGTACTATAAGTATATGTGCACACTACTTGATTTGTATGGAAATATTTTTGCTAGGGGTGTGATAAGCTGTCATTGAAGTATCTTAAAAATTACTTAAAAGTAAAAATAGGTATTTTTGAAGTACTTCTTAGAGGTCAAAAAAATCTTGTTTACAAGTGTATGTAAACAATAGTAAAAGATTGAAGTTATTGCTTGCCTATGTTTCTTTTTTTTTTTTTTTTAAATATTTATTTTTTAGTTCTCGGCGGACACATCTTTGTTTGTATGTGGTGCTGAGGATCGAACCTGGGCCGCACGCACGCCAGGCGAGCGCGCTACCGCTTGAGCCACATCCCCAGCCCTTGCCTATGTTTCTTGAACAAATTAAATCCATTTTGCTTCTAGGACCAGAGAATTTACCATTGTCTTTAGTTATTTCTCAGAAATCTTGTCATGTTGAGTTTGATTGCCTGTCTATAAAAGATAGATAATAGTGTGACTATATGGTATTGAAACTATCTGTTAGCTTATATATAATAGCATTGTGGTTTGGTGGTGTTTGCAAAAATGATTGATGGAGATGACCTTGTAACTGTATGGTAATAGAAATGAGAGATGGGAAAGACTGTCTTGTGCCAATGTGGGATTATTCCCTAGGGAATAATCATTTACTATAACGGTATTGAGGAGTGAATTCTTCTTTGGAGAAAGAGAATAATGAAGAGGTATTATCGTGCTTTGTCGTTACTAAGGTAATAGTACTCTGTGCATTTTATTAACGTGGAAAAGGTAGCGATTATACAGTAAATACTGCTTAGAGAAGCACTTCTTTCATGTTTCATAAGCTTACATAGTTCTTCATGTTTAATCTAATGGAATTTGTGTCGGAAATAGTGTGACTGTTTTTGATTAGAGGTATATTTTGTTTCAAGAATTGGAGGAAGGTATTTTTTCTAAACTGATTGTATCCCCAGATTAATTGTTCATTATTTGGAATTAGTACTGGATGATGAAATTCCATCTCATCTACAAAAGCCTGTGAGTTGTAAATCTCGAATGGCTTGTTTTCTGAAGTGAGAAATGAGTGCACATTTCTATTATTAGAAACATCTGATTAGGAGAGGTTGCAATGGGGCTGTGGTAAAGATTGGTAGGAGGTCTCTTTCTCCCTTTATTTCTCCTTCTTCTCCCTATATTGACTGATAAGAGATTGGTGATGGGGGTATAAATTAAGAATAAAAGGAGATTCCATCATTTATCACTGTACCTTCCCTTTTTACTAGCAACTCTTGATAGGAAGGAAAGAACACTGCCTTTAGCAGCTTGATTTACTTGTTATCAAACAACTATTAAATGAATATAAGGACAAATGCAGGTTATATCCAGTGTAAATTGTAGGGCTAATATTTTCAAGTTTCTATGTATTTCATTTATCTATTAGCATTTATTATATTATTATAAATGCTAACAATGAGCCATAATTTTTGTTAGTATTTTCCATATTTGAGTCATAGCACTTTGAAAAATCCATAGGAAATTTTGTAATAGTTGTTTAAAAAGAAAAACCAAAATAAAATGAAGTAGAGAGACAGGGTGACTCTTCAGCCATCCCTTTCCCTGTGTTATCACTGCAGACCCTTGGGAGCACTCAGCCTTTCACATCACCTACTCGCTACCACCACATTCATTTTGTACCTTTTTTGATGCCATGAGGTAGAATTTTTGAAGAGTCCTATTTAGACCCACAAATTAGCCGCTAATTTGTGAGGTATGCCTTCTTAAGTATGAAAATAGAAGACTGGCTATTTTCTGAAAACCAATTGTACCGTATTAAATTTGGAGAACATTTTTATTGAAACCATAATTGTCATGGGTGATACACATGAGAGATCACCCTGTGACTGGCCTGTCAGACTTTCATGAGTCTTCAGAAATTAAGGGGAATGAGTGAGTTTGTTTTCTTGTAAGCTGTCACATTCTTCTCTTCAAAGTGTCAGCCTGAGTCGTGCACAGATAAATGTTAAAAACATTCACTTCCAGCTGAGTTTTTACTCTTACATAATTTAGTGCAATAAATTTTCTTTTTCTCTGATGGTTAATTTTTTTGTACTTTTAAAAAACATACCCAAAAATAAGAGGATCTGAAAGATCCTCAGAATTTTGACTTCTTATTTCTTTTATTTATTTATTTATTTGTTTGTTTGTTTGTTTGTTTATTTATTTTGGTGCTGGGGATTGACCCCACAGATGCTTTATCACTGAGCCACATCACCAGCTCTTTTTATTTTGAATTTTGAGACAAGGGCTTGCTGTGTTGCTTAGGGTCTTTCTGTGTTGCTTAGGGCCCTCTAAGTTGCTGAGGCTGCCTAGTCTTCCTGTCTCAGCCTCCCAAGTCACTGGGATTACAGACATACACCACCACACCTGGCTCTTTTTCTTTTAATTTTTGAAATATCAACTTGTCTCTTGGACTTTGGAACTGCTACAGGAATCTCCAGTTAGCTTTAATGTATGTTATAGAAAACTGAGTCTATAGACAGTTGAACTTAAAGCAAAACAAAATATAGTGCTAAACATTAGAGATTCTGAGAGGAATTTTTTTTAAAAAATTCATTAACTCAGATAGAAAATGTCAGTTTAATAAGTATTTTTATTGACTCTTACATATGAACGTGACTGTTCTAGGCATGGTCAGTCAACCATGAATCTTAAAGGAACTTCCAGTAAGGACTAGAGAGCATGCTGGTAGATAACTGTATAAAGCAGGAAATCTAAAAAGTGTTAGGTGGGGGGAAGGAAGGAAAAAATGTGAGAGGGAGAATTACCTTCTAGTTGGAAATTTGGTTAAGACTTTGAAGAAAAGTGTTGTTTGAGCAATGTAAGTTTTAGAGGAAAGAAATCCCCAAAACAAAGCAAGTTATATTTGTGGAAGCACAGGTAGGTTCTACAGAAGAATGAATTGCTGAATTTCCAAGTATGTAAGATACAGATGCACAGAAGGGGATGTCTGTCTGTCTGTCTATCTTCCTTAGAGCTATTCATGCTAAATAAGACTAGATATAAGCATAGGGCAAGAGAGCTTGACTGTTCAAGAAATTGTATTGAAAAGGTAATGAAAAGCCATTGAAAGCTTTCAAGTGAATCAGGGACACACTAGGGTGTACTTAGGCAATAATGGAAGATGGGGGGCTGGGGATGTGGCTCTAGCGGTAATGCGCTCGCCTGACATGCACTGGGCGCTGGGTTTGATCCTCAGCACCACATAAAAATAAAATAAAGATGTTGTGTCCACCGAAAACTGAACAAATATTAAAAATGCTCTCTCTCTCTCTCTCTCCTCTCCCTCTCCTCTCCTCTCCTCTCCTCTCCTCTCCTCTCTCTCTCTATCTAAAAAAGAAAGAAAGAAAGAAATGGAAGATGAGTTAGCAGCAGGGCAGCAGTTAGATTATTGTTGTAATCTTGGGGAGACGTTGGGAGAAGTTGAATCAGGGTAGTTTAGTAATGATTAAGAGGAACTAATGTAATCCCAGAGGCTTGGGAGGCTGAAGCAGAAGGATTGTGAGTTCAAAGCCAGCCTCTGAAAAAAAAAAAAAGAAAGAAAGAAAAAAGTGAGGCATTAAGCAACTCGGTGAGACTCTGTCTCTAAATAAAATACAGAAAATAGTGCTGGAGATGTGACTCAATGGTCAAGTGCCCCTGAGTTAAATCCACAGTACCCAACCCCACACCCACCCCCCAAAAGAGGAGGTAGTGAATATGTGAGGTCCTGCTGGATCAATCAGTATTTGGTGGTTAATTAATATGGGAGTGTTAAAAGAAGGTTGTGAATTACTGGCCCATTAGCAAATAATACTTTGTATGTGGAGCTTTAGAATTTATAAAACACTATATATTGGAGCTTTCATAACTCTATGAGTTAATCAGAGTTATAATAGAATTATCCTTATTATGGATGAAGAAATAAAGAATTTGGGGATATTTTTTTAAAGTTAATATAGAGAATAAATGCATATTTGGGCATGGAACTGTGGTCTTTGAGTTTCTTGGCCAGTGCTCCTTTCTCTAAAACATGCATTTTTGTGAACCTGAGAAGAAAATTCCTGTTATCTAATCTCAGTGTGTGCCACAACGTTGTTAATTGTGAGTAAACTGCTTTACCTTCTTTGAGCTTTAGTTTCTCTTGATGTTTTTATCCTTTCTATATTGTAGGGCCACTTTTGGGATAAAGTATAGTATTGTTATTTTCATTGACTCTTTGAATAAAGAGTTGAGTAGCAAATAATAATGTATAATATATTTTTTGCTTGATACTGGAATTCAGTATGCTTAAACCACAATCCCTACATTTGTGAATGCTTCACAGATTAGAGAAGGAAAGAAAAATATGTAAATAAATAAATATATTGAACTATAATAAGTGCTGTTATAGGTGTGTTTTGACTACAGAGTCATAGAGGAAGGAGTAATTAGACAAGTCAGGGAAGGTTCACAGGGAAATGTCAATTAAGTCTGAAGGTGTAATTAGTGGTTTAATAGTAGTAAATAGAAGGTAAAATAATGCATCATCATCGTAATAGTAGTTATTCTTCGTTAAAAAGTTTTTGATTCTGCAATATTTTCATTTTATGGGTGAGAAAACAGGCTCAAAAGGTTGTGATTTGTTCATAGTTATTTACCGTCAGTATGGTAAAGTAAGGAGCTGCAAACTTTTCAGTATCACTAGAGTATAGTACATAACTGATAGAATAGAAGATAACACTAGAAAAGGATCAGTGCTATGAATGTACCAAGTGTGCTTTTTATTTATTTTAAAAATAAAGATAATAAAAATGAATGGTGATTTTATGATAGGCAATATTTTAACATTTATGAAAGACAGAGGATTAATAGCCAGTAAAATAAGTGCAGTTAAAAATTAGTTACTATGTAGGCCCAGATGTTTTTGTTTTTGTTCTCTATTATTTATTTAGGGTACTGGGGATTGAACCCAGGGGAGCCATAGCATTGAGCTCCATCCTTAGCCCTTTTTATTTTTTGTTTTGATACAGGGTATTGCTAAGTTGTTAAAGGGTCTTATTAAGTTGCTAAGGCTGCCTCAGCTTTCTACATTGTTGGGATTACAGGTGTTTTCACTGATTACGTCTTTTAAACATTCAAAGATTATGTTGAACTAATTTTTAAGAAACTCTGAAAAAATACAGGAGGAGGGAACACTTTCTAACTAATTTATAAAGTCAGTATACCTCTGATACTAGTAAGTGATAAACATTGTACAATATATTAGCTGATTGAACTAGTAATATATAAATCAGATTCCATCATTACCAAGTCTGATTTATCCCAGAAATGCAAGGTTGGTGTCATTTGAAGATTTTTTTCAATAGATGCAGAATAAACACTTGACAAAATTTAGGGAGAACTGTTAGCAACTAGTACAAAAAGGATGTCCTCAATCTGATAAACAGTATCTATGAAAAAATCTTCTACTAAAATCATACTTAATGGTGAAATATTAAAATGTTCTTCCAAAAAGGAGAAAGCAAAGGTGTCTACTCTCTTCATTCTCTGTGATATAATACTGAAAATCTTGACCAATACAAAAAGGTAAAAAAAACAAATAACATGTTTGAAAATCAGAAACGAAGAGTAAAACTGTTTCTGTTTTCTTTCTTTTTTTTTTTTTTTGGTTTGTTTCTGTTTAGTACTGGAAATTAAACACAGGACCTCATGTATGCTAAGTCAGTGCTCTAGCTCTGAGCTACATCTCTTTCCTAGAAAACTGTTTTTATTTACAGTTGACATGTTTGTTTATATAGGAAAACTGAAGTACCCTAGAAAACAATAACCAGAACTAATAAGGGTCTTTATTTAGCAGAACATAAGGTCAGTGTACAAAAAATCATTATATTTTCATATGCTAGAGGTAAATGAAATATTAATTTTAAAAATTTTATTAAAATAGCACACATTAAAATAAGAAACAACATACTTAGAAATAAATTTAACAAAGAGTGTTTAAAACCTGTCCCTTCAAGACTATAAAACACTGCTGAGATAAATTAAAGAAAACCTTAATAGAAGAAAATATACCAAGCCCATGAATATAACTCAAGTTGATTAATTATCAGTCCTCTCTATGTTCAGTTCCAGTCATAACAGCAAGTAGATTTTTTTTTTGTAGGAAATGCAAAACTGATTCTAAAACTTATTTCCCAACACAGAGGAACTAGCATGTGCAAAGAAATTTCAAACAAGTTGAAGAAGTTGGCAGACTTATTAACTGCTCTGTAAATTCATTAAACTATAGTAACCAAGACAGTGTACGTGTAGTGAATTGAATAGTATTCCCCAAAACTCATATCCACCTGAAATCTCAGAACATGGCTTTTTTGGGGAAATGTAGTCTTGTAGATGTAACTAGTAAAAATTAGGTCATTCTGGATGGGGATATACATAAAAGTGGTGACTGATATCCTTATAAGAAAATGAGAGGGCACAGAGATAAATGAGTAAAGAAGAATGATGGGGTGTGGGGTGCTTAGGGGGTTAGAGATTGGAGTGATGCATTTGAAAGCCAGGTAAACCCAAAGATTGGCAGGACTTAGCTGAAACTAGGAAGACACAAGGAACTGGGGCTGGGGTTAGCTTAGCGGTTGAACGCTCACCTAGCATGTAGGAGGCACTGGGTTTGATCCTCAGCACCATATAAAAATAAATAAAATAAAGGTATTGTGTCCAACTATAATTAAAAAATATATATATATATACACACACATATGTATATATAAGAAAAAATATATATTTATTTATATATATTTATATATAAGAATTATATATAAAAAGAAACAGGGAACTTTCAGTGAGAGCATGACCCTGTTGGCCCCTTGATTTTGGACTTCTATAATAGAATAAATTTTTGTTGTTTTTAAACCACACAGTTTGCGACATTTTCTAAAAGCGGCCAAAGGAAATTTAAAAAGTGTGTTATTAACATAAGAATCAAGTTGATCAATGGAATAGAGTAATGAGCCCAGAGATAGACCCTTGGTTATATAATCACTTGATTTTTAACAAAGGTGTTAAGGCAAAATCCAATGAGGAAATAAATGTTTTTTCTACAAATGGTGTTAGAAAAACTGAAAATCTCATATAGATTGAAAGGGGTGGGGGGAGGGAATAACTTTATTGCTTCCCACACATCATGTGTAGAAAATAATTCTTTTTTATTTTTTCCACAGAAAATAATTCTAAATAGGAAAGCCAAAATTATGAAACTTCTAGAAGAAAATATCTTCATGGCTCAGGGATAGGCAAAGATTTCTTCAGACATGGAAAGCATTAAACATAAAAGAGAAAAATTCAGCAAGGTGACTCAGGCCTGTAATCTCAGTTACTTGGGAGCTAAGGCAAGGATTCAAGTTTGAGGTCATCCTGGACAACTTAATGAGACTGTGTCTCAAAATAAAGCTTGAAAAGTTCTGGGACTGTTATTTCAGTGTTAGAGTGCTTGCTTAGCATGTGCGAGGTCCTGGGTTCAGTTTCACACAAAAAAAGAACCAAAATAAAAAGTAGTTGTCAAAGGAAGATGAAATAGGCAAGCACAAAAGAAAAATATTTGCAAAATATTTGATAAATTTCTTTCCAGAGTACATAAAGTACAACCACATTTAAAAATGAGCAAAAGTATGTAAAAGATAATTAAGAAAGGAAGATTTATAAATGGCCTATAAGCACATTGAAAGGTGTTCAGTATTATTTATTATAGGGGAAGTACCAATTAAAGTGACAATGAGCTATTAGTATGTAGGGACTAGAAAGGCTAAAATTAAAACTAGAACCATGTTGGGAGAAGGTGTTGCTATTTTTTTTTAAGACTAGACATGCATTTATCTTATTGTCCATTAATTCCATTCCTTTCTGTGCCCAACAGAAATGAAAAAATATAGACACAATCCATAGAAGAATGTTTATAACAACTTATAACAGCCAGCATCTCATAACAAATCAAGTGTCTATCAACAAGAGAATGAATAAACAAATGGTAGTATAGTCATACCGTGGAATACAATACTAAAAGGGAACATATTACTGATAAACATGACATAGACACATCTCAGAGACATTGTGCTGATTTTAAAAAGCCTTTTTCAAAATAATGCATGTGCTGTGTTTACAGTAAGAATTAAAAAGCCAATAGGAAGCTGTGGTAGAAAAGTTTAGAATGGTGGTAGTCTCTGAGATATATGGGGCAAGAGGTGTCTGGGAAGGGACATGAGGAACTTCTAGGGAAATGGCAGTGTCACATTTTGATAGGGATTTGTGTTACATAGATATACACAGAGTTGTGAAAACTAATTGAATGGTACACTTAAGATTTGTTATTTCACTAGTTGTAAATTTTACTTCAGAAGAAAAATATCCATAAACAAATATTGAATTCTAGTTATTGATTATGTAGGTAGAAATGATTGGAGTAAAATGTACCAGTACTCACAACTTACTTAAAAATAGATTAATGAATGTACAGAAGCATGACAAAAGAAAATATAGTAAAATGTTAATTGTAGAAACTAATTGTTCTGTATATTTTAACTTTGCTGTATTTTTCAATTTTTCATATTGTTGGGGAAATTGGTAACCATCAATGGGGAATGAGTAAAAGAATTATGGCATATCTCTACCATTTGTCATGCTACTATAGCATGAGCATTAGAAGAAATTCTAATGTTTCTCTTACTGCAAAAAAAGTTGGAAGAAAAATGTTGTATTTAAAACTTAACACAAAACTGAGTGTTTATATGATACACATAAATTTTCACAAGACATTTAGGGAGGAGATCTTCATCTGTTGGAGAAGTCAAGGAGAGCTTTGACTTCATCTGACTGGCACTTTTTCTTTCTTTTTTTTTTTTTATATATGTTTTTAGTTGTATTTGGACACAATACTTTTATTTTGTTTATCGATTTTTATATGCTGCTGAGGATTGAACCCAGTGCCTCACATGTGCAAGGCAAGTGCTCTACCACTGAGCCACAACCACAGCCCCTGACTGGCACTTTTAAGGCAAGACTGTATTCCCATTAAAAAATAATAGAAGTAAGGGGTCATCGCAGAAAGGCTTGAATAGATGAGGATTAAAAGTTAAAATCATTAGTAATCAAAGAAACATGAAGTAATAGTGAATTGACATTTCAGCCCATCAAGTTGCAGAGATAACAAGAATGTGAGAATATGCAGTATTAAAGGTATGGAGTTAAGTAATTTCTTATCCAGCTTAAGTAGGAATATGAACCAGTAGATCCTTTCTGTAAGACCAGCATATATCAAAAGTCTTTATAAAAAGCCCAAGCTGTTTGATGTAGTATTTTCTCTTACAGAGTTATTTAACAGATGCATAAAGATGTATGTACAAGGAAATTCATTGCAGTGATAATTATAACAGTGTAAAACTGACCATATCCTATAAGCCCATCATAAGAGAATTTTTAGAAATAGATCATAGTTTGGCCAAAAAATAGAATAATACCCAACTATTAAAAGTGGTGATGTAGCACAATGGCAGAGACCTTGCCTAGCATGCATAAGCCCTGGGTTCTATCCCAGCTCTACAAAACAAACAAATAAACAGACACAACAACAACAGCGCTAGAGTTTTGTTTATTTATGTGGGGAAAGTTCACTATTAAGTGAAAACAAAGTACAGACTTTATTGGATGGGTAGATGGTAGCTGGCAAGGACATGTTCTAAAGCTTATCAATAAATGTCTCCCAATGGGTTTGTGGGTGATATTTATGTTCTTTTTGTTTATGTTGATTTTATACAGTGAAAACACATGACTTTAAAAACACATTTTTTTAGTGATGTTTATGGGGACCACATAGCAAAGTGAAAAATGCTTTTAGATGGGTGTGGTGTGGTGGTACATACCTGTAATCCCAGCAACTCAGGAGGCCGAGTCAGGAGGATTGTGAATTCAGAGCCAGCTTTAGCAACTTAACAAGACCTTGTCTTAAAATAAAAAATAAAAAAAGGACTGGGGATGTGGCTCAGTGTTTAAGCACCCCAGGATCCAATCCCTGGTACCAAAAAAAAAAAAAAAAAGAAGAAGAAGAAGAAGAAGAAAAAAATGTTTTTATTGTTAAATTAGGTTAAAAAAAAATACTAAATTGTTTAAACTGTCATTTCAATTGATAAATGCACCTATGTAAGAAGAGAAAGACTTAGGTATAAATAGTGGTTCTGTTAGGATCCATTTTTTTTTTAATATAGATTTTGGAAAAATGTGTTTTTATATTGAAAATTGTTCAATAAAGTTAGATGTCTTAGACCTTTTATGTAAATTTTGATATTTTTTCATTAAAAAATTTTAGTAACTTTTCAGAATTGTACTAGTATCTTGTTAGGTTTAGTCCAGCAGAGAAAATTGATTTGTGGTGTTTCTTGTATTTGTTGATTTGTGATTGGTTATTTTTTACAATCTGTTTGCTGTGAACTATTTGAAGAAGATCTATCGACATTATCTCCTTTATTTAAATGGCAATGGTTTTCTGATTTTACTAGCTACAAATTTCACATATTCAAAGTTTACTTGTCAATATTTATTTAGTACTTTTCTGTATATCAGGCAAAACTTAAGACATGTGCAAGTACATCCTCAATAATTACTAAAGAGTAGTTAACAGATTTAGTTGACCAAATATTCTAAGAAAGAAAAACTGAGTAAATAGCTCTTACTATTTTTATGTTTATAGATATCTAAATCATCTATGTTTTCAACATCTGGCAAATTTGGTTACTCTTTTTTAATAGTTTGTCCATGTTTTAGTTCGCTGAAGGAAAAAAGAAAAAGGGCCTCCTCACTGTGGTGAGACAGTTATTACTGTCTTTCAAGGTTAGGGCTGATGTATTGGGGGTCACAGAGAGAGAATTTGGGCTTTGTATCTTGAGATTCATGAGGTCAGTGAGGTCAGTTATTTACTGTTCTTCTGTCTCTTGGCACGAGATATTCAAATATTTGTTTACCAAACAATTGAATAATTGAACAAATCTATAATATTAAGAAAGGAGATGGAAAATTTTAAATTTTGTTTTATTAATTTTGAATGGAACATACATATAACCAATTTGTGGGACTATAGTAAAAAGTCTGTAAAAGTGCATGAGCACACACTTAGACACACAGAAACACCACATAAATTTAATTATCTGGGCAGACTCTCCAATAGAAAGCAGGGCTTTATTTGTGGGAAAATTTGATACAGCTTTCCTTTTTACCATAATATACATGATTATATTCCTTAAAGTCATCATCAAAAATCATATTGAATTGATATACAATACTTGGCCAAGGGTTCTTCCTTTTTTCTTTAAAATTTCTTTTTTTCCTTTTGTTCATTATTTTTATAATTATTTTCAGTTTTTTAAATCTTTTCATCTTTTTTGCTTCTCTTGAAGTTAAGTGATGATTTACATTTAAAAAAATTTATTTTTTTCTGTTGCATCCCTGTTTGTATGTACAGATTAGATTTAATAAATATTTTGTTAAAATGTAAGATGTGCCTAAAGATACTAATATGTTCAGGTCTAAGATCATGCTGATATTTTAAATTATGCATTTAAAATCAAGCAGTGGTTGAGTTGGCTATGTTCTCAGATGACCTTTTTTATATTTTCATTTGTGTTTCCAAAGCAGCATTGGACATAGCTGTTGACAGTTGTGAAGAAGTACCATGTAATAATGCTTCATTAAATAAATGAGATTGTGGGGCTGGGGTTGTGGCTCAGTGGTAGAGTGTTCACCTAGCTTGCAAGGCCTTGGGTTTGATCCTCAGCACCACATAAAAATAAATAAATAAAATAAAGGTATTGTGTCCAACTACAACTAAAAAATAAATATTTTTAAAAAATGAGATTGTAAAGCTTGTCAGCAGAGGCATAGCAGCAGCTAGTCATGTGTCAGTTTTAAAAGACAAGGACAAGTAACCAAAGGAAAAGAAACCATCAGCATATTAAGACACTTGATTAAGTGTTATTAGGTTGAAATTTTTGAATAGGCATTTCTCCCTATCCCTTCCGCTAAATACAGTTAAAACACAGTATAAAGAACAAATATAAGATGATTCTGAAATGTGGAGAGAAGGCTGAACTGCTAGGACTGTGGGACCCTGGTTTATAGTGCTCTCAGCACAGGCCTAGTGAAGAGCCTGTACCCTCTCCACCCAGCATATCAAGTTGCCTCCTCTGTCCTCCCTAGCATAGGCAGTGAAGGCCAACTGGGGAACCTGAATTTTCATATCCACCTAGAAGTAATGGATGCTATCCCTTTCTGTTGGCCAAGTATCACAGAAATTCTGCTTTATATATAAAAGATTTAAGTAAGATCCAAAGTCTCATAACATCATACCCCAAGTTTCCAAATTAAAAGTATGAATAAAAAATAATTCATCATCAAGAACTAGGAAAATCCCAACTGAAATGAGAAAAGAAAATGAATAGACACCAACTCTTGAGATAACACAGGTGTAAGAATTATCTAGTTAGGATTTTAAAGCAGCCACCACAGATATTTTAATGATAGTAGATTTCTCATCAGAAAACATGGGGACTGGAAAGAAGTAGCACAAAGCCTTTGAAGCACTAAAAGGCTTCCATGAGCAATTAATATCATGCTTGAAACAAACAAAACAGAGTCCCAATAAGAAATAAATGCTATGAACAACTAAGTGGAAATTTTAGAATTGAAAATTCCATTAACTGAAAAAATTTTCAAATGCTGTTTATGAATTCATTGGAGAGTGGGCATAACAGGAAAGAACTGATCTGACTAACAGAGAGAAAAAGACAAAACAGAATAGTGTAGAGACCCATGTGACTATAATAAAAGATCTAACCTTCATGTCATTAAAATACCAGAAAGAGAGGAGAAAGATAGTAGGACTGGAAAAATATTCAAAGAAAATATAGCTGAAAACTTTCAAAATTTGGCAAAACACATAAACCTGCAGATTCAGAAGTGGAGTGAACCCCATACTGGATAGACCCAAAGATATTCTCAGTGAGACATATCCTAGTCATATTTCTTTAAAAGCAAAGAAAAAATCTTGAAAGCAGAAAGAGAAATGACACGTTTTCAGAGTAAAAGGCAGCTTTATTTGTGTTTTCCATTAGTATTTAGCTTACAGTTCTGGAGGTTCAAAGACTGGCATTGGTTCAGCTCTGGTGAGGGTCCCTTTGGCTGTTTCACATGCAAATGAGCACTATGGGGGCAGTATATAAAGAGACCAGAGAGATCACAAGAAGCTAGAGAGACCAGGAAACAGCCTTATTTCTTTTATATAACAACTCTCTCAACTAACTCAGGGTCCCAGGAAAACTACATTAATAATCCCTTCTAAGGCTCACACTCTTAGTGATGTCCCAATAGGCTCAAGCTCCTGAAGGTCTTACTACTACAATGAGGACCACTATCACAACCTGTGAACTCTTGGGGGACATACTTGAACCATATCCAAACCATAGCCATTTGTAATGCCCAAAACTGAAAGCAAGATGCTCCTCAGTTGGTGAAAGGCTTTACAAACTATATGGTATTTATATTATGGAATGCAAGGACTGAGAATGAACTATTGATAATTAAAATTACTTGAATTAATCTCAAGGATACTATTCTGAATAAAAAAATCAATTTGAAAGAAAACAAACTGATTTTATTTGTGTAACATGACAGTTATAGAGGTGGAAAACAAATTAGTGGTTGCTAAGGGTTAGGAAAAATGGGGGGAAGAAAATGAGTAATTATAAATGGGTAGTATGAGATCTTTATTGTAATGGAATACTTCTGTATCTTGATTTTGGTGATGGTTTACAAATATACACACATGATAAAATGGTATAGAATGATAAATATTGTACCAGCATTAATTAACTTGTTTTGATTGTGTGGTATACTTGTATAAAATCTAATCATTGAGGGAAGCTGGGTGAGAGGTATACTGAACCTCTCTATACTATTTTTGCAACATCCTTTGAATCTATAATTACTTCAAAATAAAAAGTTTTAAAAAGCAAAAAGATAAGTTATATTCAGGAAGAGTTTGAGTTTTTTAAGCAAGTATTTTAATATATTAAAATGTATTTATATTCAGATACAGGAAAGCAAATATTTAAAGTAGTAGAATGTCTTCTAAGTGTTTTGGGTTTTTTGTTTTTGTTTTTTTGCAGCACTGGGGATTGAATCAGGGACTTAGGCATGCATGCTAGGCAAGCACTCTTCCACCAGCTACTTCCCCAGCCCTTTCTTGAAATCTTACTCTGAGACAGGGTCTTGATAAATTGTGCAAACTGGTCTTGAACTTATGTTCCTCTTGCCTCAGCCTCCTAAATATCTGGGATTACAGCATACACCACTGCATCCGGCCTAGCCTTTATTTTTATCAGAGTTAAAGAGGCAATCATGTGAAGAGGCAATCATGTTGACTACTGTGAACTCCTTTTGTTTTTGTTTTTTATAATGTGTTGACTTCCCTTTAAGAATTTAGGTCTTAGCATAAATTCCCATTTCCCCATCACCATTAGTATAAGCCTTACTGCTGCACCTCCTCATTTTTCCACCCTAATTATTACATTCCTATTTTTTTCAATAGAATTTTGTAAACACTATTTATTTCTGGGCTATTATTGCTTTTCTTCTTTTGTACAACTTTTTATTTTCCCCTAAAGTAACAGTTGTCTCATGTTCGCTTGCTTACAGAGATGGAAATTTTTAATTTATTTTATTTCAAATTATGATATGGGAATTGTGATTTTAACTTCCCAAGTATACCTAGAAAGGGAAAATTCTAAGATCATAGGAAACCTCATTGTTTCCTACCCGGTAAAGTTACATTTTGGTATATACTATATGCTTTGAAGTAATTAGTGTAGCTTTTATTGTGATTGCTTTAAGTTATAAACTTCTGAAGTTCAATGGGTCTTTTAGAGCTTCTGAGAGAGTCATTGGTTTTCACTTGGAGTAGTCAAGGGCAGAATGTACTCTTTTTCATTTACAAGTATTGTATTTGATAATTAAGGTTGATGTGAAAGATACTTGATTTGGGGGGTTATTTGTTTTGGGGGAGCATTAAGGTATATTATATATAAAAGGAAATAAATTTGTAAGTTTATTGGTACTTTAGTTAGTGTGATTCTACATGTGTTTGGTAGTGATGATAATGTCTTATGGGCTTTCATGAAAAATAAATTAGTAATTTTATAACAAATATTTGTTCATTGGTTATTACCCAGTGTTTATTATTATTCACATAACATGTTTTGTTGGTTTTCAGGTACTTGAAGAAGCAGAAGCTCAACATTTATACCAATCCATTTTGCCTGATATGGTGAAAATTGCACTCTGTCTGCCAAATATTTGCACCCAGGTTAGTGAATTTAACTTCCTCACTAGTCTTTTTTTTTTTTTTTTTTAATTTTGTAGTTGTAGGTGGACAGCATGTCTTTGTTTATTTTTTCTTTTTAATGTGATGCTGAGGATCGAATCCATTGTCTCTTTACCACTGAGCTACAATCCCAGCCCCTTTGTAGCTTTCTTAAGACTTACAGTTGGATGTTTTTTAAATTCTCATGGTCAAAGTCAGAAGAATGGTAAAGAGAAAGGTGAGGAACAGTTTCTTCCCAAGAATATGATAATTTTGCTATGTTACGGGAAAGGTTAGAGGCTAGAATGAATACTACAAAATGACATTAAAGATGCAGTGTTCAATTTTTGAGCTTCAGTTTACATTGTGGACATTTGTTTACTTAGACTTCTTTTCCTCTTTTTGTTTAAACAGTCTCTGTCTTTAAAAAAATTAATCTTTATTTCAAAGTATAATAATAGAATTGGGATATTTTATTTTCAAAACAGCTTAATACTATACACTCCTTTACCATCCTCTAAAGTGATATATTGTTAAACCAATGAGTTTATGGTACTTTTTAAAAAAAAATAAAATAATTCATTATTGCTTTATTTTGTTTGGAATGTATTAATTAGATATTATTGCTACGTAACAGATGACCTCAATAGTGTCTTAAAACAATTCACATGTATCATCTCAGTTTTTATTGGTCATGAGTTTAGGAGCAGCTTAGCTGAAAAGCTGTGGCTCAGAGTCTCTCTTGTAGTTAATAGTCAGGATGTTGGCCAAGGCTATGGTTTTGTAAAGGCTCAACTGGGGCTAGAAGGCCCACTTAGTTGGCTTACTCACATGGCTGGTGGCAGGATGAGTTCATGTGGACCTTTCTGTTTGCTTATTGGGTATCCTCTTCCAAGAGAGAGACTGAGGAAGCTGTAGTACCTTTTTGACAAAGTTTCCCAGAGTACCCAGTGTTGCTGCCACTAGTTTTTAATTATTAGTATCTGGTCACTAAATCTAAATCATACTCAAGGATAGGGGCTTTTCATTTTTTAAAGGGAAAAGTATCAAAATATCGAAGAATTCATGAACATATTTTCAGCCCTACATAGAAGATTGTTATTTTGTTCTTCATTTTTCTTCCCGTGTTTCTCACAATAGTGGCTTGAATTTGCCTTTGTCTTTTATTTTTTGGGTAGCCCCTTTTTGCTAGATGCTAGCAGGATTCTTTAATACTGTTACTCCCACAGGGCCCTATTAACATTGTGGGTTGAAATGTTTCTAATTGGGTGGGATGCCCTGTCCCATAGCACACCTCAAAACCATAAGCATAGTCATTGGAAGAACCCAAAACTATCCACACCTGTCCAGATGTCTACTTGGGACCATGCCATCTTCAGTAGAAAACCAGTGAATGTTTTCAGCCTGCCACAGTTATTAGCCTTTAACTCAGATGTTTTCAGGGCTATATAACTTTAATTTACCTCAGTAATACATTGTGTTTAAATGAAATTTTATGCCCAGTGTGGTGGTACGTACCTATAGTCCCAGTTTATTTGGGAGGTTGAAGCCAGCTGGGCAATTTAGCAAAACCCTGTCTCAAAATAAAGAAATCAAAATGAACTGAGTTCAATTCTTAGTATTACCACACACACACACAAAAAAAAAAGTTTTACATTAGACAAGAATTTTATTTTTTCTCTCTCCAAAAGGGAATTGAATCCAGGGAGCTCTGCCTCTGAGTTATATCCTTAGCACTTTTTAATTTATATTTTGAAACAGGGTCTCACTAAGTTTCAGAGACTGGCCTTGAACTTATAATCCTCCTGCCTCAGCCTCCTGAGTAAATGGGATTATAAATATGTGCTACTAAGCCTGACTGAAGGAAATACTGTTTAAAACAACTTTTCTTAGTGCTTCTCTTGGAAATTGTTTGGTTATATTCTTGTTTATTCATTTTCTGTTCTCTCCTTTCCTTACTTTGTAAAATCTCTCATTACCTTATAGCTTTTGACTTTACTTTTTTCCCTCTGAGGCTTTCTTGCCTTTTACCAGCAGAGCATAGTTTATCCTGTAGCACTCAAATATACTTCCCACATTGTTTTTATTTTATGTCTTTACTTTATATTCTCCTTGAAGAGAGATCCTTTTTTGGGGGGAGTCTTTTTTTATTTTTGGAACTGGGGATTGAACTCAGGGGCACTTGACCGCTGAGCCACATCCTCAGACTTTTTTTTGTATTTTATTTAGAGACAAGGTCTCAATGAGTTGCTTAGTGCCTTGCTTTTTTGCTGAGGCTGACTTTGAACTCATGATCGTCCTGCCTTAGCCTCCTGAGCTATAGGATTACAGGCATGTGCCACTGCGCCTGGCCTCTTTATGGGTCTTGTGTGGTGTTCAGTTAAATGCTTTTTAAATTCAGTGTGTAGTTCATAATCAACTGTATCTATCCTTTAGGCATGAATCACTTCTCTTCTCCCTCATGCTATAGGACACAAAGTTTCTATTTTTCATTTAATGACATATTTGTGATTCAAAAACATCTAAATTTGTAAGCAAAAATAAGTCACTCGGTAGAACCAAATCAATTCATGAATCCCAGCTTTTTCTCCTGAATGAAAACAACTTTGTTCTTCCAATAAGCTGGAAGTATGTCTTTGGTTGTACTAGTGTATCTTTTACAAACATTTAAACATTTAAAAATAGAATAAAATACACTGAATATAATTCTCAGGTCCTATGGATTGTATTGATAGTGGAAGTCAATGAATTTGGGTTTGGTGCAAGTAGAAGACATTTTAGACATAAAATATTTGAAAGAAAAATGTTCTATTGTATATTTCTTGATTTGGGATGTTTGATTATGTAAGAAATGCCTATCTTGTTATAAATTATACATAAGTTTTTGCATGTTCTATTAATTTCTTTAATAAAATTGTATTTGGATCTCATAAAGAAATTGTCACTTGTACGATGTGATTTAGAATAAGAGGAACTGTGTTTTCAATTATTTTCCTTAAGTCATTTTATTAGGAATAAGAAATATTGCTCTGACAATTTTTTTGTATAAGAATAATATTTAACTTATGTAATAATACCTAAATTCAGTGTATTTTTTTTTGTTTTATCTTTTGTTTTAATTTTTTATTACATGGGTAATGTTTTTCTACTTACTTGGTTAAGCACTTTAGTTAAGTAATGTTTTGTGTTCTTTTCACTGTCATTGTTATTGGTTAGAAATCTGCAGTTTGTCAAACAACTACATTTTTTCAATCATCCCTGATAAGCCGCCCTTGGCTTTAACAATATTGTTGATTTAAGGATTCAGGAGTGGCCTGAAATTATTCCTGCCTTAATTTAGCAAATGCAATTTGGTGCTTCTGCCTTCAAAATTGCTAAACTAATTATTGCTTTTCTTGTCTGTATTTTTTGTTTCCTCCATCAGCCAATACCGCTCCTGAAACAGAAGATGAATCATTCCATCACAATGTCCCAGGAACAGATTGCCAGTCTTTTAGCTAATGCTTTTTTCTGCACATTTCCCCGACGAAATGCTAAAATGAAATCGGAGTATTCTAGTTACCCAGACATTAACTTTAATCGGTATGTTTTCAGAACACTTCTTTAACAGTGAAATAGAGAAGAGTGGAAGGAACAATAATTTTGAATAATTTGCCATGGGCTAAGCATTTTATGTACAATTATCTGATTTCATCTTTACTAAGAGTTAAGTGATGTTTTTACCATTTAGCAGGCAAGATAATTAAAGTTCATAGAGGTAAAGAACTTGATTGGGATCCAGGAGCCAGTAAGTCACAGAACTGAGATTTCATCTCAGTATTACAATGCCCATGTCCTTTCCACCTTCTCAGATTATCTTCCTCATCTGAATACTCTGGATTCCACATGCCTTCGTTTGACTATTCACAGGAATATTTATTGTACTTTATATTCCTTATATGCTGAAATAATATTAATGTGGGAGTGAAAGTCATTTCTGTAAATATCTTGTAAGGAGTATAAAATCATGAGGCTTGAAAAATATACTTAAAATGAAAAGTGACTTTGACATGATTATCAATGTAATATTTTTTAATGGAAGACAAAGAAATGTACAAATGATTTTTGACTAAATTAGCACATTATGAAAGTGTTGATAAAGCTTCAGATTTTGTCAGTTTTCCCAAGTGAGAATAAGGTATCTTCTTAGCAAATGAATATCATTTTTCCCATCCTTCCCATTCTCTGATCCATTATCCTCCAAGTCTTTTTTCTCTCTTCATTTGAGCATTTTCTTTATGGTATCGATTAACAGAATGTGAATTTTCTTCCCTAATACCTAATGGGTCTTCAGAAAATTGTTATGTGTTCCTCTTTTCCATTAGGTTGTGTATAATGCCTTCCTCCGCCACCTTTGATCACCCATCTCCCAACCCTGAGGGTGGATCAGTGTGGGTAGTGTGCCAAGTAGGAGGTATGGTCATGGAACAAACCAAAAAGTCATTTTCGTCTTACATACTGTTTTTGTTTTAAACATAGCATGGTGCAGTAACCATTTATTTTAATTTGCCTTTTAAATGAACTTTAAAAAAAAAAACACTTTTTTAAACCAATGTTGGACTTACAGAAAAGTTACAAAAATACCCAGAATTCCTGTATGCAACTCCACCTAGTTTCACCTTATGTTAACATCTTTTGTAACCATAGTTAAGTGATGAAAATCAGTAAATTAACATTTGATGTAGTACTGTGAACTGAACTACCAACCTTACTTACATTCTGCCAGTTTTTCTACTCCTTTTTTTCTATTCCAGGATTATGCCCAGCATCCCATATTGCATTTGTTTTCTTGATCTCCTCCAACCTGTTCCTTAGATTTTTATTTTCTTTTATGACTTTGATACTTTTGAAGGCTACTTATTAGTTATTTTGTAGAATGTTTTGTATTTGGCTGATATTCTTTCACAAATAGAATGAGGTCATACATTTTGGGCAGAAATACCACAGAAATATCTTGTGTTCTTAGTGCATCACTTTAGTGGGCTAATGATTCATCTTAGCACTGGTGATCAGCTGCTTAAGGTAATGTCTGCTGGGTTTTTCCACTGTAAAGGCACTCTTACAAGGAAGAACTGTCCCTTTTACTATCAAAATGGATTCATTGATATTACAATCATTATTCATTTTTGCTGCTAAAATTTTTCTAGCTCTGGCTATTAGGGCTCCTTCAGGACTTTTCTTTGACAAGTCCCCATTCTTTTTTTTTTTGAGCATTACCTTTTTTTCTGGACTCAAAATATTCTAGGTTTATCCTATATTTTCTGTGTCCCAGTCCTGGAATCAACCGTTTCCCCAAAGATCCATGACTCCTTTTGTTACTGAAAAGTAAGGATGCAGTTTTGAGAAAAAGGAAAAAGAAGTTTTGTTGCTTTGCTATGACATATAATAATTGCAAATATTACTATGCTTTTAGTTTGAGCACTTTGAAGGATATTTGAAATTAGATTTCCTTAGATCACAGGTTGCAAAACTTGGAATGCAACTTTAATAGAGTTGTTAGTTTCCATGAGGATGTTAACTTTGAATTAGCTCTTAGGAATGCTGCCTCTTATGCAATTATATCTCATCAGCTTGGATTGGAGGCTTGACATTTTTTGGTTTTGGTTTTTTTTTCCATTTCTCTCCTGCTTTTTATTACATATAGTATTATAAACCAGTTATTATACTTTTGTTATCAAAAGCTCAGTCCTTGTCCCAGATGCCAATCCTATAACAAGGACATGGTTTTGACCAAAAAAAAAAAAAAAAAGATGTTTATTGCTTTGCTAGCAAAGGAGAAGCACAGGGGACTCCTGTCCCAGAGGCTGTGATTCTGCCCATCAGGGGAATGGGGGGCTTTTAAAGAGGTGATTCAAAGGCTATATTCCACTTATTATTTATCAGAATTGCAATTCACTTGTTTTTTTTTTTTTTTAAAGAGAGAGGTGAAAGAGAGAGAGAGAGAGAATTTTTAATATTTATTTTTTAGTTTTTGGCGGACACAACATCTTTGTTTGTACGTGGTGCTGAGGATCGAACCCAGGATGCACGCATGCCAGGCAAGCGCGCTACCGCTTGAGCCACATCCCCAGCCCCAATTCACTTGTTAATTTGGGAAGATAGTCATTTCTGGTGCCATTCTCAGTGTCTGAATACTTAGTTCCTATGGTGGGTGTGTGCTCTGTCTTGGATGGAGAAGAAGGGTAATTAATCCTGTTTCCCCAGAGATTAGAGAGGGGGAGAGATTAGGGAAGAGAGGGAGAAAGGAAGAGAACAAAACATTTTTTTAAAAAAAATAAGTCACAGTGGCAGAGCAGCAAGGGCTACAAGCAGAGCATAAGATGGACCACTGTTAAATTTTCATAACCAACTAAACTCTGACAGGGAAACTCTAGGGCTTCTTGGCAATGGTGATTTTATCTTTTTCATTGTTCATGGTGATTTATCCTGAAGACTAAGCAGATCGGCCAAGTGTTTACCTGTTAGGCTTGACGAAAAACAAGGCTCAGCCATTTTTCTTAAGGAAAGGAATATAGATTAGAACAGTGTAAGCACTTTATACAAATGTATATTGACTTTTTGCTGGGTATTATATAATATCTTATTTTAGCCCAAGTACCTCAGTTTACTTGACATTATCTGAAATCTTCTAGCTTGAGAATGTTTCCCAATAATAATAGATAATATTTGTTAAGCATTTACCATGTGCTAATCACTGTTAAATTATTTCATACTTAATCCTCACATCAACTTTAAATTAGGTATTGATTAGTTGTTGTTATTTCCATTTTTCAGATTAGAGGAGATGGAAGATTAGAGACGGTTTGTTAGTTTCACCAAGTTAACACAGTAACTGGTAAAATTTAGATTCAACTCAAGAAACAGTCTGCTTCTAAAAGCAGTGTCCCTTAACCACCCTCTTATACAGCTCCCTTTGAATGAACAGAATTACTACTTCTTGAACCTTAGTGAAAAGCCTAATGGACTTTTTTTTTTTTTTTTTTTGGATAGCAGAATACTGAAAATGAATTAAAGCAGGTAGGCCTGTGATAGTCTTATAATTGTTGTAGGAACTCCTTAGCAGCCGGGCTTTTATAAGATGGAATATGTTTTAATGAATCTAAACTAAACAATAGGAATGATATTGATGGCTCACTTTGATTCTATCTATGGAAGTTTTTAGGTAGGGAAGCTTCTTACTATTAAGGTTCATAGTAAGTAAGGGACTTGTCAAGAGAACTAGGACTTGAACACTGCCTTCTGCTCAAACTCAGTGCTTTTCATTATATCTCATTGCCTTTTAAGAGCAGAATGCTCTGAGAGCACTTAGAAATAGAAGACAACCCCAAATTCCCTTTTCATGTGGCTTAAAAGATCAAGTACCTAATCTAATGAGCTATTTGGTAATCTAATTATATAGCATTTTGTTGTTATTGTGTGTTCTTTTTTGTATAATTTCTATTAAAATGAGTCATTTTTGGCAGTTCAGAGGTGTATGTGTGTGTGTGTGTGTGTGTGTATGAGTATATTTAATCTCAAATGAGTTATAGTAGCTAGTTGATTGAATAAGAAAAATGGCAAGAGTGGTGGAAGGCTGACGTCAATAAATTGAATAAGTCTTCCCTTTTTATTTATTGTTGTGTTCTTCCAGACCTGCTTAGTTATGTTAAATACCCCTGACCTTTTCCCCTGCTTGCCTTTCAGGGCCTAAACATTCATATAAAGGCTTCCAATGTGATTAGCATTGATGCTTCTGAGATTGCATGGAAACTAGATGGTCAGAGATAAATTGTGGGTCTCTGCAGTGGTCAGCCCAGGAGGCTTTTACATCTGCCTTCGCTGGATTGAAAATGCTGCTGGAGCCATATGGCAGAGTGCCTCACAGAAGAGCCAGAAATGACTTTCTGGCTGGGTCCCGCATTATCACTTGCTTCTATTTTAAAGTGGAGGTTATAGTACTTTAGTTTTGATTTACTGTATACTAATGGAATTAATCCTTTACTTAAAATGGCGTGGGTATGTGTGTCTAGAATTCAATTCCAGTAATGTTATCAATATTCCATCCAGGGAAAGATTTTATTAAACTGTGTTTCTCTTTATAAATATGAAAAGAAGGTACCAATTAATAAGTTTCTGACCTTTGATTGACTTCTTCCCTTGAAAATGCAAAATGTTTTGTTTAGAAAAAGAGTCTGGGTGCCTAACTGGCCTTTTCTGTTTCGTTTAAAAATAATTTGTAATTCTGAGTTAGTGAAATGCTAGAGAATCTTCCCTACATGCACAGGGGTTGTTAGTGGCCTGGTTTGTGTGCATATTTATATACATGCTGCCAAGTCAAAATCACTTCCAAATATATATTCCCAAAACTAAAAATCTAAATTAAGAGAAAGGTGTTGGGAAGTTAAAAACTCAGATGATGCTTCCTTTTTCTAAGTTTCCCCCCCACCTCTCTGTGAGTAACTGTATCTCATAGGCTCCCTCTTTCTCCATCCCCATTTACATCAGACTTGATTTGCCTTCCCCAATCATCTTGTCTTCCAAGCTTAGACCCTTTGTTTTCTCCCTCCTACTCCAACAGTTTCTCATATTATGTATGAGAACATCACTCTTGTGATGACTTTCATTAATGCTTGTTGCCTATGTATTTCTGTTTTCACTTGTTGCATAATAAGATAATGTTTTATTTAGATGGCTATACATAGTTCTTTGAAATGTCATAATAAGCCAAATCTGAGAATTATCATAAGGATTTAAACCTGCTTTATCTTCTCTGAATTTATCTTCACCCCCTCCACCCCGCCCCCCAAACACAGTTCTTGGCTCAGATGGGAAAGCACATTTTGGTTACATTATGATTTGAAATTAGACATAGAGCAGTAAATAATTGTAATACATTGATATTCTCCTTGATTTGTTCCTTTAAGATTTGGACTAGTAAAGTAACACTCATTTGTAGTGATATAACATCAATATGATATTCTAGGAAAGTCCATATCACCAGGGTAATAAATCTGCAGTCCCAAGAGAATCCTGAAGTTAACAATTTGTCATCATGGTTGTGAAATATGTGGACTTTTATGAAATTTTACAAACAGCTGATTCATACACAGAAGCTAGGGACACTTTCTTTTTGTGGTTTGGGGAATTATTCCTTAAGGGCAACAGCCATTTTGTCTTCTCTCTGCAGTAGTTCTATTGGAGAAGAACTTTTCCCTTTTAATTGAATTATGCAATATATCAATTCATCTGTAGAAAAAGGTAGTGACTGCTTTTTGTATTCATACTGCTATCATCTATAAGTAATAAGCCTAGAAAAGGATTTTGCAGTGAAGCCTAAAGTATTCATTTAGTAAATCATATTTATTGGTATAGGATGTTTAATTAAACTGCCAAGTGCCTTCTTCATTTTGACTATCATTTTGATTTAAACAAACTATACACTGGTTGACATATTGCAGAAGAAATCAAGCTGAAACCTGTACTCTCAAAGAGCCTATTTTCAGCTGCCAACTGCATTTTATGTATGAGTCTTTAATATTTTAAATTCTTTAAATGAGTAAAAATTATCACATAAGCATCTTTGAACTATTTTTAAAAATAGATTACATTTTAGGTTAGGTTAAAATGCTACCCATCATGAGTATTCTTTTTAGGAAATACTCATATAAATTCTTTTGCCAGAAGTTGACCCTGAATACAGATTTCAGATCCTTGTAAACAGGATCATTTGAAATCCACATTTCCTTCCCTTTTCTTAATTCATTTCAATTGCTCAATAGGATTTTTTCATGAAATTATTTTTCTTCTCTGCATAGTTACATAAGCTTGCTCTTCTAATCATGAAAAATGTTACCTATTTCAGCACTTATTAAAGTGAACTTTTACTTGAAGGGTTTCTGGTTTTAAAGTCAGAGTATATGACTAGAGGCAGAGAATCCTCATCATTTATAGCCAATGAATTTTCCTGTATTTTTTAAATGCCTTTGGAAAGCTAGATTTTATTCCCAAAAGCCTGCTTTTGTGTGAGAAATCTTTTAGAGAACTACTTATTCAGGTCATACGCTTCTAAAGTCCTGCTTTTCTTTCCTCAGGACAAATTGAATTATGTTACCAATAACAATGCCACATCATTTCAAAGAAAACCAAATTAAGTAGTGCAAATCTAGGTTGCTGTAAACTGGATAACATAGGCACTGTTTTGGTAACCAAGCAAAGGATCTATATTAGTCAGCTCTAATTGCCATAACAAATACTATAGCTTGTGTGGCTTAAACAACAAAAATTGATTTTCTTTGAATTCTGAAGGCTAGACATCCCAGACCGAGGTGCTAATGAATTCTGTTCCAGATGAGGACTCTCTTCTTGTCTTATAGACTATTGCCTTTTCACCTTATTCTCACATGGCAGAGGGTCCAGGTGTCTCCCCCTCTTCTTATGAGGACCCCAGTTCTGTAAGATTAGGGCTGTACTCTATGACCTTATTTAACCTTTACCACCTCTTCAGAGGCCCTATCTGCAAATAAAGCCACATTGGGAATTCCAGCTTCAACATATAAGCATTGGGAGGGCTCATTTATCTGTAGCAAGATCTGCTTAATTACCAAAAATTGTACATTCAGTCCCCAGTCTCTTGTCATACCTATGTCTCTCCCCTCCATCATACTCCCTTCACTTCACTACTCAAATATGGATTTCTTTTAGATATTTTTGTTCAGTTATATAACTGCTTAATAATATTATTCATTATAAATAAATATGTGCCACAGGGAACATACTGTGCATTAACTGACTGGCTCCGCTTGACCTTGGGAGACTAGATGGTACCTTTTCCCAGGAGGAAAATGGATTGGACAAGTGGGTGGGTAGAGAGTACTGGCTGATTCCAACAGTTTTCAGGGAGCCTGGGTATAGTGGATTTTAGTCCTCTCCAGATGCCCTTTTATCAAATCTGTTTTCTAGTTCTTTGCCATTACCTTCTGGAAGGTGATTACTTAGTAGCAATATAAGTTTAAGTACTTTGTGAATTATTAAGGCATTTTAAACCAATCCTCTTTTATTTTTGGTCTCTTCCAGGTTGTTTGAGGGACGTTCATCAAGGAAACCAGAGAAGCTTAAAACACTTTTCTGTTACTTTCGAAAAGTCACAGAGAAAAGTAAATTCCTTTCATTCTTATCATTTTTCTTACTGATGAGTACAGTTCAAAATCAAGTGACATGTGAAGAACATTTGTGTTTAAAGTACTCCTTACTGCCCCAAATACATTTGAACTGTAGTGATTCAATGTTATAACCTTGATTTTATGCATGTTATGGATATATATAAATGTGTACTATGAGTGTGTATGGGTTCTATGTACTCTGAACTCACCCATATACTATAAAACCTGCAATATACATGAAGGAATTTTTATGAGTAAAAATAATAAATTAATACTTTAAAAAGAAAGTATATTGAACAGGAAATGTATATTGGATGCTGTTTATTTAAAGAAGCATTAACTAGTTGAACTTCATTTGTAAAGGCCAATTAGTTAATTGTTTCCTATTCATTCATCTCTTTTGCTTCCCAGAATCCCTTTGTAGAGTTCTTGTAAAACTGGATTGTAAGTGTTTACATGTCTTTCTGCTTCTATTGGACCATATTTACTAGAACTGGATGCCCAGACTGACCTGAGGCAACAACAGTAAATGTCCAACAAATGCTGGCAATGACTATCTGATAGTGGACAATATTGTTACTCTTACCTCAGGAACTAAATGACATGACCAAGTTTAATACATCTATGGTTCAGTTTCTCATCTATGAAATAAAATAATAATGATAATTACCTCACAGAATACTTGGGGATATTAAACAAGCATATATATGCTTAAAGTGCTACCTTTACTGCAAGTTGATAATAAAGGAGACCAGAACACCTCATAAGTTTCCTTTTGCTAAATTTTCCTTTTTCTAAATCTAAGTAAGTAATTCAAAGTTTACTTTTCTGTCTTGGGTATCAAGTCATATATACCTTCTCTGAAAGCCAATTTTCTTTGTGAGTTTTAGGATTTCAAATACTCAGAGGAAAAGCAAATTATTTGTTATTGTTGTTTTTAATTTTCATTAGAAATGTATGTGCCATCATAAATCTTGGGAATTAGGTTGAAGAAATAAACTATAATTAGACATTTTATTTCTGGCTTTTTCACTGTACATGATAATTTAGGTCTCTGTAGAAATAAAATGAAATGTTGCTATAGGTTTTCAACATGTAGCACTAGTAATCTAAGGAAGATATGATAAAGGGACTTAAAGAAATTTGCTACAGCATGATTAGTTGTATTGAGGTCCAGAGCCTACTGAATAGAGGCTTTAATCATCATAGATGGTGGGAAGTGCCATCACATTATATACGTCTAAGAATGAGAAAGCACTCAGGCTTGGGGAATCTGTTAGGAAACCTGTTGCACAAAGCATCAAAGTTCTGGCCCTTGATCAAGGATAAATGAAAAATTAACCTGGCTGTGAAGAAAAGGGATAATAAAGAAATTTGTAAGTCCCAACTTTATCACTGCATTGGGGGGCTCGTGTTGAGAATTTTATATCTGAGAATTTGAACCACAGACCGCAAGTATCATGTCTGGAGTCCTATCAACAGTGTGGTATGTAAAGGCCTACAACAGAGGTTTTAATGTAGTTTCAGTTTGGTGACACCTCCCGATAATGGAAGGAGCAGATGCCCATCTTCTCTGGGAAAATTCTGTTTTAATCCAGACCCATGGCAAGATAACTACGTTATAAAAAACATTTTCAGAAACTTAATAGGTGAAACAACATGCATTTTAGAACTGATTAAACATAATTTCAACAGGACCAACTTTTCATTATGGTTAAACATCTATATTTTTATATTCACAATGAAAATCTTGAGTCAAAGTTTTTAGAGCTTTCTGAATTATTATTTTCAATATAGTTTTAGATAAAGTATCTTATAGTCACATGTTTAAAATTGATGATTCATATATAGTACATATTGTGATTTTTATTAAAAGAAGTATTTGATTAACCAAAATACCCTCTTC
The DNA here is from genome assembly GCF_021218885.2 of Marmota monax. Classification (NCBI taxonomy): domain Eukaryota; kingdom Metazoa; phylum Chordata; class Mammalia; order Rodentia; family Sciuridae; genus Marmota; species Marmota monax. Next base: position 2,481,028 of record NW_026692713.1, on the reverse strand, counting down.
TGAGGTAAATTCTACCCCTTTATGGAAAAAGCTAACAGACATGTTCTCAAGGCATTTTTGTCAGTAATTTTCTCTAGAGAACCTTATACTGCCTTTTCTCTTGCTTTGCCAGCAGTATTTATTTATGAATTTCTTGTGGTCTCTCTCAGTATGTATGAAGGACTTTTAATAATGTTCTTTGCCAAGTGACTGAATGATAAAATAGACATTAATTTCCTATTAATAGAATTGCTTCTCTAATGTTTGGATTGTTTGGCCTCCTGGGAGTTTTAAATATGCTACCCTTTTGTCTTAAAGTTAATATCTGAAGAATATTTTAAGACTTGTGTTAACAAAAATTGTTTTCTAATGTAGATGCTCCATGTAATTTTTGAGTTGTTACTGCTTGTCCTTGGGAGTAAAGAAATGTGGAATTATCTACAAGAATGAAATTATGGCCAAGCTTCTGTTTGGCTTGACACCATCATCACTAATAGTTCCTGACATCACTCTTTGTGCTTAAGAGCTTTTTCTTTCTTTCTTTCTTTTAACAAAAGAAAACAGAAATGGCATGGCCTTTTTACTTTGTTCTTTTATTTGAAGCAGACAAATTACTTCTGGCCAGCAGATTTATTTTTTGCTTTTGCCACTGGCTTAAAAAACAAAAAAGTAATCCTAACCAAGAAAGGATCCTATCCTCTAAAATTATCGACTGTGCTAATTTTGAGCCTTTCAAATGTATTGCTCCCTTAAAATTTCATCTTTCTTCTCTAAACTCTTAGGACTCAGTAATTCCTCTTCCAGTTAATATGCATACTTAAAAGTATAGTAATTGCCAATCATCTAAGCTCCGGACTTAGTTGTGCTAAGTCCAAAAGACATGCCAAAAATTTCCTTTTGAAAAATTTTACTTTACCATAAAGCACCAGTCTTTGAGTGTAGGGTTAAAGCTTTTCTTTCAAAAGGAGTCTAAAAATTGGAATTTAATTGTCTTTATTGTTTATGATATAGCAACTATGCATTTTTAGTTCTCTTTTTAAAAGTATATTCAGTTTTTAAAATGCCACCAAAAAGTGCCAGCTTTAGATCCTTCTGTTGTGCTGCTACTTGTATAGTTTTGTTTAGTAAGGGCTTACTATTTTATAGATGATGCTCCTAATGTAAGGATAACTATTTTATATCAATGTTCTGCTGTATAGTTGGCCCTCTGTATCTGATCCATCTGAGGATTCAATCTATCATGGATTGAAAATAATCTAAAAAAAAAAAGTTACATCTGTACTGAACGTGTGCAGACTTTTTTTCCTTATCATTATTTCCTAAGTAATGTAGTATAACAACCTAGCTAGCATTTATATTTTATTAGGTATTTTAAGTAATCTAGAAATGATTTAAAGTATATAGAAGGATGTGTGTAGGTTTATTTGCAAATATCAGGGACATGAGCATTCACAGATTATAGTATGCACAAGGAGGGTTCTAGAACAAATCCCGCACAGATACTGAAGGACAGTATACCAAGTCTGTGTACTAGAATCAGTATTTCCTCATTTGTTACAGATAATTCACAATTGAAACTTAACTTTGTGTGTGTTTTTGGTTTATTGCTTTTGTAGAACCTACTGGGTTGGTGACATTTACAAGACAGAGTCTTGAAGATTTTCCAGAATGGGAAAGGTAATAATAATAAAAATAGTGTTATACCTTTAGACTTTTTTTTTTTTTTTAACCATGAGAGGACTTGATTTATAGCCCTTAGAAAGATAGGCACTCAACCTCATAACTGCCCTCATGCTGGGAATATTTTCTCATAAATGCTCTATCAGTAGCTCTCATTGTTAGAAAAGTTGCAACTTCAGTCAAAATCTGCAACTCTTTGGCTTCTACCATTCTGCCTTAGTTTTGTCTTCTGAAACAAAGTTTTGTTTAGAATTAAGGAGTTTTGTGTGTGAAGACACTATATTAAGTAAGAACGCCAATATTTATTTATTTATTTATTTATTTATTTTTATTGGTTGTTCAAAACATTACAAAGCTCTTGACATATCATATTTCGTACATTAGATTCAAGTGGGTTATGAACTCCCATTTTTACCCCAATTACAGATTGCAGAATCACATCAGTTACACATCCACATTTTTACATGATGCCATATTAGTGACTATTGTATTCTGCTACCTTTCCTATCCTCTATTATCCCCTCTCCCCTCCCCTCCCATCTTCTCTCTCTACCCCATCTACTACAATTCATTTCTCTCCTTGTTTTTTTCCCCATTCCCCTCACAATCTCTTATATGTAATTTTGTGTAACAATGAGGGTCTCCTTCCATTTCCATGCAATTTCCCTTTTCTCTCCCTTTCCCTCCCACCTCATGTCTCTGTTTAATGTTAGTCTTTTCCTCCTGCTCTTCCTCCCTGCTCTGTTCTTAGTTGCTCTCATTATATCAAAGAAGACATTTGGCATTTGTTTTTTAGGGATTGGCTAGCTTCACTTAGCATAATCTGCTCTAATGCCATCCATTTCCCTGCAAATTCCATGATTTTGTCATTTTTTAGTGCTGCGTAATACTCCATTGTGTATAAATGCCACATTTTTTTAATCCATTCATCTATTGAAGGGCATCTGGGTTGGTTCCACAGTCTAGCTATTGTGAATTGTGCTGCTATGAACATTGATGTGGCAGTATCCCTGTAGTACGCTCTTTTAAGGTCTTCAGGGAATAGTCCGAGAAGGGCAATAGCTGGGTCAAATGGTGGTTCCATTCCCAGCTTTCCCAGGAAGAACACCAATATTTAAATGTTCTTCCTTACCCTCTTTTTGGTTAGTGCTTGTATTTTATGACTCTTCTTTCTGGAGCACAAGATTGGGGAAAGTTTTAAATTTAGTTGGAATATAAACAGTAATTATTTAGAACTTATCTAAGTGGGGAATTTTAAGTTTGGCTCTTGTATTCTTGGCAGATTTTATGTTGTTGCCAATTCATTAGGGTTTTAAGATTATTATTATTCTTTACCTGAAAACACTGAGGAGGTCTGAGTTAACTCAGATGGTAAGATCTTCAATACTCTGAAATAGCTAATACATTTCTAGAGGAAATTTCCAGTGCATTTAAAAATGTGGATTGACTTTTTAAATAGGCGAGGACATGATCAAGCATACTACATGTATGTATGTTTTTAGATGTGCATTTTATATTAACCACTGCCTCGGTATTTTCACTAGTAATTTTTATCTTAGTTTGTAGTTGTTTTATTTGAAATTAGTGATGGGGGGTGGGAATCACTCTTAAAGGAAGTTAACTTGAGAAGATCTTCACTGATGGGAAATTCACTGTTTACCTCAGTCTGTTCCATTGGTGGATGCTTGTGTTATAACTTAACATTTTATTCCCTAAAAATGTCTGTCTTCTCAAAATAAGCCCACCTTCCATTCCTGGTTCTTCCTTCTGGAATTAGAATAAATCTAATATATAATATTCTTCAACATTCACCCCTCCTTCAGTATCTTGAAAACATTTTCTTGACAGTTCTAACAGTGAACACAAGTCAATAGTATACTCTTTTGGGAATTCTAAACCTGCTTTGACATACTCCTAATCATTGGTTTCTCTCAATATGGTGCATAGAACTAAAAGTAACATTCTGCTATGTCATCTGGCCAGACCAAAGTACAGAAGGTTGCTTTTCTTCACTTTTCTATTAATCTCTAGAAGGAATACAAATGTTGTGTTCATACCACTTTGTTGTTGACTTTATAGATCATTCACAGAGCCTATTTGACATCAGTGTGAAAGGACACACATTTGTACATCATTGTTGGAAATAGGGAGAGGTCAAAATGCAGAGACTTGCAGACTGCCATGTGAATGAGATATATTAACTTCGCCCCATCAAACAAAGATTATCCCCTTAACTTTCATAGGCAGAATTTAATTTGGTACTTTTCTAACTTATTTATATTTCATTGATCTCTCTTTTTTGTTGTTTTTCTTTGTTTGTTTTAGCTGCTTCATAAGTGAGTTGGAGAATGTAATTAAAATTAGTCTTCCAGACCGCACAGAACTAGAAACGCATATGCATTTAAGAAGGGAGGATGAAAAAGAGATGAGGATTGTTGATTGTCAAGAATAAGGAGCTACATGGGTGCCAGAAAGTCCAAGGATTTTCTGAATCCCAGTTTCTGTAACATTAGTTAGCCCTTTGATTCCATCAGCAAATAACTTAACTAGGCTTCATTAATTGTAGAGAGCCAGAATCATTTGTCTTTGATTCTTGGGACAGGAGTGTAGAAGCTTTGCTGGGACTAAAATATGAGACCTGTTGGGAAGTTGAAGAATACTTGAAACAAATAAAAAAAGTTTCTAGCAATTTCATAATTACAATGAGAACTATAATATAAAGTTAACAACTTCAGCCATGGAGAATGGTTGCCAATTGATGGGAGTTCTGTTTTGAAGTCCTGACTGACATTCCAGAGATTTCTGGACCATGCTTCTTTATGTTTTCAGTAGTATCCTCACAGGTGGTCTCTGAATAAAATGGCTAGGAAAGTAGGAACAAGAAAAGGAAGTTAAAAAAAAAAAGAAAAATCAAACCTATGGACTGTCTACAAGGGATTGTATACTTTTTTCTAAAATTATGGTCTAATTGGACCAATGAGATGTATTACTTGGGTTCAGATCTTTGCTACATTGTTTACTTGCCTGAGCAGGTTACTTAAAAACTTTCTGTGCTTTGGTTTTCTATTTCCAAAGGAGATCATATGGGGTTATTTTGAGAGTTAAATGAGTTAATACAAATGAAGCCCTTAGATTAAAACTTCTACTGAATTACCTTCTTGGGTTAAAGTTAACAATCTATTAGACTGAAGTTTTGCTAGAAATATATTTGGACTCATTAAAATTAGGAAGCTGATCTCAGTAAATAAGTAGTGCTTCCCAGTTAGCCTTTTAAATTATTATTTTTTAAAATGTAATCATTCTCCCCTTCAAAAAAAGTTATTGCTATCCTTACATAAGGAGTTTCGGTCTAATCTCTTCTACATTCTATTATAATTTTATGTATGTGTGTATGTATTTTGGGAACTGTGGATTGAACCCAGGTGTACTTTATCACTGAGTACATCCTTACTTTTTTTTATTTTTGAGACAGGGTCTCATTTAGTTGCTGAGGATCTCACTAAGTTGCTGAATCTGGCCTCAAACTTGCTGTCTTTCTTCCTCAGCCTCCTGAATAACTGAAATTATAGGCATGTGCTACTGTGCCCAGCTAATTTATATATTTTATGCAGTAAGAAATCAAGGGGAAAAATCTTGTAAAGAAAAATATTAATACCAAATGCTATTAATTTATTAATTATGCTCAGTGACTGTAGCATTTTTGAAAGGAAAAGAAAACAATTGTGTCTTCTGAGTGACTTATAGGTCCTAGGTTCATCTTTCATCTATTAATATGAAAATGTCACAGATCAGGATTTGTATAGCATGTATTTTCATCAAGACACCCCTTCACAAACACATGTAAATAGAGCCCATTGAGAATTGTATATGATTTATTGCCAAATTTTCTACATTTTTTTCTTAGACTGTGAACTTGAGCATAATAGTTAAATATCATAGATCTTCATTTTTTTATGTCTTAACAAGTTTCTCGGCTACCTAACAGAAGAGAAACTTTGATATTAAAAGGAGGAAAAGCAGGTTTCAAAACAATGTCTTGTCTAATTTTAATTTAGATATGTATCTTTGTAGATTTTTTAATATTTATTTTTTAGTTGTAGATGGATACAATACCTTTATTTTATTTATATACTTTTATGTGATGCTAAGAATTGAACCCAGGACCTTGAATGTGCTAGGCGAGCACTATACCGCTGAGCCACACCCCCAACCCCTCTTTATAGATTTTTAGAAGGAAAAGTTTGAGAGATTCAGTACCAGGAATATTGACAGCAGTCATCTATTTCTGGCTTTTGAGATTTGGAATTGTTTTAATATTTTAGATACCTATATTTTCAGATTTGTCTGTAATGAATTATTTATCATTAACAAAAAATTAAGGGAATATATTTTTATATTATAGATGTGACAAACCCCTGACACGGTTGCATATTACTTATGAAGGTACCATAGAAGGAAATGGACAAGGCATGCTACAGGTAGGTAAATCTCTGTTGTTTGTGCGCATGTTGAAGACTTTTTTTTCTTGTCAAGCTTCTGACAAAAGGAAATTTGAAAGGCTGTTTATTTGTCTCCTAAACTGATTTAATGCAGAGAAGCATCATGGCAGAATGGAAAGAAACACCAAACAGATCACTTTGACAGCCTTGGTAATGTTGTTATTTGCCAGTGTATGCTCTCTATTTCTTACATGTGCCTCTTTAAAAAGCCTTTGACAGAAAGTCCCAAGATCTGGACAACATCAGTTCCTCTTGGTTCAGACACTGATTGTAGATTGACAGTGGAGAAGTTCCCAGGGTATGTTCTTGACAAGCTGTCACAGGCAGTTTTGTTCTTTGTTTTGAAGGCTCTTGCCCTGCCCCAAATGATGACCAGCTTGAGATGTTTTTCTGCCACCAACAGCCTTAGGTCTAGGAGGCAGACATCTAAAACTGATTGATAAGAAAAGCTTCTCTCCTATATATAACAATTTTAAGCACATGAGCTAGCTATGCTTGCTAATGTCTTTTTTCCTGTTAGAGAGCAGGTAATTCTGTCCATTCTTCAATCTTTGTAATTATTTTGTAACTGTCATTAGTTAAAAAAATATTTTTAGCAAAAGAGCTTAACAAAACACTTCATATATTTAGCTTTAAAACCTCATAATACCTAACCTGAGCATATATTTTGCTTTTGATTCATAGCATTTTTTTCAAAAAATTCACTAATCAGAGACAATATATTAGTGATTTGTGTTTTTATCCCATTTGTAAGAGCATTGTAAACTTAGTTTTCTCTGAAAGAAGCTTGTGTATTATATCATTTATACTGGGGATTTTTCTTCTTAGATCCTTATTTGGTGCTTATATTGGGTTAGAAGCTATAAAGAAAGCAATGTTGAGAAAATAGTTGAATTTAACTAGACTGATTTGTGCATAGTTATGATATACATATGTTCCAAATGACTGATGAATCAGATTCTTTTTAGAATGGCCTTTTATTTAGACATATTTGTAATTAAAATTTTAAAGGAAGTGAATTGTGTTTTATTTCAGATCACCTTCTCCTAGTAATTACTTGAACTTGTAAACAAAAGTATTTAGGAAAATTGAATTGACAGTTTGTCCTGGATTTAACATTTGTAGAAACAAAAACAAAAACCACCAAAAAATATTTTAATATATGTACAATCATATATTTTTTCTTCTATTCAAAAACATAATTTCAAAATGTACTTAAAAACTGTTTGAAATGAATATTACTTCCCCCACATTCCCTTTTTTATGAGATTATTTTCTCCATTAAAGTCTTGGGTAAACTGGGGTATTCTTAATACATATGAACTGAACAGAGTTATTCTTAGTTAGCACCACAGGAATGCTGACCTTTTATTACAGTATAATTCAACAGGGAATTACTTAACAACAGTTGAAGCTGAGATTCTCCTCACTTCCCTGGAATATATTATAGATGAAATATGAGACCTCAGTAGATTAAAAGAATACCATAAAGGCTTCTAGCACTATTAATTGTTCTCCCAACCCATGCTATATCTCCCCAGGAGATCAGGGAATATTGTATTGCAATGCTTCAAAGCTCCTTGGGTAGCACATAATTTACATTATGCTGAATGGCAACAACAACAAAACCTCTCTAAGGAGCGTTATCATTTCTCTCTTTTCATCAAGTTATAATTCAGAAGCTGAATAATCTGAATAAAGTAGCGTTAGAGTAAAGAAACTTATAAAATGAGTGATTAAAAATAAAGAAACACTAATATGCTTGTTTTCATGTACTAGAACAGGTCTATCACCTCTTTCTTAGTTCTTTATTAAGAACTTTTTTAAGTAGCAGAAACTTTTATTTTCTTAAAGACCCCTGTTTTTAGAGGCATATTGAGTTTTGTGCATTTATTTCTGTGTACACCTTGCAAATAATGAATTGTTGACCTTTTATTCAGTAAACAATAGCATTCACATTGCATGTGTTTCATGATCATTATCAAATAGTACATAAGTTGGATAGAGGTTGTATTTTATTTGTTCTGTAACTTATTCCAGTAAAAATTAAGTTATACTGATCTCAACTACACTTGCAGGCACTCAGTATGGTCTCAGTTCTCAAATGCACTTCATTTCATTTCTTTGCTGGGTCTTCCCCCCTTACTTTGCCCCTGCTCTCATAATGCTTGTCATCTAATTGCTTTTTTTTTTTTAATGTTACACTTTTCCAGTTTATTTTTTAAACTGTAGCCTGAAGTATCTTACTAAGACACAGGTCCAGTTGTCATACGAATCTTTCTCAGAAACTTCAAAGTTGAGTAAAAATTCCCTAGACCCCAAACCACTTTATCACCAACTATAACTATCCACATGATGTATTTTACAGTGAAGCCACCATAATTCCTCTCATGTAGCTGTTTACATTTGGGTTTCTCCCTGTGTCCCTTGTATAGCGGTTGCCTCAAGCTATATGTTAGCTAACTCTGGATCGAATGCCATGTTCTCTTGTAAAGCTTTCCTAATCTTCCTCCCATGCTCAGATTTAGTTAATCCTGTTATATGAAAAGTAACAAATACATACTAACATGCTCTTTAATTATCACCTTATCAATCTGCTTATGTTACTGACTCCCATCCATCTAACTTGCAAATCCTATGAGGCCAGGAGCTGAGTACTTCTTATTCATCTTTGTATCCCATGGTTCCTACCACAATACACAGTAAATATTTATTAAACAGTTTAAGCCACAAATCATTCAGTCCCTAAAGACCTCATGTAGTAAGTAACCAATCTAACTAACATTTTCATCAAAAATTGTTTTTCTATATAAGCTAAAGAGTTACTGGGCACCCCCTGCCCTCCAGCCCCCTCCCTTTTTTTAGGGCTAATTACAAATACAAACTAGGTGCAGTGGTGCATGTCTATATTCCCAGTGACGCAGGATGCTAAGGCAGTAGGATTATAAACTCGAGGCCAGCCTCAGCAACTTAGTGAAATTCTGTCTCAAAACAAAAAAAGACTAGGGTTATAGCTCAATGGTAGAGCATCCTTGAGTTTAATCCTAAATGCCACAAAAAAAGAGAAAAAGAATACAAAACCAAATATATGATTTTCAAACTCATTTTAAGAATTTGTTGATATATTTCCCTCAAGTTTAATCTCCAGGACCACACACACACACACAAAAGAGTAAAGACTATTTTGATTTCTGTAAGTTTCTATATACTTTCACATAGCAAAAGATTTACATTCTTTTGGCAGGAGTTATTGGATTTTTTTGTTGTTGTTTGTTTGTTTGTTTTTAAATAAGACAGGGTCTTGGTATATTACCCTGGGGGACTTTTAACTTTTGATCCTCCTGTCTCACCTCCTGATTAACTGAGATTAGAGGCTTGTACCAGTACACCTGACCTGATTCATAATTCTTGTTCTACTCTATTATAAAATTAGCTCTAGGTTATCATTTAGTATCAGTTACCTCAGAGAATACAAACAAATTTGAAGAAATCTTATAATTTACAGTGGTTGGAAAGCATATTACCCTCTCTTACAGTATTTAAATTCTGTTTTACTTGTGTGTGTGAATATGTATGTACAGAAATTATATGTATCTGTATAATCTAACTCTTAACAATAACCTAAGGCTAAGATGGACACCATTTCTTATATAAACTGAATTAACATTGGCAGCTTGAGTGCATTCTCACAAGGATTGTGTAGCTCTTCTTCATCAGTAGATCTCATAATACTTTTACCTAAATCTTATGTAGGACTGGGGGAACAGATTAGTGGTGGCACTTGCCTATCATTTGCAAAACCCTGGGTTCAATAGTTAGCACTGAAGAAAAGAAAAGAAAAAAAAAGCTTATGGGTTTCAGACTACATTGGAAATATTAATTTAGTTGAATTTTTGTTCTTATACCAGGTTTCTTTCTTTTTTAGGTATATTTTTTAAAAATATTTGGTGGCTAGGCATGGTGACACACACCTGTAATCCCAGCCACTGGGGAGGCTGAGTGAGGCAGGAGGATCAAGAGTTCAAAGCCAGCCTCAGCAAAAGTGAGGCACTAAGCAACTCAGTGAGACCCTGTGTCCCTAAACAAAATACAAAATAGGGATGAGGATGTGACTTAGTTGTCTAGTCCTCCTGAGTTCAATTCCTGGTACCCAAAAAATAAGTTGGTAATGTTCATGTATTTGGCGATTTAGGACAAAAATTCCATACCTTTTATTCTTCCACAGAAGAGAAAGATATAATATTATTAAGAGAGGTATTATCCCAAAGTAGTCAACTACTAAACTCTTCAGTTCTTTAGGACAAGTGTTTGATTGCTGTATTAAAGTCATCTGAAATATATAAAATGAGGTTAAGTATGGATGTAGGAAAATAATGTTAAAACCTTTCAAGCAGAAGACCTCCCTTGACTTATGACCAGGGGAGCACAAATAAGGTTTATTATATAAGAGTTCCTAGATAATATTTCGCCCATAAACAATTTTTCTGAGGTCCTTTATGCACTTTTGGAATCCAAAGAAACATGCAGACATATTAACTTCAATGAAATGGGAAAAGTAAGGCACAAATGTAACTACGAGTGTACACAAGTATAACTCAGACTCCTTGGGAACATTAGTCATTTGAGGACTGATTTTCATGGGAAATAAAAAGATTAGAACTTTTTGGCATGTGCTTCTTTATCATAATTCAGGTATTTTAGATCATTATTTAACATGCCACATTTTCCTAAACAGGTGGATTTTGCAAATCGTTTTGTTGGAGGTGGAGTAACCAGTGCAGGACTTGTGCAAGAAGAAATCCGCTTTTTAATCAATCCTGAATTGATTGTTTCACGGCTCTTCACTGAGGTGCTGGATCACAATGAATGTCTTATTATCACAGGTTAGTTTGGGGGAATTCTGGAAATGGGGTAAGTCCTCCCTACCTGTGAATATCTGTTGTGAAGATTTGAGGCTACTGATGGGTACTAGTCCCAGTATTTTTATACATTACTTATACTTCCTTTTTGAAATTGTTATAGTCTCATTTTCCTAAAATATCTTGAATATACATTTTATTCTCCACCTTTTCTTTTTTGCCTTCCAGCAGTTTGATTATGATTTATCTAAGTATGGACTTAAACTCTATCCTCCTTGGAGTTCATTGAGCTTGCGAGTTTAATGTTTGTCATCAGATTTGTTAAATTTTTGGCCATTATTTATTTATGTTAGTACATTGATGGTGTCCCATAAGTTTCTAAAGCTATGTTCATTTTTCTTCTTTTATTTATTTATTTATTTTTTGGTGCTTAGAATGGATAATCTCAAATGACATATCTTCAAATTCATGGATTCTTTCTTTTACCTGCTGTAATCTACTTTTGAATCCCTCTAATGAATTTTTAGTTATTGTATTTTTTAATTCCAGAATTTCTATTTGATTTTTTATAATATCTTTTTATTAATATTTCTATTTGAGAGTTATCTTTACACTTTTGTTACTTAGCCAGTTTTCTTTAGTTCTTCCAACATATTTAAAATAACTAATTTTTTTCTCTTTCCACATTTTTCATTGGTACATTGTATTGGTACATAATGATGAGATTTGCTGTTACATATGTGTATATGCACACAATATAACAATATAAATCTGGCCAATATCACTCCCCAGCACTTTCCCCTTCTCCTACCCCACTGGTCCCTTTCCTCTACCAATCTCCCTTTGTTTTCCATGGGATACTCCCTAGCACCTTTCTTTTTCCTTTTCTTCTTTAGTTTCTACATATGAGAGAAAACATATGACCCTGGAGCTTCTGAGTTTGACTTATTTCACTTAATGCTGTCTAGTTCCACCATTTTCCTACAAATGACATAATTTCATTTTTCTTTCTGTCTGAATAAAACTCCCTTGTGTATATACAACACATTTTCTTTATTCATTCATCTATTGATGGATATCTAGATTGGTTCCATAGTTTGGCTATTGTGAATTTTGCTGCTATAACCATGGGTATGCATATATCATTATACTATGATGCCTTTAATTCTTTAGGATAAATACTGGGGGGTGGTATAGCTGAGTCATGGTGGTTCCATGCCTAGTCTTTTGAGGAATCTCCATACTGACTTCCATAATGGTTGTGCTAATTTGTAATCCTACCAACATTGTAAAAGTGTTCCTTTTTCTCCACAACCTCTCCAGCATTTATTATTATTTGTATTCTTGATAACTGCCATTCAGATTCGTGTGAAATGAAATCTCAGTATAGTTTTGGTGTGCATTTCCGTAATTGCTAATGATGTTGAACATTTTTTCATATATTTGTTGGCCATTTGTATTTCTTTTTGAGAAGTGTCTGTTTGATTCATTTGTCTATTTATTAATTGGGTTATTTGATTTTTTTGATTTTAAGTTTTTTGAGTTCCTTATATATCCTAGATATTAATCCTCTGTCAGAAAAGTAACTAGCAAAGCTTTTCTCCCATTCTGTAGGTTCTGTCTTCATATTCCTAATTGTTTTTGCTGTGCAGAAGTTTTTTAATTATGTCATTCCATAAATAACTGATCTAAAATGTTTGTTTAGTAAATCCAACATAAGTTACTGTTGACTGCTTTTTCTCCTGGGTATTGATTATATTACCTCATTTCTTTCCATGTCTTACTTTTTTGTTGTTGTTGAGAACTGGACATTTTGAATAATATAATGTGGCAACCCGCAAATGAGATTTTCCCTCATCAGAGTTCAGTGTTGCTATTTGTTGTTTGTTTAGTAACTTTCCTAAACAAATGCTGTAAAGTCTGTATTCTTTCTTGTCTCTACTCAATTAGATTATTGGTCAGCTAATTCTAATGCAGATTTCCTTAAATGGTTGGAGCCAGTAAGTCACACAGTCTGTGCTGAAATGATCTTTGTACATGTGGGGACTCACCTTTTAACACTTCCATCTACAGTTATTGACTCTGCCTTATTCTTCACTTCCTTTTTACACAGAGCCTTAAGGTTAGGCAAGAGGGGAGAGAGCTGAGGGCCTGAGCATTTACATGGTTGTGGGCTTGCATGTGGTCTTCCAGACTCCCAGGAATATGTTAGAACTTTTCTTAAGCCCCTTGTGGACATCTTATTCCTAGGCCTTTTCTTTGAAGCTTTTTGTTTAGCCTATTATTTGCCCTAACTGACAATCACCACCTCAGGCAGCCTCAATTTTAAGTAGTTACCTGTGTTTATTTTCATTTAACCTTTGGGAATTAGTCTTTTCACACTGGGAACACTAAGTCCAGTAAATAAAGAGCCTTCGAAGTGAGGTCTTTGAGAGAAACACCAGACAAATGTAATAATGACAGTTCTCTGAGAATGGAGAATTGAAGGATGTTTGTCACTCTTCTGCCTCTTCTTGTGGCTGCCAGGCTGCTAGTTTTCACTATGCTTAGGGACAGTTGGGTTTTAAGGCTACCTCAGAGCTTGGGAGAGTGAAATGAAAAATAAGGCAAATTAAAACACCATTAAGCTTGCTGTTTTTAACCAAGATTCCACCAATTTTCCTTGAATAAACACTGCCTGGATTACTTAAGACTTTAGTTTATTTCCACTTTTGATTTTTGCTGTGATTCTCTCAGTGTTCTCATTGATTTTAGGGAGGGGAGAATTTTCAAGGTTTTTACTTCGTCCTTTTTGCTGATGTCTCCATACCTTTTGTGGACACTCTTTGGTAAAGGGGCTTTAAGTGAGTAATTTTGCTTCATTTAAAATTCTGTGTTAATTTTTATCCTTGTAATTCTGCCATTTTGCTGAGGTAAGTAACTTTAAGAAAATAAAAGTTGTTAATTACCTGAGTTTATGTAGGAAATTAGGATTGGAATGTTGGCAAAGAATTTCTTCTTGGATGGAACCCTAGTTAGCCATACAAAGTTAATGACTTGTAACTTGAAGTATTTCATTCACAATTCTTGAATTAGTGATCCAAATTGTACTGAAATGGAGAGAGACAGAGATAGACACAGACCCCTTTTGTTCTCAGCATTGCCTCAACTCACATATTGGTCATCTGGCTGGCTGTGTTAGTTTTTACATAAGCACTTAGAAAGGGTACAGTTGTGGGAAATACTGTGGGAAGTGAGAGTGCAAAAGATTACAAAAAAAAAAAATGAAAAAAAAAAAGTGGTATAAATCCATTATTGGGCAACTAAGTACTTTGAGTATTTGCCCTATATTCTTTTTTAAAAAATGCAAATTGATTTTATTCTTTCTTATGGCTGAGTAATATCCTTTGTATAGATATAAAACATTGTTTATTATATAATAGATGAATCTTGAAAACTTGCTAAATAAAAGAAGTCAGACACAAAAAGCCACATATTATATGATTACAGTTATATTAAATGTCCTGAATAGGTAACTTGATAGAGATAGAAAGTGGATAAGTGGTTGCAGTGGTTAAAGAGAAATGGAAATAAGGAATAATTGTTAAAGAAATTTCTTTGAGGGAAGATGAAAATATTTTGTAATTGGAAAGTGATGTGGGTGCATAGCTTTGTAAAATCCAGTGGGTTATGTTCTTTAAAAGGGTATTTATCGCAATTTTTTAAATTTTAAGAAATTTTGGCTTATCCATATTTCTTTTTTGTTTGTTTGTTTTAGTTATACATGGCAGTAGACTCTATATATTATACAAACATGGAATGTATTTTCTTCTAATTGGGACCCCAATCTTGTGGGTACACACAGTGTTGAAATTCACTGAGATGTATTCACATATATACATAGGAAAGTTATGTTAGATTCATTCCACTGTCTTTCCTGTTACCCGGTACTCAGGGATCTCTGAAGGTCAGGAATGTGACTGTCATCATTTGGGTATATCAAATAATACTTTTAAAAGGTTTTAAATTTTTAGCAGTTAAACTGGATTTGAACTGAAGACCTAGAACAAAATATCCCATCAGTTTTTAAGATGAATTTACATCCTTGAAATAAAATCTTGGGGGTTAGTGCTGTAGCTCAGTGGCAGAGCACTTGCCTAGTAGTATGTGTGAGACATAGAGTTCAATCCTCAGCACCACATAAAAATAAACAATTAAAGGCATTCTGTCCATTTACAACTATAAAAAAATTAAAAAGAAATAAAATCTTGGGAATTATATTCAAAACTAATTTGTTTCATTTGCTTCATTTCATTTACAGTAGTAAGGAGTCCCTTGTCATCTGCCTTTAATGTAACTATAAATAAATGGAAAAATTCCCTGGGAATTTTTTTTAAAGAAAGTTTATTTTTAAAGATCATTTATCCCCAGATCACTTGGAAGTTAACTCTAGTCTTTCAATAATGTTTTTTAAAATGGATAGAAAATTGCAGATCCATGTTTCACCTTCAGATCTGTAATTAAGTCAAGCTAAGGACATTTGGGGTTACTTTTAACTTAGTGTTTTTTTCCCACTTCCACTTAACTTTATTATAGTGCCTCCTAATTAATATCTGTGATGTGATGTTCCCTTAATGGAAATGGCCATTTCATCATCTATTTGATGTCTGGATTTCTGCCATCTCCCTTCTTAGAAGACTCTTAACCATACACTGCATCTATCTGCAGATCAATTCCATTCCTTCAATCATGCATCCAGGCTCAGTGAGCTAATGATTATGAGTATGCTGCCTGAATCTGTAGAAGAGTTTGAGAAATTGGAAATAAATTAAATTTATCATCATTGTGGGACATCTGGTTACCATCAGACTTTTAAATGAATATGAAACAGGTCATGCAAACAGGCAAATACTTTTATACGGTGTTATCCCTCTATATTTTTATACAGTGTTATCCCCCCCGCCCCCAGTGGTCCTCACTGGGGCAGCCATAAGTTAAAACCTTTTGGTAAGTATAGATAAAGGGAAAGAATTAAAACTCCAGTCTTACCTTTTCTTATCTTTCCCTCTGTCACGTGTTTCTCTACAATATCCAACAAATAGCTCAATACTAAAGGACTCTAAGGGGTTTTTTTTGTTGTGTTTCTGTTTGGTGAGCACACAAAGCAGATGCATGCCTATACATGAAACTTTCTGAGCAGAGGAATAGTATATTTAACATAAAATCTACCCTTCAGTTAATCAAATTATCCCAGACATTGCAGTTCCTTATGTCTTTTCTGAGTGTCAGCAGAACTGACAGAAATGACTATATATAGACACTCTTGCTTATAGTATTAGTGCCTTCTCTTTATAGAGGTGCAGTGCTAGGGACACCTGTCACTATAGAAATAACCCTTTGCTAAATGACACCAGTTCTTTGGGAAAAGATCCAAATTCAGTTGGAGTTTTTCAGAAATGCTTGGAAATCAAACATTTCTTTGGTGTTCCTCTTTGATTTTTAATCATGCTAAAGGCAAGACCGTTCTATTTACTGTATGATTACCACTGTGTGAGTGATGCTGATGAAAGGTGAGTATATGGCTTTCATATGAATCTTTCTAAGGCACAAACTCATTGATAAGTAGATTGGGGGGGGGGGGGCAGGTACCAGGGATTGAACTCAGGGACATTCAACCACTGAGCCACACCCCAGCCCTATTTTGTATTTTATTTAAAGACAGGGTTTCACTGAGTTGCTAAGTCACTTGCTGGAGCTGACTATGGGTTTGAACTCCCAATCATCTGGCCTCAGCCTCCTGAGCTGCTGGGATTACAGGCATGCACCACCACACCTGCCATAGTAGAAATTTTTAATCTTCAAATATTTTTTCTATTCATTACCAACTTTTATTCCTAGGAAGAGAAAATAACAATATTTCTTACTAAATCTAAAAACACATAAAGCTGTCGTGAACTCTTAATGAGGTTTTTAAGGGGTTTCTTCTAGATTTTTCCTTAAGTGAAGGTCTTCCTTAACTGTGAAGTTCTACAGGCTATCCCTAGAGAGAGCTATCATAAAGGCCATTCATTATATCTTGTTTGCTATTATATTATCACTAAATGCTTACCTTTATGTTTTTATTAATTTATTAATAAATTTGAATTTAAAACACATTAACGGGATCCAGTTTTCAAAACAAACAGCCAATACAATTGTGAAAATTGTAAGTGTAGACACCCAGGATTTAATTTGTTTAAAGCAAAAGCATTTGTATATATCTTCTTCTTCTTTTTTTTTTTTTTTTTAATTTCCCATACTCAAAGAAGATAAATCTAGGGCTAGGATATATAGCTCAGTTGGTAGAGTGCTTCCCTCACATGTACAAGGACCTGGGTTTAATCCCCAGCACCACCAAAAAAAAAAAAAAAAAGATAAATCTAGCCTTGTTTCCCTCAAGAAAGAAGACTGAAAGCTATTTTATTTTGAAGTAGAAATATGATAATTGCTATTTTATATTTTTCAACTGCTTCCTTTTCAAAAGACAGGACAGGTGTTTTAATAGTCAAGGGATCAGATTAGGCAGGTGTGTGTGTGTGTGTGTGTGTGTATGTGTATGTTTGTTTATGAAAAAGAAAAATGAGAATTGTCTACACCAAGGTGGAAAACATAATAGAACCAGAGCCTTTCTGACTCTTTTGGTTCCTTTTACTCCAGTAAACCAGGTCACTTTTAATCACCTTGTGAATAGAGTCAAATATCTGTTTTCTCTGTTCCCTTATAAAGTTAAAATCTAATGACATCAACATTGACTGCTTTAGGGTTTAGAAGAATTTTTAGCTTGTGTTATTTGACTTTTCTAAGCAACTCTGTGAGATAAGAAGAATTATTAATAACCCTGAATTTCAGTCCAGTGAGGTTTGGTTATCCAAGGTCTCCTGGCTAGTAAAGATTAACTTAGAGCTCTTCTGTGTCCTAATGTCAATCTGTCATTCTTTGCCATGTTATCCTTTTAGATGTGAATTTTTATATATGGTTCAATTATATAATATCTTCCTATTAAGTATACCTGGCCTCATTATTTTAATCTCAGTTAATACAATGCTCTTTCTGTTTTGTTCATTAATTATGTTTATTAGGCAAGTACTCAGCTGCTTTTATACCCTTGCATTATAAAATGCTAAAGTAGACACAAATATTAATAATTTATAGTCTCTGGTATAGTTTCTCAACCTTTCCTTGTGTTTGTTCACCTTGATATTTCTAAAGCGTATAAGCCAATTATTTTATAGAATGTCCCTCATTTTGAATTTGCCCAGTGTTTTTCCTAATTATATTTTGCTTATTCATTTCGGTGATTTCAGAACTACTAAACCATGCCACTGTAAAAAGCAAACCTTAGTGGAGTTTGGTATTGGTTTATGATTATTTTCTGGTTTTCTCTCTCTTTTTAAGTAAAATTTACATATAGTGAAATATGTAATGTTAAGTGTGTATTGTGGTAAGTTGGCAAATAAATATTGCCCTTTTATCCCACACCCTTATCAAGACATAGAATAACAAATCCATCCGGTCAGACAATTTCCTTGAGCCCTTTTCTGATCAATCCCCATGCTAAGACCAGAAACAAACACAATTTTTATTTTTTTCATGAATTAGTTTTGTCTTTTTTAGAACTTCATATATATATATATATATATATATATATATATATATATATATATATATATACACACATACACACACACACACACACATACACACACACACACTTCTACCTTCTTTTTCCCCCCTCTGCATAAAATGTTATGTGAGATTCATCTATGGATTTGAGTATATCAGTGGTTTTAATCCTTTTTATTACTAAAAGTATAATTCCTTTGTAAATCATGTTTTGCTAATTTTCTGTTGATGAACATTTAGATTATTTGTACTTTTATTTTTGTGATAGTCTTTTTTATATGTCAGGTTAGATAGACTCCAGTCCCCATATATTCAAATGCTAATCTAGGTATTGCTGTTAAGATATTTTGTAGATGTGATTAAAGTCCACAAGCAGTTAATATTTTAAAAGGGAGATTATTTGCAAAAATCTGGGCAAACCACTTGCAATCATTTCAAAGGCCTAAAGAGCAGAGCTAAGGCTTTCCCCCCGCCGAAAAGAAATTCTTATTGTGGACAGCAGTTCATATCTGAATACCAGCCTGCCTAGTCAGCTCCCACAGTTATTTAAACCAACTCCTTTAATAAATCTCTTCGTATGTATCTCCTACTAGTTCTGTATCTGTGGTTGAACCCTGACTGATAGAAGACTATTGTGAATTAACCCTCTAAGAGTGTTCTCTTCAGTTTTTGTTAGCATATATTTTTAATTTCTATTGGCTAAATACCTAAGAATGTAATTTATAGGTCCAAGGGTGGATGCATATTTAATTTTGTAAGAAATTGTCTGTTTTCCAAAATCATTGTGCCATTTTACATTCTTCTAGCAGTGCATGAAATTTCTACTTGTTGTACATCCTTGCCAATGTTTAGTGTTGTCAGTCTTTTTTTTTTTTTTTTAGTCACTCTTTTCAGTTTATAGTGGTTTTAATGTTATACTGGAATAATGTTACAGTGTTTCATATGGTTGTTAGTAGGATATAGTTCAAATCTTCTGTCCAGTTTTCTAAATTGTATTGTTTTTATTATTAATTCATGAGAGTTCTTCAGGTATTCTAAATATAAGTTCTTTGACAGACGCTAGTTTTATGAATATTTTTCCTGCTGTCCTGCCTAAATATTTTCTTATTGGTCTTTGTATGGCCAGAAGTATGTAACTTTGCTCCATTGTAGTTTTTGTTTGAGGTTTTTTGGGGTAGAGAAGAGAGCTTGCTTTGGGGGATTTTGTTGTTGTTATTTCTTTGGGTAAATTTTATAGTCATTGCTTTCTTTATCCAGTCTAAGAAATATTTATCTATCCCCAATATAATGAAACTCTTCTTCTGTGTTTTCTTCTGGAAGTTTTATAATTTCATTTTTATTTCTGTGAGTCATCTCAAAATTGTTTTCATTCACAGTGTAAGGTAGCAGTTGAAGTTTATTTTGTTTTGTATGAATGTCTATTTACTCTGATAATATTTGTTGGGAAAACTACCCTTTTCTGTATGGATTGTTTGTCTTTTCTATATAAGTTTTAGAAATAGACCTACATTTCTTCTCATTTACTACTTTTTAAAAAAAATATTTATTTTTTAGTTTAGGTGGACACAATATCTTTATTTTACATTTATGTGGTTCTGAGAATCGAACCCAGTGCCTCATGCATGCTAGGCGAATACTCTACCACTGAGCCACAACCCCAGCCCCATCATTTACTACTTTTAAAAAGAAAAAGTCTTTTGAGATTATCATTAGGATTGAGGTGAATCTATAAATCAAAAATTAACATTGTAACAATATTGAGTCTTCTATCCCAAGAGCCTTGTATATTTCTCTTTTTATTGAGGTCTTTGTTTTTTCTCAGTTATGTCTTCTTCATCCATTGTATTTACTTCTAGATTTTTTTTTACATTATATTTATTTTGAAAAGTTTTATTTCCCATTGTTTATTGTTACATATATACATATATAGACATACCGTTGACCTTACTAAATTTGCTTATGAGCTTTTCTTGTTATAATTCCCCTCTACACACTCTTTCTTTCAGTAATTCCTAGGATTTGCTGGATAAACAATGATTGCATCTGCAAATCGGGACATTTTAACTGTTTTCCCTTTGGTGCTAAGGATTTAACCCAGGACCTTGTGCATGATAAGCTTGTGTTCTACCATTGAGCTACACTCTTGTTTTTGTTTTTAATATTTTTTATGCCTTTTATTTCTTCTCTTGCTTTATTGCACTGGCTGGGGGACCCCTCAAGCACAGTGCTGAATATAAGTGATGAGAATGGTATTCCTTGCCTTGTTGCTGATTTTAGGTGAAATGTTTTCACCATTGAGTATCAAGTAAATAGTAACAAATTATTTGTTTCAGGTACTGAACAGTACAGTGAATACACTGGCTATGCTGAAACATATCGTTGGGCCCGGAGCCATGAAGATGGGAGTGAAAGGTGAGTCTGTTTCTGACTTGAGTATTACATGACTGAAAGTGAAGGAGCATGGAGTGACTCTAGTGCACTCTGTATCTCTTGTACTATTATTCAGGCAGTTGAACTTTTCTTTTAAATTCAGTGTTACAGTTTTGTTGCAGTTAAAACAGTATAACCATTTCTGTATACAAAGGGAGACCAGAGAAAATGAAAAACCAGAAGTCTAAAATAAGTACAAGGAAGACAGAATTTTCTACAGTTCTACAAGCTGCCAATTGGGAGCGGTTAACTTCCAAATCCAAACTTAATTAGAAGTGGCTCTAATTAGAGCGTCTTATTTAGTTATCCTTAATTTCTCCGTGAGATTAGGTAAATGGAGGACACCTGTGTTGGGACAGTTTGTCTAATGCCACAAAGCCAGTTGATAGCAGGTACTGCAGTGAACTTTGCTGCTGTTGTCTCCTATTTCTTTTTAGAATTTATTCACATTTTGACATCTTTGCTTTTCCATCAAATTGTGTAGTTTATCAGGTATAATTTTTTGCAGAAATGCTGCCTGAAAGCTTGTGGGATTTTTTTGTTTGTTTTTATTTTTATTTATTTTTGTTTGTTTGTTTGTTTTTAAATGAGAAACAATTAGCTCTGGTCCATGTAGTCATACCTGTGCCACAAACATTCAAGTCCAGCCTCTGTATTCTTACTTTGTTTAAAGTATATGGTGTAACAAACAGTTATCTTTGTGAATATTTATTTATTCCTGGTAATTATTTCCAAACTAACATGAAGGCTTCATTGTTCTTCAAAATGAAAAATTGGTCGGCATACCAATTATGCAAGTTTTTAAAGAGGTGAGATATTTGGAATTTCACACATTTCTAAAATTATCATCTCAACTAGTCCTTCCTACTTCCACAAGTGACATGTTATTGTCTACTTTGATGTCCTGTCTTTCAAAAAATAGTTTCTTGCAGTCAGCAATTGAGCACAGTAGTAACACTTGACTTCTTGGGTTCATGTCCTGGACAGTATGTAGTAGTATTACATCCCAGTAATTTAGAGCAGATCCCACAAAACAAAGAAGGATTGAACTTCAGTATGAAAGGAAAGAAAGACCTAAATTCCCTTTGTTTGCCCTCAAATCTTTTTGTGTCAGACTCACTGTAAATGATATATAATATGTCATAGTGTGTGGTTTCTTGATTTTTCATTGTACTACTTACTACCCAACAGTGCATAATGTGTATGCCTTTGAATCTAAATACAAAATGTTTCTTGACCTCCTGCTTTGCTGAGACCTGTGGTCACAGTTTGTTTGTTTTTACTATACACTACCAAGGTATTGACAACCTAACCTCTGCAAGGCTGAAGGGCTCTACCTATTCCTCATCTTTTTCCCTTATTTGTCCTATCCCAGGGATGACTGGCAGCGACGCTGCACTGAGATTGTTGCCATTGATGCACTTCACTTCAGACGCTACCTCGATCAGTTTGTGCCTGAGAAAATGAGACGTGAGCTTAACAAGGCCAGTAACCTTATTTCTTAGTTCATCTGGCAACTGTCATCTATTTACTGCCATTTTATTAATGCTGAAATTAATGCTTTCTGGTAGTTTTTTACAGTGTCAAAATGCCCACAGCTTTCCTGATTTAATGGCTTTGTCAGCTTGTGCAAGATGTACTTTCCATTTTGTAATTGTTTGATTACTAGATGAGGTTGCCCACTACACTGTTGCTTGATGTTAAACTCCACACATGCATTTATCTAATTAAGTACTTTTAGCTGCTTTGGAACATTATTGTAAAACCATATAGAAATGAATGAGCCCTGAAAAAAAATTTTTTTCAGATCTTCCCAATGACATTTTCTTTACATGGTATCCTATCAGGATTAGAACAGATAAACCATTTATTATTATTATTGATATGGTTCAAATAAAAGTTGTTTGTTGATTTGGTAATTTGACATATTTTTACTGGAAACTGCAATGGTCTGTTATGCTTAGTGCTGTCTAGTATAATCATTTTCTTCTTTCTGTTGTATTACAGAAATGTAAAATGAGTCATATCTGTTGTTAGTTCAGATTGTCACAACTGTTAGCTACAATAAATTCCATCATGCAATAGTGCTGATTCTGTTCTCTAGAATTCGGGCCTCACCAAAACAGTCAAAATTTTCTTTAGTTCCTCAAATCACTTTCATAGCCAAGGAGACTAACTCAATTCCAAGTCATTGTTTGATTCCCAGGAGCAGGATTTGTTTATAAGATTAATTATGAAGTTTGTGGTTTTATGTGGCTACATGTGTCAGTCCCTACACAAAGATCTCTAATAATGACAGCAGGCTGGATATATACAACCAAATAATCCAGATAGGCTTTTATTACCCTTATAACTTGTAGATATTTTGAATATAATTGGTTATATTATCTCATATTTTGATCATCAGAAAATCTGCTTTATTGGTAACCATATTTTCTTATAGATAACTTATTAGATCATTTTAATTTTTAGGGGTTTCAGATGAATCTCAAAAAGTTTAAAGAATAATGCACTATCATCCAAAGTTGAATTTATAAACAGACATCATTTATTTTGAAAAACAGCAATTCCTCAGAAAATCTATCCAGATATATTCTTTAATATATTAGCACTTCTAAATTTCTTTCCTATCTGACACTGAAAGTCAAATTTACTTGTACTGAAAAGTATCTTTTACTAGTAGTTGAGTACACTTTAAAGGTAAGTATGCTTGGGGCTAGGGATGTAGCTCAGTGTTAGAATATTTGCCTAGCATGAATAAAGCCCTGGGTTTCATCCCTAGCATTACAGGGGGAAAAAATCCATATAAGGCTGCTTTCACTGTTCTAAATTCTTACCTTAAAGCAATTGTCTTCAAACCTCTATGTGTTTTATGATAGAGCATATTCATCTAGAATGAGATTAATTTTTAGAGTTTCTTCAAGTGTTACTTAAACATGTATACAGCAATTTTGTCACCTGGTCATTGAAAGTAGAGGACATTGGCTGGGTATGGTGGCTCATGCTTGTAATCCCAGCAGCTCAGGAAGCTGAGGCAGGAGAATCTCGGGTTCAAAGCCAGCCTCAACAACTTAAAGAGGCACTAAGCAACTCAATGAAACCTTTCTCTAAAGTAGGGCTGGGGAATGGCTCAGTGGTTAAGTGCCCCTGAGTTCAATCCCTGGTACTAATAAAAAAAAAAGAGAGAGAGAAACTAGAGGACATTTATCTAAGTGGTAGGTGGTTTGGAGAAAAATAGATGAAAGACGAGACCAAAATGTGTTTAACTAAAGTTGTAAAGTTATTAACAAAAATTAAAATATTTCCTTTTTATGGATAAAGCCTTCCTAAAGAAGCTAGATCATTCACTTTTAGAAATTATCTGCAATTATGATCTCTTTTAAAAGATAAATTTTGGAGTGATTGGCCACATTATATTATTATGTTTAATGCATATACAAATATGTAACAACAAACACCCCTATATGTACAAGTGTAATGCACCAATAAAAGAAAATGGGGGAGGGGAGTAATCATTGGGCATAAATTAGTCTTTGTTAAATTCCCTTTTACCATATGTAGGTATTCTCTACATTAACTTATATCACTAACATTCAATTATAGACACCAGAAATTTTAAAGGTGTGAAGTGTTGGTTTATATGAATACATTGTTAGATA
Source organism: Marmota monax (assembly GCF_021218885.2). Taxonomy (NCBI): domain Eukaryota; kingdom Metazoa; phylum Chordata; class Mammalia; order Rodentia; family Sciuridae; genus Marmota; species Marmota monax. Next base: position 2,456,281 of record NW_026692713.1, on the reverse strand, counting down.
TATTATTGCAAACCTTAAAAAAATATTTATCTGTGGAATGTAGAGTGCTTATGAGACATACTTTATATAAAAAGAGTGAATCTTTAAATAACCTGGCAACAGGAATTTTATTTCATTCAGGTCAGACAGTGCCTGACACACTGCTTGCCTTATTGGGAATGTCTCAAGAATAATTTGTTAAATGTCTTGCTCAGTTATTAAGCAAATAACTTCTTAGGCAGTGCTAATATGGCTTTTTTTATAACAAACGTTTTAGAAACTATAGAAGTACATTATCTCAAAGCACTCAAAATATTATAAATTGTTAACTTCTCAAATATTCCCAAGTGTTAAATAAACTTTTAAACATTTCCAAGTGTTAAATAAAGCCTGAGTCCATTGTAAAATGCAGAGCAGTTGAAGGATATGATGGAGATGGGTTGATTTTTAATCTATGCCATTCTGAATTTGCCTGCCATTATTTATGTCAATATGCAGTTGAGTCTAATTTTTAACTCATGAAAAATTCTTTTCAGTCAAATTTAAGCAGAAACTTTTTCAAACTATATTGGTAAAAATAGTAAAATCAATAAAATAATTGCTTACTGTGTGCTAGGGACTCCACTTAGCATTTTAAATGCATTGTCTGTGTTTTTGTTTTGCTGTGTTTTTTAAGATGGAGTCTCATTTGGTTGCTGGCCTGGGCTCGAGATTCTCCTACCTTAGCCTCCAAGTAACTGGGTCTATTAATGTGCCACTGCCTGCCAGGCATGCATTGTCTGATTTAATCCTCACTACCCCAGGAGGCAGAGATACTGTTTTTATTGCCAATTTTGGGACAGTAGAGTAAGCCTCAGGAAGTTGAGTAGCTTGCCTAAGGTCCCAAAAGCTGGGTAGTGACCACACCAGGGCTTAAATTGGGTTCCCCTGACTTTAGATAATTTTTTTTTTCTTTTTTTTGTTTTTTTTCTTTTTGGCAGTTCTGGGGATTGAACCTAGGGCCTAACACTTGCTTAGGCAAATGCACTGTCACTGAGCTATATCCCTAGTACTCAGATTTTTTTTTAAATTTATTTTTTAGTTTTCGGTGGACACAATATCTTTATTTGTATGTGATGCTGAGGATCGAACCCAGCACCCTGCGCATGCCTGGCAAGCGCCTTACCACTTGTGCCACATCTCCAGCCCCTTTTTTTTTTTTTTTTATACTGGGGATTGAACTCAGGGGCACTCAACCCTGAGCCACATCCTCAGCTCTATTTTGTATTTTATTTAGAGACAGGGTCCCACTGAGTTGCTTAGTGACTTAGTTGCAGAGGCTGACTTTGAATTAACAATCCTCCTGTCTCAGTCTCCAAGTTGCTGGGATTACAGGCGTGTATACCAAGCCCAGCCTCAGATCACTTTTTAAAAATGTAAATCCTCTCATATAGAGATTACTATAATTAGATCTGATCTTCTAGATTTTTTATCTTGTTTAATCTTTAATCGTTGAGAATATTTCTGCCTTTGATTAATATATAATATACAGACATATGCCTCAGTTGCTCCTTGTCCTCTGATGATAAACTTCCACTATGCACAAAGTATCCATTGAATCCTTTTCTCAATATTCTTTTCTGTTTGATACACTTTTTCAAGAAAATGTGAGCGTTCCCCTCAACCTATTCTTGAATTCCCATGAGATGAAGAAATATCTTGCATGTAATAGAATTTGCCAGTATATGAAGAGAATTTGTCAGTATATGAAAGAGCACCTGGCTCAGGGCCTCACACATGGGAAAGTATTGAAAATGTGTATTCTTTCATTCACTGATATATTCTCCTAAAATTTGTTCTTTCATCAAAGATTGGTTTTCTAATTCTTTCACTAAAAAAGGGGGAAAAAAACAGTAAATGATTTTGTTAAGTGTTTTTTATTTTATTTTTAGTTGTAGATGGACACAATATCTTTATTTTTTTTTTAATGTGGTACTAAGGATCGAACCCAGGCCTTCCACATGTGTTCGAGGCAAGCACTCTACCACTGAGCTACAACCCCAGTCCTTGTTAAGTATTTTTGAAAGATTAATTTAACAGACTAATCCAAATAACTTTGGACCTTCTAAATTAAAGCATTCCATCCCTTATTAATTTACATTTGCCTATTGAAATAGATTTATGAATTTTGATGTAAGTAACAAGGATTCCACATAAGCTGGCAACACAACTTGAAGGAAATATTTAATGTTTTATATTTCATTATGTTTTATAAACTTGGATTTAAAGCAGAAGTCTGTATCAAATCAGTTTTAGAGATGATTTATGTATGTTTGTGTGCATGTGTGAACGAGTGTCTTTTTGCATGCCAGAGAGAAAGTTAAGAAGACTAGAAAAATTACCTTTTTCTAAATGAAGCAACAAAACATAAGACTAGTTTTCATCATCAGAATTCAGTGTGGATCTCTGAGCTCTCAGGGCCTCTTTGTTACTTTTACACATTACTTGAAAGGGCATTCCCACAAAGTGCTCTAATGCCTCTGGAAAAGGTCTGGTCCGTCCAGGTCCCTCCTGTCTTATTGAAGTGACATCATGACCAGCAAACAGAGTACGTTTTTAAAAGGAAGGAATCCATTTAACTGATAGTGCAAATCTGTATTTAATCCTATGAGTGCAGTTGGGTGACATGTTAGGGGAGAATTATCTTTGACTTTGGAACAATTTATGACTCCATCTTGTAGAAGTGGCAAATAACCCTGCAAGGGAAGAAGGAAATCACCTGTGAAAAGTTGTACTTGGCTATATTAGACTTTTGTAGGTAAGATTACATAGTGAATATATTTCATTAGGCCTTCCAAAATAGGAATTGAACAAAGTGGATTGCCACTATTATTCTATTTTTAATTGTTTTTTTATATTCATTTTTTAGTTGTAGTTGGACACAATATCTTTATTTTATTTTGTGGTGCTAAGGATCGAACCCAGTGCTTCACATGTGCTAAACAAGTGCTCTACCACTGAGCCACAACCCCAGCCTCTTGATTTTTTTAATTGATTTATTATTATCCAAATTTAGAATGGAGTTATTGTTAAATAAAAACTTTATAATAAAACCATTCAGTACTTGGCTGCTGATACTTTAAGTTCAACACCTGATCTTTTTATAATCTTTTCTTAAAATATGTGTCACTTTACTTTTTTAGGAATATTAGTTCAAAATGTGTCATCTCCAGTGAGTTTTCCCTTAAGTTTCTCAACATATAGAGTCAGAACATCACAAGATAACTAATTTTCAGTTTTACACACGAGAAAACAGATCTACAGACTTTCATTTTATATTACATTTTAAAATAGCAAAAACAATGTACGAATGTTACAACATTCAAAGACAAAAACGTTATCCATAATACTGTCTTTCAAACAGTTGTTTTCAGGGACTGGGGTTGTAGCTCAGAGGTAGAGTGCTCCCCTAACATGCATAAGGCACTGGGTTCAATCCTCAGCACCACCTAAATATAAATAAAGATATTGTATCCAGCTATAATTAAAAAATTATAAATATTTAAAAACAAAAACAGTTGTTTTCATTTTTTATAGGTCTTTCCACATGAAATTTGGTTTTATATAAATATACACAAAAGTTAACCTATAATTTTGCATTTTACCTCTTTCATTTAACTTTATATTATAAATGCTTTTCATACTTCTTAAAAATCTTCATAATTAAATAAAATTGGTTAGATTGATAGGCTGTGATTTAACTCTATAGTCACGATCCTATTTTTGAGCAATTAGTCCCAGATTTTTCTCTTATATGTAAAGTAGGAATAAACATCTGTACAATGCTTTTTCTTTAGAAGAAATTTACAAAACTATTATTACTACTGAGTCTAAGGATAACTTAAAGACTCTTTAGTAATATTACTTTATTCTCTTCCAACAGATCCTTAAGGGTCTTTTTATATTGTATTTATTTTTAAGAAATCACAGAATACTAATAACCTCAAGAAATCAATATCAACATCAACTATGTATTAATGTAAACTAAACACATGAGTAGACTGACTTTATGAATAAACAACTCTGGAAATAATAATTACTAAGTTATTAATCTTAATAACAATATAATATATATTTGCATGATGATGAAAGACATCCTTTAAGTGTATCTACTTGGGACTGCTACAATTTATATTGAAACCAGAGTTGTTAGTGTGTATATACTTATTTGTGCTACGCTGGAGTCCCATGCCTTTCCTGGGCTCAGTCCTGGAACTTTTATACATGCTTTCTTTGGTCTCTTTTCCACTTTCTTTGCTTCCTTCTTATATCTCTATTTTCACTACTTCCTGTTTAGTATCTAGTTTTTAATTCTAGATACAAATTTTTTCTTTTGGTTTTTACTTGTTCACCAAACTGCACTGTTTTTGCTCATTAAAATACATTTAACCTGGTTACTTAGAGGAAGCAGTGAGGAACTAACATTCTGATAGTATAAAACAAAATATGAACCAGGAAGCCAAGAACTCCTCTTTGTCCAAGCATGCCAGAAAAAAAATGATATGAAAGATGGCATAGTTACGTTTATTCTGACAGAGGTTTGTTTTCCCTGTTATACATATAATGCCATATTCTTTATCATTCAAGAACTTACTCTTCCCCCATGGAGTTGTCTGATATTTTGACCTGAAAGAGATTTTTAGAAGCTCTATGCATCTGATTATACAGGTAATTTGTAAGTTCTTGTGCAAGTTCTGTACCATAGCATTGAATAATGGTCTGGTACCAACTTATAATTAATATCTGTCAGAATTTACAGCCTAGGAGAGGATGGAGGGAATAACCTTGTTAATCCATCCAGACAGTGTATAAAATAAAGTTTTATACCTTTGTGGAAACTTCAGAGAATAATTTGCCGTATTTCAGCATGTGGGTTTCACAGAAGCATCTTTCTCTATTGTTGGTTTTTCTCTTACTCTTTTAATCTATTTACTATTACATATAGACTACATTTTAGGTTTATTTGGTACCTGAGAGAACCTAGGGAAGATTTGTTTTGCTGTTATATTATCTTCTTAATACAGTATACTTAGAAGGCAGAAAGATTGACTAAGATGACTGCAAAGAAGTAGAAACCATAAACTCTGGGACCTTCTCATGTACAAAAAATTAATTTAATTAATACTTAGCCAGCATCTTTAGGATATATTATACTTTCTTCAGGTTACTGGCAAAATTTTGAATATTCTATCTTAAAACAGCTATGAAACTAGAGAATTCTAGGACTGAAAGAAATCTTAAATTTTTTTTCATAATCAGAAATAGGAATCCCTTTTATAGATAGTTGCTAGTTTTTTGTTAAAGGAAGTTTCGGGGTCAAATACATGTCATGGGATGTCACTCCAATGCCATTGCCTAACGCGCCTGGGCCCGCGCAGAACCTCTCCGGGCAGCTGTGGGAGAAGTGAGCAGGCGTCATCTCTGGTGGCCTCGGTGGCCTCGCTTTTACAAAGCATTCCAATGGCAAGAAGCACAAAAGTGAATCATAGTGGAGCTAGGATTGTGGCTCAGTGGTAGAGCGTTTGCCTAGCATGTGTGAGGCACTGGGTTCTATTCTCAGCACTGCATATAAATAAATAAAATAAAGGTCCGTTGACAAATAAAACATTTGTTTTTAAAAAGTGAATCATAGTTGCTAATCTAGTCCCAATAACTCTGGGGAAGAACCTGCTAAGGAAGCTCCATAGTAACTCTACTTTGATGCAAAAGTGGTCACCAAAAGCCTTCAGAGAAAACAGTATTTGAACAAGTACCTTTCCTGATAGTTTGTCTTGGTTATCCCACTGGTTCTTGAAATATCTCTGATAATCACATATGTCTGAGGTGGAAAAAGAAACTGTAAGTCTTATGTTTTCTTTTCTATCAAAGTTAAATCTGTAATGCAACACACACAAATTTACTGTAACTAAGTTTCACGTGTATAGTGGAGCCCTCTTAAGTTAGAAAACCATGTGGTCAGAATGGAGCCATTTTTAAATTCCCTAACAGGTATCCAGCCACAACTGTAGCCCCTTTTCATGCCTTCCCCAATTTTAAATCAGCTAATTGTGTAGATTGTACCCCCGAACTCTTCATTTCAAAGCAAACAGTACTTTGTTAGGGATAAAAACTAGCAGACTGCCTACCCAGGTATGCTTGCCCACCAAATTCCCTTTGGGGACATACTCTTCTGCAGACATAGAGTTTTTGCCTTACTGGCTTCCTACCATATGTTTGATTTCTTACAGCACCTCAGTATTTCTAACAGAAACTAATACTTGTATTAGTGTAAGGGATTTGATATACCCAACATTCAAACAAATAAATATTAGAATCTGTCCTTTCTCATTCTCTTTCTTGTACAATCCCAGGTTTTTCTCTTTCTTTGTTTTCCCCTCTACTTTGGCCTTAAGAAGAAAAAGAAAAACGAGGGAGAATATAAGCTTGGTAATGGATGCTGATCCTAGTACATCTGTCAGAAATACTCTTACTGTCCATTCAGTCATGTGCTGTGATATTTCTTTCATCTTGTAGGCTTACTGTGGATTTCTACGTCCTGGAGTTCCTTCAGAGAATCTTTCTGCTGTGGCCACAGGAAACTGGGGTTGTGGTGCCTTTGGGGGTGATGCTAGATTAAAAGGTGAGTAAATCCTTATACAGAAGGATAATAGCATGCTCATGTCATGATCTCTCAGACACAGTATTTGGTTGAAGATAGAAAGGTTAGGGGAAAGAGTCCATAAAGACTGTGAGGTTTCAAACCAAAGCACCTACTTCAGCACTTTCCGTTGTAGAGTGATTTTTTTTTTTACAGGCATAGCTGTTTGACTAAACTACCATGTTCTGAGCAATGTAGTTGGCATGAGAATAAAAAGATGAAGAAGATTAGGTCCTTGCTTTGGGAGTCACTGTCCCACATATGAGAGAGAGGCATAAACAAATGCAGCACATAATGATGAATGCTCTAGTAGAGCCACACAGTGTGGTGGGAGTATATCTTGGGAGAGCTGCATGAATGGCCCAGATGAGGAAGCATTTGGGTACCCAAGATAGATAGGCATTTTGCATATTGTATTTGGTTGTTGTGGTGAAAAAAATCACAAAACTTGAATAACAATGATGTTGATCCTTTACCAGATAATGACATTCGCTTTACTTTTGAAAGTATTGATAAATACTTTCAAAAGAAAATAGTATTATATCATTACTTGGTATGGTTACCATTTTCTTTCAGCCCAACTGTTCTGATACCAGCGGGATATACCATAATGCAGTTCTGACATTAACTATCTGGATTTATTGCAGTACCCACAGATTAGGGGAAGGGTTCTCCATAAAACTGTCTATACTTTAGATTGTAACCACAAGTCTGAGCAGGGTCCCTAGATCACTAGCATCTAACCAGCTGGCTACCAGCATGGGATGTTCTCATGGTCCTCAGATTTGATAATTTACTAGAATGGCTTTTAAGTCCTATACTTAAGTTGCAGTTTTACTATAAAGTATATACACAAGGTATGGAAGGGAATGCAGATCTTTGACAACCTGACTCCATGGTGTCTGGGTACTTCACTTTCTGTGCATGTGAAATTTGTTCATCTAGGAAACTATTCTGAGCTTTGGTATCCAGAGTTATTTTGGGCACTTCATTACTAGACATAATTGATTAAATCATTGGTTAACTGATTGAACTTGATCTCCAGCTCTACCCCTACTCCTGGAAGTGGGGTTCTAAATGCTAGCATTACAAAGCCACTAGTACTCAAGAAATTCTAAGGAGTTTTAAAAATTTTTTTTTCTTTTTAGTTATACATGACAGTAGATTGTATTTTGACATATATACATACATGCAGTATAACTACCCATTTTTGTGGTTGGACAAGTCCAAGGATTTTTTAAAAATATTTTTTAGTTATAGTTGGACACAATACCTTTATTTCACTTATTCATTTTTATGTGGTGCTGAGGATCAAACCCAGGTAGGATCTCCCATGTGCGAGGCGAGTGCTCTACCGCTGAGCCAAAACCCCAGCCCATATCCAAGGATTTTTGAAGCTTCTCCTAGCAACTCAAGACCAAGACAAGACAAACTGTAATATCACAATTATCAATGTAACAATAATATAATTTACAAACTACTAGCTGGCCTTAATAACCAAACTAGAAATAAATAAAATCTATCTCTTTAGGAATAGAACAGTTTGAGTCTGTCATAATGTAACTGTCCCCCAATAATAAAAAGTTAATAATTTTATAAAATTTTGAATATGTAGAAAAATGCCATAAGTATATAAAAATCACCAACATAGCTAACATTTTGATGGCCATCCTTTCAGACATCATTGTAAAAGTCTGTGTGACCATTTGACATTTTGAAAACCTTACAGTCTTATGGATGATTTTTAATACCAACAAATATAGATGTACTGTCAACATTTTCCCTTCTTTCCTTATTTCCTCCTTCCTTCCTTCCCTCCCTCCTTTTCTCCCTTCCTTCCTTCATCCTTTCCTCCCTCACTTCTTCCTCCTTTCTTTCCTTCCTTCAGTGGGGTCTCATGATGAGAGTCTCACTGTTTTGCACATTCTGGCCTCAAATTCATGATCCTCCTGCCTCAGCCTCCCTCATAGCTAGAAGCTAGTTGTCAACTCCTGTCAACATTTTTAAATGGCTATTTGGTATTTCTGTTATATGTACATGTATAATTTATTTCACAGTTGATTTGTTTTCTTTATCTTATAAGCATCACTATGGTGTATAATTATATATAAGCTTTATGTAATTATCTTATAAGGGTAAATTCCTAGAAGTAACATTAAGAATTCAAAGAATATGTATCCTTTATATTTTGATACATGTTGTAAATTGCACTGTGAAAGGCTGCATCAGTTTACATTGTCTTCCTTACATGAATAACCTCCCCAATGTTACAGAGCTGGGACCTTCCAGGAAACTGAGGCAGCATGAAGACCCCCCCTTCCCCTTCAAGCCCTGATTCTTGCAACCAAATCAGAAGGATTTCAGACATGTCACTCAGAGAAAAAGGAATGAGTTTATTGAAGGAATAGAAAAAGGGAGATTTGGGTCCTCTTCAGAGAAGAGATAGACCATGTGTCTCTCTCCAATTTTTTTTTCTTTTTCTTTTTTTCAGTATACATGATCGTAGAATGTATTTTGACATATTATACATACATGTAGTACAACTTCCCATGCTTGTGGTTATATATGATGTGGAGTTAACACTGCTAGTGTATTTATATATGAACATAGGAAAGTTACGTCCAGTTCATTCTAATGTCTTTCCTATTCCTCTCCCCCCTTCCCTTCATTCCCTTTTGTCTAATACAGTGAACTTCTGTTCTCCACCTTCCTTGTTATGTGTTAACATTCGCGTATCAGAGAGAACATTCAGCCTTTGGTTTTGGGGGGATTGGTTTATTTCACTCAGCATGATTGCCTCCAGTTTCATCCATTTACTGATAAATGTCATAATTTAGTTCTTCTTTATGGCTGAGTAATAATCTATGGTGTATATATGCTTCATTTTCTTCATCCATTCATCTGTTGAAGGGCACATCAGTTGATTCCATAGCTTAGCTATTGTGAATTGAGCCCCTATAAATATTGATGTGACCACATCACTATAGTATGCTAATTTTAAGTCCTCTGGGTATATGCCAAGGAGTGGGATAACTGGGTCAAATGGTGGTTTCATTCCAGGTTTTCTGAGGAATCTTCATACTGCTTTCCAGAGTGGTTGCACCAGTTTGCAGTCCACCAGCAATGTATGAATGTATCTTTTTCCCTACATCCTCACCAATATTTATTGTTACTTGTATTCTTGATAATTGCTATTCTGACTCAAGTAAGATGAAATCTTGGTGGAGTTCCAGGTCTATTAGGGATCCCAGAGAATTTTCCAGAGTTTTCTGCCTACGTCCACCTCTTCTAGACTTCTGACAGCAGGGTGGCATGAGACTTGGAAGTTCTCACTGCCATGACAAATCTAGGTCTTAAATATTTTATGGTTAGGAGGAATTACCCTTATCTCCCTGAGTTTTGGGATGTGGTCTGTGAAAAGGGTCACATAAGTCTCCCCCTTTAGGGTAACTTGGGTTTCTCTTATTGATATTATTTTGGGCCTGCATTTCTCCTGCAGGTAGTTTGCTGAGGAATGTGACATAGCCGGTCCACTTAAGCCAGGCAGGATTGCAGGCAAATTGCTTCTTAGAAAAGAAAGCATGTGGGGGTCAGCACAGTAGGCCCATTTTATAGAATTATTCCCTTAACCCCATGTTCCCACCACTTGTGTTTGTCTGTACCCTGTCACCAAGACTGGATTTGTCAATCTTTTTTAATTTCTCCGAGATGCAAAGTTTTTTGGTTGTCTTGTGAATTGCTTTTCATGCCTTCTATCCATTTATCTCTATGGGAGTAGTTGAATTTTCACTAGCTAGTAATACCTCTTTGTAGATTAAGAAATAGTAATTGTTTGACTGCCCTGTGTTGCAGGCATTTTTCGTTTCAGCCTCTTGAGCTGTTGTCATACCGAGTTAATTTTTTTATGTCCACATTTTTTGTGGTGTACTTAGAAAAATCTTCCCTGTCTTCTCATTCTTAAGATTTTCATCCATATTTTCTTCAAATTTGAAATTACGAAAACTGCATGGATCTGTTTTTCAGTGTTTTGAGAGTCCATAAAAGAAAGAATTTGGATTTTTTATTTTGTGAAATTCTTTATCATCCTGAATTTGTTTGAGGAAACATGGTTTTTCACTCTTGAGTTTATTGATCTTATGACAGACACTTTTTTCCTGTTTTTCTCTTAAGTAAAATGAATGATTGGTTTTGTGCCATCAATCCAGAAACCAGGTCTGCCATAAACCATGGTCATTTGTGCTGGACAATTTAGAAAGCGTTATAAATGTGTTCATTTCTTTCTTTTCTTTATAGCTTTAAAGCCTTTCTCTCAGACTGCAGCTTTGTTTGCTTTAGTGACTGTCAGGTATAGTGTTCAAAAATTTCCACTGTGTAATTCATTTTCTTAATAATTGAGATTTAAATTTTGGAATAATTCTTTGACAACTTCCTACCCTTTGTTCACTTGAATAGTAATAAAAATAAGTAGCCATAGGGCTGGGGGTGGCTCAGGGGTAGAGTGCGCATCTAGCATGCGCGAGACTGTGGGTTCAATCTTCAGCACCACATAAAAATAAATAAATAAATAAACATGTTATTAAAAAAAAGTAGCCATAATATCCTTTAGTAGAAGATTGATTACTAAAACTGATTTTCTTTTTTGGTTTGGTTTGGTTTGGCACTGGGGATTGAACCCACTGGTGCTTTACTACTGAGACATCCTGAGCCTTTTATTTGGGGCCTCCCTAAGTTGCTGAGGCTGGTCTTGAACTTGCAATCCTCCTGTCTGGGCCCCCTGAGTCACTGGGATTATGAGTGTGTGCTCCAACATCTGTCTCTAAAACTGATTTTTAAAAAGAAAGAGATATGGTTTATTTGTATAATAAAATATTATATAGCCATTAAAAGCTATAACCCAAAACAAGGGAGGGTGAGGAGGGGAAGGATACAAATCCATTGGATTAGACAAAGGGGAATGAAAGGAAGGGAGAAGGGAAGGGAAAAGGAGGGGCAGTAGAATTAATCAGACATAACTTTCCTACCCATGTATTTGAATACACGACTAGGGTAACTGTGCATCATGTACAACCACAAGGATAGGATCCTAAATAGAATAAGTTCTACTCTATGTATGTGTAATTTGCCAAAATACATTCTACTGTCATGTATGACTAAAAAGAACATTTTTTTAAAGATTAAAAATAAATAAGTAAAATATACTGGGGAAAAAAAGAAATAGATCGGTTGACATGGAAAGATATTTTTGGAATATTGCCACATTGGGGGAGGATATATAGTATATGCCACAGAAGTCATTTAAAATTTTACATTCAAATTTGAGGTTCTTCATTTATCAGTTTTTGTGCAAAGATGAACTGTGGCTATCTCCAAGTGGATGACACAAGTGTTCTTTATTTTCTTTTTTAATAACTTTTTCTGTTGTGATCATATGTGTTTTATAACAAATATCTTATCAAAAATTTTTCATGGAGGAGGAACATAGCCATATGTAAAGCCTTAAAACTTTCTTTTATTAAAAATAGGACTCAGTATTTTTTAATATACTGTTGCATAATTTTACATGAGTCTCAACAAGTTATACCAGTTGAACTTGAATTTCTTTAATTGCCCATTGTTGTGTAGCTATTAGGAAAACATTTTTTTATATACTAATTAATTCAATATACTTTTATTAACAACTTTCTGCCCCAGGCAACGATGGCCATAGGAGCCAGAAGGCAGAAAGAAGGTACTGGGGAAGAAGAAAGGATTTTGTGGCAGCCCTAGCAGCAACCAGTGGTCTCAGGCACACCTATGCCACCAATAGGGCTCTCTGCCCTCTTGCCTCGTGGAGACCATGGGAAAATGTTTTGAGTAAATTCAAACTCCTCTTACTTTGGGGGCTTCTAACCATAGACAGTTTCTGACTCACAGTGGTTCTTTATGATGATACAAAAGCAATACGTATTCAATAAAATGATACTTTAAATTTTGACTTTTGATTTTTTCCCCCCAGGCTAGTATATTACTCTCATGTGATGCTGACAGTGACCATAAACTGCAGCTCCCAGCCAGCCCCATAAGCATGAGGAGAAACAACTAATGTTCTACATTGTTGTGCTGCTAAACTGGGATGACTGGTACATTGGGTGATTAAATGAATTTTCTACTTAGGATATTTTTAACTATGGGTTTATCGGGATGTAACCCTATCCATCATGATTCAAGGAGCATCTATATTCTGAAGTAACTAGTCCCCACTTGGCTTTTAAATTTTTGTTAAAGTGGGATTGGGAATATAGCTTAGTGGTAGAGCACTTGCCTGGCATGCCCAAGACCTAGCAAGGACCCAGGTTTGATCTCCAGAATTGAAAAAAAATAAATTACGTCAGAATTTTGTTAAAATTTTAGTATATTTATTCTCATCCCATTTGTATGGTGGCTACATCTTTATCCTGTGATCTTTCAAAGGTAAAGCAGTTCATGCTTTAGAGGGACTTGTCACACTTTGATCGCCTTGCAAACTCAATTTTCTGGGAAAGCCAGAAGTTATAATTTTGTAGATTATTTGGCTTTTTCTTGTTGTTAGAGTAGAAATGCTTTTTTTTCTTTCAGTTTTCTATATCATATCCTCAGTAGAGATTGTGGGGTGGATTCCTGTCTCAAATGTATCACTAGGCCCTAGGTACCATGAGATTTTTAGCAGATTTTAAATATTTCTAAAGGGTTGGATTTTTAAAAATAAATTTGCTTTTTTTATTATTTCTTATTGTATTATAGTTCCAAAATTATATAATATTCTACTTTTTGGAGTTTTTTTGAGCTTCTCTCTGTGACCTAATATAGTTAATTATTATAGATGTATTGACACTGAAAGTGTCTCTGAAGGTTGTAGCGTTTACTCCATGCCTATAAAAATTATATACCTAAGCCAGATGTTGTGGCACACACCTATAATCTCAGCTACTGTCGAGGCTGAGGAAGGAAGATCACAAGTTTAAGGCCAACCTAGGCAACTTAATATACCCTGTCTCAAAATAAGTATAATACATAGGGGCTGGGGGTATAGCTCAATGGTAGAGTGCTTGCTTAGCATGAATGGGGACCTGGATTCAATCCCCAGTAAGAGAATAGAGGAAGGATTCTCTGGTTATCACCTGAGGCTTTTCATGCTTCTGATTTTATCTGCTTGCTTCATGAAGACACTGAGTAGTGCTTTAAAGTTCTTTCTCCTATTGTGATTTTTGTCAATTTCTTCTTGCCTTTCCTTCATTGTTTAATTTTTACCATGTCCATAGAATGTTGCCTGATTTGTGAGAGATTATACTGTTGGCCAATTTTCTGTATTTATTTTTGTTTTGCAAGTGGTAGGGATTGAACCCAGGCACTAAGCATATGCTCTACCACAGAGTTATACATTACCAGCTCTTAAAGGTATCTGGAAACTATAGTTCTCTGAATTTTCTTTTCTATCCCCATCTCCTACCTTTGGTGCCTAAAAGTGACTTGCAGATAAATCTGTCCAATGAATTTCTTTTTAACAGATTTATTTAGCAGCCTCTGCCTTTTATTAATCTAAAACTTTATATATTGTTTTGTAACCACCTCTCTATATCCAACTAGTTTTTGTAAGATTCTGCTCTGATGTTATGCCCCAGAAAGATCCCATTCTCCCTCCAAAAAGTTATGAATCAGGGTTGTTTCCATTAAAAGAGAACTAATGTATCTTATTCCTTCTGCCTAGAAGGGGATTATTGGCCAATTCTCTGAGATGGAGTTGCTCTCAGGGATGAATGATCTTGGGATCAGGTGCTGCCTGTGTGTGTGTTGATTCCTCTCCTGCCTACTCTTCTCAGTGTGATGGCCTCATTCTCTTCTGTTTACGCATGGCAGGAATGGGTACCAAATAGTTCCAGGCTAACAGCACTACTGTTGAGTGGCCCAAGAAGAAGAAGGACTCCTTGATTTAAAAATCCCATGGAAGTGTTATAATTGGACCAATTTGGATACCTTCCCATCACTGGGACCAAATTATCATAGTCAGTAAATATTTGATATATCCCTAGTGAAACTGAGAAGATTTCCAGTTGGTTTTCATGACATTTATATTAATAAGTGAAAAGTTTCTGAGATTTAGAAACTTGATATAAATTTATTTTCTTTCTGACCTAGTTTCCATTTATATCAAACCTAAATATGTCTTTACTAATTACTTTGCTATTTTAGAACCAAGATGGCTAAATTGCAAAACCAGAACAAAACATCATTAATCTGGAAAAGATTGGAACCTGAACAATGTTAATGAGTCATTTTTTGCTATACATGGTTGGCCTGGCCTAGCCCATTGACTGGGGTTTGTGGGAGGCATTTTAATGGAGGTGCAGAAAAGGTGACAGAAAATTGAAGACAGAGAATTATGCTCCAGGTTACCTCACTTTTCCTACCACAAGTTCCTCAGCACTTTGCTTCCTTTTGCCAGAATAAATCACCTTCTCCATTTCTCTCTCACTCTTGCGTGAGTAAGAATACTCCTTCTTTAACCTTCCTGTATTGACCTCTTTGTGGACCCAGGTCTTAGGTTAGGGTCTTATTAAAAATGTATATTCAGAAATGTCATAGGTAAGTGAATACTTGTTATCAGCTCCTCAGAAATGGTGCTGAGGTAATGGAAATGGGAAACAGCTTCAGGAATTTTCTTTTTACTGTCTGGGAGTTAATGATCATTAACTATAAGAATCATTGCATTTTTCTTATTTTATTTGCATAATTACTCTTTAGTTTGTTAGCTGCATGTTCAAGAATTGTAAACTAAGGTTTGTAGACAGGCTAACAAACCTAAAGAGAGAGCTAATGTCAGAACTAGCATTTAAACTTGGCTCCATTTTCCTCAAAGACTGTAGTGTGTTCACAATTATTATTCTTATTTTTGTCATTATTATTATTAGTTGAGAACATGTTGAGTGCATTCTGTGTTCCAAGAATTATACTAAGTACATTCTTTACCTACATATAAACATAGCCTATTAGAAAGGTTTTATTTTCATCTTTATAGATGAGACAACCAAGAGACATAGAGAGGTAAGTAATTACCCTAAAGTTCACAGATACCAAGTGCCAGTGCCAGGATTCAAATCAGGATTGAAGCCAATATGTATGCTTTTATCATTTAATCTATATTGAATCTGGATAAAGGAGTTGGAGAGTATATTGTAAACTGGGTGAAAGGCCCAACAATTGAGCCCCTGTCCCAGCCCTGCCACCGTGTGCCTTTTTTCTTTCACCAATAGGACTTTTTATTCATGACTGTTTTAAAAATCTGAATTTTAGATAGGTTCTTGGACTGGTGGTTCATATTCATAGGTTCATCCAACTTTAGTGTTTATCTCATCCCCAGTATCCTTTCCAGAACTACTTTCACCATGAAGCTCCATGAATTTTCCTAATTCAAACTTAGACTTCTTCAGCATTTTTACTTTTCTAATGAAGATATCATAAAGAAGATAAATAGATTGGCAAGCCTTTTATGTCTTTCCCAATGCTGTCTAGAACCAGTTAATTGACCACTTCTTTCAAATTATTTGTCTGTACCTCCTGAGTCATGATTTTCATCATCGTCTGGATTTGGCAAACTTGTTGAGCCATAAGAGGCCTTCCATAATCTAATTGTTGCTTTTTTTAGTAAAACAAACACAGAATAGGTGCAGCAAATGACCAGTGGTAGTCTTGACATCAACATGAGCTTTAGTCTTGGTGTGCTACATTTTGACAATGGAACACATTTTGTCATAGGTAAGATCCCTATCATGGAAGTTAGGCAGTTTTTCCTGAATATCTTCAGTAATTAGCTTGAATTTTCTAAATGCAGTTTCATCATTCTGTGCATCAGCAAAATTCACTTCAAACACATGACCCTTGAGACCATCAGGTGCAATTTCAGTTCCTTGAGTCTTCGTAACTAATGTTTTCTCAATATTTCTTATCTTGAACATAGCCAGTACTTTCACACCATACCAATATTTCTAAAAAAATGAATCAACCACTTTTTTTCTAGGCTTCCTTCTTATTGCCTTAGGCTCTTGTTCTTACCTACCTCTGTTGGGCTGCTCAGAGAGCCAAAAGGCAACATTGAGCCTTTAGAAACCTCCATAATGGGAGGAGGGAGTGGGACAAGTCAAGATTAAAAGAGTAGCCAGAGGACAAGAGCAGAAAAAGAATAGGAGTTGGCCTAGAAACGTGCTGTTTTGTGGAAACAAGCAGGTGCCTTGGGCTGGTGAGCAGTGTTTGGATTTTCAGGGCAACTACTGGTGTGAGAGCTCTCAAAAGAACTTGGGTTCACTAGAAGGGCATGGGTAGTGTTTTTAGGTCTGTACTGTTTGCCAAAATGCATTCAAATAACAGTAAACAGTGCAAGGAAGTTCTTGTAGCTGGCATGTGGTAAGATCTGCTTGACCTTGAGCAGAATGATGTGTCATGGCAGCCTGGAAGAAGAGGGGTGAGGGCATGAGGCCCTTGAGTCATACTGTAGGGGTTCAAGTCTCAACTCCACTACATTCTGATCTAAGTGACCTTAGATAAATTACTTAGCCTATTGGTGCCTATTATTTTAAAAACAAAATAATACTAATAATTACCTCATTCAGTTTCTGTAAGGATTAAAAGAAGTAATCCTTATAAGTTATAAGTCAGTGCTTGTAAAGCTCCTACAACAGTGTTTACATGCTGTAAGATCTCTCAGTGTTAGCAAGGGGTTACTAATATTATGTGCTGGTGGCCTCAACACCTGTGCGATAGTATCCATCATTTTAACCATTTTCTGTTTGATTCATTTATTGCAGTAGGACACTATAAATTGTTTTTTGAGGTTATTCACATTTATTTATATTTTCTTCATAGCTTAACACTGAATGCCAGAAAGAAAATTAAAACCAAACTCCCTGCAGGTTAATTTAAGTGATTATTTTGGCGCCTAGTTGTGCTTGAAGTTAGAATTTCATGCTTTTGTGTCAGACTTGGAATCAATCCACATACGTTATTAGATTTGTGATTTATTCTCATCTACCTTTAGGTAGAAGATAGTTCATTTAAATCATGCAGCATAATTCTCTAGATTTACAAAGATCTTGGGAATATCAGAGAGAGTGAGTGAGGTCCATGTACTGTTGTTTAAGTGAGCTTTTGCCAGTGACTACTGATGTATCTAGGGTTGAGATTAATTTATCTTCCTGGAAATTTCCTTTGTGTGTTTATAATCTAATATCTGATGATACATAGAGAAAAATTCAGTGATTATGGAATCTTAAACTCTGGGAGAGTCTTTAGGGATCATCTGATTCAAATGCTTTATTGTATAACAGAAAAATGAGGCCAAGAGGGTTAAGCAACTAGCTAGAGATAGCTAGCTAGCAGAGGATATGGACTAACTTTGAATCTTCTGTCTCCCAGTCCTAATTAGTCTAACATGTACTTATGGACTCAAACAGAAATGGATGTGAAATAAAAAATGTCATGCTTGGGGTTGGGAGTATAACGCAGTAGTATAGTGCTTGTCTAGCATGCCTAAGGCCCTGAGTTGAATATTCCCAGCACCACACACTCATGTACACACCAAAAAAAAAAAAAGTTTGGAGTGGGGGGAAATGTGTAAATTCATTTTACTCCTTTCTTTCTTTTATTAGGATCTAATCTGTTTTTGGTAATTCTGTCAAACTTGACCTCACAAACCTGTCCACAGTAGCAAAATGACCTGTGGAGCTTTTTTTTCTTTTTTTTTGGAGGAGGGTATAAATTCTAAAAGTAAATTTTAAATGTTTTTATGAATATTTTATTTTCATAAATGACAAATGACCAGTGATCTAATAGGAAATAGAACCAAAAGGACTTCTCTTCAAGTCTTTTTTTTTTTTTTTTAATAGGAAGCACTTAAAGCTAAATATTTATTCTTACTGAAAGGGAAGAGATTATACCTCTTGGTAGAGAAAGATGACATTTAGACATGTAGTTTAGGTTAATTAGAAACTTTTAAAATTGGGTGTAGTGAAGCTTTAATGTATGCATAAGTTGGATGAGCAGTTTTAATTAAAACTTACCTCTTTTGAAATTAACCAATTTCAGCATTCTGAAATTAATGAGATCTAGTCATTGGCACCTCCCAAGTTGTGGATACTCAATAAATATTAGTTTGGAAAACAATCTCATGTGTTATTATAATATAGATTCTTTCCCAAATTGGAAAATACTTGACTATACCAAATTTTCCTAGTTTGCCTTGAAACATTTTTTCCTTCATAACTTTTTAAACTATTTAAAAATCCTTTCAGGTTCAATCCCCAGCACCACCAAAAAAAAAAAAAAAAAAACAAAAACAAAAAACTAAAAACTTTTCAAATTTATAAAAAAATAAAAATAATTAACCTGTTGCTGAATATGTAATGTTTATGTCTATACACATGCACACAATTTTTTTCCTGAACTATTTGAGCTAAGTTACATACATTATGCCCTCTAAATACATCAATATATATTTCCTAAGGGAAAGGAGGAAAAAACTCTTAAACTTTAGTTATTAAATCTATATTATACATTAGTACTTTTTTCTATTGTTTATATTTTTATGTCAGATAACCTAATAAAGCTCTTTCTAGTCTTTTCTCCTCCAACAGAGTCTAGGGTCAGCTACATAATTTAGTTGCCACATGTTTTAGACTCATTTTTGAATTCATAGTATTTCCAAAACAGCCTTTGTCTTTTATGACATCAACATGTTTGAAGACTAACACATTCTTTGAGTTTACTATTTTTCCTCATGATGAGGTTAAGATAATGTATTCTTAATCAGAACCATTGCATCAGTAATAGTGTCTAGAAGCATTGGAGGATATCAGACACAATGTTGATTCTTTCCCCTTGACTTCACATCTACAAATGATCCTTTCCTCATCCAGTATTAACCATGGTTGATTACACAGAGAAGTTGTTCCTATTGTGGTACCCCCTCCTTTACGTATCTAATAGATATTAATCAAGGGTACACATTTTTTAATGGTTTGTAATTAATTGATTGCTGTACTTCTAGTATTTTGGTGGTTAGCCCATCCAGATTTGGGTAATGGAAACTCCTTCAAACTCCCATTTTCTTGTGATAAGCTCCCACCAATTTTTCCCTTTTTTAATTAATTAATTAATTTTTTTTAGCACTAATCATTCTGGGCTCATCTTGTACCTGCCTGCCCCAACCATGGAATCAGGCATTTCCCTAGGAGTCCATTCCTTTTAGGAGGAACGGAATTAGAGACCACAGTCTGAGTACTCAGTGTATTTGGTGCTGCTAGAGTGTCTGTTTTTGCCCATCCAGCCAGCAGAGCTAGAAAATATGTGTATAAACACATATTCACAAATATGTCTCTAATTTAGACATCATGAACACACACCATTGTCTTCCTTTTTCTTTCTTTCTCCCCCAACCCCCACTGGAAATTGAACCCAGGGGTACTTTACTGAGCCACATTCCTAATCCTTTTTATTTTTTATTTTGAGATATGACCTCAATAAATGGCTGAGGCTGGCCTTGAACTTGTGATACTCTTGACTCAGCCTCTTAAACTGTTGGGATTACAGGCATGCACCACTGTGCCTGGCTGTCTTCCATTTTTATCCATCCTCATGGAGTTATTTTTTGTCTTCCTTCATTCTATGTCTGTGTGTCCATTCTCTCATAGTGAGACTCTGAGCTCTGAGTAGCATCAACATATTTATCCTTTTGCTCATCCTCTAATACACTTAAAAATAGTTTCAGAATTGCTTTATATTTAATTACTATGGTAAACATTCCTAGCAAAAAGAGATGAGAATTTTTTTGCAGTTCTTTCCTAAGAATTT
The DNA here is from genome assembly GCF_021218885.2 of Marmota monax. Lineage (NCBI taxonomy): Eukaryota > Metazoa > Chordata > Mammalia > Rodentia > Sciuridae > Marmota > Marmota monax. The sequence goes on along the minus strand of NW_026692713.1, from coordinate 2,435,772 downwards.
GGCTAAGACCAAAAGTGATCACATAACCATCTTCATAATTTCTTTCATTTTTTTTCTTTTTTCTTTCCCTTCAGTGTAGTTATTTTAGTCACTTGAACTAAAAGTAGGCTAACTTGTTTTATTTTGCTTTCAATTGTAGGTTCCTCCCCATTTTCATGTATATTAATGTTGAATATATAGAATATTAGAATGCTCTCAATCAAAATAATAAAAAGATATCCTCTGTGTGTTTACACACACACACACACACACACACACACACATATATCATATATATATGGGAGGAATAGACGAACTCTAGATAGGGCAGAGGGGTGGGGGGGGAAGAGAGGGGGCAAAGAGTTAGCAATGATGGTGGAATGTGATGGACAAGACATGAATTGGTGTGAACATACTTTATATACAAACAGAGATATGAAAAATTGTGCTCTGTATGTGTAATAAGAATTGTAATACATTCTGCTGTTATGTGTTTAAAAAATAAAATCAACTAAAAAAATCTACTTTTATTTAAAAAATTTTTTAAAAATTTTTAAATTGTAGACAAGCACTCCACTACTGAACTACAACCCCAGCCCTCCATAATGTCTTAATTTGACTCCCACCTTCTTTTTTTATGAAGTGAAAGATATACAATGAGCAAAAGGGCATTATTGTAACCATATTCAGTTTTGTTGTGGTTCAAAATAAATCCTACCTATGGAGATTACTCTTGCAAAGAAACTTGATTTTTGCAGACATATTTCAGGCTCATTGATTTGTAGCTTTGACTCTTGAAGATAGTGGGTCTTAGTTGTTTTCTATTCCAACATACTAGACAGTTACTGAATCTTCAGTAACACTGACTCCTGACTCCATGCTGCAGGAACATTGGCAGTACAAGCACAGAGGGATATTGTATGGGAATGCTTCCTGTGGCATTGATGAGAATTGGAACCCCCCAAATATGCCTGTGATACAAAAGAACAGTGACTGTTTAATAAGACAAAATTATAAAATCAAGCAAGCAAACAAAACTATTAGTTCTGGATTAACAGAAGTGAATATAAATACCACCTCAGTGCCTTGATTTGCAGTTTCAGATGCTCTTTTCTTTATTTGTGATCCAAAGAAGGTATCTGTGTTGAAATCCTATGATTCAATGGTATTCTCAGCAGCATATCTGGAAAGTCACAGAGCTAGATGATTTATGCTTATTTTGTATTCATCATACGTAATAATGTGTATTTTATTTATAAATCTTGGATCTGGGATAAAGCTGTGATATACCAGCTACAAGTTAGCAGGTTGAAAGAATTAAAGGTAACTTGATAGTAGAAGTATCATAATAGAGCTGTATCTTTTCTCTTTGCTATAGCTTTAATACAGATACTGGCAGCTGCAGCAGCTGAACGAGATGTGGTTTATTTTACCTTTGGGGACTCAGAATTGATGAGAGACGTTTACAGTATGCACACTTTCCTTACTGAGAGGAAACTGACTGTTGGTAAGTAGGAGGTAGTCTTGATACTTGGTAGCTAGATGGATTATACATCATCTAGGAGGAACACTTGCTAAATCTGGATGGATCATAGTGGATAAGAAGAAACAAGTGCATTACTTCAAGGGAATAGAACAAAGCTCTTAGAGGGACTGCATTTGTAGTCTGTTTTTCTGGCAGAGTTTCATCCACAATTTTGAATGAGTATGTCAGCTTATTAAAGTCAAGAAACTGGAGTTACTTTCAATTTTTACTTTTGTGGGTATAGAAAACTAAAAGAGGGGCTGGAGTATAGCTCAGTAGTAGAGCTCTTGCCTAGCATATAGGAGGCACTGGGTTTGATTCTCAGCACCGCATATAAATAAATAAAGGTCCATTGACAACTAAAAGAAAAAAAAATTAAAAGGAAAAAAAGAAAGCAAAAAAGTGGAAGACATCTGAAAGTAAATTCAAACATAAGAAGTCTCAATCTGTGGTATTTATCAGATATGGAGTATGCTCATCCAGTGTGATTACTACCTTAGGAGCTGAATGTATAACTAGGATTGCATGAACTCCCACAACAGGGTGTGGACAGTTTACCATATGTAGCCTGATGTTATCATGAGCTAAGTTGTTTTCTTTAAAGTGTTTGTAAAATTTTTAAGTTTATGCCAGGAAAGCCTTTTAAACATAAGAAATTCATACTGTAGTTTCAAAAACCAAATCTGAGCATGTGCTCTTTAGATTATGACAAAACTCTAGTGTTCTTTTGAAGCTTTTTCCATCCACATACCACACATGCAAATTGTTCTGACCATTTACCCTCCAGGAGAAGTGTATAAGCTATTGCTTCGATACTACAATGAAGAATGCAGGAACTGTTCTACCCCTGGACCAGACATCAAGCTTTATCCATTCATGTACCATGCTGTTGAGTCCTGTACAGAGACTGTTAACCAGCCAGTACAAAAGACAGAGACTTGAGGAGCCAAGTGAACAGAACCTCCTCCCACTGCTCAGAGACATCCTGTTTGAATTGTCAGGTGTAATATATGAATGACTTAAGTTAAAGTAAGTGTGTATATAATCTACATTTGTAGTCAAGGATGTAATCCCTTCTAAACATATGCAATTGTCAGTTTGTACATCTAAACTTTCCCCATCCTGACTTATATGGGCTTAGATATGTTATCTTTCCATTTTCTTCTATTTTAGTTTTCATTCTTTGATTTGTCTTTTGTCCATCAGATTTCTTGTAAAAATCTCCATGAAAGGCTGTGCTCAGCTATCGGGTTTCTTTATTCATGGATGTATATTATACAGATTGCTTCTGCAGCTTGCAGATGCCAGTGAGCCTGGGAAAAAGTTAAAATCCAGGAATCTCTGTAATAGAATTTGCTACAGAGCTCCCTGTGAACCTTTCGTCCCAACACTAACAGGCTTATGTTGTGTGAATTTTTGAAAATTAAGAAGTTTTTTTTTTTCATATATGTTACATAGTGCACATATCCTATGTTGTTCTTTATTTAAATCAGAATAATTTTCAGAAGTTGTTCTTTTAATACATCTGCTTTTATCTGTATGGTTTGTCTATCCATTTTATCCCAATCAATTTTTATTGACACTGTTTCTAGAAACTGACCAAGATGAAAGAAAATGTAGAGTAAAAGAGTTTTCCTCATATGGTGTAATGAAAACATATTCAAGAGGGTTGAAGAGTTTTGTTTGTTTGTTTGAGGTTTTTTTTTTTTTTTTTTTTTTTTTTTATTAGGATCAATATTTGTTCTGTGGTGCTTGAGGCATTTCATATAACCAAAGTTTGGGAACCAGAAACTTCATGCTGATTTGTACTACATATTGAAGTTTTTCTGGTATTCATAGGTTATATAGTTGATAATTTTTCATTAATAAATAATTTGTCAGAAACTTCCATATCATCTATATTTTATATACTATATAAACATGATCTTTAAGTGTTTATGTGGAACACATAAAATCCAAATAAAACTGCTGTGGGGAATTTTAAGCTTTATCGGGGCTTTGTTTAAAATCTGTTATTCACAATTTTGTTCTTTTAAAAGTGGCAACAAAAATAAATAATGAAGTCTTTAGAAGATGAAACTGAAAGCCAAAGTCAAGTCTTGTGTTGAGTAGAGTTTAATCACAAAAACACTTATTTAGATTTTCAAAATAGTCCTAAATTATAGTGTTGTTCTGGTTTATAGTCAATTGTCAGGAAAAGCTGATAGAGATCAAATCCTGTTATAAGGAACATCAGTAGATGGCCTAAACTCCTGTTATCAGCACTGGAAGAAAAAAAAAATAGGGCCTATGCCAGTAACTCTTTTCTTTTTCTCTCTTTCTTCCTTTCTTTCATGTCCTTTCTTCTTCTTCTTCTCCTTCTCCTCCTTCTTCTCCTTCTTCTTCTTCATTTGGAAACAGGTCTCAGTCTGGTTTTGAACTCAAGATCTTCCTGCCTCAGTCTCCTGAGAGCTGGGATTTCAAGTGTTTACCATTACACCTGGCTCACTATCTGCAACTCTTTATGTTTGTACAGAGATTGATAGGATAATAGGATTTGGTACCTGATGGCAGACGCTTGTCATTGATGAAGCTGTTTATCATAGTAACTAAGATTTTTAATCATCTCCTAAGTTTGAAGGAGTCTGGCTTTATTTCTGCTGATACTGAAGTCTCTTTCCCAGCCTAATCTGTGCTTTAATTAAGCATTTATGGTTATATTTCCTTTCCTTATTTTTCCATCCCTATGCTCTTCCCCTCTTAGTTGCTTACAGTGTTTCATGAACAGTGTTTGTTGGTTCTTGCAGTAGAGAAATTATGGATCCAGGTTAGAAGACTACCCAGCTCAGTATTCCAAAACACAGAAGCAGAGATTTTGCTCTTAGTTGTACCGCGGTAGTGATGGAGCCACCTACTAACTGCCTTGCCTCTCTTGCTGTTAAGAGATTTCCAAGAAACCTCTTGGAAGACCAGTTCTTCGTCCCAGTATGTCCTGACAGTAGGGCAGCTAACATGAGAGCTCATGCCTGACTTTTTGAGGAAGGAGGAAACATAGAGCAAACGTAGCTACTTTGTCATTAAAGATCCTCTTCAAAAAAGAAGGAGAAATTAACATTTGTATCTATTCTGAGGTGTTTAACAGTATCTTTTTACTCTCTTTTATACAGGGTTTATTGTTTTCATATTGTTACTCCTTTTTTCATGTAGAAATCTTAGATTTTTAATAAAGCTTTCTTTTCAATTTCTGACTAACTCATTCAGATCTATAATAGCAACTTAACAAAACAAATGTCTAGTAATGGAAAGGACATGAGATTTCTAATTCAGGAAAATTGAGTTCAAATGCTGGCCATTTCTCTAGTTAATATTTTAACCTTGTTGAAATAAATTGATTTCTGACCTAACTTAGCTAGAAAATGGAATAAGTAGCACCTACTGGGAAATAAAACACAGTAAATTGAACACATACTTTGTGTTCAAAAATACATCAGTTGACCAGGAAACATAATGGAGTACCTACTATATATTAGCCAATCTGCTTGTTCTACAAATTTTAGCCTATTTTTCCAGGGAGTAACAGATGCCCAGAGGTTTGGGGTTATCGAACAAGCTCAACCTGAAGGAGTTCATTATGGAAAAGGGATTTGCTGTGTTATCTATGTAGGGATCTGATAGAAAAGGGCCCTGACACCCTTGTTACCTAGCAAGTTAAATATCCCTTATTGAAATACTTGGGACCAGAAGAGTTTTGGATTCTAGATTTTTTTCCGATTTTAAAATATTTGGGTAGAAAATGAGATTTTTTTTTTTTTTTTTTGGAATGGGACCCAAGTCTAAGTGCAAAATTCATTTATGTTTCACATATACACATGGCCTGAAAGTCATTTTACACCACATTTTTAGTGCACTTGCACTTCGACTGGGGCTTGTCACATGAAGTCAGATGTGGCATTTTCCACATAGTGTTGTGTTGGCACTGAGAAAGTTTCAGATTTTGGAGCATTTAAGATTTCCAGTTTTCACATTAGGGGTTCTTAACCTGTGTAGTTCGTTTTTCATCATGAGTGACTAGTTATTAGTTAGGTACATTCAGTTGTTTCCAAAAGGATTATCTCTTGTTGCTGGTTGCAAAGGCATTTAGAGCAGGCTTACTCAAACCAATATTTAAAAGGGAGATTAAAAAAGGAGATCTAACCCAGCCCAGTGATTGTTACTTCTCTCTAGTACATATTGCTCTGGAAACCAAAGTGGTTAAGCTGTCCGACTCCAGAATATAGTGAGCAAAATGTTGGGTCACATTTTTGGAAAACTTTCTCAACAGGAAGGAATATGGCTGCATAGATTTTTTTACCTGTGTTCTTTCCCTTTCTTCAGTCTGTGTGGCTGTATGTTCATGTTTTTTGTTTTGGTTTGATTTTTTTTTTTTTTTTTAATTCTGATGCAGAAGACAATCTAGCATACCAACTTTTAAAGATAAGATTGAGAGGGCCTGCACTTCCTTCTCTCAAACCTGTGAATACCTCCCATCTCTTTGTTTGCAGGGAAGACCAAGTCTGGCCATTGCTGGTACATGATGAGCTCAGAAAATTAATCCTGTCATTTTGGGGGGATAAAGGGGGACATTCCAAAATGATACTTGCTAAAACAAACAGCTAAGATCCACTGACCCACTGCTGCCTTCTGTCCCAGCAAAATGTCCTGAGTCCCTGCTCACCAGATACTACATAGATCAATTGTGCCTTCAGTTGGAAGGTTTCCCAGACAAGACAACAAAGCTGCATATGTTCATCTGGTAATTGGCTTTATTGCTCCTGACTTTATTTTAAATGTAAGGTTAATGTGTCATGATGATTCTGGACTTGGGGATAAGGAGAGGTCTGTACTGATGTTTACATGATTTTGTAGGAAGAGAATAAAAGAAATTTGGATCCCCTTGTCACTACCTCTTTTTTTCTGCAAATAATTAAGCCATTTTTCATGTAAAATTTTGTGTGCATGCTCTCAGTGAAAACATGTAGAGTATGTCTTAGGGATTTGGTGAACATTTTTACATGTAGATTTGCCATTCCACCTATAAAGTTGTACATAAAATTTTAGTATCTGGGGAAAGAAACATGTTCATGCCAGAATTGTTAACAGCCTCAAACCAGACTCTCATTTGTCTTAAACCCATTTAAAGATATTTTCACTATAATCTTGACCTCGTGTGATTTCAGAGTATTCATTAATTTCACAGATGGCAGTGAGCATTTTTTCACATGATAGCATCTTTGAAATCAAAGCACTTGTAAAAAATTCCAGTTTTTTTTAATTCTAATTAGTTTTGCATGACAGAAGAATGCACTTTGACACATCATACATAAATGGAGTATAATTTCTCATTCTGGTTGTACATGATGTAGAATCATACAGTCGTGTAGTTATATATGTACATAGGGTAATAATGTTTGATCTTAAAATCAGCATACTGTAGTTTTTCTTAATGCTACATAAAAATTAAGGTGTATTACTATCTAAGACATCTTATATATGAGGAAACATGGCAACTTAAGTGACAACCATGTGTCAGTCTCTTTTTAGCTATGGTAATTGTGCCCATATTAAATATCAAATTTATACTCTTAGCAGAAATGGAGACAATCACTACAGAGAAAATCATGATTATTGTAAAATTCTATAGTATTACTTAGACTGGTAGTCAAGAACTTTTTTTGTTTTCTTTTTAAGGAGCATTTCGGACAAATACAAAAATAAAATAGGGTAATGAATCTCCATATCCATCACCCATCTTCAACAATTATCAATTCATGGTTAAATTATATTTCTACCAATTTCTCATCCCAAAAAGGATCCAAGAATGGTGGGACATCTGTGTAATCAGCCACTCTTGGAAGCTGAGTCTGGAGGATCAGTTGAACTCAAGAGTTTGAAGTCAGCCTAGGCAACATAGATCCTGTTTCTTTCTAATTATCTTTAAATGTAATCATCATATATAGATATAAAATTCAAGACATAGACAGGGGCTGGGAGTGTTGCTCAGTGATAGAGTGCTTGCCTAGCACACGTGAGGCACTGAGTTTGATCCTCAGCACCGCATAAAAATTTAAAAAAGGTATTGTGTTCATCTACAACTAAAAAAAATGTTTTAAAAAAAATATTCTTTCTGATGAGTATAGCTAAAAACCCTGATCATTGTTTGTAAAACAAATAGTCCAAGTGTGGTGTTGTGCACCTGTAATCCCAGGGACTTGGGAAGCTAGAGGCAAGTTTAAGGCAAGTTTAAGGCCAGTCTCAGCAATTTTTGAGATCCTGTCTCAAAAAGGACTGGGGACATAGGTCAGTGGTTCAGTCCCCAGTACCAGGAAAACATACACACAGGAAGACTTAAAACTGAAAAATAAGCAGACTGCTAGAGACTTTGGGAATTAAGGAAAAATACAGTTGATGAGTTCCTTGGATTTTGTATTGTCCCAGATAACCCATACTGGATCTTGGAGAAACCAACAATATGAAGATACTGATTGCAGACTTAAAGGCCTAAGAAAAGCCTCCTCCCTTTAAAACCAAAGACTAGGAAAGGGGCAACCTAAGCATGACCAAAAAAAAAAAAAAAAAGTAATACTACTCTATCTAACCAAATACCACATAACAAAAACACCCCCCCACCATCAAATACTAGGTATGGAATCTAACTGTCTATGTTCTTTGGTTTGTGACAATGTGTTCCCAACTACCACACTTCAAGCCCAAGCAGGTGGTAAAGAAAATCTTTTCCCAACACAATGTGAAAATAATACATGGGAACACTGGAACTCTACTTCCTAAGGGTAGCAAGACTCCAATTCCCTTACTTATTAGGTGTTGTCTGAGGAAGCCTAACCAAAAGACTTGTCTCTACCACTCAACTGAGACCGCTCACTTCCACTCCATCTTCCTAGCCTAGCCTATGAATTCCAGCCCCTATTCAGCAGTAACAGACCCCCTCCCCCTAGATATCAACAGAGGCAGAAGATCCTGGATTCCATCTCCACTTGACTATGCAATAAGGAAGTGTCTTTCACACCCTACTCAAAGATTGTAATAATGTCAGGTGCTAAAGCAAGTTTTAATATGATCCAGAGTCTCATAACTATACACAATATTCACATTTCAATCAAAAATCACTCATGCACAAACCAGAAAGATTTTAGCCTGAATGACAAAAGACAACAGACAGTAACACTGAAATGACAAAAATGTTAGAATTATCTGACAGGGGTTTTAAAGCAGCCTTCATAAAAATCCTTAAAAAAGTAACTTTGTACACACTTTAAATAAATGAAAAAGACGGTCTCAGCATGGAGGTAGAAAGTCCCAAAAAATAAGAACCTAATGGAAATTTAGAACTATACAATAATGGAGGTGGGCTCAAGAGAATAATGACTGAGGAAAGAATGAATTTGAAGATAGAAATTAGCCAAATCTGAACAAAAAAGAAAAAAGTAGACTATGGGGGGACGAAACATCAACTTTTTTGAAACTGTAATAGAAATCTCACTTTCATTGTAGTCTTGGAAGAAAAGGAGAAAGAAGATAGGAGTTCAAAAGTATTCAAAGAAATAATTTCTAAATTTTTCCCAAATTAGCAGGTGTGATGGCACATGTCTATAATCCCAGCTTCCAAATTTGTCAAACAAAATAAATCTATAGATTAAGAAAGCTGAGTGAACTCCAAAAAACACTCCCACAGCACATACTAAAACATATCACTATCAATTTTCTCAGAACTAAAGGAAAAAAATCTTGAAAGTACTGACAAAAGGACATATTACATAAGATAAACAATGCAAATTACACTGAATTTCTTACCAGAATTCATGAAGGCCAGATGGGAATAAGGGGAAACCAATTCTCAGATAAAGGAAAGCCAAGAGAACTTGTTGCCAGCAGACCTGCAGACCTGCATAATAGAATGGTCACAGGAAATAATTTTTTTAAAAAAACTTGGACTATGAGAGAGGAAGAACTGAAAGAGTAGAAAATATGGGTAAGTAGAATAAACTCTTTAACTTTCCCAAATGATATCTATTGAAGCAAAATTAATAGCTGTCTATTGTAGTTTTCCATGTTTATAGAGGAATTGATTTTCAATTACAAATATGAGAGAGTAAAGAGGCATAAAGAGAGGCAATGTTTCTGTACTTCACACAAACTGGTAAAATGGTGGCAACAGTAGACTATTGTAATAAGCTGTACCTATACAATGTAGTATCTAGACCAACCCTAGAAGGGCTATAAAAAGAGATACATTTAAAACCACTATACATCAAGGTAAAATTCTAAGAATAAAAAATAATCCACAGGAAGGCAGAAAAAAGAAAACAAAACATTGGAACAACCAGAAAACAAATAATGGCAAAAGAATCAAAGGTTAGTCTTAGAAAAAAATAATAAAATTGATAAGCCTCTAGTTGGGCTAAGAAAAAAAAATGCAAAGTTGCAAATTGCTAATATTAGAAATGAAAGAGGGAACATCACTATATATTCCATCATATTAAAATGATAATAAAGGAATATTATGAATAACTTCATGTCCACAAATTTGATAAGCTGTAAGAAATGGACCAATTCCTTGAAAAAAATATCTTGCTAAAAAGTCACACAAAAAATAGAGAATATGAAGCCAGGCATGGTGGCACATGCCTGTAAACCCAGCGGCACAGGGGGTTGAGACAGGAGGATCACAAGTTCAAAGCCAGCCTCAGCCTCCTTGAGGCACTAAGCAACTCTAAATAAAATATGATGGGCTGGGGATGTGGATCAGTGGTTGAGCACCCCTGAGTTCAATCCCTGGTACCCACCACCCTAAATATGAATTGTCCTATCTCTAGTAAAGAAATTTAATCAATAATTAATGATTATCTCGAAATAGCAGATGTCCCAGATAGTTCCTGGTGAATTCTCCCAAATATGTAAGGAAGAAATTAAACCAAGTATCTATGATCTATTCCAGAAAATAGATGCCAAAGGAATATTTTTCTATGAGATCAGCATTACCCCAATAACAAAGTTGGACAAAGAAAAAGAAAGTATAAACTGACATCTCTCAAAATATAGAAGCAAAAATTCTCAACAAATTATTAGTTAATTGAATCCAACAATATATTGAAAAAATTTTGCATCATGAGCACATAGGATTTATCTTAGATATACAAGACTGGCTCAAAATTCAAAAGCTATTCATGTCATCACCTCAATAGACTAAAGAAAAATAGCAATCAAATTATTAAATGCAGAAAAAAGCATTTGACATAATCCAATTTCTATTTATGATTTTTGGTTTTTGTTTAGGGCGGGGGTTGGTTGTTTGTTTTTGTTTTTGGTACCGGGAATTGAACCCATGGTTCTTAACCACTGAACCACATTCCCAGCCCTTTTTTATATTTTATTTTGAGACAAATTCTACCTAAGTTGCTTAAGGCCTCCTTAAGTTGCTGAGGCGGCTTTCAAGTCATGATCCTCCTGCCTCAGCCTCACAAGCTGCTGGGATTATAGGCATGCACCATCATGCCCTGCCCTAGTCATGATTTTATTTTTTTTTCATTATATTTTATTTTATTTAAAAATTTTTGGTATTGGGGATTGAATCCAGGGGTGCTTAATTGCAAAGCCACATCACCAACCCGTTTTTATTTTTTATTTTGAGACAGGGTCTCACTATTGCTAAATTGCTGAGGCTGGCTTTGAACTTGCAATCCTCCTGCCTCAGCCTCTGCTTATTCATGATTTTAGAAATACCTCAGCAAACTAGGAATAGAAGAAGAACTTCCTCAATATGATAATGTATACAGAGCCTTGGCCAATATGGTTAATGGTGGGAAACTTAAAGCTTTCTTGCCACACTCAGGAACAAGGCAAGGGTGTTCCCTCTCACTATTGCTTTATAACATCATACTGGAAGACCTAGCTAAAGCAATAGGACAATAAAATATATTCAGAATAGGAAGGAAAAAGTAAAACTATCTTTGTTTACAGATAACATATTTATGTAGAGTCCAAAAGAATCTACAAAAAAATCCCCAAGGTTGTAGGATATGATTTTAATATATGAATATCAATCGCTTTCCTATATACCAGCGATGAACAAATAGAAGAAATACACATTACCATTTATTAGTGTCCTCCCAAATGAAATAGGCATGAAATTACCAAAATATGTTTAAGATATGAGTAAAAATGCAAAACTCTAATGAAACATCAAAAATTAAAAAATTTGAGAGATGTTCCATGTTCATGGAGATTCCATGTTCATGGATACGAAGACTTGATATTGTCAAGATGCCATTTTTCTTTCAACCTAGTCTATAGATTCAATACAATCCCAATCAAAATTCCAGCAAGTAATATTGTGGTTATTGACAAAATCATTCTACAGCTTATATGTAATGAGAGTGATGGCCAGCATCTCACTGCGGAGCCTGGTTGGCGGGGGTGGGGGGGCTTTTTCCTGCAGAGGAGGGTGTAAGCCACCTGAAAACTTAAAATCTCAAATAATTAGTGAAGAACAAAACATAAAGAGTCAGAAATATATTTACAAAAGCAGAGCCCCTGATAGATCTAGTCCACATGGGTGCTGGAACTAGACAAAGGAGAGATGGCTCCAGTGAAAGGCCGGGATAAGGTTTCAAGGGCAGAATCTTGCTTTGTGATGTTTTGCAGTCAGCAGGTTAATTGACATCTTGGCAGGTCACACCCATCTCAGGTGCTGTGTGGGATCTTTGGCAGAGCTTGAGGGGGAAGTTCACCTGCATCAGGTGGTCAATCTCTGTGGGGGTGCCACCAGAAGTTCCCAATGCCAGACTTATCCCCTCATTAGTCTATAATGTGCAAAAGTCCACACACAGCCCATGGATGGCTCTCAACATTATATGGAGAGGAAAAAGATCCAGAATAGCCAATTTAGTATTGAAGGAGAAGAACAAAGAGGACTCACAGTACCTGTGTCAAGACTTACTATAAAGCTACAATAATAAAGACTGTGTAATATTGGAAAAACAATTAACAAAATAGACCAATGAATCAGAATATCTCAGAAGTAGATCTACACAAGTGTGGTCAACTGTTTTTTAACCAAACAATAAAATGTAGCAAGGATAATCTTTGCAACAGTGATGCAGGAACAGCTGGATTTTCATATGTAAAAAAATAAATAAATCTAGACATAGACATTATACCCCTTAAAAAGTTAACTCAGCATGTAGCATAGTCCTAAACATACAATGCAAACTATAAAACACTAGAAGAAAACCTAAGCAACTTTGGTGATTACTTTTAGATACAACACTAAAAGCACAATGCAGAAAATAAATAATTGATAAGCTTGGTTCATTAAGATTAAAAATTTCAGCTCTGCAAAACACAGTGTCAAGAGAGAAGACAAAGTAGAGAGTAGAGGAAATATTTGCAAATGAAATGGTTAAAGGATTCATACCCAAAATACACAAAGAATCCTTAAAACTCAACAATTAAAAAAAAAAAACAAGAAGAAATGAACAACACAATTAAAAATGGGCCAGAAGGGCTGATGAGAGTGTGGAGCAATAGGAACTCTCATTTATTGCCAATGTCAATGCAAAATGGTATAATCACTTTGGAAAATACTTTGACAGTATCTAAAAAAAATTAAATATACTCTTACCATACAACCCATTACTAATACTTTTTAGTATTTACTCAAATGATTTGAAAACTTAAGTTCACACAAAAACTAGCACACAGATGTTTATAGCAGCTTTATTTGCCATTGCCAAAATGTGGAAGCAACCAAGATCATTTTTTTGTGGACTAAAGTAGAAACTGTGATATATCTAGATAATAAAATACTATTTTGTGCCAAAATAAAAAAGCTATTGAGCCTTGTAAAGACACAAAGGAAATGTAAATGCATATTACTAAGTGAAAGAAGCCCATCTGAAAAGCCTACATACCGTATGTTTCCAACTTTATGACATTCTGGAAGGGAGAAAACTACAGAGGCAGTAATATCAATGGTTGCCAGTGGTTGGAGGTTGGGGAGGGAACAAATGGAGCACCAAGGATTTTTAGAGCAGTAGAACTACTGTGTACCATACGTTAATGGTGGATACATGTTATTATTCAGTTGTGAAAACCCATAGAAAATATTAAATGCCAAGAGTGGACCCTAATATAAACTGCAGACCCTGTATGATTATGATGTAGGTTCATTGACTGTTAACAACAGCTATGGTATGGTTTGTCAATAATGGGGGATTGTGAAGGCAGGGAACAGGAGGTATTTGGGAACTGTATTTTCTGCTTAATTTTGCTGTGGACCTAAAAATTACTATAAAAATAAAGCTTATTAATTTTATGAAGCAACAAACTTAAGCCTTAATACATCAACAGTTAAATTATCTATAAAGGCATTAAATATAGCTGGACACAGTTGTACATGCCTGTAATCCCAGTGTCAAAGGCTGAGACAGGAGGATCACAAATTCAAAGCCAGCCTCAGCAATTTAGTGAAGACCTATGCAACTCAGTGAGAACCTGTCTAAAAAAAAAAAAAAAAAAATTAAAAAGGGCTGGGGATGTGGCTCAGTGGTAAGTGCCCCTGGGTTCAATGCCTGATACCAAAAAATAAAACAAAATGCATCTAAATTTCCTTAAAAAAAAAAAAAGACATTAAAAGCTGAGTGTGATGGCGCACACCTGTAATCCCAGCAACTCAGGAGGTTGAGGCAGGAGGATTGGGAGTTCAAAACCAGCCTCAACAAAAGCAAGGCACTAAGCAACTCAGGAGACCCTGTCTCTAAATAAAATACAAAATAAGGCTGGGGATGTGGCTCAGTGATGGAGTACCCCTGAGTTTAATCCCCAGTATCCTGTCAGTATGAGAGAATAAATGCTTTAAAAAATCAATATTCTGCATATAAGGTAACCTTAAGGTTGTTGAAAAGTCCCACCTTCCTGCTTTTAAGATCTGCTTTTAGTCTCTGCCATTCTGAAATTCCACTCTGATCTTCTTTGTATTTATTCCACTTAGTGTTTATTGCACTTTCCTTGTTTCATGTTATTTGTTAGTCCTAGAAAATTCTCTTCAGACATCTTACCTCTTCCATTTTCCCTATTCTTTTCTGGACCTCTAATTGGACTTATTTTAGATCTCATTTGACCTTCATTTCTCTTAAATAATGATTTTAAATGTAAAATAAAGATGCTTTATTGTCCATGTTGTCCACAGCTTTACCCAGCCTGATGGCTCCTCCCACACTACTCCCCCAGGAGTGAGACAGCAGCTCTCAGCTTCTGACTTCAAGGAGAGTGGGGCAGCTATGTGAGTCCCACATGCTGGGTAGAGAGGGCCTGTTAGTGGTCCCTTGCTAGGAAAAGGGAAGACCCTCAAGATGCTGCTTCCCTAGAAACCCTTTGGCAGAGAGGCCTGGAAGATGAGAGAGAAGGTCTGGGTAGGTGACAAAAAACATGGGTGACTAGGCCAGAGGCTGAAGGAAGGAGGAGGGTGTGGAGTTGCCAGGAACAAACCAAAGGTTTGCTCAGGGCCACCTCTAGCAAGTGAGAGCTGCTGCTATGTGCGGTATAGAAGATTTAGAGGCTGTACAGCCAGTAATTAGAGCTTTTCCCAAGTGAGGACAAGAGGAAGAGTACCAGGAGTGAAGAGAGCTCTCCCTAGCTCCTTCTGTCTCTGGAGAGTTTATTTCCAGGGAGGTAGATGAGATCATAAGTCATCCCCCTTCCCTTCCAAGCCTCCTGCTCTATTTGCCTAGTTTGGTTCAATGCCCATGTAGATGTGGGACCCTTTAACAAAGGATATTGAAGGTGGGTGGAATAGCAAGAGAATCAAGAGACCATTCTAAGAACTTTTTATAATATCCCCAAATTGGAAACAACACAAATGTGATCAGGAGAATAATTAAGCAATCTGTGGCATATTCATATAGCCCAAAAATAAACTGAATGAATTACTGATAAAATTACCAATAACATAAAAGTAACATGAATGAATCTTAAAAACATCATGCTAAGTGAAAAAAGACTACACAAGAGTATATACCGTATGTTCCATTCCTATGAAAATTCTAGAACAAGCAAAACCAATTAATGATTGACAGAATAATGGTTTTACTGTGGGTATGGGATAGTGTTAGGTAGGTTAGTCAGCCATAAACAGGTGGGTAGAAGGAAGGACAAGGAAGGGCAGTAACTTTCAGGGACAACTTTCAGGACAACTTAGACATATTCATTAAGAAAAATCCACGAGTCACAAGACTTAAAACCATAGGGAAGCTTATTGGGACAGGAAAACATCTGGAAAATGTGAACTGTAATGTCGAACCTTCCCCAACACACAGACAATCATAATATCCTAAGGGAACTAATTCTCAAAATCATGGGTGTTTTAGTTAGCTTTTTGGGGTTGTGACCAAAATACTTGACAAGAACAACTTTATTTGGGGCTCATGATTTAAGAGGGCTCAGTCCATATACTGCTGACTCCATTGCTTTGGACCTAAGAGCACATCATGGAGGAAGGGTCCCTTAGAGGAAAACTGTTCAGCTCATGGTAGGGTTAGGAAGCAAGGGTTGGGGGCAGGAACCTCAAGGAATATGCACCCTTTCAGGGCACAGCTCAGTAACCCACTCCTCCAGCTATGTCCTACCTGCCTACAGTTACCACCAAGTTGGTCCATTCAAACTAGAATGAACTGATTAGACTACAACTCTCTTAACTTCATAATTTCACCTCTGAATATTCCTGCATTAAAGGAGCTTTTGGGGAATGTCTCATATCCAAAACATAACAACAGGGAACCTTGTCAAAGCAGACAAGCATCTCTGTAAAATGGGAACTGTGATGTATAATCTCCCCAGCCATGGATAATTATAATCTTTTAAGGAAACTATTGCCCCAAGACCATGTAAACAGCTGTCCCTGTGACCAAGTCATCACCAAAACAGTGTCACAACCTCCCCCTGTGACTAAGTCATCAGGACCCTTGCTTAAGAAATTTGCTGAGGGATATACCAAGGGTCAATTAACTACTTAGTGGAGTATGAGAAAATAGGACAAGAAAAAAGGAACTCAAAAACCTTAAAAAACACAGACTCTGTACAGGCTCCTCAACCTTTCTGAATATTTGTGCACTTCACTGTGTGTAGATTTTACAATTAAATACTATAAAGAAATATTGACCTTTGTTTAATGATATGCATGATGAGGCATTTAAGGAGAATTGTACTGACTGTGTACAATTTAATTTGAGACGCATAATAAATAATATGGATTAATGAATGGATAGAGGAATCTTTTCACCAATATGTGATAAGCAAAAAGTATAAAATGTTAATGGTAGAATCTAAGTATATGAATGTTCACTGGAAAGTTTTTTTCAACTTTTCTGTATATTTGAACATCCTCACAAAAATACTAGAGAAAGGAAGAAGAGTGGCTTTCAAAACCTGGGTTATAAAAAGAAAAAAAAAACAAGAAAAGTAAATGGAGGATGTTGGAAGACAAAAGACAACCCCAAAAAAGAAGCTAATAAAAGAAATGGGGCCAGGTATCACAACAGTAACAGAACTTTGCTGTTATATAAATGGAGGATACATGAAGTCTCCCCTCATACATGTCTTTCCTGCAAGCCAAATATTAAGGGAAATGCAATTGCCTATGTATTGACAGAATGTAGAAGGGATTCTTGAGGTAGGACTCTTGTAATCCACTCCAACCTACCCATCCTATTCATGGAATGCATTCACACTTGAAGCTGTCATCTGGAAAGTAGGAAAGGAAGGGGAAGGGAGGGCAGGGGAGGGGAAAACAGAATATTTCAGCTAATAAACAATTCTCTAAAACTATGAAGCAAAAGAAATCTGTAACATCATTCTAAACTGTGTTCATTATTAATTTAATATAATCACATAAAGATTGAAAAAGTACCTTGGATCAGAAATTGAAAACTTAGGAAGAGAAATTGGCAAACAACAAAAGAAATGAAACTAGTTGATTGAACTCAGGGTAAGGAGGGGATGATAAAGCCATAGCAGAAGGGAAAACTAAATTTCCCCACGTCCAAGGGAGAGTATTTGACTAAATGCAGATTTTATAGAGTGTTGAAGATGAGTAGGAAAACATCCAAGAAAATTTAAAAATAAGATTAAGAAATTTGAAAAGGATCAGAGAGGAAAATGACTAAAACAGAAGACACATAAAGAAGATCCAACATAAAACTGTACCACCAATGAAAGGAAATCCCAAAGAAGTACATTTCTTGACAGAGCTGAATCAAGTTCCAAATAATGCCTTTTAAATTATATCTTCTAGTATTATAGATGCATGACAGTGCTGTATCATACCCTGGCACCTGTTTTTTGATACATAAAATGACCATGCTTTATCAGAGCTGTTTTTAATGATTGTACTCTAGAATGTTTTCTTTTCAGATGACAATTGAGAAGCTAATAAAAGAAATGGGGCCAGATATCACAATAGTAACAGAACTTTGCTATTATATAAGTATAACATAATAACAAATTTTATATGATTTTTAATATAAATATATGTACATATATAATTTGAATTTTTAGAAACTTCAGCTGTGCTGTCAACTTTGGAAAAAAAAAGTATCCCAGTTTACCATGTTGAGTTGGCATTGTATAGAAATTAATAGCCTTATTGGTCTAGAAACACTAACTAATTTTTTCCATTTGTACGTGGATTACATGGTATTAAATATGTAAAGTCTTATCTACATGGGCTTGATTACGAAAACTAATAAAAAAAAGAATATCCAACATACATATATTAAGAATCTCTGAAGACCAAAAAACAGAACTAAAATTTAAACTATAACCCAGTTATCAGATATGTGTATTGAAAGTATTTATCCAAGTTGTGGTTTGTTTTCTTTTCTTAAAAGATATTTTGAAGTGCAATGAAGTAAAGTTAATTTCTAAATATTCAATGGCTTGTCCTGTTTGTGTCTGATCTAGTACACTGTTGCCTGACCAAAGTTCACAGAGATTTTTCTCCTATATTTCTTCTAAAAGTTCTGGATTTTTAGGTTTTACACTTAGGTCTGTGGTCTATTTCAAGTTAACTTTTGTATATTGAGTGAAATCTTACACAACTGTTCATTTATTTCAGCATTGCTCATTGAAAAGACTTTTCTTTTCTCAGTGAATTACTTTGGCAACTTCAATGGAGGGGAGAATATCTATTTTGCACTCTCTTCTTTAAAACATTATGCTGAATGAAAGAAACAAAACACAAAAATATACATATCATAGCCAGGTGCAGTGGCACACATTTGTAATCCTAGTGACTCTGGAGACTGAGGCAGGAAGATCTCAAGTTCGAGATCAGCGGGCAATTTAGTGAGAAATTGGATACTCTACCTCATGCCATATACAAAAATCAACTCAAAATATATCACAGATATAAGAAATAAAACCCTTAGAAGAACACACAGGAGTAAATCTCTGTGATCTTTTTTCAAGCATACCTGCAAAGCACAAATCATAAAAGCAAAATTGATAAATTGAATTTAATAAAAACTATAAAACTTTGCACTTCAAACAACACCATCAAGAAATGTAAAAATGAGGCTGGGGCTATAGCTCAATGGTAAAGCTCTTGCTTAGCACCAGTGATCCTCAGCACCACATAAAACTAAATAAACAAAATAAAGATATTGTGTCCATCTACAACTGAAAATATTTAAAACATGGAAAGGACGACATATAGAGTGGGAGAAAATAGTTGTTTTTCCTATATCCAATAAAGAACTTAAATTGATAATTTTTTTCAGTGTTGGGATCAAATCCTGGGCCTTACATAATAGACAAAAGCTGAGCTGCAACCCCCGACCCAGGGGGACATTTTTTTTTTAATCTTACAACTCAATAATGAAAAGAAAAAATGTTTAAAATGGATAAAATATTTGAACAGACATTTCTCTAAAGAAGATGTAGAAGATCAATATGTAAAGATGTAAACATTAGTCATTAGAGAATTGCAAATCAAAATGACAGGGAGATATCAACCATGAGGATATCTATAATAAAAAAAGACAGATGATAACAAGTTTGGGCAAGGATATGAAGAAATTGGAACCCTCATACACTACTGATGAGATTGCAAAGTGGTGCAGACATGTTGGAAAACAATTTATGGATTTTTCAAAACTATTAACATAATTTATAATTTGGTCAATTTCATTCCCCAACTGCAAATTATGTTATATGCATGTGCAAATATGTTACAATATATTCCACTATTATGTACACCAATCTAATCAATTTTTAAAAAGATATACTACAAATCCAAAATTGACTTGTTTTTCTTCCAGGATTTAGCACAGAATCTTCAAAAGAGTAAATGATAGATTATTGATTTGTTATTACTATCATCTCACCTGGATCCATAGATTTGGGTTTATGTGAAATGTTCTTTATTTGAAAAACACAGTCATGAAAATTTTGTGTTCTGGAATGTGGGAAGCCATTCTCCCACGTGATTGGGCACCTCCCTGATTGGGTGTGAGGCGTTCTGGCCAAACTGTGTCGGAGCTAATCCCCACCCTCTCCAGGTGCGAGAGCCTGTCCAGAGCCTGTCCGTGTGGGGGTGTGACTGACCACTGACCCTGAGACCAATCACTGACCCTGACCATGGAATGCTGCCCCCCTCGACCTTCATTGGATGGAATTTTCCCCTGAATTTCTTGTTCCCCAATAAAAGCCCACTCCCTGGCGTGCTCTCTCTCTCTCTCTCTCTCTCTCTCTCTCTCTCTCTCTCTCTCTCTCTCTCTCTCTCGCGCGCGCGCTCTCTCTCTCTCTCTCTCTCTCTCTCTCTCTCTCTCTCTCTCTCTCTCTCGCTCTCTCTCTCTCTCTCTCTCTCTCTCTCTCCCTCTCCCTCTCCCTCTCCCTCTCCCTCTCCCTCTCTCTCTCTCTCTCTCTCTCTCTCCCTCTCCCTCTCTCCTGCTAGTCTGAGTAAGCCTTGCTGCCCATCGGGTAGTTCCAGGTGAGAGCCAGAGGAGAGAGCCTTCTCAGACCTGGTCATAGAAAAATGTAATTGAGTCTGTGTGTTTATTTCGATCTCTCTAGTTAACTTCTATACTACGAACTTCTTAAATGAAACCAGCGTGCTGGTCACTCGGTGGACTGGAAAAACAACAAACAAAATGTCTTGAACAAATGACTTTTAAGTGCAATTAGAAGCTAGATATGTAAAAACCTATGCTGAAGATTTTGGCAAAATGAAACTTTTATAGTAAAAAAAAAACTGTATGGTTATATATAATTTATAAACTTTATGTAATTTAATGATTACTATTCAATTAATCAGTTTTACCTATGTGGATTTTGTCTGTTTTTCTGTCTTTTTGGTGGATTTTCTGAAGACTAGACCAACTATCAACAGACACCTTCTAACAGCAGGGTGCTGCAATCCCCTCAGTGGGGCTGTGGGCTGTGGCCAACAAGGATGACCTAGACTTAAATCCCAGCTCACACAGCCTGTATGGGGCCTAACAACCCCCCTCACTGAACACCAGGTTCCTCATTTTGGATTTTTTTTTTGGGGGGGGTGTACTTGGGATTGAACTCAGGGGCACTTAGCCACTGAGCCACATCCCCAGCCCTATTTTGTATTTTATTTAGAGACAGGGTCTCACTGAGCTGCTAAGCAGCACCTTGCCATTGCAGAGGCTGGCTTTGAACTCATGATTCTCCTGTCTCAGCTTCCTGAGCCACTGGGATTACAGGTATGTGCCACCACACCTGGCCTCATTTTTAATCAATGCTAATGACAGTGATATAGTAGGGTTGTAGAACAAATTAGAGATGAGTACTAAGCATTCATCATACAGCCAGCACCTCGTGGGTTTTAATAGTAAGAAGCCTCCATTTTCTTTTCCTTTTTTCTTCTTTTTGCCACTTCACATTGCAGCATTATTGCTAATTTCTAGTTGCTGAGTCTTTGCTCTTTAATTCTCACACCCCTAGTCAATAGTTTCAGTGGCCCAAGTGTTACTGAACCAGGCCTGTTGAGCCCACCACACAGTATGTCAATTAGTCAAACAGTAAGTTGTGAAAAATAAGAGTTTATTCACAAAGTGGTCACATATAGAGATGGAGGATACATCTCCAATTCACCTTCCCAGGATAGGGTTTGGGATATTTTTAGGCTGAGGCCTGAGGAATGGCCTTTGAAGGCTAGGAAGTAATTGATAAGGCAGATGCACATGTATGATCAAGCTTTAAGACTTACTGTCATAAACCACAGCTCAGAGTGTTATCTCTGTCCCCAAAATTGGTGATTTTTAAAGCCAACGAAAACAAGTAACTAAAAGCAGGTGAAGCAGGTTTAAGACTAGGGAGGTTCATTCAGAATGATCACAAGTTCAAGGCCAGCCTATCCCAACATTTAAAAATAAAAAATAAATAAAAAAGGCTGGGGATGTAACTCAATGGTAGACTACCATGGTTTAATCCCTAGGACCAAAAAGAAAAAGAAAATAGAAAAGGAAAAAAGAAAAATCAATTATCATCATTATAGCAGAGTATGACAAAAGTTCTCTTTTTTTCTTTTGGTGGTACTGGGGATTGAACCCAGGGGTGCTCTATCACTGAATATTTATTTTATTTTTGAGAAACGGTCTTGCTAAATCAGGCTGAACTTGAACTTGAGATCCTCTTGGCTTAGCCTCCCAAATTTCTAGGATTATAAGCATGCAACATCATACCTGGGTCTCATCTATTTTTAAAAGCCTGGCTTCCTCCAATTCAACATTGAGAGGATCTAGTTGAGAGGGATAGCTGGTCTGGGCCTGCCTGGGCACAAAAATCATACCCAGAGCCTGGGCCTTGGGCAGCAGAGTCAGCACTCTGTGGATATGGCATATGGACTGACCATCCTTCTCAAAACACTACACTTTCAACTCCTAAGTCAACTTAAGTTCCAGCTGAAGTGAGGCAGGGATTTTCTGTCTGCTTTGGCTTTTCACAAGGCTGTGGAAAAGATTAAGCAGTTGCCACTTTGCCTTGAAGAAATATTACTTCCCGTGTTGTGACTTAATACCATTTAGAGGAAAAGATAATTCTCTTGCTTTTCTCATCCTCAGAAAATAAATGGCCTTAGATGGATTTTTTTTTCTGTTTCCTTTCAAACTCATGGATGCTTCCAAGTGTCTGGGAGCAGATTTGAAGGGTGCTAGTCTTTACTAGTTTTTCCCTTGAAAATATCATTCCACTGCCAACAAAATCATCAGTATCTCTACTGTACATTGCACACCTGGCCATAATTATATATCAGCATGACACTTAGAGAATGTCCTCTCTCCTTATTTATCTTCTGTCCTTGGGGATCAAACACTGCATAAATTCCTTCATATAGTAGATATATGTCTTCAAAAGTCAGATTTCAGTCTGTGTTTCTAGGATAGCTTCATCTCTCTTCATCCTGCTTCTCTCTCATCCTACCCCCTTGCTCTCTCTACTTGGGATTTCCTTCCTCCTCTTCTCAAAGTTCCTATGTACCTTTGATGATCCCTTGGGGATGCCTTCCCTGAGCTCAGACATGGTCAGCCCTTCTCCTCCCAGCCACATGATGCCCACAGCCCTACACCATACACAGCAGTGCTTTTAAACCTCTCAGTACAAGTTCTGATTCCAGAGCCTAACTGCATTCCTAACAAACCCCCGAGTGATGCTGGTGCTGCTGGTCCACAGCAATGCTTAGAGTGGTAAGAATCTAGAGTTCTCAGTGCAGGGTTTTGTTTTTATTTGTGTCTGTCTCATCTTTCTGCTTTAGCAGGTGAGTGACTGGTTGTTTCATCTCTGAGTCCCCAGCACCAAGCACAGAGCAAACAGCAAAACTATTTGTTAAATGAGGATTCATCCCCATTACACTCATGAACATCATCTCCTCCTTCTCCATCCTTACATACATTTCATGGAGTTTTGTGCTATAGCGGCCCTCCTCCTCCCCCCCCCTCCTCCTCCTCCCCCTCCTCCCCCTCCTCCCCCTCCTCCCCCTCCCCCTCCTCCTCCCCCTCCTCCCCCTCCTCCTCCTCCTCCCCCTCCCCCTCCTCCTCCTCCTCCTCCCCCTCCTCCACCTCCTCCTTCCCCTCCTCCTCACTCTCCTCCTCCTGCTCCCCCCAACTCTATTTATTGCAGTTCCATCATTTGGATCTAGGAGGCCCATGTGTTTAAGGCTTGGTCCTGAGGGTGGCGCTGTTGGGAGGTGGTGGAACCCCCAAGAGGTGGGGCCTAATGGGAAGTCTTTGGGTCACTGCCAGCATGTCTTGAAGGGGATTTTGGGAACCTAGTCTCATCTTCTCTTTTGCTTCCTGGCCATGAAGTGAAAAGCTTTTCTTTAACACACTGTCCTGCTGTTATGCTCCTTGCCATAGACCCAGTGCAATGGGGCTGACTGATCACATACAGAAATCTCCAAAATTGTGAGCCAAAATAAATCTTTCCCATTTGTGAGTTAATTTTCTCAGCTATTTTATTATAACTACAGAAATGTGCTTAACTTATTTTGAAGGCAGACACTGGCTATTGGTTGCTTTTTGACTCAGGAAACAGATACTTGGAGAAAAGATTAAAACCACCTGGTCTAGTAGGTTTTATGAAGGTAAAGAAACTGGCAGCTTCTTCTGCTGAGTAGTGTCAGGATTCTAGCACTCTCTATTTTTTTAATATTTATTTTTAGTTGGACACAATATCCTTATTTATTTATATTTATGTGGTGTTGAGGATCAAACCCAGGGCCTCACACATGCCAGGTGAGCACTCTATCACTGAGCCACAACCCTAGCCCCTCTAGCACTCTCTTTAATGCCCTCATCATTCTATGTGCTTCTGTCTGTGGTCACTGCTTAGTGATTATAGCTCTGATCAACGGGGATGAGACTTGGATTTTTACCTGCATCAGATTCCAGGTAACGAATACATATCCTATTTTTAGAAGTTGTACTCTGAGGATGGTAGAAGAAAGGTAAAACTTGTGAAGAATGAGTGGCCCTTGCCCATCCATCTGTCCCAGGATAGTCTTGGATTCCCTTTGTATCATGAGTATCCAGTGTTAAAAAAGAAAGTGTCTCATTTCTTTACCCCAGAGCATATCCTCAAGCTATTTTTTTCCCATATTGTCTGTCATCTAATATGTACAATGGGTTCATGAGCAAAACTGAATTACAATCATTCCTCAGTATTTGAGGGGGAAGAGTTCCAGGTTCCCCATGGATATTCAAATCCTAGGATGCTTAAATCCCTTATACAAAATAGTATAGTATTTGTATATAACCTATATACGTCCTCTTATATACTCTAAATCAACTCTAGATGACTTAATACCTAATAAAATGTAATGCTGTGTAAATAGTTGTTTTAGTGTGTTGTTAAAGAAATAATAACAAGAAAAAAAGTCTATACATGTTCGGTATATATGCTGGTTTTTTCCTGAATATTTTTGATCCATAATAGATTAAATCTACAGATAAGGAACTTATGGACACAAAGGGTGGACTGTATGTTGTAAAATGATAAACTGCATATAAGGGAGAAAACCTGCCCAGTAAGCATTTGAGATGATGCAGCTCTGTACCACTTTAAAATGTTAAGTAGCCACAGGATGTCCTACCTGGAAAGAAGCTTACAGAGAGATCCTCTGGTCTAACTCTATTTTCAGATAGGGAAACAACCCAGAGAAGCCATCTGGCCTGCTTGGAACCCAGAAGTAGAGAGAGCATCTAATCTAGGCTCAGAAACCAGGACCTTCAGTAATTTCTCCCTTGCATGTGGAAGTCCTTGCCCTTGAACTTGATAGTCAGGACTAGCCCTCTTATGTTCATTTATTTCTAAGGGACTCTGGGCCCCTTTTTGGCTTCTGAAAGTGTGTGTGTGTGTGTGTGTGTGCGTGTGTGTGTGTGTGTGTGTGTATTACTGGGGATTCAACCAAGGGCCATCAGACATGACTTACTGGGCTGTATCATAATTTCCTATATTTTTTGAGAGAGAGAGAGAAAGAGGGAGAGGGAGAGAGAGAGAGGGAGAGAGAGAGAGAGAGAGAATTTCAATATTAATTTTTTAGTTTTCAGCAGACACAACATCTTTGTTTGTATGTGGTGCTGAGGATCAAACCCGGGCCGCACGCATGCCAGGCGAGCGTGCTACCACTTGAGCCACATCCCCATCCCCATAATTTCCTATTTACTATTTGTCTCCACTATGTGGACTGTCAGGTTTTTAAGAGCAAGGCCCATGTCCTTAGCATAGTGTGTGGCACTTAGTCTCTCAGGAAAGTAAAAATATACCTGTAAGAAAAAAAGGAGAGAGCCTTTGGGCATTAGGGTGGCATTCAGATTTTGGACATTCAGATTTTGCATCCAGGCAACTTTAATAGTCACTGCACTCTTGGCTCATTCCTTTGGAGAAGAATACTGTTAGGCTCTGATCCACAGGCTATTTTATCAGGCTCTGTTTTTTCTTCTTGGGTCCTTTCCATGATGACTCATGTGTCTCATAAATTGGCATTAGTGTTCAGATGCAGCTAAACTATAATATCTCAGAAATGGCAAAGAGAACTGCAATTCATCAAAACAAAAGTCATCACACATCTGCCACCCATTTTTAATAGAAGTGACCAGATCTTAACAACTAAAAATAGTATCTTTTAAGACTACTGCACACCTTTATTCCATCTCCAGGCACACCAGATTCTTCACCTGAGGTTGTTACACCCCATAATTTACACACAAAAGATTGACCAGGGTTACTCAGTGACGGATCTGGGATTAGAGTTGTCTTTCATGACCTCCTTTAATCTGGTTTTCCCTCATGATAAAGCAATATGGCACTACTTAATTGTGGTAAGAGAGTGGGCTGCTAACAGATACGAGGTGATGAATTCAGTATATCCTTGCTACAGACGATGGCATCTTTACATGGTGGAAAATTATGTTTCTAGTGCACTGGCTTCTTTGTCCCTCCTCCTACATCCCCCTTTTGTGAGACAACATAATGAGGAAGGTCAGAGGACCTACTTCCTAGACAATGCTTATAAGCTATCTTCTATGATACAGTTACATTTTGTTGTTGTAGTTTGTTTATTTCCCACATGGGCTTTGTGAAAAAAAAATACATAAAGGAATAAAAAAAGAAATTTATGGGGCTGGGGATGTGGCTCAAGCAGTAGCGCGCTCGCCTGGCATGCGTGCGGCCCGGGTTCGATCCTCAGCACCACATACAAAGATGTTGTGTCCGCCGAAAACTAAAAAATAAACATTAAAAAATTTCTCTTTCTCTCTCTCTCTCTCTCTCTCTCTCTCTCTCTCTCTCTCTCACTCTTTCTTTAAAAAAAAAGAAATTTATACAAAAGAATCAAAACAAAAAAGACTGTAAGAGTGTCAACTGGTAACTCACTTTGGAAAAATCATTTGGCAGTATTCCCCATACCCTGAGGCTTAGCAATTCTATTCATGGATGTGTACCTAATAGACATTAGGACTTGTATTAGAATGTAATAGAGAGACCTGCACTAGATATTCATAGGACCATTATTCACAATAGTAAAAAAAATTCTCAAAAGTTCATTAAAAGTGGAATGAATTTAAAAATGGCTATACTACCAAAATCAATATACTGATTCAATGCAATCCTCATCAAAATAACAATAACATTCTTCAGAGTACTAGACAAAGTAGTCTTTAAGTTCATTTGGAAGAATAAGATACCCAGAATAGCTAAAGCAATTCTGAGTATGAAGAGCAATGGAAGAAGTATCAACAAAATCTGATCTCAAATTATACTACAGAGCAATAGGCAACAAAAATAGCATTGTATTGGCATCAAAATAGGCATGAAGACCAGTGGAACAGAATAGAAGATACAGAAGCAAACCCACATACTTACAGTCATCTGACCAGCTAGATTAAAATTTTCAGAACACTTACTATAATGCCTGGCATATAGTAAGTTCTTCATAAATGTTATTAAAAAACATTCTATCAGATGCACATTCTAATATCATTTAACGGTTTTCATGAATACATTTTTTCTTTTGGTACATGGAATGGAACCCAGGACCTCAAGCATACTAAGCACATGCTCTGTTACTGAGCTACATCCTCAGTCCCTTAAGTACATTTCTTAATGGTTAAAAAATAAGCTGCCATATAGCTATATCTTAATGTATTTAGCCATTTTCCTATAATTAGACTTTGAGACTGTTTCCAATTTAGGTCTATTCTAAATGATGTTGTTTATTTTACTATTTTCCCCTTTCTGAGTAAATAAGGATATGAGAGATTGAGTAACCAGCTCAAGGTCTGAAGCTAGAAAGAAGTAGAAAAAAAATTCAGACTTGTAAGCAGCTCTATGTGTAAAAGTTTTCTCTTTCTCTATTTGCTCTTTGGGATAGATTTCCCAACAGAATATTCTGGATCATCATGAAATTGTGTGTGTGTGTGTGTGTGTGTGTGTGTGTGTGTGTGTGATTGAGCCCAGGTCCTCACATATACTAGGCAAGCACTCTACCACTGAGATACAACCTCAACCACACAATGAATATTTTTCTAATATATGCTTAAAACTGGCTGTCATGGGTGCCCCATGGAATCATCTCAGAGTCCTTATCAGGTCACCCATAATTGACTCTCAACACCCACACTACCAGCAGAAGAGGAGGAAAGAGATACCAGCAGAATAGATGAACAGGAGTATGGTGGGCTTGGCAAAGGAAAATATTGCTGCTCTGGTCTTGACTGAGCCACAAGAGGTAAATACAGTTTTGTCAATTTCAACATTTTGGGCTTTGTACCATAATGTCATTTGTTTTGTTTTTGCAACATTCTCTTTCCTGGCCATTAACTACTATAAAGTGGCTAATTTAAAAAAAAATCCATAAGTTGAAGAATTCTGTGAAACTGTATCTGTCCATTTTCTATTTCTATAACAGAATACCTGATACCAAATAATTTATAAAGGAAAGAGGTTTATTTTGTGGCTCCTGGTCATGGAGCCTGGGAAGTCCAAAAGTATAGCACAGCTTCTGGAAAAGGACATGTGCCACTTCAAATCATGGAAGCAAGCAGAAGAGCAAGTGGGTGCATGTAAAAGGGAAAAACACAAGGAGTGACCTTGCTTTATCACATCCTATTTTTCATTTAAAAAACCCCACTCTTACAGTAATGGCATTAACCCCTCTTAATGCCATACTCATTTCCTAAAGATCCCACCTCCCTACACCATCACAATGGCAATCAAATTTCAACACAAGTTTCAGAAGGGACAAACTGTATTTAAACCACAACAGGCATTCTGAGTGTCTGTAAATCCAGAGCTGGCGAGGAAGCTTCCCTGCTCCAGGTCATCAGCTGGTCACACAGCTGAGGTCTGGATGTTGTCCGAGGTCCTGAAAATCCAGCAGCTTTCTGATGCCCATCACTTCACACTTGGGACAAGTGTGCTAATCTTTCTTCCATGATGCAGCCAGATCCTAGTTCCTTTAGTAATCTTGCCCAAAGATCTAGCTTTAGGAAGGAATAGCTCAATTAATCAGCCTCTCCAGAGGTTCATTTTTTTCAGTTATGTCCTCAAAGAGGGAATTATACGTCTAATACCACTGGCTCTGTCTGTCCTGTTATATATTATAGAACATATAATATGATCATGGAAGGATGAGAAGGATCGAAGAGAAGAAATAGAGCAGGTATAAATGGTTAATAATTAAAAACTTTAAAAATGTCATTTAAAATGTACATATCATTGCAATGCAAACCTTCCTAAGAAGAAATGGCCTGTCTGAATGAAACACACACAAGACCTTCACATTTTATGTTCCTGTGGTCTTCCCTAAATGTCACAACAGAATACACTCCATAGTGGAACTTGTGAGAGAAATAATTGCCTCCTAAGAAGAGGAGGAGAGAGGAAAAACATTCCCAAAGATTGGAATTCTTGAACATCAAGATGGAGTTTTTATTTATCTATTTAAAGACACTCCATAGAAGTTAAGCCACCAAGCTGGCCCCTTTAAGCCTTTTTTGTTGATAGCCTTACCTAAGGCATGATTTTGCTCTAAAGGGTTGAAGGATTCTTAATGATACAGAGAACAGTGCCTTTTACATTGAATGTGAACATTGCTTGGGGATGTTGTTTAAATTTGGATTCTGCTGGGGCCTGAGATTCTGTGTTGCTGACATACTCCCAAGTGATGCCAATGCTTCTGGTTTGAGACCACAACTTAAATAGTCAGGACATAGGCAATGATAACCCAATTTCTAGAAGATATTGAACACTCTGTTATCGGGTCTCTGAGTTCAAAACATGACCTGTTTCCTGAAGTTTTCTGAGGGAATCAATGAAGCCCTGTTTTCTTGCAGTGATCAGGGTATGAATAATGGTAAATATCACCTTTCTTCTCTTGATTCAACACTGAACAGAGAATACATTGCAAACTCCTTTTTGGTAGGGTTTAAATAGTGAGACAATCTGTCTCTGTTGATATTTCACTAGCTCAGTTCTTGCTTATAAAATCAATCTGAACCCAACGAACAGTGGCATTGATTACTCCCCACGGCCCTCAGCTCTAGCCCACATGCTTCATATAATACAGGAACCTATCCCAATCTTATTAACTAAGCTCAGCACACACTTCCGCCTTCCTCTCACTGGAAATTAATTATACTGCTGGGTTTTCTAAGTCACTGTGCTTACAGTTGCCTAAAGATTTTTCAGAAAAGAATAGGATTTATAAGTGTGAGGGAGCCAGGTTTCTTCTGTTTTAATGCAAAAGGCAAGTAAACCAAGTGGCATTTGTATTTATAATTTCACTGGGGATTAATTAAATTCAATCTGGCAGGCCAAGACTGAAGTGATCTGTTCAACAAGGTCAAGAGGTTATTACATGATGGAAAATGTTTTCAGGATGATCTTAAATGAAAGGGAATTGCAAATTGTGAAAACAGTATAACCCCAGACTTTGTTTAAAGTCTGAATGACAAGGAAGAAAGACAAGAAGGAAAACACTGACCAACTCAAATAAGTGATTGAGTTTGGGTGAGAGGCTATTATTATTATTACACTTTTTTGGTGCTTTTAGACTTTTCTATAGTGAGAAAATGTATTGACAGTGCAATTAAAAAGACAATCTTGACTCTAAAACATAACTACTGTTTTTTTTTTTTTTGGCCTGATTTGTTAACCATTTCATTGTTCTTTCTGTTTGTCTCTCTGTCTTGCCTTCTCTTCTACTGAGGGTAGAGGGCTCTAACCTGGAGCCCTCCTGGAGTCTGCTAGAGGTAAATATCACCTGGAGTCTACTAGAGGTGATCTGTATTCTGAAACCACTAGGAAAGCAGGGGTTTCTTAGGTCTCTCCCAGGTGAGCTCCTATTAGTACACCCATGATAATGAGAAATCAATTCTCTTGGTCTCAACGAAATATGAAGACCCAGCCATGCTTGAGGCTGGGCCTTCTAGGATGTGATAACTGCATCATACAGAGGCAGGAAAGGTCTTGGGCACATCTCTAGGATCTTGGAACTCAAGGTTGACTCTTTCCCTCTTTCCCTCTCACTACCCACTGCCAATCTGCCTCCAGCCCCACTGACTCTACCTCTGTAATATTATTCAGTGAGTCCCCCCCCACCACCACTGGTCCACCATTCCCTTAGGGACTTGGGGGCTGTCCTCAGTAGGGGAAGCTCCCTCCTTGCTTTTGCATTGTTTCCTACCAGTCTTCCACCAGTTTCCAGAATGATATTTAAAAAACAGAATCTGATTCTGATCTTTACTTCAACCCTAAAGTGGTCCTACAGAGCTGAGGGGACCCCCAAGGTCATGAGGAATATTTGAGGCCCTTGGTCAGGCCTGGCTAACTCCAAGCCCTGCCCTGGAGCACCAGATAGGCCCACAGAGAACCCCATTACCCCACCCCCACCCCACTACACTCACACTCAACTTCCCAGACATGCCAGACCCTTGCTTGCCTTCCAGGCCTCTGCCTACAACACCTTCTCTCTTCAACATCTTTGCCCTCTGATCCAGGAAGCTCTCCCTTGGATCAGAGGGAGAGTACATTTGCCCTCATCTGTAATCCCAGGAGAGTGGGTCAAGGGGAGAGGTGACTTGGCCCCACCTGAGAGAACTCATTCCCGGGTGCTCACATGGAAGTGTAGGATTTCAGACCTCCTGGCTCCATTTTACAGGAAACTCAGGTGTCCCTAGGAGAGCCAACAGTTCTTCCACTTGAGCATTGCGGGCCGAATCTTCGCCTGAGAGTCCTCTGAGGCATCTGATGTTTCCAGATAACCCCTGAGGATGTTCCTGGAGTGGGCTCAGGCCTGCCTGCTAGGCACCCATTGTAACAATCGACCACCACTCCCCGGAGGGGAGCGCAGCTCCAGCCCCTAGCCGCACGGGTTGATTTGCAGGGAGCAGTAGTGACTGGGCACCCACTCCTGCTTTCCAGGGTTGGGGAGCTCTCAGCCCACCACAGGGTTGGGGTCCTCAACGGATGTATTGCCCAAGCCCGTCGCGATGCGTCCCAGCTAGTGGACTGAGAACCCTCCCAGGGTGAGTGCCGGAGGACAGCGCCGGAAGAGGGCCAGCAGCACACTACTCGGCCAGAGAGCAGCTGTGTCTGCAGCTCAGTCTCTGCCCAGCGCCCCACACCCCACAGTGACCTTCCCTACGATCTCCTCTGGAGCCCACGTTCTGGGAAACCATGGGCGCCTCCCAGGGCAAGGCGGGTGTGAGTGTGTGTGGAGAGGGGAGCCGCTCCCCTCGGTTCTGCCTGCACTTGGCAGTGCACCGTCTGGAAAACTCTTACTTGTGGTTCAGGACCCCAGCCTGAAGGCCCTATTACCTCTCCGCCCCAACCCATGCCATCGCAGAGTACCTTGCCCGGCCAGGTGCAGGCGTCGTCGGTGGGTTCTTCTTGGGGGTGAAAGTGGGTCTCCCACCAGACACCTGGCTATGCACAGTCCAAAGTGACGGGAAAGCGAGGCTTTCAGCTGGACTGTACAGGTCACTGGAGAGCTACCAGTCTCCTGGGACTCCTCAGGAGCACACAGGCCTGGCCCAGCATGCAGGCCTCCGGAGAGGAACGCTCCACTGCTCCCCTCGCTTAAGGCCATCTTGGAAAGCAGAAGAGAGTCCCCGATTCCG
Organism: Marmota monax; assembly: GCF_021218885.2. Classification (NCBI taxonomy): domain Eukaryota; kingdom Metazoa; phylum Chordata; class Mammalia; order Rodentia; family Sciuridae; genus Marmota; species Marmota monax. The sequence goes on along the minus strand of NW_026692713.1, from coordinate 2,403,096 downwards.
TTAGGGGAGAGACTCCTGGGAGTTCAGCCACCCGTGAGGGAACTGGTGGGGATGCCTGGGCTTGAGACTGATGGAGAGCATGCCAGGAATGTTGTTCACTGGCTGTGAACTCTTGGGGGACTTGTTCTAGGAGGTGAGAGGTCTCGATTGTTGTAAGTTTGGGGACTTAGTTGGGTATCTCAGCCTCTAGATCATGCAGCCTCTAGATACCAAGCCACCTGCAGTCTTGGTGCCCTATTCCACCTGATGTCAAGTGAACTGTAAAGGGCTGCCTGTGTAGGAGGGCCTATGGCAGAGCCCTGGCTAGAGGTTCCATCTTCTGGGAAGAAAAATCCTGACCCATTGCTCTGTGGTTTGGATATGCCTCCCCACCATCACCACAGGGCCCTCAACCCAAAGCCCATTGTGTTAAAGGCTTGGTTGGCTTGGTGCTATGAGGAGGTGGTGAAAACTGTAAGAACTGTTGCCTACTGGGAGGTCTTCAGATCATTGGGGGGGGTGCCCTTGAAGGAAATAGTGGGACCTCAGCCCCTTCCTCTTCCTCTTTCCTTCCCCACCACAAGGTAAGTGGCTTTGCTCCCCTACAATGTGATGCACAGGCCCAAAGCAACAGAGCCAACACATCATGGTCTGAAACCTCTAAAACTGAACCAAAAAAAAAAAAAAAAACCTTTCCTCTTTATTTTTTTACTTGTTCTTGTTAGCTATTCATGAAAGTAGAATGTATTTCAACATATCAAACGTGTGGATTATAACTACTTTTCCTCTTTATAGCTTGATTATCTCATGTATTTTTATAATGACAGAAGAAAGCCCAGTATATATGTTGGAGGTTGGTGGGCAGAGGGCAGATGAGGCCTGTGAGAGGCAGCTGTAGCTGTGGAGCACTCTTTAAAGTGCTTCTGGGGGAGCTGACCACTCTAAGCCTAGGTCCAGGCTTCTGCTGCATCACAGGCTTATCAGAGGATGGCCTTTCTCCACTTTCAGGCACCCCTGGATGATTTTTTAAAAATATATTGTCAGTTTTAGAATGTCTTGTTTTTCTTAAGGTGTCAAAAGTTCTCCTTACAGTTTCTTTTTTGAGGTGATAAACTCTTCTGAAATTAATTATACTGATGTTTGTACAATTCTTTTCCCTGCACTATTGTTGAATGTTTTAAATGAGTAAATTATATGAATATGTAAATTATATCTTAATAAAGCTTAACCCAGAAATAGATCCACACAAATAAACCCAAATGATTTTTGACAAAGGTGCAAAAGAAATTTAATTGATTGGACCACCATTTGACCCAGCTATCTCACTCCAAAAGACTTAAAAACAGCATAATACAAGGGGATCCAAGATGGTGGGCTAGAGGGAGGTTGCATTCTGTGTCACTCTGTGACCTGGGATTTAAGTAGTAGGTGCAACCAATATGGAAAGCAGTATGGAGATTCCTTGGAAACTTGTAATGGAATCACTATTTGACTCAGTGATCCCACTCCTCGGTTAACCCAAAGGATTTAAAAACAGCGTACTGCATTGACGCAGCCACACCAATGTTAGTAACAGCACAATTTACAATAGCTGAATTGTGGAATTAACCTAGATGCCCTTCAGTAGATGATTGAGTAAAGAAAATATGGTATATATACACAATGGAATATTACTCAGCATTAAAAGAGAATAAAATCATGGCATTTGCAGGCAAATGGATGGAGTTAGAGAATATCATGCTAAGTGAAGTAAGCCAATCCCCCAAAACCAAAGGCTGAATGTTTTCTCTGAAAAGTGGATGCTAATCCATAATGGATGAGTGGAGGAACTTTAGATGGGGCAAAGGTGGGGGAGCGGGCAGTGGGTAGGAAAGATGGTGGAATGAGCCGATCATCATTACCCTTGGCTAATAAACCCTCCAAACAGCCACCCATGCTAGAGAGGGTACATCTCCCCTGTGCCACAAGAGAATATAATTAACTGGGGTAGAAATCAGCGCTAACATAGCAGCATGCATGTGACTAGAATTCAGTGGGTTGAAAACTAAGATAAGCTCTGGAGCCTGAGTTCCATGTGGTTTTGTGTTTGTTTTTATTTTTGTTTTCTCCCCCTCGAAGCAGGATGCTGATCTAGATGTAGGGGAAAGTAAACATACAACATACCCAACACATTTGGAGTCAACATCCTCCTGGCACATTTTGAATCTGCGAGTCCCTGGAATAAGTCCTTCCACCTTAAAAACCTTGACATAGAGGAATTTTTGTACTTTTTACCTAATTTTTTATTTTGCCTGTATTTTCTGGGTTGAGTTGTTTTGATTCCTTTTTGTTATTATATACTTTTATGAAATTATATGCTCATAAAATTTCTTTTTAAATTAAAAAAAAGAAATTCAATTGAGAAAAGACAGTCTTTTCAATAAATGGTACTAGAGCAAATGAACATCTCTAGGTCAAAACAAACAAAACCTCAACCTAAGTCTCATACCTTATACAAAAATTAACTCAAAATGGATGATGGACTTAAATGTAAAAATGAAAAACAATTTAACTTTTACAGAAAAAAGGAAATCTTCAGGAAGTAGGGTGATGTGAAAAATTCTTAAGACACTCAAAATGTAAACCGTGAAATGAAAGATTGAAAAAAATGAACTTCATCAGAGTTAAAAACTTATGCTCAAAAGACGCTTTAAAGAGGAGGGACAGACAAGTTATAGACTGAAAGAAAAATATCTGCAAATCACATATCTGACAAAGACTAATGTCTAGACTATTCAACAGTAAAAAGAAAAGAAAAAAGGAGAAAGAAAAATATAAAGCAATCTAATAAGAAAAGGACTAGAAGACATGAAAAGATATTTCTATGAAAAATATACACAGATGAAAAACCAGCACATGAAAAGATGCTCATTAGCCATCAGGTAAATGCAAATTTAAAACCACAGTGAGCCTGGTGCAGTGGCACAGGCCTATATAATCTCAGGAACTCAGGAGGCTGAGGCATAGGATCACAAATTCCAGTCCAGCCTAGGCAGCTTAGCAAGACTCTGTCTCAAAATAAAAAATAAGTAGCAAGTTCCTGGATCCAAACAAAATAAACAACCCCCCGCCACCCAC